>NW_017729033.1:37671608-37694896 GCF_001723915.1 Gavialis gangeticus | reverse complement strand
TTGTGGGTTCGGTTCCAGACCACTGCAATAAAGCGAATATCGCAATAAAGCGAGTCACACGAATTTTTTGGTTTCCCAGTGCATATAAAAGTTATGTTTACACTATACTGTAGTCTATTAAGTGTGCAATAGCATTATGTCTAAAAAAACAACGTACATACCTTAATTAAAAAATACTTTATTGCTAAAAAATGCTAACCATCATCTGAGCCTTCAGCGAGTTGTAATTTTTTTGCTGGTGGAGGGTCTTGCCTCAATTTGTAAAAAACGCAGTATCTGCGAAGCGCAATAAAGCGAAGCGCAATAAAAAGAGGTATGCCTGTATGCATTTGCATTCCTTTGTCCTGATGTCAGTAACAGCAAAAGTAGCCTAATGTCTTGCTGAAGACATGCTTTCTCAACTAAAATGTGACAAGAAGAAAAAGATCTCAAGAACACTGATGTTATAACACGCTTATAATATACACTCTAATTTCTAAAACAAAAACATGCAGTTGCTGGATGGCCCTTACATGATTCAGATGTCTAGCGACTAACATAGACAAGGACTCAGGAAATATTCTGTCCTTGCAAACAGTTCCTGCATTGCATTCACTAAACCATTCTGTTTTGCCATAGCCCAATGTCATGCTTTAAGTATAAGAATTTCTCACCTGGGGTTAGTCATGCCTACTTGAGTCACAGTCTGGTGTTGCTTAATTTAGTGCAGGCCATTAAGTATTTTTACTTCTCTTTAGGGTCAGGACAGGAGAACTAATCAAGTGAGACTTGGGGCTTTTTATTTCCCAGTAAGTACTTCAAATTAATTGTCTGCAATTCAACTTACTTCATACCATATACAACTAATGTGGAAACACACAAGGGCCAAATTCTGCCTACACATGTACCCCTCATGACTTCAAAGAGAATTGTGTGCTTGTTTCCAAGGGCAGTATTTAGCCTTAATAGCTTCGTCACAGATCCAAAGCCTTTAAGGGAGATGATAGGGATCATCCATGTGACAGGCAGCTCAGGTATGCAAACACCTTTGAGTACACAGCCCTGTCTGAGCTAGATACTTGTACTGTCTTAGCTCCCCCAGTCTAGCAAAGCCATGCATCTTTTCAGTGTGGGTGCCCTGCAGTAGGGTACAGTGAGGCTTCAGCCAGAGCAGCTGCATAGCACAGTACCTGTTCGTTAGGATTTTACACTTAGGTAGCTGTATCAGTTTCTGGTTACATTGGTACAAATATCCCCAGTAGAGATAGGCTTTCAGAAATAAAAAGTTCAGGAAATCCATTAATTTTAAATTTCTTTTCTATTTACCCTCCTTAGTATTCACATTATCAAGCATGTACAGGCCTAAAAATGTTGGTAATACGATAAATATTTATCAGATGTTTCCTTGCCTGCTTAAATAGCAAATAGGCCCTCAGACATGAACATCAACATTTATTACCATCATTCATTTAGGATGGGGGAGGGGAAGCCCTTCAGGATCTCCCTCATTTCTTCCCTTCCCCTGCCCTCAAAGGCTCAGCTGCACGCTAAGTCCAGGGGAGGAGTGGATAGTGTCAGCCAGGATGACCAGACGAGGACACTGTGGGGGTTAAGCAGAAAGTCTCAGCAGCAGGTCCCAGTCTCTGCCAGTTAGGGGATTTGGAACAGAATCTGGGGCCAAGCTCAGGGCCAAAAATGCAGATCACCTACATAGCAGCATGTTGTGCTTCCACCACACTGCTGGGCTGGCCCTGGTCAGGACCATTTCAAACTGTTCCCCAATTATTTCACAAACATTCAGCGGACCTTTCAGACACAGTTATTTGGAAAAGACTTTTGTAACCCTCTGCTAATCCAAATTAACTATACCTTGAAATTGTTATATTATTTTCCCTTTATGCCTCAGATTATTTTTTTTAAGTGTGACTTTTGCCATAGCTAAGAAACTTGAAAGAAAAACAAGTTGCCAGCTGTTCTGATGTGACCCCCCCCCAAACACGGCAACGGCCACTAGCAAACCTGCAACCCACTTTTGTTTTTGTATGCCATGCATTTGTAATGGTTTGATGGATTAGGTATGTGCAGCTATGGACTAGCGTAATTAACATTTCCGTCCACATCTAGCACAATGCTGGCAGTGCTGTGTGAACCCAAAACACACCTTCTCTGCCACAGGAAGCTGCAAAACAAAATCAAAACAAAGGAGTTAAAACTGAAAACCAGGAAATACTGAACTGGATTATGATTTCAAAGAAACTGGTATTAATCTGAAGTTATTTCATTGATTTTAGCAAAGTTACTCTGCAAATGATAAAGAATCAGACTCCCCCAAAATCAGTAATACATTTCACTTCAGTTAAATCTTCCCTCTCAGGATCTCAGAGTCCTTCTGTTCAGGAAGTAAGCATTATTGATTTGCCCAAGGTGACTGCAGAACTTTGTAGTAAGAGAAAGGCTGAAATCCAGATGATTTGACTACCATTTGCCCTTAATCATAAATCCATCCTTCCTCCCCTCCTTCTCCAATGAAGAAGTATTATTAAAATTCTGTCCACATCTTGAGCCACATTCAAAAAGAAGATTTCAGTGGTTCACTGTCAGACTGGGAGGGCATTTCAAGTAGGGTCCTTCAGAGGTCTGTTCCGGGCCCAGTTCTAGTCAATATTTTAATTAATGATTTGGATGACGGAATAGAGAGTGCACTTATAAAATTTGCAGATGATACCAATCTGGGAAGGATTGCCAGCTTTTTGGAGGATAGGACCAGAATTCAAAATGATCTTGCTACACTAGAGGCACAGTCAGAAATCAGCAAGACAGAATTCAATGAACATAAGTGCAAAGAAGGAGAAATCAAATGCACCCATACAAAATGGGGGATAAATAGCTATGCAGCACTGCTGCAGAAAAGGCTGTGGGGATTATAGCAGATCACAGACTGAACAGGAACTGACAATGGGATGCTGTTGCAAAAGAAGAGCAACACATCCTCATTCTGGGATGTATTAACAGGAATGTCATATGGACACTGCAGGTAATTATCTGCTCTGTTCAGTGCAGGTGAGGCCTCAGTTGGAATAATATGTCTAATTTGGCGCACTGCACTTTATGAAAGAAATAGACAAACTGAAGAGAGTCCAGGGAAAAAGCAACAAGAACGTTTGATGGTTTAAAAGACATGGCCTGACAGAACTATTGACAGAACTGAGTTTCAGTCCAGAGCTACTGATAATAGGGTTTGTGGTTTGTTTTCAATATGTAATATATAAAAAGTTGTTACAAAAAAACGACAGCAGTCAGTTGTTCTCCATGTCCACAGGAGTAGGACAAGGAGAAATCGGCTTAGTTTACAGCCAAGCAGATTTAGGTTAGATATTAAGCAAAATACTTTTTAAGTATGTAGGTACTGAAATACTGGAACAGGCTTCCTAATCTGGTTGTGGAATTTTCTTCATTGGAGGTTTTTAGGAACAGGGTAGACCTGGCAGGGATCCTGCCTCAGTGCAGGGAAAAGTACTGAGAGGTGCAGTGGGCAGCTCTGTGGCAGCAGACTCTTTGCACTCCACTCCCCCAGCAAAGATGGCACCTGGGGCTGCTGCCCTGATCACCCCCTGCACCCCAGCAGGTGCACTACTGGATGGACTAGATGCGTACTTGGGGTTGTTTCTAGATATACATTTCTGTGATCCTATGACATTTCTGGGCCTGAACAAATTTAATATCCTGATAGTACATGGTATATTTCCTGACTGACATGTGAGCTCCACTGCAGCTTCTAAAAGTGAAAGATAGAGTCTGTTTCAGTGTATATGTACATGGCACAATGCAATATTGTACAGCTAATTCTGTATAAAGCTGAGAACCTGGATATATTAGTTCAGGCAAACTGTTGCACTAATGGGGCTATTCATCTTCTGGTACGCAAGCTAGGTCTTTCAGAGTGAGCTCAGGTATCTCTGTACAGCTCTGCATTGTGACTTATAGTTGAATCCTAAGAGTTTTTCCCAATTGGTTAAGCAACTTACTCAATGAGGCATAAATTGCTCCAGAGAAATTCCTTCTTGTTACAAATTAGCTCAAATGACTTCATAACAGCAGGATCAAAGCAATGCTAAATCTGGACTAAACCTTTTCCTGTCCAATGAGAAGGACTGACATTCTGCAAACTTGAAATACAACAACTGAGGCAGCTTGGATATAAAGGTTAAACTAGACAGATTAATATGAGCTCCCATAAATCTCTTAATGCTATTCCAAATGCTAATAGTGACTGACATTATAGGGTTTCCTGAAACTGATTTAGAAAGGCAAGAACTCTTTGCAAGAAAAAGGCTGTGTATCTAATCCGAGAAGGAAAAAATCCTTAATTACCAGCCAATTTAGCTGATTATAATTTCTTTCACTAAACAAATATTTTCCAAGCACCGCATATCTTCACAGTTTCTGCATTATGCAGCACTTTACAGGCAGTCTCCAGTGTCCTGAAGTGCTTCATAAATATTAAATCATGATCACAAAAGTACTGCTAGGAGGGCAACTAGTATTATACCCATTTTATAGATTGGTAAAATGAATCATAGCAAGGAATGTGCATTTCCTAAGGTCACATGTAGAAACTGAGGCAAAGGAAGAATTAGATACATGAATGCTGTCTCCCCCACCCCATTCTTGCCATCACATGTACTACTTCTGGTGAAGTAGTTAAGGATGTACCATGCTGTCCAGCTCACATGTAGAGAGTCATTTACTAATTTCCACACATTTCTCCTGCTTTTATTTCTACTTATTGAAATAACTGCACATGAGACTGTCATCCATTTGGCACAAGGGCAGATAGAGAACCTTAGGGAACTAATTTATTTGTTAAGAGTAATCTTAGCTCACAATGAGAACAGCAATCCCTGTCTATATTTCAAATCCTGCTTTAGCAACAGAAATGTGGGGAGATTTTTATCTCTGTATCAAGAATCTACTTTGGTGAGAAAGTACACACTTGAAACCTTAGGGTGCCTAATTACAAAAATATTATCTGACTCACTGCTCCTGACTTGAGCTATCCTAGGCAAGCATCTCTATGATCAGAGATTGGGCTTCCCAGTCAAAATGCAGGAGATTTGATCCATTTCTTCTTGGCTTTGAATGCCAAACGTGAGCAGCTGAAAATATGTATGTACCAGGGTGGCTCTAATATGCTGGACATGCAAGTAAAGGGTCTTGCAAATGTGTATGACCTACAGTTTTGTTAAGTGTGAACTAAAAGCATTCACTGCGCATCAAAGATCAAATTTGGCTCTCAGATGGACATGTAGTGCCTACAAATTTTGTACGCTAATGTTATGAGGAATTTCTAAAGATTTCTTGCAAGGAGTTTTTGTCACTTGTTCCCTCAGTTCTTAGTTATGTAATCCTTGAATGGAATTAATATACATGTCTTGTTATTATGTTCTGCAGTCTTTGCTCAGTGTACTGAGATACTCTGCAGGCGATTTTAAACCCTGCTGTACAAACAGCTAGCAACATGCACATTTGGTAATAGGAAACAGATGTTGAAGGGGACTTCAACTATGTTTGATGTTCACTTTGTAATTGCATGCTTTCATTTTGTCTACCTTCAAACAGCTCACATAGCATATATGAGCACACCTAATATATATCACCACAATTAATTGTGAACTGCCTTTTATGGGAAGGTTGCTTCTACACTTAAGGCATGACAGATTAACTTATTCTTTCATTACCTTCCTAAGCAAAATTGAAGGGTATAAATGAAAAGGTGCCAAGACCAATTACTTGGGGCAGTAGAATGAAACTGAGACAGGAAGGTCTTTTCAAATAGTTACCCTCCACAAGGAGTGAAAACCCCATCACTTGGGTATGTGAAAACTTCCCTTTTTCATGTCCTTCTGATGAGGTTTTTAGCAGAATTCACAGATTTCACTGGAATCTGACAGGCCACACCATAAGCACTTCTGCTGTGGCCTTGAAGTTGTGATCTCTTGGGCTATCCACTGTATACCTTAGCACCTGCACCACCCTAGCCCCCGTGAAAACTAAATGGGACAAAAAACTAGAAGGTGTATTATAAGAAATAGTCTGCCTGGCATGTAGATAGACTGGATAATCTGACAGATCTCTTCATCTCTGACTTCCATGACTGTCTTTTTGGATATGTAAAATGAGGCATAGAAGAGTTATTGGAATTGTCAGTGCAAGTCAGTGATAAGGTAATGGAAAGGCAACCCAGGAACCGTGGTTTACAGCACTAGGCCCACACACATTGTTCAGTGTATTAGAAACTGGGAAGATTACCAAATGTGACCCAGATTTAAGCTTGTGGGCAAAATATTAAAGCCAGTACCTTCTACTGACAATGTCATCACATGACCCATGGCAAAATAATTTGAGAATTTGTGGCACTCAGGAGAGGTACCAGAAGACTGGAATAGGGCTAATGTGGTGCCTAACTATAAGAAGGGAAGGAAGGAGGATCCAAGGAATTACAGGCCAATCAGTTTGACCTCAATCCCTGGAAAAATCCTGGAAAAAAATATCAAAGAATCCATTAGATATAGGCTAACGGAAGACAATATTCTAAAAGATAGCAAACATGGCTTTGTTGCAAGCAGGTCATGCCTGACCAACCTAATTTACTTCTATGATCAGGTAACACGCTGCCTGGATAAGATAGATGAGGTTGACGTCATATACTTGGACTTCGGAAAAGCCTTTGACTTGGTCTCCTATGACGTGTTCATGGTAACGTTGGAGAACTGCGGCCTCAATAACCCAATGGTTTGGTGGCTAGGGAACTGGCTCCAAGGCAGGACCCAGAAAGTAATAATAGATGGAACTGAGTCGACATGGTGCTTGGTAACCAGTGGCTTCCCTCAGGGTTCAATACTTGGACCAGTACATATTCATTAATGATTTGGACTTAGGTGTTAAAAGCAGACTGGCAAAGTTTGCAAATGACACCAAATTATGGGGGACTGTGGTTGTGCTGGAGGATTGCCAGGAGATACAGGCTCAACTGGAGAGGCTCACAAGGTGGGCGGATCAAAACCTGATGATGTTCAACAATGAGAAGTATAAGGTGCTTTACCTGGGAAGAAACAACCAGCAACATACTTACAGGTTCGGCAGTGCTACGCTTACTAGTACCACAATCAAAAGAGACCTGGGGGTCTTGATAGACCATAGAATGATCTTGAGCCACCAATACAATGCCTTAGCCAGAAAAGCAAACAAAACACTGACATACATCTACTGATGTATAGTTGCGGGTACTGATGCACCCGCAACTATAGCCCAGCCCGGACCAGCAAGCTCAGCGGACAAACAGGTAAGAGATGGGGACAAGGGGATCGCTGGGACTAGGGGGTCAGTATCCACATCTCCAGGAGGCCTGAAATGCCTCTACACTAATGCCCGTAGCATGGGGAACAAGCAGGAGGAACTCGCCCTCCTGCTGGCTGACACCAGCCTGGACATTGTGGGGATTATGGAGACTTGGTGGGACTCCAAGCATGATTGGGCGGTGAATGTTGAGGGCTATAGGCTGTACAGGAGGGACAGGATAGGAAAGAGAGGGGGAGGAGTGGCACTCTACATCAAGGAGGACTACACGTCCTCGCTAATTAGTAAGGAGTCAGGGGAGAAGCACTCTGAGGTGCTTTGGGTTAGGGTTCAAGGCAGAAGAGGGGAAAGGGACCTATTGGTGGGAGTCTACTATAGACCCCCTACCCAAGCAGAGGAGCTTGACCAGGAATTCTTGGGTCAGCTCACTGAGGTAGTAAAAGCTAGGGATGTGGTAGTCATGGGGGACCTGAATTTCCCAGACATCTGCTGGGAAGAGCAGTCGGCCAGGTCCGAGCGCTCACGCAGGTTCTTGGAGAGAGTCCAGGACCTTCATCTAACCCAGGAGGTGCAGAGCCCCACCAAGGGGGATGCCTTGTTGGACTTGGTGTTGGCCACGGGCGACGACCTGGTGAGGGGGCTGCGGGTGCTGCTGCTTCAGCTACCTGGGTATTGCTTGGTCCCCTCCGCCTCCAGGGGCTCCTACTCCTCTTACCCCTGCTGTACCACTTTGGGCAACAAGTAATGCAGTGAAACCGTAGGGACACATGCCAGGCAGCAGATGCCCAGCCAGGCAGTGGGCAAGCTGCAGCCAGGCAGCTTTTGCCCCAGCACATGGGGCTTCAGCTCCAGCTCCAGCTCTGGCTCCTGTTTGCCTTCCACCCACTCCTCCCACCCAGCCTGATAAGCAGCCACCTGTGAGTAGCCAAGAGGGTGAAAGGTGGCTGGGACCTGAAGCTGGAGTCCTGTTTGTTGGGGCAGAAGCCATCTGGCTGCAGCTTGTCCATGGGCCCTGTCATTTCCCTGTGCTACCTGCTGCCCAGAGTGGTACATAAGGGACAAGAGGAAGAGGAGTTGCTGAAGGCTGTACTTAGGTGGCTGCAGCTGCATTAGGAGCAGCCCTGCCAGGAAGCTGTGCATGGTGTCTTGGGGCCAGGTCTATCAGTGGGCACAGGCTGGAGCTGGTAGGTCTCAGCCCCATGTGGAGCACTGTGCGGGTATCCATATGACAGAGTCAATCAATTTTTGGTTGCCTGCCTGCAGGCCAGATCCAGTCAGTTGGATGACTGTATTTTGCCCACCCCTGTTCTAGACGCTCTGTTCAAGTCCTCTTCAGCAATAACAGCAAAAAAACAGTGAAGAGAGGTACACTATTTCTACTATCCTTTATCTTCGTTGGCTGGGATTGTAACCTTTCACAAGCAGGGGCTGTCTCTTGCTAGCACCTGTGTGTACTGTTTGATATGAGACCACCAGTGTTGAGTAGGGGTTTTAGACACCACTATAATACAATTAATAATACAATAATAAAAATAATAATGATACTGGTCATTGCTATACATTTTTCCTTAACACTGTTCTTTTTAATATTTAGTCATAACATACACAGCTTGCAAAGAGAAGGGAAAGTGCCAGTGTTCTTGATTGGCAGCATTCTCTGCTAAAGAGTGTTTTCCAGTGATTCTAGCTCCAGTTTATCAGAAGCAAAGACTTAGGGGTCATGGTAGATAATCAACTGAACATAAGATCCCAGTGCAATGTTGTATCTCAAAGGGCAAAAACAATTATTACAGCCATAAGCAAGGGAATGCTAAGTTGAAGTATCAAGGAGGTATATGTATGTATATGGTATTAGTGGATACATTAATGGAATTCTGCATCCAGTTCTGGGGCCCACCAAACAGAAAAAAGATGTTAGCAAATTGGGAAGGAACAGGAATGAGTTGAGGCCTGGCAAAAATAATTTATAATGAGAAGCTTAAGAAGCTCAAGATATTTAGTTTATCCAAGAGAAGGTTAAGAGGTGATGATCACATATACCTGCATAGGGAAGAGATTTCTGAGAGTGTATAGCTTCCTGGTCCAGCAGAAAAAAAGGATAACAAGATCCTGTGTTTGGAAGCTGAAGCTAGAAAAACTCAGGACATATCTGTACTAAAACCACGTGACTCAAGCTGGCTAGTTTGAAGTTAGCATTAGCAGTTTAGCCGGGACAACGTAGAGCTCATCGTGGGTTTATAAAAGTGCCCCAGAAGCAGGGCATATTAGCTCAAAATGAATTCCATGTTGCTGAAGCTAGATTGCTAGTGGATTCCAAGGTACTTAGTTTAAAGTTAGCTTAGATATCTCTATATTACACCAAAGTAATTGCTATGACTGCAATGTAGCGAGGCCCTCAGAACAGAAATAATTTGTTAATCTTCAGCATTAAGGTTACTTGACTATTCTGGTGCATTCTTCATTACCTCATGTCTTTAAATCAAGATTAGATGCCGTTTGAAAAGATGTATATAGTTCAGGTGGAAATTATGGGCTTGATGCAGAAATTATTTTGTGAAATGTTATGGACTAACAAAAAGGAGGTCAAAATAAATTACCAAAATTATCCTTTCTGGACTTTAAATGTATGAAATAACATTATAGCTTGTTTTTCCTTGCTTTTTACTCACCTGCACTGGCTGACAGTAATGACAGACCCCCAGCAGGCAGAAGAGCAGCAGCTGGTGGCCTGCAACTTTCCCTCGCATGCAAGTGGGTCAGGAATAAGTATACAGGGTGGGAGCCTTAGTTCTGCCTTACCCAGTGTATCTACCAGCACATCTGAACTAAAACAAAAGCAAGAGGAAGCTGATGTAAGAAGGGTGCAGGATACAACCCTTCTGGGAGCAGTGAGGAGTCAAGAAGTAGACTGCGACCTGTGGTGTTTGATCCTTGCTGTGTTTGCAGAGCATCACAGCTACATGGCTTTTTCTATATGCCTTCTTCAGGCAAGACTGAAAGGTTGTAATCCAACCCAAAGGTGCAAACCTCAAGTAGTCTTAAATGTGTTTCCTGTATACAGGCTTTAGTATGGCCAAGAAATAAGTATGAAGTTGAAAAGCAGAGTTCTGATATGACCATAGGTAAAGGGTGGCTGAGTTGTCTTCTGTATGCTTTGCATACTAGAGTTGTGGAGGTTTTTTTCCTCAAACTCTAGGCTCTAACCACATTGGAATCAGAATGTAGAAAACAATGCATTACCATAGTAGGCACAGTTCTTCAAATCATTCATGCGTGGCTAACACATTACTTGTAAAATGTACCTACAGTTCTCAGGGAAAAGAAATAAAGGTGTTAAATTGTAACTTTTGAAGGGAGAGTGATTGGCCAACCTCTGCTTCCTTGTTGGGCCATCACGTTTGCTGTGGAGGCAGTGTAGAAATGGCACAAAAGGACTGAAAGGAGAATGTAGTGTCTGGTTGAAGCACTTTATTCTCCTTGCCACAGCTTTGTCTTGTTCAGCACTCATGCACATTGCTGTGCC
This sequence comes from Gavialis gangeticus, assembly GCF_001723915.1. Lineage (NCBI taxonomy): Eukaryota > Metazoa > Chordata > Crocodylia > Gavialidae > Gavialis > Gavialis gangeticus. The sequence continues at coordinate 37,684,038 of NW_017729033.1, read as the reverse complement.
AACCCTGCCTAGGGAAAAGAGGCAGCTGGGAGGCTGCAAAAGGGACACACTGTGCTTCTGGTTGGACATTTGACAAAAAATACGGATCCTTTATCAATTTTCTTGCTGAGGGGCAGAATTCTTTTTCTGTTGTAGCCTCAGACAAAGAGGCAGGGAGGAGAGAATGCACCATCCCACCCACAGTGCAGAAATTACTCTCTATTCATCCTCTGCTCCAAGCAACCCCAGCTATCACAGCTGCCAAGGACAAGACCAGTCCCACAGATAATGTTTTTGTAAAAAAAATTGGAAAATTAAGTCCCCATGCTTATCTAAATTGTAAATTTTCAACTAGCTGCATTCTGAACTGTATTGGATTTAGTCGTCACTTATACAATTCACTTGGGAAGAGTTACTCTACTCACAAAGTTAATATTAGAAACTGGAGCTGGGGGGCCCTGTCAGGTTAATCCTGTGATACATGTTTCCTTCGTGCTCCCTGCAGGAATCTTGCAGGTGCTGCTGTCATTCTCAAATAGTAAAAAACATTGGAAAAATTGATTCCATTGTTTATTTTGCCAGAGATATTCTATATCCATATTAAAAATAGCCCCTCCCCAATCCTCTTTACTTATATTCACTTTGGTACAGACAGCCAATGAAAGGTTCTTGCAGTAGTTAAGCCTATAAGGTAGGATTACATTGTGCAAAGGGCAAGGATAGTCATTCTGCATTCAGGTGACTTTCACCTATCAAAAGCTAAGATATAGAATCCCAAACAATGATGGAAACTGACTCTTTTGCTGATGAGACTGCTGGCTCTAGAAGGTCATTATGTTTCCTTCTGTGTTAGGTTCCTTGACTTGATTTTGTCACACATTTAATTTGAATGTTTTAATTGATTTTTTTGTAATGTCTTTGTCTTTATTATACAATGCTTAGATATTCCATCAGAAAAATAAGTTACTTAAAGCATGTTACTTAAAGCAAGTCTCTCCTGCTTCAATTGTATTGTAAATAATTTTTTGTTGTGGTGAATATGTCTCTTGCATTTTTCCTTGTTTGTTTTATTAACATGTTTTGTCATCCAGAAGCCCTAACTTCGTATTTGGAAGGGGTAAGCCTAATTTCATAGATTTCATAGACATTAGGGCTGGAAGGGACCTTGGAAGATCATCGAGTCCAGCCCCTTGCCCCAGGGGCAGGAAGTCAGCTGGGGTCATAGGATCCCAGCAAGATAAGCATCCAAATTTCTCTTGAAGGCGTGCAGTGTAGGTTCTTGAACCACCAACAATGGCAGGCAGGAATTATGGACTCCATTGATCTATGTATTTTCACATTTACCAGCAACCTGTTCAGCCAGGACTAAACAGTGTGACAATGCCTAATGGCAGGGGGCCCCAAACTAGTGGAGGCCCTGCAAGATAAATGACAAAAATGTGAAATTCACTTCTTGCAAAAGACTTGAAGAGCTGGAATGTGTGTATTCTGGATCCATTATTTGCTCCCCATTGAACTAAAAGTTTACACGAAAAACATAAACATAACTACTTGAAAGAAAAGTTGTGTCATCTGTTCTAGAGGGCAGGTTGGTTATGAGGCTATTGCTTAGTGAGACTAAGGGCTCCAAATACGTGAAAAAGAAAACCTGGTTGCTGAGGATCCCAAAACAGGCAGGACATATAAAATATATCTCGTCTTAGAATCCATGATGTAATGGTCCCTTGTAATAGGAAGATTTGTTGAAATCAGATAAAAAGGCCCTATATTCTTAAGGAGACACCTTGCTATGTAGATTTAGAGTGTTTTGATAGTAAATGTCTGGTAATATACCCATTATTTATTTTCGCTAGTGATGTGATGTTGCTGAAGGGATGGCAGCAAGCTCCCTCATTCTGTGAACAATTTAGAATGGCCTAGACCTCAACACGAGTGGTCATGTGTGCATGGCACAAGCTCTAAGAAAGTTGGCTGTATATCATTTATTTTTCCCAGTCCTGAGGTTGCCTGAGAATTATCAAATCCCCAGGTACAACTTTAAGGTTAGTCTATGTTTTTCTGCCTGGTAATAGTCACCAAGTCTGGGAGGAAAAGGAGTCCAAGAGAGCTCACTGTATTTTAAAGAGGCCCTTTTAAGGATGCAGGAACAAACTATGTGAATGAGGTGGAAGAATGGGAAGTGCAGAAAGAGACCAGCTTGGCTAGACAGCAATCTTTTCAAGGAGCTGAAACTCAGAAAGGAATCTTACAAAACTGGAAACTTGGTCATAGTACTAGGAAAAAGTATAAAAGTATCACACTGGTGTGCAGAGAGAAACTTAGAAAGGCTAAGTCATAATCTGACATGCAGCCAGCAAGGAATAAGAAGAGATTCTAGAGGTATGTCAAAAGTAAGAGCAAGACCAGAGATTCCATAGGCCCCTTATGGAACATGGAAAACCATCTAGTCACAGACACTGTAGAGAAGCCTGAAGTTATTTAATGCCTTTGTTTTAGGGCTTCACAAACAGAGGCAGCTTTCAGCTGATGAGAGCACTTGACAGCAGAGGTGGGGAATGAGACAAACAGCCTAGAGCAGAGGTTGTCAATAGTGTGTATGCGTATAGGGGTACTTTGAAAGGTCCTAAGGGGTACGTGGGGGCGGATGGGGACAGAGCGCCACCACCCTGCACGCTGCCTCACAGGAGCAGGGCTGGGGCAGGGAGAGAGCAGGGCCTCATAGACACTGCACTGCCGTGCACTTGTCCCCACCTCCACTCCGTGTCCGGCTGCTTGCCACCACCTCCCAACTCCGTGTCCAGCTGCTCACCCCCCACCCCTTCTCCCCGCTCTGCATCTGGCCACTTTTCATCCGCCGCCCCCCTCTCCCAGTCTGGCTGCTCACCGTGGCCCACCCCCCAGGGGGTACATTTATTAAAAAGGAAGCCACCAGGCATACACTTATTTAAAAAGTTTGAAAACCCATGGCCTAGAGTAATGGCAGAACAGATTAGGAATTACTTAGAGAAGCTAGATGGTTTCAAGTTACCAGGGCATGGATGTACCCAAGTGTACTGAAAGAATTCGCTAAGGTCATTTTGGAGTCATTGGCTATCCTTTTTGAGAACTCATAGAGGTTGGGTCAGACCCAGGATGACTGGAAAAGGGCAAAGAGAGTACCCATCTTTGAGAAGGGAAAGAAGGAGGATCCAGGGAACTACAGACCAGTCAGCCTGCCCTCTATAGATCATGGAGCAGGTCCTCAAGGAATCCATTATGAAACACCTAAAGAACAAGGATAAGGAGTACCCAGCATGGATTCACCAAGGGCAAGTCATGCTTGACCCACCTGATTTCCTTCTATGACCAGGTAACTGGCCCTGTGGATGAAGGGAGAGCAGTAGATGTGGTATACCTTGAATTTAGCAAGGTTTGGTACTGTTTCCAACAACATCCTCATTAACATAATAAGGTAATACAGACTAGATGAAAGTAGTGTAAAGTGGATATTTAACTGGTTGGATCTTTGTATTCAATGAGTAGCCCTCAATGTCTCCATGTCTAGTTGGGAGAAGGTATCAAATGGGATTCCCCAAGGGTCTGTCCTGGGTCTGGTACTGTTCAACATTTTCATTAATGATAGCACGCTTAGCAAAAGTGTGGATGATACCAAGCTGGGTGGGATTCAGATACTCCAGAGGGCAGGGCAAAGATCCAGAATAATCTGAATAAACTGGGGAAAAAAATCATCCACAATCAACCAGATGAGACTCAACAAGGACAAGTGCCAAGTTCTGCTCTTGGGATGTAATAACCGCATGTAGAAATACAGACTGGGAAATGGATGGCTTGGTTGCAGTACTGCAGGGAAGCACCTGAGGAAGAATATGATCCAACTATGTGCTCTTGTTGTAAAAAAAGAAAAAAGCCAGCAGCCTCCTGGATTGTATGAGTCTACGAATCTATGAAAGGCTATAAGAACTAGGGCTATTTAGGCCGGAGAAGAGAAGACATAATAATAGTTTTCAACAACTTGAAGGGTGCATATCCAGAGGATGAAGATGAGCTTTTCTCTGTGGCTGTAGAAGCAATGGCCTCAAACTGCAGCAGGGGGAATTTAGCTTGGAGATTAGGAGGAACTTTCTGACTATGTGGATGGTCAGGCATTAGAACAGGCTACCTAGAGAAGTTGTGGAATCTCCATGTTTGGAAACTTTCGAGAGCAGGTTGGGCAGATGTTTGGCTGGGATGGTTTAGTTCATAGGCACTGACTTTTATTTTTGCTGTGGGGAGTGGCCTAAGATGATGGACATGTGGACATTTTTATGTATTTCAGGTGACTGCCTTCTTCCCAAGGGTGGCCAGCACCCTTGGGCCATCATGTACTTAGGACCTCTGGTTTAGTCAGGCATGATCCTGCTTTGAGCAAGGGGTTGGACTAGATGACCATTAGAGGTCCCTTCCAGCCCTATTGTCTTATGATTCTATGACCCAGGTCCTCAGGCATGGCCTGTATCCCTGTTTAGTTCACCCCGTTCCATACTACCTCCATATATGTAATAATCCAGACTGGCTTTCCAGGCACTTCACATTCCCAGAGTAGTACAAAGATGCTGGAGCAGAATCCAGGATCTTTGCTCGCTACCATTCCTCTTAAATAAAATCAGAACTGATGGAGGAGGCAAGTCATGTTTCTTCCATTTTGGTGCCAAAAATGGTGTGCTTTTTCTTTTTTAATTTCAGCATTCTTGACAACCTAATTTATCAGAATGTCAAATGTCAAAGCTTGCAGGCAAAAATAAAACATGGAGATTATAGAAAATCATGAGGAAAGAATTCATAAGAAAAGCTTCTAACACAAAATATATGGATCATGTAATCCCTGTCATTTTGCATCTTTATTTAGCTATGAAATCTGCTATAGGAACTACTGGTGGCTTTCTCAGATGAAAGGAGATGAATATCATTTTAAAGCTCCCTGACGAGTTGTCATGTAGATCTGTCATTGCTTGGAGAGGGGCATAGTACAGCACATAGCAAGATGTGTAGATGACAAAACATTAGCTCCCAAAAGAAACTTTAAAGTGATATACAATGGTATATATAAATCCTGTGTTCAAATGAAGACAATCCTTCCTGAAATTATGTCATAAACTGGCACAAATCAAAAGTTTTACATCTAAATGTCATGTTAGTTCCAAAGTTCGAGAATAAGTATGAAGATCATCCCCTCTTTTTGCCTTTTTTTCTTTGGCAGTGAAGAATTAACTAATTCACAAACTTTGCAGTGAGTAGCACAGTGTGTGAACTTAAGGTTTTCTACTTATCTGAAACGTTCTAGCATTTTTATCTATATATCCTCTCTTAAGTGTAACACTTACTGGCATGAGTGTCCAATGCATCCCTGCCATTGCTATTTTCCTCCTCCTCCTCTTCTACTGCACCCTGACCAGCCCATAAGAACCCCAGGAGAAGCACTGGGATAGCAGATGAGGTAGAGATTGGGGACTGGGAAGAAGTGGAGGCCAGTGGAAAATATGCAAGGTTTGGGGTAAGACTGATGGGGTCTTGATGGACACTGAGAAGAAGTGATGGGGCATAACTGATAGAGAACTGGGAACTGAGCACATGCTAAGCACATATGGGGCATAGGACCTGAATTGAGAACTGGGGGGCTGGGTAATAGCTGATGGTCGAAACTGATGTGGCAGATGGAAGTTGGGGACAGAAGTGAGGTTGTAGGGCTTGGACAGAGATAAGGGCTTGCAGGCATGTCTCAGCGGCTGGGTGAACAGGATTGATTTGCAAATTTGAGGCAGAATTAACTGTAAGGCAGTGGACAGTCAAACATGAGGGTAAGAGTTCCAAGCACCCTTAAGGCCCAAATCACCTTTCTTAAAGATCAAACCAGTTGTTAATTGCAGCCACACAGAACAGGTAGGGGGAATTAACAAAGCCAAAAGACAGACCAAATATACAATATGACCTGTTTAAAAATATATATATTTTTGAGATTTTGGGGAGACAGAACCCATGATTTTTTGTTGGGGAAGAAGGGCTGAGTAATATTTTGTTTTTCTTTTGAGGTTGCCAATTTTTTACCTATCTCAGCCCTAATTAAAGAGCAAAGGCTACATATGTAATAGACCTCTAATAGGGAGTTCTACTTAAAAATCAATGGCACAATATGACCATTATAGTTAAGCTCTAAATCTCATCTAGTTTAATATTACCTGAGGATTTGCCTCTGAAATAACACAGAATATTATCTGTTCATCCAGATTTTTAAGTGCTCAGCTTCAACTTCAGTGTTTGGCATCTGGCAGCTCCAGCTCTGATGCTTATGGACAGATTTCAAAAGAGCTGTTTGGAAAATCTGGCCTCACTTGTTTGCGCTTAAACCTTTTGAAGATTCCAGCCATGGAGCATAAACCTTATATTTATTTGGATTAATCTAATTCAAATTTCCCCTGCAAGGAATTACTGGTGGTCATTTTCTTCTGATTGTGTCTGTGATTCCCTCCCTGTAGTTGTATGTTAAGGCTAGTGTGCAATTGAACTTCTTTTTGTACATATATATCACATCTGTGCAGGCAGTACATAATCATCACACCCAAATGTTGCACAACCAAATATGCCAATTGTACAAGTCTGGGAGTCAATCATAACGCAATTTAAGCTACAGGGCAATCAGTTTGTTCACCTGGAGTGCACACTTTGCCACAAACCACAAAGTAGTTGTCTCCATCAGCTTTTAGCTTGGTTTTAAAGATCTGCTTAGAGAAGAGTCATATATTAGATACTTTTGAATCAGTATTTTACCAATTGCTATCTTCCCCATTGCTGAAAATTTGTTCTTCCTGGCTCAGTTTGAAGATTAATTAGATAACCCATTTATCTGATTAATCAGTGACCTGTTTATTGGATTTAGTGAAATATTATCTTCAGTTTTATGATTACTCTGAATGGGCTGTTGGGCACCAATGTTGTGGCAAGGTTCAATGACTTAAAGTGCTATTTTACTTTGAAAAATTAAGGTATGTGGTATATGACAATAGCACCTACTTCAGATTTCCTCCTTTTTGGTTTTTTTATTTGGTGACTTTAGGGGGAAAATATAATCTTTAAGTACTTCTTCCTCTTGTTACCCCTGCAAAGCCAGTTATGCTAGGGAGAATATAAAATGCAGTTCTATTCCAATTTACATCCAATCTGGCTGTAATCAACAAAGATAATTGAAATTTAGCAGAAAGTTACAATAGGGAAAGCTGGTTGAGGACACAGCATTTGTATAGATGTCACTAAGGGCATTATCTAAAGAAAATGGAATTGCACAGGTATAAATGAAGGCCAAAACGGACCTTTGTAACCAAGGGTGATACGTGATACAATAATGACCTAATCTGGCTTTCAAAGACCAGGTTATGTTTCCTGGCCTCTTAGTTATGGGATACACACCTTTACTTGCAAACCAAGCTTATCTGAGATACAAGAGATATACACCTTCACAATGCCATTTTGCAAAGTCACTTTTCAGAACAGATTTGCACTTTAATATTTGAACAGATAGTTTAAATGAGAAAGTGTTTTTAAATCATTTGAAGACTGAATTGGTAATGCACTTAAGCATTGTATAGTGCTATTTAAACCACAAGGCCTCAATACTTTTAATACAGGTGGATAAGTTCTATTATCTTTTGTTCAAGGAAAAAAACAGAAATGAGTGATGAAAGTGATTTGCCCAAGGTCAGGAGAGGAAGCCTGCGGTAGAGTCAGGTACGGAGCTCAGATTTCCTCTCATTTGCAAGTCCTATTTTGCTATTCCAGAAAAGGTTATCAATGGCATTGATAGCTAAGGTTGACTAACACTTTCTATTATAAAACCCTGTTTTCATTAGCTAATAACTGCCAAACTTTAACCATAGAGACAGAAATTTTCCATGCCAGCTGTTTTCCTCAAGGTGACTTTTTAAAGTAAAAAAATAAAGTCAGCAAAAATGGTACAGCCACTTCAGACATCAAGATTAGGGGAAAATATAACTTTTAAAGTTAAAAATATCTTACATACATTTCCTTGAGCTCTAACCCTCCTTGCTTTGATACATGGGCTTTACATTTGCTTTGGGGAGAATCCTGTGTTCAAGAGAATCTTGTGTTCTTTTACTGCCGTCATGAAAATTAAATCAAATTTGTCAATTATAAGTCCCTGTAAGGCCTTATAAATTGCCATTTGTGCACACCTGGTTTTCATAGTTTTTTTATAGTTTTTTTAGGGACTGGAAGGGACCTTATGGATCATCAGGTCCAGCCCTCAAGTCAGACACTGACAGCAAAAAAATGGGCAAATATCTACTTGTCCTGAATATACTTCTAAGTCTTTTTTTCTGAGATTATACATTTCAGTGCAAGTGTGGCACTGGAACTCAAAGAAAGACTGTCACCTCAGGACACCCCAAGAACATGGAAGAGGAAACCACTTACATTGAATGCAAAGGAGAAGTATTCATAGAATCATAGAAAGTTAGGATTGGAAGGGACCTCAGGAGGTCATCTAGTTCAGCCCACTGCTCAAAGCAGGACCAATCCCAATTAGATCATCCCAGCCAGGGATTTGTCAAGCCAGGCCTTAAAAACCTCTAAGGATGGAGATTTCATCATCTTTCTAGGTAACTTGTTCCAGTGCTTCACCGCCATCCTAATGAGAAAGTTTTTCTTAATATCCAAACTAAACCTCCCCTGCTGCAACTTGAGACCATTGCTCCTTGTTTTGTCATCTGTCACCACTGAGAACAGTCTAGCTCCATCCCCTTTGAACCCCCCTTCAGGTAGTTAAAAGCTGCTATCAAATCCCCACTCAATTTTCTCTTCTCAAAACTAAATAAACCCAGTCCCCTCAGCCTCTCCTCAGCAGCCATGCACCCCAGCCCCCAAACCATTTTCATTGCTCTCTCTGTAACTCGTCCATATACTTTCTATAATGAGAGGCTGAAAACCAGACGCAGTACTCCAGATATGGCTTCACCAGTGCAGAATAGAGGGGAATAATTACTTTCCTCAATCCGCTGGCAAGGCTCCTACTAATGTAGCCCAATATGCTGTTAGCCTTCTTGGCAACAAGGGCACACTGATGGCTCATATCCATCTTATTGTCAACTGTAATCCCCAGGTCCTTTTTTGTAGAGCTGTTGCTTAGCCAGTTGGTCACACGTCTGTACTGGTGCATGATGTTCTTCCATCCTAAGTGGAAGATGTTGCACTTGTCCTTGTTGAACCTCATGAGATTTCTTTTGGCTCATTCTCCAATGTGTCCAGGGTACTCTGAATCCTACCTTCCAGTGTATCTACTACACCCCCATCCTGGTGTCATCCACAAACTTGTTGAGGGTGGAATTCAGTCCATCCCATCTTCCAGATCATTAATTAAGATATTGAACAAAACCAGCCCCTGGGGACTCCACTTGATACTGGCAGCCAGCTAGACATTGAGCTATTGATTAGTACCTGTTAAGCCCAACAACCCAGCTAGCTTTCTATCCACCTTACAGTCCATTCATCCAGCCCAGGTATATTATGTCCACTTCTTTCCCACATCCACAGAGCCAGTCATCTCAACATAGAAAGCAATCAAGTTGGTCAGGGATGGTTTTCCCTTGGCAAATCCATGCTGACTGTTCCTAGTCATCTCCTTCTCCTCCAGGCGCTTAGACATAGATTCTTTGAGGACCTGCTCCATGATTTTTTTCAGGGACTAAGGTAAGGCTGATTGGCCTGCAATTCCCTAGGTCCACCTTCTTCCCGTTCTTAAAGATGGGTACTAGATTTGCCCTTTTCCAATCAGCAAGTGTGGCAGTGACCTGGTCATGTCTCTTGACAGCAAAAATTGTGTCTGCTTGAAAGAAATGCTTGCTGAAGCATCCGGTGACAGCTAAACCGGCTTTCTGAGGGTTAAACCTGGTTTTCTGCTGCTTATCTATGTATTGCAGAATGCTTACAGCTAAAAGTTAAAGTGAAAAAAGAAGCTGCTGTGGTTAAGCATTTCCTGTAATTTGTTAATACATTTCGCCATAGCTTACAGTGTAACTAAAATTTAAAACCTAGTTAAGGCCAGCTTCATTAGCAATGGCACAGCTGAAATTAATCATGTAAGGAAAACGCAAAGGCTTGTACTGCTATTAGTTAGTCATATAAACAAAGTTTGTAGCATAAAACTATAATTGGCTGCAAGCCGACAGTGTAGTTCAAAAAATTATAAATTTGCTAGCACATCCGGGAATCGGCAGAAGGAAATGCAGCAGCATGGTGACAAGAGCTAACTTTATAAAAAGGCTGTTAACCTGGATTTCATTAGCCATTAGATTTTAAAAGGCCAAAAGACTGAATACTATGGTCCTTCCTGGTACCCCTTTGAACAGTGCAGACTGGGGACACCTAACTTTGCTGGATCTTGAGAGGCTTGTTGTGTACTGCTGATAAGTTGCCGACTTAGAATTTTACTGTCTTTGTTGTTTTGTTATCTGTGCGTAGCAGTGTTTTTGTTAAGTCAATAAAACTTTCTTACTTTTCTGCCCTCGACCACACTCTCAATTCTGAACCCTCTGCAGGCAGCTGGGACAGCAAGGACCTCCCCCGATCACCACAAATTTTCAAAGATAATGGCCACAGGCTCTGCAATCACATCTGCCAACTCCCTCAACACCCTCAGATGCATTGCATCAGGCCCCATGGACTTGTACAGCTTTTCTAAATAGTCCCTAACCTGTTCTTTCACCTCTGAGGGCTGCTCACCTTCTCCCTACACTGTGCTGTCTTGTGCAATAGTCTGGGAGTTGACTTTGCCTGTGAAGACCAAGGTAAAAAAGGCATTGAGTACCTCAGCCTTCACCCTGAACTTCTCTTGTCATAGTCCGAAGTGCAGAGAGATGGATGGAAGGTGACCAGTCCGTATTGCATTTTATTTATTCCAAGATGGGACATTGTTTCTTGGAGACTGGCAGCAGACTTGTGTCATTTGGTGCTTATCAAGTCAAGCTGTTTGAACTTGATCCTGGGATGGGATTCACAACTGATTGATAATTCTTAGCTTCTCTTTCCTCTCCCTCTTCTAGGCTGTGCTGCAGGTATACAGGAAAAAGGGAGCAATTACTTCTTCAATGCTTCCATCTGTCCATGAAGAATTAGTTGAGCTCTCATTCTGCTGTTTGTTTTCCAGCAGCAGTGGAGCAACCAGAATTGCTCCCACCTCCCTTACCTGTGATGAAGCAGCCAGTAAACAGGGAAGCTGATGAGCAGTTGCAGCAGAGAAAGGTCAACAGCTGCTCAGAGCAGTCTTCAGGCTGCAAACAAAGAGGTGGAAGGTGTTAAAGAGGTCATTCTTCCTCCCACCACCTCATGCTGACAGGGCTGATTCAGACATTTCCATTTAAAATTTGTGTGCCACTCGGGTTACATATTTCCAATTCATAGTCCATTACAAATTATTTTAACCCTCTGAAGGGCCTCAAGGGGCCTTCAGGTCTCAGGCTGGAGAATATAAAGAAACTCAAATATAAATGGAAAATAGTACCTTAAGATGATCGTGCTAAATACTAAATGTTGGGAAAGAGGCCATGCATTGTTATGTCTACTTCCTTAGTGCACAGGCAAGAGAGTTAACAGATTCATTTTTGCAAAAATATAAATTTTATTATTTTGTGAAAGTTAGCTTCTCTCTCTCTATAATTTCAATCAAGTAGTTCAGATGCAACTAACCTAGATATACAAAGCACTCAGAGAATCATGGAAAATTCATAGCAAATTAGGTTTGCAAGGGACCTCAGGAGGTCATCTAGTCCAACCTCTGGCTCAAAGCCATCCCCAACTAGATAGATAGTATTCATATAGGACTATAGTGGTACTCCACCACTGACATTCAGTGTGCCACAACTTTGGTAGGACAGATGAAAACCTGAGTTTCGTCTAACAGAATTAGTATATCTGATTTCTATCATGCTGATGTCATGCATGATCTGTTATGCTTCTGCCTATTATTACTTTTTTCCTTTTTGTAACATAATCCTGCAAGCTGCAGGCAATGAGATTTTGCTTTGTGATTTTATTCTTTTAAAGGGGGCAAATGGAACCAAACTCAGCACTTGATGTAAAGAAAGGTTTGGGGCATTCATGGCCACTCGTTGTTGCCTGGGAACAAATTACCTTGCATCGTTTGTGTCTATTTTAGCTGGTGAGTTCTCTCAAGCCGGAATTCCTCATTCCCAACTCTATTCTTGCAGTTTCAAGGCTATTCTCCCCGAGGACCTTCTAACAACTGTCCCCCCAGACAAGCCGCCATAAGCACACCCTAGGTGTCTTCCCAGCTCCTGTCAGGCAGGTGACCATATCTGCAGACTCCCTCCAGTGCAGAAGTCCTCGCAAGGCCGCGCAGGGCAGCAGCCTGGTCATCCAAGGCGAGCTCTTAGGCTGATGCGACCCGCCC
>NW_017729033.1:37666169-37666608 GCF_001723915.1 Gavialis gangeticus | reverse complement strand
TGCAGAAGTCCTCGCAAGGCCGCGCAGGGCAGCAGCTTGGTCATCCAAGGCGAGCTCTTAGGCTGATCCGACCCGCCCAGCTGGTCACAACCAGGCTGGTGGGCAGTGCTGCACACGGATGACTCTTGCAGGTTGAGCAGGGACACCCCAAAGGCCGGGATGACCTAAAGGGAGTTGATGGATAGTGTCTGTTGACCGTGAGGGAGCTGGGGAGGGGAATGAACGCGCCTCCCTGTGCCACCAATCTATCAGCCGGCATCAAAAGCCAGGGAACAGGTTAGCGAAGAGGGACAGGAGCCTGGGGAGTTAGCTGTGGTCGCGTCAGGAAAGCAGGGCAGGTGGCTGGAGGCCGAGGGAGGCGGCGGGGCGCCCGGCCCCGCACTGTGACGGCAGGAGCGGCCGAGCCCCGGGCGGGACAGGTGGCGGAGCGGGCGGCGCG
>NW_017729033.1:37664126-37665726 GCF_001723915.1 Gavialis gangeticus | reverse complement strand
CTGGGGAGCAGGGGCCGCCCAGCAGAGGGCACTGGGGCGGAGGAGCCGTGTGTGCGGGGGGAGGAGCAGTCCCCCGGGAAGAGGTGTTGGGGGTGCCGGGCCTGCAGGTCTGAGAAGAGGGTGAAGGGATCCTCCCCCCTCTGGGAAGCATGGTGGAGGGGCCAGAGCAGCTGTTCGGCTCTGAAGGAAACACTTCTTTGCCCCCATTTCTGTTCATGTTGCTGGGGCAGCTGTGTAGCGACTCTGTGGGGGCGCTGGCTCCTGCAGCAGGGAGAGAGGAGTGGAGACCGGTTTGTATGCGAGGGCTGGAGGCGAGCGGAGCACTAGTGTCAGGGGGAAACATCTAAGACGTCCTCAGACATGAACTTGGGCGCAGTTAGAGGAACCTTTCTATGCTTACGAGCGGGGGCCAGGCTGCTGAGAGTCGCCCCCGTGCTGCGTATCTCGAGGCAGTCAGTGGAGGACGTTGTGAGGTACATGGGGGTATATATTGAATAAGGTGCTGTTTTAGAAATGTTTTTAGCAGGCTCAAGATGCTGGTGCGAGCGGGAAAACCCAGCAGTTGGATCTGCAGTCAGATCATGAGTTGGTAACCCTAACTTTTAACAGAGACCCAGCAATGTCCACGTTTTGGCTTCTGTAGGCAGTGCAAGAATTCACTGTGTTCAGACGTGAGGGTGGGGGGCTGAGTTAGTTGAGAAGATGCCAACCATAACCCGTTTACAGCTAAGTGTAGTTCATGTCAAATCATATGAGTGCTTAAATCCTGGTCTGAGACAGGGCTATCAAATATGTATTTTATGATGAGGAAGGGAGCTGCTGTAGTGAATATGAGCTCTCCCCCTTGTCCACCATATAGAGGAAAGCAAACGAAAAAATCAGTTGTTACTCCACAGTGAAACAAACCATACTGTGTAATTTATAGTAAAGAGCACAGTGGGCTGGTGGGTGCGGGAGGGCCCCCCAGTTAGATGTTGCTGGGAAGAAGAGGAGGGGAAGGACATGTCATGTCTGGGAGGTGTTGCATTTGTAGCTGACACTGGAAATGTGGGTGCCTGTGTTAGCTACCACACCTCACCAGTTCGTAGTTGTCATATCTCCTGTTCATGGGATGCCTTTATAGTGTTTAATGTTCATAATCTCTTATGTATTGCTCTTCTGGGTTGTGCTTTATAAACAGTATCTGTGCAACTAAGATGCGATTTTTTTTTTCTTTGATTCACTTAGTAATATAGATATTGGGTAACTGGCTAATATTTAAACCTGCTTCCAATTTGCTTACTTGGAAAGCAAATATCTCACCTATGGACTTAAGTTTTTTTGCAATGACTTTAGAATGATCACTTTTTATGAGGGATATTTGTAGCTTTCAGCGTGAAATGCCTCTCTCTCTCTCTCTCTTTTTTTAACTCCTTACATTTTGAACCACTTCTGTAAAAGCCTTCCTGTATTCTGAATATCTAGCTGCTTTGCCTTGAGCCTGTCATCAGTTTTATCCCATTTCAAACTTGCAGCCAGGATGTTAGATGCAAATAGAGACTACCCGGTATTGTCTTTGTTTATGGCATTGCTGCCAGCCTGTGTTTACCAGTCCCTGATG
>NW_017729033.1:37650806-37659126 GCF_001723915.1 Gavialis gangeticus | reverse complement strand
TGGTGCCACACACACACACACACACACACTCTCTCTCTCTCTCTCTCTCTCTCTCTCTCTCTTTTTTTAACTCCTTACATTTTGAACCACTTCTGTAAAAGCCTTCCTGTATTCTGAATATCTAGCTGCTTTGCCTTGAGCCTGTCATCAGTTTTATCCCATTTCAAACTTGCAGCCAGGATGTTAGATGCAAATAGAGACTACCCGGTATTGTCTTTGTTTATGGCATTGCTGCCAGCCTGTGTTTACCAGTCCCTGATGTTCAGTAGGTTCATTTGCTCCATACTCCTCCTATGGCAACAGGTTGCAGTCATTCATAGGGCCTGCAAAAGGCTTTGTAACAGAAAACTGCACTTGTAACTTACCAGTGATCAGCTTGGCTTACTGTTTTATGTACTTTGAACGTGGAGGTTGATATTTTTATGTAGATTTAAGAGCCATAGTACAGTAGTAACTGTCAGTTTTTGGCTGCACCCACATAATTCACCCTGCACCTTTGGTGCGGGTTGTCACTGGAATGCTAGACACAGACTTCTGTGAAGTGAGCACAGCTAAGTCTTTCATTCGTGCCCTACATGAGCAGCTACCCCTTTTTCTGCCTTCCCAGAGGGCTTCCACATCTTGCTCCAGCAATCTAGCCTCTGGTTGAGTGAATCTCGATGAATTACAGTTGCATCACTGGATTACAGTATTATATTTGCATGGTTTACACTGTTTACTAGAAGTACAGTCCTAAGGTTAAACCAGGGAACTGGGAATCTGGAAACTGTATTATACTTAGCTGTGGCAGGGAAAGTTCTTTGGGTAGATGTGATATCTTTTATTAGACCAACTGAATAGTTGGAAAAAAGTTCTTTGCAAGCTTATTTTAGCTGTGCCACTAAGATTTGGTGTAATCTTGGAAGCTACTTAACTATTTAGTCCCATGTTTTGTAATAAAGGGACACTTACGTTGTTATGTAGCATGGGCTGCTGAGACTTAATTATTGTTTCTAAAATGGTTTGAGAATATTGTATGAAATATGCTATATAATGGAAATGGTGTTGCAGCATATATGGTAAAAGAATTTTGCTGATACAGGGAGTGGTAGCATACCAAGAGTGGTGGAAAAGAGAGAGAGAGAAGAGGCAGGCAGGCAAGTGCAGAATAAAAACCAAAAATCTAATAGCTAATACTCTGGCAAACTAAATTATTTCATTCAATTGCTTACCTTGTCATATGGGAACTGTTTTGTTTGTTTGTTTGTTTTTCATGAAAACTAGAATATTGAAATTAATTTCTTGTATCTTATGAATTGAAAATCCTTTTAAAATTGTAAAACCCTCCTTTTTTGTGAACATGAGGAAGGGTGTAATGACAATGCCTATAGCTCAACCAGGGAGTAGTGGCAGATCCTTTGAAGGGTGCAGTGAGGTCATTGGCAGATAAGCAGCAGTTCAGGCTTGCCTCTTCCTGGATGATTCCCCCCAACTTCCCAGCCTCTTTTCAAGGAGCTAAGCACTGTAATAGGTAGATTAGTTTTTGAAATTGGATGCCACTCAATTCACAGAAGTTATGGAGGGGTGCCTCCAGTCCGAAAAGGTTGAGAACCACTGGTATAGTTAAATGTTATGTACTCCTTTTGCAACTCATTATTTTGCTTTTAGCACATGAGAACCTCATGTTATTATGAAGAAGTTGCAGAGATATGTAGGGATCATTCTGTTCTAAGGTTTGTGGCTCTTACAGTTTTGCCTTGAGGTTTGGTAATAATGTTACGGGTTAAAAACTGTTGGGATAGTTTCCTCTTTCAAGTTCTATCAATCTACAGCAGCATCATTAACCAACAGTGAACTCTGAACAAAGTTTCTTTTGTCTGTGAAGAAGAGGATAAGTGCCAGGACCTCTTTCATATTCCAGATTCTCTGGGTAGGGAAGCTGTCATTTAGTGAATTGAACTCTCACTCCTATGCATAGAGGCATTTCAGATCATGAGACTAGTAATGTTTCTGCAGGTTTCTAATTCTTATTGATACAGCACCCAAATATGCTAGGGCTTTGAAAGGCTTAGAAAATATGTGTTTGTGGTCCTAAGAAACTCCCAGTACTACGTTTAGCTGTAATATTACCAATTAAACTAACAGTCAAAGGGCAAAGAGAGATCCCGTTCACAACTCTGGCAGAACTCCTTTATTTTTAAAAGTCCAGGGAAGCCCAATATGGCATCTGAAGATTTAATTGGCACCTGTAGAATTGAATGATACAGATGTTCAAGGCTTTGTGGTAGGGTGTATTAACATTTCTGCCTAAGGCTGGAAAATGCATTGGGCTAGCATGGACAAGGTGTAACCTTTACTGTGACTATTAGACCACAAGGGTGTGATGTGGCTAGTATTTTAATTTACTTATTTATATGCTGCCCTTCCCAAAAAAGGTTCAGGGCAGCTTATGTATAGGTACCCCTGAAACCCAGTTTGAGCAATGTGATACCCATTTCTAGCTGGGTCAGCTGTGGCTGTCTTCTGCAAGTATCTGAATAAAGGCTGGAACTCATACATCTCAAGCGGTAACAAGCTGCCTTAATCGCTCTTCTGCTGCCATATATGATATATGTGAGATGGGCACCTTCATAATTTCAGCAGGATCCTCCTGTGAGGTCTGCTAACCTTCCAGCATCATTGGATTATGGCTTAGTGATTCTACCAGTCACATTAGTAATGGTTACTTTCCTCCAGTGAGGAGGACAGCAAGGCAGTGATTTACTTGCCTAGCTAGCTGGGTAGTCTATTTTTTTTTTTTAACTGAAGTATTTATGTAGAAATATGGGTTGTATTTCTCTTAATGTTAATCATACTTGACTTAAACCCAAAAATCAAGGCAACCAACAGTACATACCCTCTACTCTTCCACCCAGTGACATGTATCTTACCAGTAGTACAACCCCTATACATCACAGAGAATGCATTACCATTCTTCCTAGATTTCATAGACATTAGGGGTGGAAGGGACCTCAGAAGATTGAGTCCAGCCCCGTGCCGCATGGGCAGGGAGTCAGCTAGCGTCAAAAGATCCCAGCAAGATAAGCCTCCAAACGTTTCTTAAAAGAGTCCAGAGTAGGTGCCTGCACCACTTCTGGTGGGACTTTATTCCAGGCCTTGGGGGCTCAGAGAGTAAAGAAGTTTTTCCTTAAGGCCAGCCTAAAATGGTCTTGGAGGGCTTTGTGACTTTTTGACCTTGTCATCCCTTGGGGCGCTCTGGTGAACAGATGTTCCCCCAGATCCTGATGCACACCCCTTACATACTTATAGGCTACCACCAGGTTACTCCTGATTCTGTACTTTTCAGGGTGAAGAGTCCCATGGCTCTCGGCTTCTCTTCATAAGGCCTATTCTCTTGCCCTCTGATCATGCGTGTGGCTCTCCTCTGGACTCTGTCAAGCTTCTCCACATCCCTCTTGAATTGTGGAGCCCAGAATTGGATGCAGTACTCCAGCTGTGGTCTCACCAAGGCCGAGTACAGTGGGGGATGACATCCTGAGATTTGCTTGAGAAGCATCTATGGATGCAAGCCAGGGTTTTGTTCGCTTTACCAGCTGCAACATTGCATTGGCGGCTCATGTTCATCTTGTGGTCAATCATGACCCCCAAGTCCCTTTTGGCCATGGTGCTAGCGAGCATATCACTGCCGAGCCTATAAGCGTATGCGGGTTTTTTTTCCTGAGGTGGAATATCTTGCATTTTTCCATATTGAATGTCATCAGATTTTTATCCGCTCACTTTCTAAGCCTACCAAGGTCAGCCTGGATCACCAGCCTATCCTTGGGTGTGGATGCTGTACCCCAAAGTTTAGTGTCATCGGTGAATTTGGCCAGTCTGCTTCTGACACCAGTGTCCACATTTTTAATAAAGATGTTAAGGAGTACAGGTCCAAGGACAGAGCCTTCCAGAACACTGCTGGTCACGGAGCGCCATGATTATTCACTTCCGTCGACTACCATTTTCTGGGTCCAACCTTGGAGCCGATTCCCCAGGCATTGGACTGTGATCTAACCGAGGCTTCAGTTGGCCAATTTTTTCATGAGGAGATCATGGGACACCAGATCAAAGGCTTTTTTAAAGTTGAGATATATGATGTCAAGCTCTTCTCCCTTGTCACCTTGATATGTCACCTGGTCATAGAAGGAAATGAGGTTGGTCAGGTGAGACTTACCCACAGCAAACCCATGCTGGCTGTCCTTCAGGATATTGCCATCATCCAGCTTGTCAAGAATGGATTCTTTGATAATTTTTCCCAAAATCTTCCCAGGGATTGAGGTCAAGCTGATTGGCCTGCAGTTCCTTGAATCTACTTTCCTCCCTTTCTTGAAGATAGCCATCACATGGGCTTTCTTTCAATCTTCAAGTATTTTACCTGAGTGCCACAAGTTCTCAAATATCCGTGCCAGTGGCTGGGCTATGATGCCTGCCAGCTCCATAAGTACTCTGGGGTGCAGTCTCTCAGGACCAGCTGACTTGAAGGTGTCCAGTCTCTCGAGGTAGTCCTTTACAAGGTCTACACCGACGCTGGGTATAAATTCATCCTCACTCTGGCTGTCCCGCATCATGCTAGGCAGGGCAGTCCTTTGGGCTGGTAAAAAAAACAACAAAAAAAACCAAACAAACAATGCAAAGTTCTCATTAAGCAGGTTGGCTTTTTCCTAGGTGTTGGACCCATGCTAAACCACATGGGACAACTGACAACCAACGTTGCCCTTGCTTTTCTTTTGACTCCCCATATATCTGAAAAAGGACTTTTTATTGTCCTTGATATGTATAGCCAGTTGGAGTTTGGTTGCAGCCTTGACTTTCCTGGTTCACTCCCTACAGATAGGGACCAGTGCAGAATACTCCTCCTTAGTGGTGATTCCAGTTTTCCATCCTTTATAAGTCTCTCTTTTTAGACATAGGAGGTACACAAATTACCTCCTGAGCCAAGGGGATTGCTGTGCTCTTTTGCTACGTTCCTCCGAGACAGGAAGGACATCCTTTGTTCTTTCAGGATTGCTCCCTTAAAGAGCAACCACTCATGTTGGACTCCCCTCCCTGTCGAGTCACGGCCCTTTAGGGCCTTGACAACAAGCCTCCTGAGCTTATCAGTCAGCTTTCCTAAAGTCAAGGACATCTGCGTTGCTGACTGACTTGCCAGTTTTGCAATGGACAGTAAAAGTGATCAGCTCATGGTCACTGTCTCCCAGCTTTCCTTCAGTTCTTAGGTTGCTGACTAGATCATCCCCATTAGCCAGTACCAGGTCCAGCAGTGCTTTACCTCTTGTCGGTCCGTAGACTTTTTGAGTCAGGTAGAGCTCATCCACATGTGAGAGAGCTTTGTGACTGTTCAGATTTGACTGAGTGCTCTTCCCATGAGATGTCCCGGTAGTTGAAGTCTCCCATGACAACCATATGCTGAAAACATGCAGCCTCAGCCAGTTCCCTGCCGAATTCCTGGTCAATCTTTTGTTCCTGATTTTGTTCCTGTAGTAGACTCCTACCATCATGCCCCCTGTGCCACATTCCCCACATATTTTAACCCAGAGGGTGTCCAGTTATTCTCCATGGGTGCCAATGTCAGCTTGCAGGGATATGTAGCTTTCCTTGATAGAGAGAGCTACACCCTTACCTCTTTTTTTCTGCATGATCTCTTCTGTACAGGGTATAGCTGAGTATACCTGTGGCCCAGTCATAGGTGGAGTCCCACCAGGTCTTCGTATTCTCTCCCAACTGATATGCTAACCTTCCATCCTGCCGTTCCCCAAATTCCACGTTTCTTATCACAGTGGTTCCCAACTTCTTTTATACTGCGGACTAGCATGGGAGTGCGACAGGTGTGTGGAGCCAGCTGCCTCCCTTCTGGGATGCCCCACCACCCAACATTAATCCCACACGTGACTGCCAGTGGTGGAAGCTGCTTACCCGGGTGGACAGACGGGGGTCTGAGTGGGGGGGGGGGGTGGATCGTGCCACAACCCAGCAGCCAACCTTTTGCGGCCCAGTACTGGGCCATTGCCCGGTGGTTGGGAACCTCTGCCTTATCACCACAAACATTGCACAATTTTTTGCTAATATTTGGGGAATAAGGCCTCAGTCCTGCATATACACTGAAATCAGTTGGAACCTTTCAACTTACTTCCTTTGTGTCCATTGTGTTCAATATTTGGTGCAGAAATAATTTTTTAAATATAAAACAAAAGATGAATTTTTGCATTAAGTGCAAAACAGAACCCAACTCTAATTGTGATATTGCCATTATTCTATAATTAAGTGCTTCCTAAGCAACTTAGAATGTTTATTGCATGATGCATACAGGCATAGGGCAATATATAAAGGAATAAGAAGAAAATCTTGGAAAGCTGAAGCAAAAGAAGACTCAGTAAGTTGTTGGACCTATATGTTTGGGTTTATAGTATAGATGCCTTGCAAAAATCAGTCTTTGCTTTGAAAACACTGCTGTTGTTTTTATTTATATTGAGTATATGTGTTCAGGATGCTTGGGAAGGTAACTTTTTTAAGGTAAGGCATAGATGATTGTTGCGAAAGGATTATTAGTGCTGTTTTTTATTGGCTTTTTTCGGTTGTATCTTAGTAACCTAGCTGAACTGTTAAATAGAAGTAGTTTTTTGTTCTTGGCTCTATTTTTGGTGGTTTTTTGTCCTCTGGCTTTTGCTTGCTCTTTTAAATAAGGATGCTTGTTGCCCTTTGCAGCAAGGACTCTGGTGTACCATATAGGTCTATTAGGCAGGGTTTTTATGAGGTGAAAACATGTGGGAGAAGTCACCAAATGTTTGTATTACTTGGATTTGTACTACTTAGTGTATCACTATTGGTTCTGGTGATTTGCTTGCCTGGCTGGACAATCAGGTGCAGAAGTCATTCTGCTGGTGACCTTTCAAAATCTTGCCAGAACTTCATGGTTGAACTGGTCTGGATAGATATTTCTACTGTCATTATACGAAAGCCACTGTCTCCATCTGGAGAAATTTGTTGTTGGAGCAGGAAAGAAGTAAATTGAATGTGTTCCTCATGGCCTCTCCTGGGTCAAGTATAAGCACATTGTGTGACCACAGAGATAGTGCGGGGAAAAAATGATGTTTGCCATACATGCCGAATCTGTAAGGTGTTAGCGATGTCAGTCTTCTGTATTTCAAAAGACAAGAGGGGGAGGAGGTGGCAGTAGAATCCTAGGAAGTAGGCTGGTCAGTCCCTCTGTGGAGGTCGTTGAGCTGGTCAAAGTGTGGAAGCTAGCAAGAGTCCCATGTCTGGATTTGCATTCTTGATTTGGTTCTTATATGTCTACTCTTGAGAGGTTTAGTTCTTTAACTAAGGGCATCAGACTCTCAGATAAAAGAGGAACAAAGCTGTCATTCTGCCTCCTCTCTTAATTTTTTAACGTCTCTTGTACTTGACTAGTACATTACAGGCCACCTGAGTCAGTACCTATACAAGGGAGATCTACTGAGGCTTCAGTAACTGTCACGGGGTGGCCCTACAAGCGGCCGTGATCCTGCTAGCGCCCCCTGCCGTGCCAAATTAGGAGATCCAGCACCCTCTGATTCTCGCCCACCACGTCTTTGATGATATATAATTTAATATGGGAGGCTGCCTTTGATCTCCTAGTTCTGGGTGTTTATAATTGTCTGGGCTCCTACCCTCTACGGGTGCCTAAACGCACCCCAGCCTTATGGGCTATGCGTGCCTCCTACCTCCCCTTCAGCACGCCCCAAACCTTGCAGTTGTTCCGGAAGTTGTCTGGTCACTTGTGCCTTGCCTGGCACCCTGGGCTTGTCACGCAACCCACGCCTTCCTCGGGTGCCCCTGGGCTTGTCACACGACCGATGCCCCAGGCTCTAGCGACCCTGTGTTCGCTAGCCCTTGCCCCTCTCTGGGGCCTACTCCTGTGTTCACCCTTCTTCGGGCTCTGTTGCACGCGTTGGCCCGGCCTCGGGCCTCCACCCGTGCCCTCGCCCTACTCCGGGCCTGTCCTGCGCTTCTCGCACCCTCGCCCTTCTCTGGGGCCTGTCCCACGCTTCTTGCACCCTTGCCCTTCTCTGGGGCTCGTCCCGTGCTTCTCACGCCCTCGGGCTGGGGTCTCAACCCCCACACACCGCACCACACCGGTGCCAAACAGCTGTGCCTCCCAGGCACTGCTCTGTGCCCGTACAGGGCACCCAGGAACCCCCAGACTACTGGGGATCTCCTGTGAGGCCTCCTCGCACCCCTACAGCCTCACCCGGTCCTCTGGTGATTTACACAACGATGAGCCAACTGGCTATAACATAACAAAAGCCTCCCCCTCCGGGGCTCCAAT
>NW_017729033.1:37639702-37645806 GCF_001723915.1 Gavialis gangeticus | reverse complement strand
CCAGGCTTTGGCCTGGGCTGTTTATAAAGGCCCGGCCCTGCCCCCTGGCAGTCAGCTGACCCACTCAGCTGCCTTAGCAACTCTCACCTGCTGCCCCGGTTGTTGGCAGCTCGGCCCATATTACCACCGCCAGTAGCAGGCACCCTAGTGCCCTGCTACAGTAACCAAAAGTGAAGTCGGATGTTAAGTATGAAATTGGACCATACATAGCATTGACTTTGTGTTTATAGATCTGTTCAGCTACAATCAAGTGAAACTGATATGGGCTCGTATAGTCACCACTTTCATGTAGGTTTCTTATAGAAAATGTGGAAAGTGTAAATGTAAACATGACCAAAGTCTTACTAATTTTATACTGCTTTGGCAACCTACAGGAGAGACATATTAGTTCATTTGCACAAGTTCATAAAGACAGCACTATATTGGTTCTCACTTGAAAAGTCTTAACATTAGTAGACAAGGTTCTTTGGGTAAATGTGATATTTTTTATTAAACCAACTAAATAGTTGAAAAATTTTTCTTTACAAGCTTTCAGGCACAAACAAACACCCTTCTTCAGGCCTAGGGAAAGTCTGCTGGTGTTTGTATTCTCTCTTGGGTGGAATAGATGCTTAAGCCAATATGTAAAATGCAGGTCTGTGAAAATGCAAATACATGGCAGGGAAGATAGGTAGTTGAGGCAGGGAACACAAAAGATGGGAAGGTTTGACTGATGGTAAAATGTAGAGAGGTTACCTGGGGTTACTGGATGGTAGGCAGGTTATACTATGCCATAAATCCAATGTCTATATTTAGTCCATGAGTTTTTTGTATCCAGTAGATTTATGAAGTGAAGTTTGTGGCTCATCTACGAAAGATGTTTTATAAAGTCCCTTTGAGGATTAGAACTGAGAGACTGGAAAGAGAGTGGATGTCTTGTGAGAAATCTGCACCCACAGGTAATTGGGCATTTTTGTCTTTGATAGATTTTCGGCATGCGTTCATTTTGGTAACACTAGTAGAAATTCGTTGGCAAGGCTCTTTACCTTTTTATCAGGGAAAATTTCCCACTTATGAGTAGATTTTAAGTCCACAATGGCATCTGGGAAAAGAATTGGGAGAGCAGATTAATGAATCTAGAACAGTGGTTCTCAACCTCCAGCCCTTGGGCCAGATCCAGCCCACAGCAGCATGTTGTTTGGCCTGTAGGACTCCCCATGGGTTCAGAAATTTGGTGATAGGGAAGCATTGGCACAGCTATAGATATATGGGGAGCTCCAGACCCTGCATGCTGGATCTTGCACCCAATCCCAGCATGCACAGCTGGATGGGGGTGGCACCGAGCCCCAGGGCCCAATCCTTTTGTGGGGAGCTGGGCAGGGGTGGCAGAATGGGTTGGTTCTAGACCACCCCCAGGGTCTGATCCGGCCCTCAGACAGGCCCTGCACTATTCATGTGGCTCATGGGGCCAAAAGATTCAGCACAACTGGTCTAAGCATTTCACTTCAGTACAGTTATTTGATTTCCTCTTGGTTATAAAATGAAAGAGATGTGTAACTTGCATTAGATCAGGGGTGTCAGACTCATTTGGGGCTCTGTAACAGGGGGCCTTCTTGAGGCCTGTATACCACTGGCCCTGCCCACCTGTTTCTGGGCCAACTGCCTGCTTTCTCACCCCCCACACCTTGATGCTATTTAATTAATAGTTATTAATTAAGTGGGAGGCTGCCCATTTCCTTGTCCCGATGCCAGGGGGCACTATCTGTAGCTCTGTACCTCCCTTACACCACAGCCCATGCTTCGCAGATGGCATCCAGCTGTTACTCAACCGGCCCCCACTGGGCCCCAGAATCCTCCTGTCAGGACCCCTCCAAGATCCCTCCATTCAGGTGGCCTACCCTGCCTTCATTCAGGCTATCTAGCTCCCTGAAACTATTTTCCTGTCTCGGGTGTGGTCCCCCCGGGACCTTTGGCCATACAGGTACTAGCCTTACCTCCAAGACCAGCGGAAACCCCAGGCCCTCCTAGCTCTGGGCATCCCTCACGGTGGGCCCCTGGCCCTTTTTGACTATCCTGGGCCTGGCCCCAGCATTGACCAGTCAAGTGTACTCTCTCGATTAGTCTGAGTCTCTAGCCCCACTCTATCTCTGGAGTCTGCCTTCTGGCCCTATTAGCAGGTGACCCACCTGGTTGTGGGGGCCAGGGGTTAAGGTGTCCTGACCCACCTTTCACTGAGGTGGTAACTGGCCTGGCATTTCCTGGGGGCTCCCACACCACTGAGAGCCCTACCAGGCCACCCACTCCCGGCAGGGTGCAGTTTTAGGTCATGCCCAGGACCAGGAGCCTCCTAGCCATCCTCTACAGCTCCTCCCTTACGTCCAGGATGTTCCAGGAAGCCTCACAGCCAGGCAGTGTTCCTGCCTCACCTGCCAGCAGCCAAATGCTCTGCTCATATAGGCAGCCCTGAATCTAAGATGGCTGCTGCAGACAGGCGCCTGCTGGCTGCTTGGCTCTGATCTTAAAGTGGCAGGCACGAACAGTGCCCTGCCACAGGCCCCAAACTGGATCCAGTCCATGGGGCTCCTTGTGAGCCAGGTGTGGGCCATGGTATGGGGCCAGTTGCTGTGGGCACAGTGGTGGTGAGACACATGGATCTGCTGGCAGTAGGAGGGGTCTAGCAGCAGCACTGGGACTAGGGAAAGTATCTGGAGGTCACAGTGGTGAGCCAAGTTCCTTTCCAGTACCCATGGCCAGCAGAGCCAAAATGCCTTGAATTTCACTGAAGGTCGTGCCGCTGAACTTCTTGTGGCTCACCAGTAGCCAAGCAGAATGGATAGAGAAGCTCCATGAGCTATATGGTTGACACCCTGCATTAGATTATTTTCTATGGTAAAGAAAGGGGCATATGTAACAATACACATGAGGGATATTTTTGCATGAAATAAATTATAGGTTTGATGTACTAATCTATATTTCTTTAATTTGGTTAGAGCTATGATTTAGATATTTTAAAAAGCCATATATGTTGTTGGATGTCGTTTCTGTATTTTATGCATATGAGGAAGACATCAGAATTGGTATCAGTGATAAGAAATATGGGGTAATTGCTTTCCCATGGCTATATCTAAGGGTTTATCTAATCTGAGGAGACAGGCAGCTAATTTCATAGGCAGATCACAGGGCCAGTTGCCATTTTATGGGCTTATTGTGGTGGACCACCCCCTATGACTCTACCTGAGGGGCCCGCTGGCCCCGTCCGTTGCCGCTGACTGGTTAAGAGGGCTGTCCATCATGCAGTCCTGCCCCTCACCACTGATTGGTGGAGAGGGGCAGGGCCATATGATAGGCAGCCCTCTCAGCCAATGAGGGGTGGGAGCAGCAGCCATCTTGCCTACTGTCATTTGTGTTGGCAGCCCCTTCCCCACCTAGCAGGCTGAATGGCTGAGCTACAGTGGCCTTGAGGACTGCTGGCTCACCGGGGAGCCAGCATTTTATTTGTAGTGAGCTGTTTTTTCTCAAACCTTTGTGACATCACTCGATTTAATTTTTTACACCAAATCTGCGGAATCATGATTTGAGTTGGTCCTTAGCTGTATCAGACTGATACTATGAAATTAATGGAAGTTTAAATCCTTCTTTGAGGCGGAATCCATGCCCCCAGTTAGTAAAAAAGAGCCCCAAGTTCAAAGATAAATACAGAGCTGCTAATCCATGTGAAAATAAGTTTGGCAACACTGAGGTTATGGAAACTTGGGGTATAGAAGCTTTTAAGTTGATACAAACATCAGTTCAGAAGACTGGTTAAATGCATTTAGGGTTGTACATTGAGGCTCTAATTAAATGCACTGCCTGATTCTATTGTGACTAAAGACAACAAATCTTGCTTTGTTACAGCTATAATTGCAGTAAATATTTATTCCTTTAATTCCATTTGCTCCTTACACTAGGGTCCCAATTTTGTATTTTCTGTTTATTTGTGAAGACTCTAAGAACTAGATTGTCACTAATTAGTGTTTTACTCTTTCAAGAACTGGGTATACGATAGGTTACATTTTTCCACACATTGGAGTAAATTGTTCTATTCTCTTCTGTTTAGCTTGCCAGTGCAATTATTTTCACATTAGACTTCCACATAAGATTACAGGCATTTTGTGCTTTTATATTTTCCTACAGTGAGGACAGTCATTAAGCAGTTGTTTTCTGTCTTTGCCAGAGATGGTGCTCTAACTCAGTTGTGTGAAAAGCTTCTACATGGTTCCAGCGCAAGTGTACATTCAAGACTAATCAAGGGATTGAGGACATCAGCTTTTTCCTGCTGAGAGATTTCATTCCCAGCGAGGATATTTCTAATGTGCTGAAGTTTTTCAGATTTTGGGGACAAGATCTCTACCTCAAATTTTATGAATACTGGGAGCCATGGCTGTGGAACTTTTACTGTTGCTGTTGCTTTGTGGAAGTACAATTTCAGAGATGCAGCCTATACACAAATCACCTCCTGGAACTTTGGATTTTGGGTTTGTACCTGTGAAGACTTATGATACACATGCATATTACGAACCTGGACCAATAGGAATTTTGTTTAGCATAGTCCATTCTTTCCTTTACGTTGTGCAACCAAATTCTTTTCCTCAAGGTAAGTACATAAATTATAATTTAGTTTTATGATGGATTAATAAGACATTTATTTTCCTAGTAACTAGTGGGATCACTTTTTAAAATCAAATGGTATTTACGCATTCATTAATAGCAAGCTATGTGGGATATGAACATGGAAAATTCATATGGTACGTGAAGTAATATTTTATTTTCATCTTTTCTAAATGATTGAAATTTGGAAATGGATATTTTCCTGTGTCTTTACATTTTTTTGCATCTTTTTCATGCTGATCTTTGAAACCAGTATAGTTAGAAACAAAAGCGATTGGATTAGGAGTAAAGTACTAATTGCTCTGCTTTTTTAATGTTATATCCGGGATAGGAAGTATAATGAGATTTATTTGCATCGTATACTGTGATTGTTCATCACCCATCTACCAAACTTGTCCTAGAAATTATTCTGTGCATCTACATTCAAGTCATATGTAAATAGAATTGCATAGTTGTGTAGACGAACACTTATTTCTGACTTGTAGTTCCTTTGTTTAGCTGCTAAAACTCAAGACTTGTTTCTTCTTTTAGACTATTTCTCTCCCCTTTATTTCCACTAGTGTGGTTCATCATCTGGAGGAGAAATTGTGAGTTCAGGTTTTTCCAGATTGCATTCCTGAATGGTGCTTTAAAGAGCTCTTAGAGTTTGTGGATCTGTTTTTAATATTTTACTTTTTCAACAGCCTATTTCAGATGTTAAATGTAAGTGGAACTTGTACAAACACAGCATTACAATCCACAGTGGGCTGAAATTCTGAATATATATCTATATTTTGAATTCTGAATGTGAGAAATTTTTATATTTTATTTGCTTTCAGAGTTGCTTCTAATTATTCTGGCCACTGTAATTGTAACTTTGCATAAATGTAGACCAACTGTTTTTGAATGTAGCAGATACTTTTAAAAAGTAGACTTCAATTAATCTAATTTTTTTTCTGAACAAGTATTAAAGAACACGTTAACTTTCCATTTTAACTCTGTCTGAGATACTGATTGGGGTCCAACACAGTATTTACCTTTCAACTTGCAGTATTTCCTTTTCATACAAACCATTAAATTGAGACTAGTAAGATTATTCATGTGAAAATAGGAACGGTTCCTTAAACATAAGTGCAGGATTTAATTTTATGAGGCCTTATCCTATAAATCCTTATTACTAGGAATACAGTTTACAACCATTTTTTGTAATCCTTTTGGGGACTGTTCATAATACTACACAGCTCAAAAATTGTTTACAGGATTAGCCCCACAGAGGGCAAGTGGATACCAGGAAGTAATTTATGTGTTTGTATTTAATATATGTTTTAGATCCCCACAGTAGATAGTTTAAAATCAGTTATTAAAAATGCTTTTTATATTGACATTATGTGAAATCCTTTTTCTCCTCCCTACTCGTGCACATCTCACTCCAAAACACTGATTTGAAGGATCACATGGATTTCTGAGTCATATTGTGTAATTAGTTAATCCTATAATCT
>NW_017729033.1:37627965-37634702 GCF_001723915.1 Gavialis gangeticus | reverse complement strand
TGAGATTCTGTCATCCAGCATTTCCAGTGTACGTGGCCTGTGATTTTTTTTTTTTTTCAGTTGTTGCTATGTTAACTGTACATTTTCTTTGCAAACTACTGATTTCAAAGTTGACTGACTGTATGGTAGATTAGTTGCATGTTTTTATTTAAAACAGTTTAAGAAAATGCGTGATGAGACAATATCTGTAACCTTCTTGTAGGTCTCTTATTTTGGAATAGTTAGTGGGCTAATGGTGTGGTTACTTTTTAACAATTATTTTAAAACTGGCACTGAAATAGAGTTCAGTCTAATCAAGAGATGAAACGCAAAGATGATCTTAAAGTGCATGTGCAACTTTACACAAGTGTGTTTAACTCAGAACTTCGTTGCTACTAATTAGGCTGCAGCTTCAGAACAGTTTAAATCTAGGCTATGCACACTTTACATTAGGGGGTGTGTGTATTACACTCACACTCACACTCTCTCTCACACACACACACTCACACACACACACACACACACACACACACACACACGAATGTACATTTTTGCTTTACTACCAATAAGCAATACTTATAGAAAGAGCCATTTTAATATCTTTTGAGGAACAGAGAGCAAATGTTAAAATAGGATCGACTTCCATATTTGATCTTTCTCTTCACCTGTAGTGTATGACCTAATCCTAGGAAAGGAATTTTTAAAATATTTTACGACTCCTTGTTTATAAAAACAAGCTTTCCAACTATGTAACCATGCATGCTTATCCTTACTGTGTTACAGCATTTATAAGTTTGCAGTAATGTTCAAGCACAGGGGAAAATGTTGCAGACAGCCACTGCACATGTAGTCTGCTTTTAGTCAGAAGTAAGCAATTAGGAAAAAAGTTAATGTCAGTTTTATGCTTCAGGACAAGAGACAGTGAAATGTTATGTTTGTGGGGAGAATTTATTTTTTAAGTAATGTATGTCAGTCTGAAGAGTTGCTGATACCTCAGAACCGAAGATCTGTGAGTTAAATGTGGAAAGGATTTGGTTAGGAGAATTGGTAGGAGAGAGAGAAACCCTAGCAGCAGGAAAAAATCTAGTGTAAATGTTTAAAGGGGAAAAACCCCCACCTGACATTTAATCCCAGAGCAGTTTTTAACCAATGTTGTGATCAGTGGGATCAGGATAAAATATAAAAATATGTTATACTAGCTTGGATATTGTGACCAAGATACCAGCAGAATGATATGTGGATACTATATATTATGATATGCTCTTAGTGGCAGCATAAAACCTTAGATGCATCTTGTTTCACTGTTTAAGGTATGTTACCATTTGTTGCTAGTTCTTATTTTGATTATTACTGAAAACCTAAATACATTATCTTATCCTCTCTAATATTAATTTATAGTATAGTTTCCCGTGATGAAAGGCTACAAATCATAATTTTAAAAATCTTACATTTTTGTTAATATAAAGTTATGTGATCAGATGCATCTCTTACTATTCAGTTTAACAGAACTAAGGAAGGGAATTGTAGCCCTCCTCAGCACTGTTTTAGGTTTTTGAGTTAAAAAGAATAATACTGTGTTCCTGTTGTATGACAAGAAATTATCCTTTTGTTTTAAAAGAAATGTATTGGTATCGATGTTAAGCATTCTGCTGTCAATTCCATCCACCTAGTCCTCTTGACTCTGTTGGACATTGCACTGTTGCAAATGAGCAGTGTTTCTCCTTAACCATAAATTGTGTAACTATCTTGCAGGAAGGGAGGGTAGTCAGTGGGCAGAACACGGAGGCGGCTGGGTGCTATTCCCAGTTTAGCGGCTGACCTGTTGGGTCACCTTGGGTAAATCCTTTCGCTTTGCTGTGCTGCTGCTTCTAAGGTTATACAGCAGGAATAACAGTGTTTACTTCCTTTGTAAACCACTGTGCATGAGTTAGGTAGTATTCTCTCTCTTTATGTTAGTAACAGTATTTAATGCTATAATAATACAAATGACAGAGAATTAACATTTATCTAACTAAAACAAGGTCTAAGCAACCAATCTGGTGGGTTTTTCTTTTCATCTCTGTAGTTGTTGCAATGTGAAACGTTTAATGGATTAAATGTACTTCAGTAATGATAGGAGCATGGTTTATACCACCTGGTAGTTTATATGTGAACTTATAGTCAAATTGATCCTCTGAGTGCTGTGAATATCTTAATGTAGCTTTGTCCTTGCTCCCATGGAAACCAATTGTTGGTTGCAATAAAATGTTGTTAATCAGGGATTTGTTTGCCAGCAGGTTGCACATAACAAATCTTCAGCTTCACAATTTGGATCTTGTAGCTAAAGTACAAAGAGGTAATGAGGACCTGGCTAAGGGAATTATGCTCACTTCAGATTTCAGTATAATAAAGCTTATACTGTACTCTCTGTACTGATGTTACTGGTAGGGCAGCACAGGGGGACCACATCCTTAGTACAAGACTGCCATGTTCCAACTTCTGGTTGCAGGATCTGCAGTGTTCACAATCTCTGGTTGCTACTGGGACTAGAATGACATTTAAACACGGAAGTAAACTGTCAAATTTATGCATGTATTGGACATGGTATAGGTTGATATATTTAAAACAGTTTCTTCCCGTGGGGGGAGAGAGGCAATATTTTGTTTTCCAGGTACAGTATAGTACTTTTTGAATCCTGAAATTGTCAGGCAACATGAAAGAGGTTTTTAGTTAGACCAAGATCTTGTCACATGAAGTTAAAATTCCCATCAGGCAAGACACTCGAGCCTAGTTTTCATGATCAGTAGCAATGATGGATCGCGTCAGAGGCACCTCACCCTGTTGGTAAAATGTATGTGCCTGGCAAACACATTGCATTGATCAATTGAAAGGGTTGTTTTTTTTCTGAACATGAACATTAAGTAATGTTCATGTATGACCTGGGATTAATTTTTACTATGTAGTACCTATACAATTGTAAGTAAATTAGCCAAACACAAGTCAAATTGGCTCAAATGAGGAATGCAAGTAGTAAGGGGGGCAGCAAATGTTAGTAATTGCTTAGAATTCTGAAAACCACGTGACTTTTTAAAAAAAAAGAAATCATGTGTTCCTGTATTTAGGACTGTAAAGCAAATTCTTTTTGCCTATCACCATTGTAACTGAAAACTCAAAAGAATTCTGATGCTGCAAAGAGTGTGACATCATGTCTTTTACCTTTTGTAATTATTGGTTGTCCATCTCTAGCTAAATTCTTCTTATTAATGATGTCTCCTGCAACTGATTATGGTAAGCAAAGAAAGCAATGATGCATATTTTAAAACAGGACTCCTAATCCTATGAAGACTGATTTACTATTTGCATGTGTAAAATGCAGGCAGCTTAATAAACATTTATTCTTGCTGTGATTTTAGGTAACTAGGCAAAATATGCTATTTGACTCTATATAAGCCTGTCTTATTTGAAGTGGTATTAATAGAAGATGTAATCACTTAGGAGATCTTGACGTGGGAGTTGAAACCAGCTATATACATCTGAAAGTTCAGTTTTGTCCTTGAAATCTATGGACCCTTCCAAAATAAGACTTGGATCACGTGAATATTGTTACAGAATTCATCAGATGACTGTTTTTATTTTACTTTGTCTCAGTCTAGGGGGGATACAGGGGGAGAAATTACTTCTCAGATATCATAGTTGTGTGGATGCTCCTCTCCTCAATTCCTTTCGAGTGTGAGAGCCATGTTTTATCCCTTCCCTCTCCCTGTTCTGCAGCAAAAATTACAGACATATACATTTATATGTATGTAAAACATGTAGAATTGTATTACATAAAACATTTTGCTATTTGACTACAAAGGTTTATAGCTATCCAGTAAATAAAACTGAGCAGCTTCTGAACCAAAGGGTGGCTTTTCTGCTGGGGAGCCTTTAGAATGTGTTTAAAATTCTAGTATTATTGCAGCCTGTAATAGGTATCCCTGAGTCCCTAATGGCTAATATGACTGTCCTTGTCAGAAATGTGTGAAAAGGACAGCTGCAACCTACTTCGGCTTTGATTTATTATTCTGTATCTTACTTTACCTTTTCTGAGATCTTAATTCAAGCTCCCTTTTTTTTCCAGCCAATCAATAATTATACTTAGCTTAAGTCTTCACTATGCTATCACCTTTATAGATAAAATTAGATTTTGTTTGCATAAGATAGACAAGAGAAAGATGAGTATGAAATGGAAGCAGCTGATTGAACAAAGCTGCTCAATGGGTCACCTTGACATGTGCCCTTAAATTGGCTCCAAAGCTTATGAGTGATGGCTGCAGCTATACAGTCATTGATTGAGTCACCCAAAATAACATTTGTGAGTCTCTTTTGTGTCTCTAAGACTAAGTACAGACCCTTGGAGAGATTAAATTGGGTTCAAAATGGCTGCCTGATTTAAACCCAGCTTGCCCTGGTGCCCACCTGGCAGACCTGATCTCATGACTAGCAATCAGTCTAAATCTGTAGCTACAGAAGTTCCACGTACACAGACCAGTCTAAAAATTGCAGAACCCAGTTTAAGATAAACCTGGATCTGTGTAGTCTCAGACTTAGTTCATTTAGATCAAACTGGTGCATGTAACTTCTATCCACTTCCCCTGTGCAGCCCCAGGGCTGGGAAAACCCAGCTACTGGCTCCAGCCCAGGGCTGCTCTTTTCATTCTCCCTACACTAGTCTGTTTTTTTGCTCCCCCTAGCCCTCACCCCCACCAGCTTTCTCAACCCCCATCCCATTCTACCCCATCTGTGGGTCGTGACTCCCCATCTCTATCCCACCTGTGGGTCGCACCTGGCTCCCATCCCCCAGGAGACCCCTGATTCCCTCCAACCTGCTGAACTCCTAGCCTCCGGCTACCCCCACCCCCCCATCCTGACTTACCTGATATTGGGCAGCCATTTTGAATTGATTTAACCTCCCCTAATGACCCTGAATGTCTGTACTTAGTCTAACTGCTCACAGTCCTGAAGTCCATGTCTAATAGGCAGTTCTTTATCTTGCTAGCTGTGGAAGTGTATGCATCCTGCATGCGAGTCTGGAATAATTTTGGTGTTGATGCAAGTTACCCCTGACACACAGCAGTAATGTAATGTGGTTAGAATGCAAGTGGTAAAATAGAGTAATGTACAGTATATTGATTTGACATTCAGTTTACCTACTGCATGAAAGGGATTTAAAGACTGGAATTAGGTGATTGCACAAAAAACAAGTAGATTGAGGAAGGAAGCTTGCTTCCTCCTTCAGATCATGTACCCTTATAGTTAAAAATAGAGAGCCAGCCTAATAAATTCTCCCTTTCCCACCAATGCACATATGCGCACACCCTCCTGTTCATTTTATCCTAGAAAGCTAATACTCTTCTTATACAACATATATAATAGCAGAACCTTTCTGAAAATAAAATGCTTCAGTCTTAATTTGTTTCTGTACTTTATGGGGGCCTGCACACGTGCTGCAATGCTGCTCTGATGCGCTGTAATTACTTGATTAATTGAGTCTGCTGGAGTGTGGCAATTCCTACGTTCCGGTCAGCCTCTGCATCTTGTGTATTAGCATCCCCATGCTTCAAAATGGTGGTGGGGGTGCTTCAGCTAAAACTCTGCGAACAAGCTTTAGTTTAAGCGTCCCCACCACCATTTTGGAGCGTGGGGTACTAATACACAAAACCCTGTGGTGCTTTGATTAGAGTTGCTCTTAGAGCGGCTCTAACTAAAGCCTTCCCCCCTGGAGCACATGTAAACGTGCCCTATGTGGATAAACTAATGATTGAATGATACCTTGGTCTCAATTCCAAACTGATTGTTCTGATTTCTTGACAGAAGGGATTTTTTTCTTTCTTTTTTTTTTTAAATGCGTGTTACCTGGTAACAGCTATTACAGGCGAACACATCGGCAAACATTAACACTTCTTTGCAATCTTGACACTGACTTCTAGATTATGTAAAGAAGGAATCTGTCTTTTAAACAGGATTGCAGATATCCAAGTGAAAAATAATTGAATTCATTATTATCATAATGAAGCAAATTTAGGTTGTTTTCAACCCTACTATGCATGAACATCTGAATTTTCTTTTCACAAAATTGCTCATGGGTCTTCAGAAAGTTGGTTTAATAATATCTGTAAACAGTACCCAAACTAAAAAATTGTGGGTTGGAAGCACTGGAAAATGACCATCCAACCTTGGAGCTTCAACAGCACTTGGGGATAAAAGAGAGAAATTCATTAAAGTAATCTGGAGAACCAGATTTGAGGGAGAGGTTTTTGTTTTAAATCTGCGTCAGTCTCAGTTTTGGCTTTTTGACTCCAGCGAGCAACAGTTGTCCCAGAACATGCACAATGTGATGCTTATCCTTTTAGTTCTCTTTTTATAAAACTGTAATTGGCAACTATTAAATATTTCTGAAATGTTACAATTTAACTGAGACTTTTGGAAAAAATCTGGTACAGTATCTTGTATTAGTAGAACCTAGATTAAAGTATAGGTAGGTTTCACCTCCGTCATTTGCTCTGCACCATTCTTTTTATGTGGTGATGCCATTGGAATCAATTAAAAGATAAAGTACCTTAGAAGATACTTCTTCTGTTTTGACATGTACTTTGCATATTTTATATTTTGTGGGAGGTCATACCTCTCAACTGATCATCAGTTTGGCTCTCAATCTTCCATGGCCCATCAGCGGCAATCTCTTTGATCCCCATCACTGATGTGCTCCATCCTAATCCTCTGTTAAGTTTCTTGTTTAC
>NW_017729033.1:37620334-37622965 GCF_001723915.1 Gavialis gangeticus | reverse complement strand
TCTTGCCTCGATGTTGATGGCTGCTGACTGATCAGGGTGGTGGTTGCTGAAGGTTGGGGTGGCTGTGGCAATTTCTTAAAATAAGACAACAATGAAGGTTGCCACAAACCTTCAATTTGTAAAAAACGCAATATCTGCAAAGCGCAATAAAGCGAAGCGCAATAAAACGAGGTATGCCTGTATATACTTGCTCACCTACATAGTATTGTATCTTTATTCTCTGTAGTGTCCTGGAAGATACTGTCCAGATGTGAGTAACATTTTCCAACTGCATCTAAATGACTTAAGTCAAGTCACATTAGTTTCTTTTCATATTACTTATTATTCATATTGTAACTTTTAGAACTGACTGAATTTGGATTGTAAGCTACATGAACAATAGTTGTTAATAGCTTGCTGTAAACCTTTAGAAGAAAAGGTGGACTACTTTTGCCTCACCTCCTATTATTAACAAGACCTAATCCACATAATATAGACAAAGTCTACCTGGCCTCCTAATCTTTTTAACAAATCTCTAAGCCATCGTATTTAAGAAAACACACACAACAGCTGTACAACAGTAATACTGTTCAGTAATGGACTTGTGTCTGAGCAAGTCACACT
Source organism: Gavialis gangeticus (assembly GCF_001723915.1). Classification (NCBI taxonomy): domain Eukaryota; kingdom Metazoa; phylum Chordata; order Crocodylia; family Gavialidae; genus Gavialis; species Gavialis gangeticus. The sequence goes on along the minus strand of NW_017729033.1, from coordinate 37,622,362 downwards.
TTTTCAGCCAAAATATCAGTTTCTGATTAATCCTGGTTGCGTGCTAATCTGGTTACACTAATTCACTTAGTTATTCCAGCAGTTGTGCAATAACGTGGATTTATAGTTTGACAGACTTTTTTTTTTTATAGACTAAAGGGTGAAATTTCCTCCTTTTTCTTAGACATTGTTTTTTACTTTTCTTTTAAGTTCTTTGTATCATGTTTAGACATTAACAGGTTACCTTTTGATACATTTTAATGATTTTTTCCTAACTTACTATGTCCCTTGGGAGCCTGAACAAATTAAAAAAACAACAACAACCCACAAGGAAGCAGTTGTCTTACTTCCAGTTAAAAGGATATTAAAGACTGTTGGCACAAACACAAATGTACAAAATGTTTAAGATTTATTTTCATAACTTTGAATCTTTCACATATTTATGTTAAAGCTACACAGTGTGTATATAGATTTTTCCCTTCTAGGAGTATGTGTGTGTGTATGTATGGTGTGTGTTTGTTTTTGTTTTGGTAGTGTGATTTAACTACCACATTTACCCAAATTCAAGTTGACTATGAATTTAAGATGACCCAAGATATGGCAGGGAAAACAGTGGTGGGAAGGGGTAGGTGGCTAGACCCTTTCTCTCTTGCCCGTTGCCCCTCTGCCCTGCTGTCTTTTGTTCTGCCATCTGCCTCCTTCCCCCAATTCGGAATTTTTTAGCCCTGCAGATTTGAATTGTTAAGCGAGTAAAACTAGAGTACAAGCACAGTGGGTTCAGTCTCACCCTTTGGGCCTCTTCTCAGGCCCACCTGTCATCTACACCGCTTCTGCAGTGGTCTCTTGAGCATGGCCCTGTCCATCTGCTCTTGCTCTGCACATACCAGGCCTGAAAATAAGGTGGTGAAGCTGCCTTGAGAACTCCCCTGTTGCTTCTTCCAAGGATGCTGGAAACAGATCTGAAGAGCAGTGGGGAGGGGCACACCGGGGGGCAACTCCATAGCCTTGTTTTTAGGTTTGGTGTCAGTGAAGCACAAGCCAGTAGACTGGGACAGTCTCAAGAGCAGTTTTCCATCTGGCCAACAGCAATAGAGATCAAAAGTGCAAGGTTCACCCATGCTTTTATTTTGGAATGTATGCTTTCATTGCTGAGGCTATCTTCATTAGGGCTTCGAACATTTGGGGTTCTACTGTAATCTGAGTGTTTTTATCATGTAGCATGTTCTGCAGGGCTTGCTTACTACCAAGATCACTTGGGCTTCCCATGGGCAGAGTGCTGTCTGCACAGAACCAGACACAGGATCAGAAGTTAAATAATTGAGGGCTAAAGAGAAGGCCACAAACTAGGCATTTACATGTGCTCCAGGAGGTACGAGGAGGGGGGCACTTTAATTAGTGAGCCACGCTAATTAAAAGCACCTGAGCATCACGTGCAGTTGCATCACCACCTGCACTGAAAAATGGCAGCAGGGTGCTTTGAATTAAAGCTCATCAAATGAGCTTTAGTTCAAAATGCCCTGCCACTATTTTTCAGCATGGGGATGCTGATGCACGTGATGCCAGAGTCTGCTGGAGCACATTTATTTCTATGCTCCAGCACATTCGATTAATCAAGACTGCTCCAACATGCTGGATTTCCAGTGCATGGGAGCCAGCTCCCTGCACATCTATAAGACCCCCCTGGTGCCTGATTTATAGAAACCTGGCCTCCATGATGGAATCCAAACCCCCAGTTAGCCCTCTAACACACTGCATATGTCAAAGAGGATAGTTCATGTTCTGTGTAATGCTAGTACACTGTTTTGTAAATAAAGGAGTTCCTCCTAGGCTTCTGAGATTCCATCCCCATCAGGGGGCACAGTGGACCATCTCAAGAGAATTAGATCCCAACAATAGCCTAATAAGCAAACGTTTTTCATACTGTTGTCGTAGCTGTCTCATTCCACAGTCATAAAGATACTTCAGATAAATTTCTGTAATGTCTTACATGAGCTATACAAAAAAGGATCATGTGCAGTATTAAAAGTTTGAATTGGCGCAAATACAAAT
>NW_017729033.1:37609254-37615334 GCF_001723915.1 Gavialis gangeticus | reverse complement strand
CCTCGCATTGTCAGCCCATGTTCATCTTGGAGTCAATAATATGCACTCCTGATATATTTCAGATTTTTGGTTGGGAGGAGATTAGTAAAAATTACCATATCCATGTGTATTCAGACCCTGAATCTTGCTTCTGAAATGCAAACTGAATTTCCTCTGCCAGCTTTTTAATGAAATAATATTTAAATTTTAAGTGGGGATGGGCAAGGGAAAATTAATTAGATTATGCCTTCATTAATCCTCTCTTGCCGCTCCATTTCAGAAATCCTGCAAAACATTTTCTTTGCACAGTGTGTATATAGATTCATAGATGCTAGGGTCAGAAGGGACCTTAACAGATCATCGACTCCAACTCCCTGCCTAGGCAGGAAAGAGTGCTGGGGCCAGGTGACCCCAGCCAGATGCCTATCCGGCCTATGTTTCCATTTAAAAAAGAAAAAAAAGTCTCCTAAAATTAGGCTTTCAGTTTCCTAGGAGTTTTCCTGGAGGATGTTTCCTATAAACTCTGTGTGCCACATTTAAGCAATTTATGTGAAAAGACAACCATCCCTTTTCAATTGAAAACACACGTTCTGAATTTTCTAAGGAAAAAGCAATTTGCCTTCCCCTTACTGCTTAGTTGGTAAAAGAATGACATATATTTTTAACATACATATTTATAATAAATAAATAAGAATAATAAATCAGACTTCATTTGAGCTAAGTCAGTCTGACCTACAGTGCTTTTGTAACCATGGCATGATGAGGTTTTTTCCATCCCTTGGAGAAAAATGGAGAATGCAGAGGAGGATTTCTGAGAGATCACAATATGGTTGCCAAAAAGCCAGTTGTTGAAGTAATTAAAAACCAGTACCAGCAGAGCTCCACTGTGTCACTCCCAATTATCTGTCTTCATGTTGCCATAGGCACAAGTTATAGAGTATAAAGGCAGAATTCGGTCTCCTCAGTTTACTTTACAATGCACTGGACCGTTTTTGGAAGGAGTGGGAAGAACTGGAAATTGGACATGTAAATTAAATATGTCACTTCAGTATATCTATTTTAAAAACATTATGTAAAATTATATTAATATGCAAATCCAGTACACCTGGAATATGCGCCATGTAGTATCAACACATTGGTCATTATCTGCAGTTGGCTAAAACAGAGAATCCTGTACAGCATGCAGAATTGAACCTTTGCCCTTCTTCTGTTGTAAATGCCTACCAGATGGTGGATTACAGAGAACTTCAGATAGCCACTACAGACAAAATAGATGGTGATGAGTAACTACTGTGCTGTAAACAGCATAGTTTGTTTAAGTATCTTACAAAAATTATATGCAATTATTTTAATACAGAATACTCAGATGTATCATTCTTGATTTTTTTTTTTTTTTTCCCTTGATGTATGCAAATTTATTGCAGATTTCTGGGCAGAAACTCTTACCAGCAGCCTTTTTCTTTCTGGAAATTTGCAGCAGGAACAAAACTTGCTTTGTAGTAAAGAAGAATCAAAGCCTCTGCATAGGTTACTTTCAAAGGAAAAACAAATTTATTCCATGTGTCCCATAGCAATCAATACTGTTACTTTTTAATTTTTTTAATCTTTTTTTCTGCCCAAGCTGTTCTTAGTATTTTTTTTCTATCTATTGGAGAGCAGAGCCTGTATAAATGGTGGTAGTCAGGTACAGACATTACGCTTTTACCAGTATACGTGTTCAGAAACTATATATGCTATATCCATAACAGAACAGAAGTTGAGCACACGCAGAAATGGTAGAAACTGGTCTAAAATTTGCCCCCACTCGAAAAGGGTGAATGTATGTTCCGTTCACTGCCAATCTAAACTATGCCACTTACAGAAAACCATATAACTTAGATTGATTTCCCCCTTTTTAAATGTGTGTGTCTAGCCTCTGTGTGTGAGAAAATGAGACCAAATTTGGCATCTGTAGACTGAGGATGTTTTGTGGGAGAGGATGATTTAAAATGTCAAATTCCTTTCCTTGGTTAATAACAGACTCCAAGGCCATTGTGTATCTATAATTTCCTTGGTTCCTATTATATTTCTGAAAAATAAGGAACTTTTTGTATGTATTTCAGATGTTTAACTGGGACTGTTTCCTTAGGAATAATGTTGTCTTTTCAGAAACTTGTTGAGATTTGCTTGTGAGAAGAGGGGCCTGTTTAAGTCACCTGCTAATCTGTACTATGTCTTTATAAAACCAGTGATATTTGATTTGCCCCTTTGACTTCCTGCTTCTAGTATGAAAAGAGAGATCCAGAACAATCTGGGGTATGTTGGTGATGAAACAGTAGCAGAACAGTATTTCTTGCTCTGTTTTATTATAGGTAGAGACCTCCCAAATTTCATATTTTGCGATTTTCATGGAAACTAGGAATTTATAGGTCCCCCGTGGAAAAAGCCTGATTCCTGCAAAAAACTGGGGAAATGGCCAGCAAGTAGAGGGGAGGGAGGGAGTTGCAAACAGAGATGAGAAGCCCTGGCATCCTGAAGTGATGGGGAGGGGTGGAAGATTTTTGCCATGAAGCAGGGTGGGCTCCACCACGCCTCTGGCCAACGCCCCCCTCTCCTCCCTGCCCCGTGATTGATAGATGGTCATCTGTCAATCTCTGGGGAGCAGTGGGACTTCTGGGGGCCCTTGGTCGAAGGGGTGGGGGGATCCACTGTGGTTTGCTGCAAAAACTTGGACCACAAAATCAGGGGGAAGCTGCCCTGATTTCAGTAATTCCCTAATTATAGGGTAGTTTGGAGCAGATTAAGGAAAGTAAGGTGGATATACAGGTGATAGAGCTGTAGATTGGGGTCAGGATACAGCAACTCAGCCTCACTACTCAATAAACTGAAATGCTTGACTTCTGCAGTAGTCCCTATTTTGATTAATTAAAAAGGTTTGTGTTTCTCTTATCCTTAATATAATCAAATACCCTGAGTATTGGATCATTTTGATGTTTGTGGCATCATAACATCTGCGATACTGTAATCATTGTTTTTTGTGAATTTAGTATAAAACACTCTAATTGCTGTGGCTCAGGAGATGTGATATGCTGCAACTTGTATGAGTTTATTATTTTTAACAGCCCTCAAAATCTATGAATATTGGAAGTTATTTAAAGACTGCAGTTGTCAGCTAAGTAGTTGCTAATGTGTTGCTGCCTAGCCAGGCCTCTTCAGTAACTTGCTCTCATTGCACCCGAGGCAGTCACAGTTGCCAATTCAAAACTGAGAACCTGAAGGTCATTGTTCGATAAATGAGCTTATAGCCAAGTACAGCATCCATACTTCACAGAAAATTTATTTATGAGAGAGAACCAAGATCTTTCCTGCACGAAGTGCACCAGAGTGCAACTAGCACTCTGTCTGCCAGACCTAGGCAGTTTCTTTGATAGAGAAATGGGAGATTTTGCTTTTGATCTCAGCTCTGACCTAGGGCATGCACCCAAAGGTCATTCTGCTGACACGGTTTCTAAGAGTCCTGTAACTGAGAGGAATAGCTACCAGGGATCTACATTTTTTGTCCAAGATGTGACCAATGCGTTGAGCATAAGCAAGTATTTGTTTAATTCTTTAATATAAGTGAATAGCCATTTTGCTGTGTCAGAACAGGAAAATTTCTGTTCTTAATTTGTTACTGTATGACTTGGAGTTGTATGAATAGGAAGCCTGACTTGAATCTTCCAACTAGGTATAGCCTGGGAATTAAATCCTATGGTCCTCTTTACTTGAATGTTCTTAAGAGATGTCAGGGTAATAAATAGTTCAATGATCTAATTCCATTATAGGGACAGGTGTGTAGCCCTAATCTGTCTAATGGAGAAGAACAAACTATATTACTGGGTTCAGAGTCCATAAACCAGTGGAGTCTGGAGAGTGAAAAGGGGTATGTTTAGCTGCTAAAGAATTTTAAATTGGGAGGAAATTGGGAATTCTTTCTGCTCTCCTCTAGTTAAAGGTTTTTTCCTCTGAATCTCACCCTTGTCATTGGTATCTCCTGCAGAGTATGGTCCTGCTGCCTGCTATCTGGATAGAGAGGTTTTATTCTTGTGGACTCTTTTCTTTCTCATGAGGAAGGGTTGAAGTTTTCATTGGAAAGGACCTTGTCAGAGGACTGGTCCCTCTTTACTGCCTCTGCAGCTGCCTGTTCATTGGATTCTTCTGTTACCACATGGCCCTGCACAAGGGCTTTCACCTTGTTTAATTAGCTGCTATTTCAAGAGTCAAGGAACAAGAGCACCCAGTTGAAGAGATTCCACTGCATGCCAATGTCAAGCAGTTAGCTAAGGAGCAGAAGTGTCCAGCAGTGCAGTGGGTTTTTGGTTGTAGCTGTGTTCATCTAAGGACATAGTCAGGAACCTTGTCTGCCAGGAGTGTGGTGAGCTGTCAAGCAGCTGTCAGTCTTCCAGAGTCAGGACATTAATACACTGCCCTCCACAGGAGGGTGACAGCCTGCCCAGTGCCCTCTTCCCTGGTGTCGTAGGTTGGATTCACTGAAGTGGATGGGAGGAGCAAAGGAACAGCCCCTTCTTGCCCCCTGACCAGAGAGCACACCTGCTCCAGCCAGGGAGCTCTGAATGTGTGCACACCTCCATTGAACTCCTAAGTTATGTGCTGATACAGAGTGCCGAGGAACTTGTAGCACTGCAAACGGATGTGGATCCAGGGCCTTAGAATTACAAATGGGGGAGTGGGGAAGCTCTCCTTCAGTTCAGACCCAATGCTATTGGAAAGTCAGTGGAGAGACACCAGTTGACTGTGCATTGCTTTAGGTCAGCCCCATAAAATTAATTCAAACTATTGATTAATTAATTGAACTTCCAATTGGAATTGCTATTAAATTACCAAGGGTTGCGGCATTCAGTGTAAGTATGAAATTACTGTAGCTTGACTATGACCTTGAACACTGACTGTTGTGTTAAACCAGGGAGCAGATGCTTGTAAACTTTAAGTCATGATGTAAAATTAAAAATAGGGTCGCAGCAATGGTAATGCATTCAGTTCGGGCTAGAAGTCACATTCTACATGTTGCAAAATTTGTCTTATTTGACATAGTCCCCCCTTCATAACCATAGTCCCCTGGACCTGAATCTGGAAACGCATGTAAGCATGTGTTTTAACTTTAAAATTGATGGGATTACTCACATACTTTAGTTATATTTATGCTAAGTAACTGAATACAAGAATATGTGTTAGTGAAAACACTTTGACAATATTAAAATGGTTAGTAGCTTCATGATGTATATGGTATTAATGTTGTTTTTCACTGTCATGGAGCACAGGAGTAGCTCTATTGAAGTAATGATGGCTATGTTATATGCTTAAAGCTAGACATCTACCTTGAAGACCTAGGGCATAATATCCTGTGCATGATGGGGGAAAAGTAATTTTCTTCTACAACTTCACTGATTTTTTTTTTTTTCCTGTTTATGAGAGTTATACCAATATAATTCATTTTTCAAATGTGTTTGTGTGCTACACACTCACTCACTCACTCACTCACTCAATCGGTACTTAATGAACATGTCTACATGCTTTGTTAACACGCTTTTGGTAATGTGCGTTAAATTTAGGACGTCTGTTGTAAGGTACCAGAAAAAGGCGCATTAGCCTATTTTAGTGAAAGCGCACAGTTTTTTGTGATACTTTAATGCACATTAAAATAGGATAATGTGCATTAAAGTGAACATGTAGACATGCCTGGTGTTTAGGAACTTAGTGCTAAATTGATATTCTCTTTTACCATGCCTTTCTGTTGAATAGTTCCAAGAGACAAACCTACCAGAGGCCTTTGACACTGTTTCTCACCCCATTCTCATAAAAAAAAAACTAGCCTACTGTGTCATTGATGCCTACACAGTCAGATGGGTGGCAAATTGGCTAGATGGTCACACCCAGAGAGTGGTGGTGGATAGGTCGTTTTTGACCTTGAGGGATGTGGGCAGCGGAGTTCCCCAGGGCTCAGTCCTCAGGCCTGCACTGTTCAACATTTTTATCAGCCATCTGGATGTGGGTGTGGAAAGAATGCTGTCCAAATTTGTTGATGACGCAAAAACGTGAGGAGAAGTGGGCACGGTGGAGGGGAG
>NW_017729033.1:37601351-37604254 GCF_001723915.1 Gavialis gangeticus | reverse complement strand
AGGCCTGCACTGTTCAACATTTTTATCAGCCATCTGGATGTGGGTGTGGAAAGAATGCTGTCCAAATTTGTTGATGACGCAAAAACGTGAGGAGAAGTGGGCATGGTGGAGGGGAGGGACAGAATCCAGCTAGATCTAGCCAGGTTACAGAGGTGGGCGGATGAGAGTAGAATGGAATTCAACACCAGAGAAGTACAAGGTGCTGCATCTAGGGAGAAGGAACCTGCAATATACCTATAGGCTGGGGAACACCCTTTTCAACAACACACTGGCTGAAAGGGATCTTGGAGTCATTATTGACTCCAGGATGAACACGAGCTGCCAATGCAAGAAAGCAGTCAGTAAGGCTAGCCGCACCTTGTTGTGCATCTACAGATGCATCACAGGCAGGTCCAGGGAAGATGATCCTTCCCCTCTGTGGCACTGGTCAGGCTGCAGTTGGAGTACTGTGTCCAGTTCTGGGTGCTGCACTTCAAGAGAGATGTGGCTAGCATTGAGAGGGTCCAGAAAAGGGCCACTGGCATGGTCAGGGGGCAGCAGACCAGGCCCTACGAAGATAGACTAAAGGGCCTGAATCTATTCAGCCTCCACAAGAGAAGACTGAGAGGGGATCTGGTGGCCGTCTATAAACTCACCAGGGGGGACCAGCGGAAAATAGGTGAGGCTTGGTTCCCCCAGGGACCACATGGGATAACAAGGAATAACGGCCACAAATTGATTGAGAGCAGGTTTAGGCTTGATATCAGGAGGTATTACTTTACTGTTAGGGCTGCCAGGCTCTGGATTGGGCTCCCAAGGGAGATGGTGCTCTCCCCTTCCTTAAGGGTCTTGAAGAGGAGGTTGGATAGATGTCTGGCTGGGGTATTAGGATCCCAGCACTCGTTCCAGCCCAGGGCAGGGGGTCAGACTTGATGATCTGTTCAGGTCCCTTTCAATCCTAGAATCTATGAAACTATTAAGCAGAGCATTATAACACTGAATAGTCGTACCTAGAAACTGTAATGTACCAGTTATAAAAGGGAGGAAAAGTGTGGGCTTTCTCCCTTACGAAACTGTTTAGGGATGTGTTAATGTCTATAAGATGGTGATGTAATAGTTAATAGTTAAACCCAACCAATAAATCTACTAGGGCAGATGGCCTCTTACATGTGTGATGAAATTGGAAAAGACCCTGAGTAAAGCATTAATGGAATTAATATTGTAAGGAGTCTTACAAGGTAAATCTCTCTAACCCTGGTGATAAAATGTGTTTTATGTTAAAGCCTCAGATAACTGGTCATATGAAACGGTACATATATCTGGTCAGCCATAAACAAAAGTGATCCAGTTACTTTGGAAACAGAGGACACCAAACTTTCACAATCCTTTTCTATTAGTTTTACATGTGAAATATGAATTGGACTTGGTATGTTCATTGTTTCACAGATTGAGAAATCATTGGTTTCACACTCTCAGGTGAGTGTGTTTCGATTTTAATGTCTTTAGGACAAGGACTGTTTATGCCCGTGTCGACACTTCAGGCTGCAGTCGAGTATAGAGACAGACCAGCCAGTTCAGATACTAGAAGCAGTCTAGCTTCTGATTTAAAACTAATTTGCATATTTGCACATCGACTGTAGTATGCAGTGTAAAACATATGCCATTCTGTGTTTGTATAGTGCCTTACTGAATGTTTCCCCATCTTGGGTGGCCCTTCAGTGCAGGAGTGATAAGCAGGGATCCTGGTTTTCTCTGATTTTAAAAAAATCCTCAATTTTGGTTAAAAAAAACATAACTCAAAATCCACATTTTTATGCAATTTAAATAAAATGCAACGGATATAGATAGATCTATCCACACAGATTTATAAATCTAGATAGATAGATCTATCCATATAGAGATGGAGAGAGAGACAGCTCTATTTATCTGTAGATATATAGTGGCGTTTCATTTTAATCATGGAAAAATGTGGATTTGGGGTGCCTTTTTTAAAACTGAAAATTGGGGATTTTTTTTAAATCGGAGAAAACCAGGATCCCTGGTGATAAGCCTGATTATTGCTAATTGTCACTACCAGAATGAGGGATGACCTAGCTAAAGCATATAAAGCCCATCAAATCTAATCATCCCAGCCTAAGGAGGCAGCCATTTGAAGGAGTCCTAGCAGTGGAATGAATGCACATATGACTCACTAAGCCTGTTTGTGACAAAAAACTTTAAATGCCTTCCTTGTAATGACATCAGTAATCTTGTGGCAGATGCATGGTCTGTAACTTCTGCTACTGCCACTTTGTAAACCTGGTATGTTTTTCCTACAGTTAATTCTTACTCCCTACTAAAAAAGGTCAACACTCTCTTTGATTTTTCCATGCAGCTGGCAGTTCCAAGCAGTTCAGCTGCTCTGAACAAGGTGGCATTTAAGTAGGTCCGCCGAATGTTTTTTTGGTTAGCCTCACTTGTGGACCCTCTTCCGTTTTCTGCCTAAAACAGCTGGTCAAGCATGGCCTCACAGTTTGAAAGACCTATGCCTTCATCATCAATATTTTAGTGCTTGTTGCAGCATGTCAGTGTTTGAAACTCAGTCAAGCCTTTTGACAAGCAGGAGGAAGCACAAAATGACTGTGGCCTTTTTCCAGCTGCTAGAAATCATGCCTGTACAATGTCCAGGTTTCACACCCAAAGCAAAACAGTAAGATCTACAGCTTTATAAATTCTTACCTTAGTAAAGACCTTGATTTTTTTTTTTTTTTTCCCCCCCCCCCAGTCCTAAGGGCTGCATCTACTTGCAAGATGCAGGAATACCCTCCCTCAGCACACTCCCCAGGTAACAAAACCAATGAGTAGCATCTACTATTTGATTTTTTTCATTAATGACCTCTAGTATCTAGAATCAACTCCTAAAAAAAAAAAAAAAAAAAAAAAAA
>NW_017729033.1:37593724-37601323 GCF_001723915.1 Gavialis gangeticus | reverse complement strand
AAAAAAGGCTTCTCACTACCAAGTTGATTAATCTGGTTGTCTCCCAGCATTCTCATGACACTTCTGAGTTGTACGCTAACAAATAAGCAGGGCAGTGACTTGCTACGTGTCAGTTGTTGTGTGATAAACTGTCTCTATGCCCACCCTACGCTTGGGTTGAGTGCAAAACCACATCACGTTATTCCAGAATAAAACAGGGCTCTTATCTAATTAGTCATACCTAGCTGTATCATTTACTAACAATTTTGCTAATTTATGCTGTCTGAAACTCAGAAATGCTCTTTCTTATTTTCAGAGGTCATCAGAAAGCTAGCACAGCAGAAGTTTGGGAACATACAGAATGATTATCAGAAGGTAATTTGTCCATTCATATCTACACAAGCTACTGGAAATAATAATTTAGCTGTAGTTTTCAGTTATCTGTCTTAAGTAGAGAATATATTATAAGATGAAAATTGTATATGAGACTATCTTTGAACAAGGTTGTTGGGGGGGGTTGTATTTTTTTTTTAAACCAGAAAACTTTTTAAAATGCTAGAGAGCACCAGAAGCAAATGCATCTTATTTTTACTCGAAATAAAGATTTAAAGCCAAGAATGTTTTTAAAAAATTGGATGGAACTTGTTACTAGACACTGTGAACAAGGAGTTCCCTTTCCTTCTTAGATAATATAGGATTGCAGTGCTTCTAATACTGCCTGGGGCTTTTTTTTGTACACACAATTGCAAGATTGTTTGCAAATATTTATTAAAAAATAAAATTTGTATGAATGTAGGTTTAGTAGAGTTTATTTAGTATTCCTGCTATAATGTGATTGTTACAAAGAGACTTAAGTCTGTCTGTGTGTAAAATAAATAATTAAATAAAAATGTTTTTTAATCCAAAAATATATAAACAGGACACCCTAATTGTTGAGTTCCCATGCTAGTTGCAGTTGTTACACAGAAAGCTGAGCTCACATACAGATTTCAGCCGTTACTCCCAGAAAGCTGAATTCCCTTGTTCCACTGATAAACATATTTTTAGTTTCTGAGAAGTGCCTATCACTTTAAACACATTTTCCAACTTTCTCCCTACAACAGGGCTGTCCTACTTCTAGGCTCCTGTGCGCTGCATGCTGTGTAGGCTGCACTAAGTGAAGCATGGGTCACTGAGCTTTAGGCCCAGTAGACACTCTTCCAATCCCCCACCTCCTGCTGCATCTTTGCACCCATGCAGGCACCCCCTGTCACTGCTACAGTAGGTGCTTCCTCCCCCCTCCAGCTGTTGCACTGCTTATCTTGCCTGCCAACCCCCAGCACACAACCCCTGGAACAGAGGTGGGAGGCAGCAGCTGGAGGAGGAAGGGGAAAACCCAAAGACTCCAGCTGCTGTTGCATTTGCACCAATAGGCAGAGGGGGAGAGTGGTGGCTGGTCAGGAGCTGTGGGCTGCCAGTTAGACTTCCCTCCCCGATAGTATAGTATACCTACACTGTACACTCAAGTTAGCAAGTAGCAGTGGAAGAAATAATCCAATTCAGGTACAATAGTGGTTTGTGTTCCTTTGAACCACTCCTAAACACTATAGGCCCTGTTTTAGACATCATCACATGTTGAGTTCTTGTAATATGGCCCTTGGCTGAGACCAAAATGGTTGACACAATACTTTGTACTATCTATTAGCTTGTACATGCCTAGGTATGAGGTTTATGGGTCTGTATGTTTAGATGGATGCATGGAACTCTGTACATGGTCACTAGGCTCACATCAATGCCAAATTGATCATCATAGGATTTGAAGAGGGAAGGTACTTTGTGCTGTCCTATCCTTCTGAGAATGAGACTATGGCTCCAGTACTGCAGTTCCCAATTTTTTTCCAGTCATGACACAACTTGGATAATTTCATGGATCCCCATACTTACGTTATTTGTGCACTGACAAGTAAGCAGGGACAGTGACTTACTGTGTGTCAGTTGTTCTGTGGTAAACTGTCCCTATGCCCACTCTTCCCTTGGGTTGAGTGCTAAACCACATCAGCTTATCCCAGAATGAAACAGGTTTATGTTGCTTTGGTTTAGGATAGGGGCTGTTACTGCAGTTCACGAGGGCCCACTCTAACTGTGGACATGCTACACCTCTGCTCTCCAGTGACTGTCCTGTGGCTGCTTCACTGATGCCCTGTCACATGGCCGGTGAGAGCCAAACAGGGGGGCAACTTAGCCCTCTTTCATTTAGGGAGGAGCTGCCCCAGGTTAGCTCTTGCCATGCAGCAGTTATGGGTACAGGCACAGTTATGGAGCAGCTGAGGCATGCTAAAGCTTTATTCTTGTTAACTGTAGACAGAGGGTGTAATTGCAAACTCAGAGAAATTAAAGGCTCTGTGGCAGGTGTTAGAAACTCCCAGCATGTGTGCCAGAGCATGGCACTCAAGGTAATTTTGCTTGGTACACCACAGCAGGCCTGGGCTCTGGGCAGCTGTCAGTGGCCATGGCACACAGGCTGCTCAGAGTAGGTGACAGGGAGGCTGCAAGCCAGGGGCGGGAGGCAGCAGCTGTCTAGAGCCCGGGCTGGATGTGGCAGGCAGCTAGGAGGTTGCAAACAGCTGCACCAGGCTCTAGAACCCTCGTCAGGCTTCATGGAGGCGGTGGCTGCACACATGCCTCAAGCACACGGCCAGGAAGGGGTCTCAGGCAGTGCAACCCCAGTCCCTTGCTCACTGTGCACCCTGAGGTCTGTGTGTGTGCAGCCACCACTGCCATTTAACAGGTGCTCTGGACATGGTACAGCTGTTTGCAGCTTGCCCACCACCTGCTGCAGCTGTCCAGAGCCCAGGCCAGCTATGGCAGGCAGCCAGGAGGTTTCAAACAGTTGCACTGAGCTCCAGCTAGGCTCTGTGGCAGTAGCAGCTGTATACATGCCTCTGGGCAGATGGCAGGGAAGGGTTCAGGGTTGTGCTGCCCCAGGCTCCTTCCTGGCTGCTACACCCTGAGGCAAGCATGCAGCTGCCATTGCCACAGAGCCCAGCTGGAGCTTTGGAGCCCACTGAAGCTGTTTGCAGCCTCCTGCCTGCCTGCTACAGTCAGCCTGAGCTCTGGGCAGCTGCAGTGGGCGGCAGGCAGGCTGCAAACAGCTGCACAGGGGTCTGGAGCCCTGGCACTGGCTCCACAGTGGCGGTTGCACATGAGTCTTAGGGAGCGCAGCTATCAAGGGGCCTGGGCCTTCCCCTGCCGTCCACCTGGTGGTGCATGTGCATCCATCGCTAGCAACAAGGATTGGGTCCCTTGCACCTCCAGCACACCAAGCTGAGGTGTGGGTTGAGGTTGGGGTGTTTTTTTGGCACTTTGGCCAAAAATGTTGCTGACCCCTGCTCTGTGGGGACTCCCAACTGCTGCACTGCAACTCAGAGTTGTCACCCCTAGTTTGGGAATCACTGTTGTGGTACCTTGATAGCCTAGGTATAGTGTTTGGCTGTGTCATTTCTCTCTTGAAGCTAACCCAAGCTGTTACCAAACTCACAAGTTATTTTGGGTGCTAATAGTGCATTCAAAGACTGCAGAAAAACCACTGTATACGTTAGATGAAGTTGAGAGCATGGATTTCATGAACTAGTGAATAGGGCTGTGTGAAGCTTCAGTAGCCAATTTGATTTGGAGGAGATTCGGTGGCTGAATCTCTGAATCCAAATCAACTCGGGAGACCAATTAAAAGGTCTGAGTCAAATCCGAAGCCTCCGAATCGATTTGGAAAAGATTTGGAGATTCGGATCAGTTGGGGTGAGGCAGGCACAGCTGGGTGGCTGTAGGTTCTTCTGGTTCCTCTGGCTGTGCCTGCCTGTCTCCATCCCCGCCTGGCCCTAGCATCCTGGCACTTAAAAAGCCCCCCACTCACTGGCTGCAGCAGCAGAGATCAGGGCCTCTGGGAGCTTGTGGCAGTGCCCCCCCCCATGAAGTGTGGGGCAGTGGGGGGCAGCAGGGATCTCCCCCTCGCCTGGCACCTGCGTGGCCCCATCGCGCAGGTGCAGTGTGGCTTAGCAGGGTGCAGCACGTGGTCTGGGAGCTGGGGCTGAGCGTTACCATGTTCCAGGTGACTGCTGGAGCTGCCCCAGCTCCCAGACCACACGCAGCACCCTGCTGAGCCATGGTGCACTCATGCCATGGGGTAGCTGTCATGTGGGTGCCAGGTGGGGGGATGATCCCTGCTGCCCTGTGCTGCGTGGTGGGGGGGAGGAGGGCTCTGCCACAAGCTCACAGAAGCTCTGCTCACCACCGAATCAAATCGCTGTCCTCCGAATTGGCCAAATCCGAATGCAAATAGAATACTTCCCTATTCTCACAGGCCTACTAGTGAGATCTGTAAATGAAGCCATTTAATTGTGAGTGATAACTCTGAGTCTGAGTGTTTCCATATTGCTCTAAATGCTGGAATTGAGTTCATGAGAACTGGAAACCACTGCCAGCTATAATCATATTTACAGTGTCCACTAGATAAACTTATTTGTCTCTCAAGAGTGGCAGTGTATAATGTCAGAATAGTGTTTGTATGTTATCTGTATTTAAGAAGAAGAAAAAAAACTTATCTGCTTGTCCAACCTCAATAGTATGTAAGAAATTAGAACAAATTTCAAGGGAAAGAAAAAAGGAGGAAGATGGAACATGGGATAAAGTTCAACATGGTTTTGCGAAAGATAGATTATGGCAGGTTAATCTGATTCTAATAATTGAGTTATTTTTGTCAGAAGAAAGATAAGGGGAATGTGGTAAATCTACTTTGTCTGGACTTCCCAAAAGCATTTGCTGAGATAACACAGGGGAAGATGGGGGAGACAGGGATTATTATGAGAATTACAAAGTAGGTAAGGAATTGGCTGAAGTGGCGACTACAACTGAAAATGCTGAAAGGGGAAGCTACCTAGCTGAAGAGAGGCTTCTAGGGAGATCCTCAAGGATTGGTGTGGGACTACCTTTTAAAATATGCATGTTACATTCTTGGCTCAAAAAATAGCAGCATGCTATTTACTTACGGAATAAAGTTAGGAGACCTTATTAGTACAGATAAAGGTTGGAATACCATAAAGTAGATTTGGGATGACCCTGAGGCCTGGAGTAATAAAGTAATTAAAAAATTCAACAGTACAAATTGCAGCATCATGTTCCTGAGGATTATAGCTGGAATTTTTCATATAAGCTGGGAATTGTGAGTGACGGAAGAGGAGGCGAAAAAAGTGGGGTGTGTTTGTATAGTGGTTTTCAAACTATTTCAGGGAACTCTGGAGTTGTGCAACAGGTCATGAGGGGTTCTGTAAAGATTGGGGGTAATCACGGAGCAGGTCAGGAGATGGTGCACCTGGCTCCGCATCAGTCTTTAGGATAGGGGTAAGGGATTCCCTGGCAGAAGTGATATGAAAGGGTTCATGACTTTCCACTGTGCTTGTCCATCACATAATGACCATGAGCGACCTTTTTTTTTTTAATTTTATTTTATTTTTGGATCACTATATTAAATTGGTAAGCGGAATCATAGGGTGTATCAAGAAAAGTAATTCTGATAGCTGTAGGGGAATATGCAAACTACTGGTAAGACCTTGTTTGGAACAGTATGTACTCTTTTGGTCACTTACATTTTAAGAAAGAGTAATTTAAACTGGTATAAGTGTAAAGGAGAGTTACAAGAGTAATAAGGGGGATGAGAACCTGTCTAACAAGGAGACTAAAACCTTGGCTTCTTAATCCTAGAAAAACAAAGACAGAGAAGAGATATGATTGCTCTGTATAAATACGTTATCAGGGTAAACACTGGGGAGGAAGAAGAGCTGGCGAAGCTAAGAAAGAAGGTTGGAGCTAGAACAAATGAGTACAAACTCACTACGAAGATGCACGGTCTGAAATTTGGTTGGAAATTCAATCAAAATAG
Source organism: Gavialis gangeticus (assembly GCF_001723915.1). NCBI lineage: Eukaryota > Metazoa > Chordata > Crocodylia > Gavialidae > Gavialis > Gavialis gangeticus. The sequence continues at coordinate 37,595,433 of NW_017729033.1, read as the reverse complement.
TGACTTTCTAATCACAGTAGTGGGGCCAAAAATCTAGTTTTAAGATGCAGCTTGAGAAATTTATGGATGGGGGCTATATAGTGATTATCAGGGATCTGGATTTTCCATTTGCTGCAGAAAAACATGGGAAAATGCAGCTTCTCTTTAATGGAGAAAACTTGGATTTCTTCTTTTAAAGGAGAAAATTATGTATTTTCCCCTTTAAAGGAGAAAAACATAGGAAACAGCAGGTTCCAGCCTGGATGGGCCTGCTTGGGGCTGCAAGGAGTGGGAATAGAGATATCAGGCAAGGGGCACCACGTGCATGTGGAGAAGGTGGCAGGAGCTCTACAGGAGTCTATGGGAGTAGAGATGGTTGAGGAAGGGGCACAGGCCGGGGGTGGGGTGGGGGAGAGGGAGCACAGGCCACATGTGGCAAGGAACAGGTGACCCCTGAGATTTCTGTACCCACAGTGGGGCGTGGGGCTTCAACGGCAGAGCCAGAACAGATCCAGAGGAGCTGCCTCTGGCCCAGCGCTGGGTCCTGCCTGCTGGGTGGCAGCGGAGGCTCCTGCCCTGGAGTTGGTCTAGCCCTGCACCCCGTTGTGGGCACAGAAATCTTGGGGGGCCTTAACCACACATCCGCTTCCTTCTTCACACACTGAGGGGCCGGGGGCCAGCAGGTCAGGAGTATCAGTAGGGCTGGGGGGCTGTGGTTTGGGAGTCAGGGGCACTGGCAGAGTGAGAGGACAGCAGGCTGGAGCAAGGGGCACTGGCAGGGCTGGGCCAGGGGGCAGCAGGTTGGAAGTGAGGGGCAACAGCATGGGCTTGGGGCAGGGCACTGGTGCATATTAGGGCTGCTCAGTGCCACAAGGCAGTGAGGGGGACAGTCACAGCTGAACCCATGTCCTGGTGAGCAAAGAAGGCATGGAGAGCTCTGATTTTTCCATGATAAAAAAAACAAAAAACCCAAAATCAAATGCCAAAATGTATAGGTATTTAGAATGGATTTGATTATCGTGAGTGAGGCACTGGTATGTTTCCAAATTGCGTTAATATTGTAAATGTATCAATAAAACATTGTGTTCTACCGATACCTCTATATATTGGCATTTCATTTTAATTGCAGAAAAAATGCCAATTTGGGGTTTTAATCAGAGAATTTGCAATTTTTAAACCAGCATCTCTGGTGATTGTCAGAGAAAAGGAGATTAAGGCGTGTGTGTTTGTGGACGGAGAGGAAGATCTCAAAGACTTCCATGAAGAAAAGGGGGAAACGCCATTCTCCCTTGCCATGGAGAAGGTGAAGAGTTTAAATTGCAGCCGGGCAGATTTAGATCCCACTTCAGGGGGAAAAAAAAACTTAACTGTCAAAACAGTGGAACCAGCTGTCTGGGGAAATGGTGGAATCTCCTTAATCAGAGGTTTTCAAGAAGAGCCTGGATGGGCATCTGTCTGGAATGATTTAGAAACCTGTGCAGAGTATTGGAATAGCTGATCCTTGAGGTCCCTTTCAACCCTTGGATTCTGTGTGGTTACCTGCAAGTGACCCAATAGGTCCTTTTTACTCATGTCCCCAGGGTTACACAGCTTTGTTAGACTATCTCAGATGTGTAGAAATTGTATTCTGTCAGGGTAAATCAGGAGTTGACTATAGCCTCATAAATATTCAGCTGATTATGTGGTCTTGATTTCTAGCTGTTTTGTGAGAGGTGCTTGTATTCAGCTTC
>NW_017729033.1:37587791-37588724 GCF_001723915.1 Gavialis gangeticus | reverse complement strand
GTCTTGATTTCTAGCTGTTTTGTGAGAGGTGCTTGTATTCAGCTTCCATAATCGTATTTAGGTACCCATTTTCATTAGGTCTTTTTTTATTAAAAATATAACTGGGGCCATAAATATGCTAGATTAGCTCCCCCCCCTAAATCTTGAAAACCTGATAAAATTTCCAATAAAAAGAAGTTCATATAATAAATATTTGTATTTTAGAATATTTATATAGATGGACTTCGTAATGTCCTTACAGGATTCAGTAATGTTTTCTTTTTGCTTGCTTTTTCCTGTTAAGTTCTAAACTGATGGGGGGGTTTTGGTTATTTTTTGAGGAAAAGGCAGAAGGCAGGGCAGGGTGCTCCCTTAGAAACTAACTAGGTCAGACCAGTATAATCTTTTGTAGGTGACAGGCTACTTACCAGTTATCAGCAGGGATCCTAGTTTTCTCCGTTTAAAAAAATGCAAATTCTCCAATTAAAACTGCATTTTTCTATTATTAAAATGAAATGCCACTATATACATGGGTATCAGTTGAACACAATATTTTATTGATTATATTTACAATTTTAAAGCAATTTGAAAGCCTACCAGTGGATCACTAACAAAATACATTCTAAATACCTATACAATTTGGCATTTGATAGTGGGGTTTTTATCATAGAAAATCAGAGCTTCCCTTGCCCCCTTCACTCAAGCTGTGGCTGTAGCCCCCACTGCTTTGTGACACTGGGCAGCCCTGATATGCTGGTGCCCCTCACTCCTCATCCACAGCCCCAATGGTGCCCCTGCATCCCCCTACCCCCAGCCCAGCTGGAGGGGGCCCACAGCTGCCAGGGCTATGGGGTCAGAGACCTAGGTCCTCAGCCCCGTGCCCCTCCCCCCAGTACCCAAGCCCTGGCTGCTGCCCGTGGGAGGCAGCAGCTGCTGCAGTGGAGCAGAGTGCAC
>NW_017729033.1:37582240-37582791 GCF_001723915.1 Gavialis gangeticus | reverse complement strand
CCGGGCCTCCATGGCCCAGTGGCTGGGACCCGGCACAGCAGGGCAGAGCAAGGTGGGGAAGCTGAGAGCCCCACGCCACCATGGTGAGGGTCCCCTTGTCTGGCCAGCAGCAACTTCCCAGCCTTGCTCTGTTCTACCATGCTAGGGCCTGCTCTCTGGCCAGTGGAGGCCTGCGGGGAGGGGCAGCAGGGCAGGGAGCCCCAAGCCCACAGTGGGCAGCCTGTACTCACTCCACACAAATCTGGGGGGCCCATGCCCCTCCCTGGGAGTGTGTGCAGTGGCAGGGAGCCAGCCCCCCGCCCTTGCCCCCAGACCAGCTGCCCACTGCTCTGTCCTGCTCCCCGCCTAAGTCCTTCGGCCGTGCATTCCAGCAGCAGCACCAGCCCCAGCCCTGCCTAGCTCCCTTCCTTCCTCACTATGAGGGCCTCAGCCCCCTCCCACCCCCAGACTTACCTGTGGGAGCTGTTCTCCAGGCTGCCATGCCCATGTGTACGTGTACACATGGACATGGCATCCCTTGCCTGATCGCCCTCCTCTCATTCCCACCAGCC
>NW_017729033.1:37576145-37577240 GCF_001723915.1 Gavialis gangeticus | reverse complement strand
TATCTCAGATGTGTAGAAATTGTATTCTGTCAGGGTAAATCAGGAGTTGACTATAGCCTCATAAATATTCAGCTGATTATGTGGTCTTGATTTCTAGCTGTTTTGTGAGAGGTGCTTGTATTCAGCTTCCATAATCGTATTTAGGTACCCATTTTCATTAGGTCTTTTTTTATTAAAAATATAACTGGGGCCATAAATATGCTAGATTAGCTCCCCCCCCTAAATCTTGAAAACCTGATAAAATTTCCAATAAAAAGAAGTTCATATAATAAATATTTGTATTTTAGAATATTTATATAGATGGACTTCGTAATGTCCTTACAGGATTCAGTAATGTTTTCTTTTTGCTTGCTTTTTCCTGTTAAGTTCTAAACTGATGGGGGGGTTTTGGTTATTTTTTGAGGAAAAGGCAGAAGGCAGGGCAGGGTGCTCCCTTAGAAACTAACTAGGTCAGACCAGTATAATCTTTTGTAGGTGACAGGCTACTTACCAGTTATCAGCAGGGATCCTAGTTTTCTCCGTTTAAAAAAATGCAAATTCTCCAATTAAAACTGCATTTTTCTATTATTAAAATGAAATGCCACTATATACATGGGTATCAGTTGAACACAATATTTTATTGATTATATTTACAATTTTAAAGCAATTTGAAAGCCTACCAGTGGATCACTAACAAAATACATTCTAAATACCTATACAATTTGGCATTTGATAGTGGGGTTTTTATCATAGAAAATCAGAGCTTCCCCTGCCCCCTTCACTCAAGCTGTGGCTGTAGCCCCCACTGCTTTGTGACACTGGGCAGCCCTGATATGCTGGTGCCCCTCACTCCTCATCCACAGCCCCAATGGTGCCCCTGCATCCCCCTACCCCCAGCCCAGCTGGAGGGGGCCCACAGCTGCCAGGGCTATGGGGTCAGAGACCTAGGTCCTCAGCCCCGTGCCCCTCCCCCCAGTACCCAAGCCCTGGCTGCTGCCCGTGGGAGGCAGCAGCTGCTGCAGTGGAGCAGAGTGCACAGTTAAGCTCCCCTTCCCCACAAGCAGCATGGCTGGAGTGGAGTCCATGGGGGGGTGGGGAGGCATATGCAGATTGCCT
>NW_017729033.1:37568453-37571145 GCF_001723915.1 Gavialis gangeticus | reverse complement strand
CTTGCAGGCTGGAACTCTGCCAGCCTGCAAGGGGAAACCTATTGGTTTGCTGTGTTTCACTCCTTTAAAGGAAAAAATCCAGTTTTTTCTCCTAAAAATTAGAACATCTGGGTTTTACTGTGTTTTTCTATGGCAAACAGAAAATCCAGATCCTTGGTTATCGGGTGCTTTCTCAGATGCTTTTGAGGAAAAGGGGAAAAACCTAACAAGTGTGAACTGGTGTCTCTGGATGTGGAAAAACAACAGTTTAAGAGGGTCTGTGTTAATCTGAACATAACATAAACTCTGAAAACAAGAAGGGGAGAGGATTGTATGAAATGACTGAAATCTACCCTACATCCATTGTTTTTCTAAAATGAGAACAGATAACCTTATTTGGATATATGTGATATATATTACTAAATCAACTAAATAGTTGGAAAAAATGTTCTTTGCAAGCTTTTGGGCACAAGGGCCCTTCCTTGGGCACAGGGAGACTCTGATGGTGTTTGTCTTCTCTCTAGGGTCTGAAGGAGCTTAAGCCAATATGCAAAATGCAGGTCTATAAAAATGCAAATGTATGGCAGGGAAGATCAGAGAGGATGGAGAAGCATAAGTTAATTTAGCACCTGTTGAAATGCATTTATTTCCGCCCCTTCCTTTCTCTTCTCTTTCCACTGTTGTAGATTTAAAAAAATCTGGGGGGAAATTTTAAAATGAAGTGCAGATGAACTTTCTTTGTAATGAATCTGGGCATGAAAGCTGCTATTGGACAGTACCTTCTCCTGAAGTCAAAACAATTGTAGGTTTCAAAAAGAAATTTTGTAAAAAAAAGTATAACAGAACTGCTCTGACACCTAGATTTCCTGGAGAAATTGATAAATCATATATTTACTACCTGGCTTTCTTTCCCCTGCTCCCCCTCACCCAGGGGTATTTTTGGGGAGTATATGGTGGTGTTCAATACAAAACTAACTGCTCTGTAACTTTAAGACAGAGATTTTTGGAGAATAAAGAAGCTTTGATTTCCCAAGCCAATCAGAAATCCTCTATTCCTTAACACTTTTTCTTATAAATAATTAATTGGTTTAATTATTTACTACTTTGCATTTTTTAGGTCACTGGCACTTTTTTATTTTGGGTATGTTTAATTGTTTCAGTTATGGTTAATTATTCATTATTCACATGATTTGTTTTTGTGCATGCTGCCTGTGCATTATACACATTCTCCATCTGCTTTGACTTCCACAGCCAGAAAATGTTGTCCTGACCCTTCAGGTAATTTCTTCCATTGTATCTGGTAGATGTGCACTATGTTACTAACAATGACAATAGGCTGCACTCCTGTCCAAAACGTACATCACTCTTTAGTGTCATTTTAAAACAGTTGTGATATTTTTTGTATTGAAACTGCTTTTATTCATTTATTTTCCAAATTGTTCATTTCATCTTCAAATACGTACATTTGTTCCTTCCTAGTTGCTTTGTAACTTTTTCTGCTTTCCTTTCCTACCTCCTCTGCCTCCCCCATAAATACTTTGGCGAAATAATCTGATTTGCAAAATCTAACCAAAATTTTCTTCCAGTGCATACAATTCTTATTCATCAAGCAGGAGCAGTAATTAGCAGCACTAGTCTCTGAGGCTTTATTCTAAAATTGTTAATTAGGTCAGAAATTACAACTGCATAATGATAATGGGTTGCTGTATTTGGAACAATTTATACTCAAAGTTGGGGAGAATGGGAGATTCAGTTAAATAGAAGTGGAGCAGGATAATACATAGGTGGTTAGAAATTATGATTTGTAACTGCAGTTGGGAAGAAAATATGCAGCATCTAACCTGTCTTGTTGCTGCCAAGCTGCTAGTAATGATGTGGTATAAAAGTGGCCAGATAAGTATCAGTATACCAATTACATTGCCCTAAAAATTACCATAAAAATTTTGAAATTTATCTTAAGTCTTTCAGAGGAAGGTTTAGATTTGGGACTTTTGCTTCTCTCTAAAATTGAAAAAGCCTACCTGTCATGGTACCTTTGAAAATTTTCCCTTTATTTGTTGTTCTGTTTGGTTCTCCTCATAACTGCACAGTTCTGTCTAGTTCAGTTCATGATAATACAGTTTCTGCACCCAAAAAACTTAAAATATACCCCTTACATTACTGTTCTTCAAAGTATTTTTATGTTCAGTAAAAAATGCAAAAGGACACTTGAAAAAATATTGTACCCTTAAAGTGATGATGAATCCCTTCACTTATGTGAAGATTTCCACTTGACTGTTTTTCTTTTTTAATTCCTGTATGATGTGCTATTGTCTTAGGCTTGATGACATTTGCAGATTAGTTTTTTGGAAGCGCACATAAGAGACTGTAAATCAGATTGTGGGCCTGTGAATCATGTATGTCCATTTTAATCCATTATACACATGGTTGTAACTATTTTGTAAGCATAATCACCTTTTAGAGACGGCTTATTTATTAAATAATTGTTAAATGAAGTTTACATTTTATATGTGCTGCTTAAATAGACATATTAGAGGCTAATTGTCAACTTTTAGAATGTTTTGTTTGTTTGGGATGGAAAAGTTGGATATACAGTAATGCCACAGAAACGCTGGACATATCTACACTGCGCTAGGGAACACTGCCACGAAAACACTGCCTGCCCACTTAGTTCACTTCCATGACTACCAAATGCTTTAAAAAAAGCGGGGGG
>NW_017729033.1:37566423-37568354 GCF_001723915.1 Gavialis gangeticus | reverse complement strand
AATAAATGGGTGGGTGGGGCGGGCGCACAATTGACACCATTAGAACAGCTCTAGTGTCTCAGTACCACTGTAATAAGGATGCCCAAGGCTGAGTGTAGTACTAGGTGTGGCTTGGTGAGCTCCAAAAGAACTGCATATTTTTTTATGCTACCAAGTAGCGTGTACTTTCACAGCAGCCCTCCCAAATGTGGCCCAGTGTAGTGTAGGCATCCCCAGTGAGGACAACAGGGTCCAGCAACCAGTAGATTGTCTAGCTTTTAATTTAGTTTTTAAGTACTAGCTATATATGAATGAATGACTGTGTAATATCCTCTGTTACAGTTATTCTTGTCTGAATTGCAGGCAATCTACTATGAAATCGGTTTTATAATCTCTGCTGCTTTGGGATTGCTGTTTGTTCTGTTACTGCCTCTTGTGGGACTGTGCTTCTGCATGTGTCGTTGCTGTGACAACTGTGGTGGGGAAATGCACCAAAGACAGAAGAAAAATGCTGACTGCAGGAGGGGCTGCTTTGCAACATTTCTTTTTGTTACTTCTCTAATAATCAGGCAAGTATGGCAAAGAGCACAGCGTTAATTCTGCATAAGACCAGTTTTGCATTACAATACAATAAAGAGTGTTGAGTGCAGTTTATTATTTTCTCATGCTGACATGGTTTTATTAAACTATAAATTGTTTATACTATTTTGCTCACAAAAAGATATTTGAAAATCTTATGAAAGGTGGTGTTTCTGTAGTTAGTTAGCCATTCACTATGTGCCTAGTTTAGAGGAATTTGGGTATGAAACGTCATTGAATTGGAGTTTGCATATGAAATTTTTCCCAGGGAGTTTGGTGTTCGTTTTTTTTAATCAAATTTATCATAACAACAGTCATGAGTTTTTTAAACTTTAAAAATACATGAGCAAAAGGTAGTCTGACTTTTGGTTATATGCCATTTCATTGAAATGAGATGTTAGAATGCAGCATGACTGAAACAAAAAACTAGATTAGTGTTGGTTAGAGAAATTATTTTGTAAGAACTCTCTACGTCTGTTTATTTCTTACCTTTTAAACAATACCTTTTCCAAGTACCAGAACACAAGCTTATCTGGGAATATGAACAGTTCAACTCCATACATATAAACTCCTGAAAGAGATACTAAAATTAGTGCCTGAAAGCTTATCTAATGCATCTCTCAACTACATAGTTAGTCCAAAAAAAGATAGCACTAAAACAACCTTGTTTCTCACGTTTCCTGGACCATCTTGGCTACACCAAAACTCCAGCCCTACTGGCTGACAGTAGTGATGACAGTGGTATTGTTACATATTACACTTGCACATACTAACACGAGCAGGCAAAATACAGCCTGTGGGCTGGCCCGCCAACTGATTGGATCTAGCCTACAGGCAGGAACCCGCCAATTGATTGTACCTAGCCCAAGGCTACCCCCTCATCACTCTGTGTGGGGTCCAGCCCTGCCCGGGCAGCTCATGCCGTGCTCCCGCCCATGCCTGCTGGCAGTGCTACCACAGCCCTGGTCCTGATTAGTGTACACGGCTTCCCGATGGGTCTGTTCCTGGTGCAGCTGCAGCTGCTTGGGTACTTCTCGGCTCCTCTTCACTGCCTTCTCCTCTTTTTCCTGTCCTGGATGCACTGCTGCAGGCAGCAGATAGTGCAAGGAAGGGCAGGAGCCATGGAGTGTGTGCTGGGCAGCAGATGCCTGGCCAGACGGGGATGGAGGGGAAGCTGCAGCCACCCACTTGGCTGCCCGCAGGCGGCTGCTTATAGCAAGTGGTATGGGTAGGAGGCAGCTAGGGGCTGGAGCCCCACACGCTGAGACAGGAGTCACCCAGCTGCAGTATCCTCCCCTCCTGGCAGGGCATTTGTTGCCTGGCACCCACCCCCATGGCTTCCCTTCATTACTTGCTTCCCCCCCCCCCCCCCC
>NW_017729033.1:37549924-37566194 GCF_001723915.1 Gavialis gangeticus | reverse complement strand
CAATATACAAGAGTAAGACTTTATTTGGAGCTATTATGCAATCACATTTATACTACTCAAAAAAAATAAATCAGGACAAAAATATTTTTTGAAATAAAATTGAAGTATGTTATAGTAGATTTTTGATTTTTAGTATATGCTTTGTGTTTTATCTATATTTTGTTAAAATGATATCTTCTGAGAGACTTGGTGACCTGTTGAGGGCCACACACACAAAAACTCATTAAGTGGCCACCCAGCTGAACTAATAGCCAACCTCTGTGCTAATAGCATTTACAATGCTAGTGTCCTAGTGTTAAAGCTGTAAGGCACGCACCAAAAGTTATGCGTGTGTAGCAAAGTTGTGCTTTCTTCCACCCAGGAGCATCTCCAGGTGGTATTACTTAACGCATGTTGAGCTAAAGGTGGACTGCTTGATGGAGTAATATGATCAGGAGACTCCAGTTTGGTTGGTGGGGGAGGGAGGAGCCTTTCTGTCGTATTTCAATAACTGTTACAATGGGCTTCTTTTGAGGAGGGACAGATGTGAGCTTGTCCCCAGGTATAAGCCATAGTGTGGCAGAATGTATCAATCTGATGCCTAAAGTGCCTTGTCAACAAAAGGCAATCAGGACTCATAGTAGAGATTATATCTTTTATTAGACCAAGATTTCTGCAAAAAAATGTCTTTCATTGCAAGCTTTTGAGCACAAATGCCCTTCATCAGGCATTGGCAAAAAGGTTGTAAAAGTTCTCCTGGATAGAAATGAACGTTCATATTTCATAGGATTTTACAGAGTCAGTAGATGGAAAAGTCCTCTGGGCAGTCAGTTCATAGCTGGTATGGAGCCTCTCACCTCCTGTGAGTATTTGTGATGATGCAAATTACCTTGAAACAAAGGCAGGAGCAACAAGATATAAACAAGTACCTTTTCTTTCAGAGATGCATTTCTGTCACTAACAGGCACTTCATAAATAATGCTGTATTTACTGAAATGCAAAACAAAGGGGTTTTTTTCCCCTCCAATCAGCATAAAGGAAAATTCCCCTTGGCACCAACTCTTTTTTCAAATCATGGTGAGACACTACACTGAATACATTTGGACTTCCTCTTCACTCCCACAGCTGAGTAATACCTTTCTTTCCCATTTCCAGTTATTCCTGTTTCTTCACCAGCCTTAACTGTCTGCTAAACATCACCAGATAGGGCCCCAAACAGTTCACCTTGACTTCCTCTGTTGCCCCCTCTTTCAGCGTGGGCTTTCAGTGCCTCAAAGCCCTTTAAGACGCTGCAAGAAGCATGTGCAGAAACAAAAAAATTGGCAGTGTGGGGGCAAAATTAGACCCCTGGATATCCAGGGGTCAAAAAAGAAAAAAACACTGAGGGGGTGGGGAGAGCCATGCCCTGAGGCAGCCGGAGGCTTAGGCCTCCACAAAGATGCTCTGGTAGCTGGCCAGAACATCTCTATGGCTGGCCCTCGACTTGGTGCTGAAGCATGCTATTCGCTCTGCCAGCACCGCCCCCAGGCCCCTCCGATTGCTGCCCCACCCTGGCCCATCCCCTGCCTGCCCCCTGAGCCCCTGATTCCTACCCCGTCCAGTCCCAGCAGCCCAGCAATTTAAAAAAAAACAAAAAACAAAAACAAACAAAAACAACAACAACAACAAAACAAAAAACAAAAAACCGCACAAAACAAAACCAAAAAGCCAAAAACCAAAAGTAGCAGCTGCTGTCAGGGTCACCGGGGCCTCATGGCAGAGCTCCCCCTGCACAGCACAGGGCCCAGGTGATAGCTGTGCAATGGGGCAGTGGCAGTGTGAGTGCCAGTCAGCTGTGGCCGGTCTCTGTTGCCTCCCACTGCCCTGTGCTATGCAGGAGGCTCTGCCACAAGCCCCAGTGACCCCGATGGCAGCTTCTACTGCCAGTGAGTACGGGACTTTAAAAAAGTGCTGGGAGGCTGAGGCTGGGTGGGGCAGCCATTGGGAGGGCTGGGGCTGCAAGCAGAGGCTGGGGCTGGGTGGAGCAGCCATTTGGGGTATCCCGGGGAGTGGGTGGTGGGGTGGGACAGCCATTGGGCGGGCAGCAGGTGGGGGGTGCAGCCAAGTGGGGCAGCAATCGAGGGGCTGGGGGAGCAAGCAGAGATGGGGCATGTGGGCCCTGTGGAAGGGGGAGGGTAGCAGCCCCTACAGGGGCCATGTGGCCCCTGTTGGGGGGCCTGTAGTCCCTGTACAGGGCAGTTCGTGAGCTGTGCTCCCTGTGGAGGTAGGGGACTCAGCCCTCCTTAGCAGCCCCCTGTACAACTTACCCACACGTACACGCACCTTCCATGGCCCCCCACATCTCTCCACAGCCACCCACATCCCCCTTCCCCCCCCTTCCCAACCCCCCTCCTGCAAACCCCACATCCTCCCCAGCACACATCCTGCATGCCCAGCTGCCAGACAGGATGAAACCTGCTGGCAGGAGCTGTGGCTGCAGGGGCAGCTGTCCCCACATCTTGGTTAGTGAAGGGGTCGTGGAAGCTTTAACTGCTCTGTGGTAAGAAAACCAAAGGCAAAGAGCAAAACATATATAGGTATTTAGAATTCATTTTATTATGATGATAGAGACACTAGTAGGCTTCCAAATTGCTTTAACACTGTAGATATCTCAATAAACCATTGCCCAACTGATTGCTGTCTCTCTCTCTCTCTCTCTCTCTTTCTTTCTCTATATAGTGGTCTTCTGTTTTAATTGTGGAGGAACATGGATTTAGGTGTATTTAGCAAAGTGATTTGGAGATTTTTTTTTTATCAGAAATTTTTTAGTTTTCAAATAGGGAACACCAGAATTCCTGCTAAGGAGGCAAGTGCGAGGATCCAGGCAGAGGAGCCTTCTCAGAGCTGGCATCTTGGTCCCAGCTGGAGGTAGCTGACTTCCTGGTCAATTCAAAGCAGGCCACCACACTGGGAACATCTTCCGGGTGATAGCTGCCCAAATGGCTGGGCAGGGGGCACACGTGGCAGTAGTGCCGCACAGAGGCCAACTCTGCAGCCACAGCCAACTGGCAGCTGGCCCAGAGGGGCAGATGCCTCTACTAACTGTGCAGTCCCCATCCTTGTCTAGCAGGTGTGCAGCTGGTCACAGCCAGGCAGACTCCCCCACTGCCAGACTGCTGCTGTGGGTAAAGGGTGCAGGGACCTCACAGGGCTGCTTCAGCAGTCCAGCTGGCACAAGGGGTAGTATCCCCAGGTACCAATTGGCTGGGTCTCAGAAGCTCCTGAGAGTGAGTAGCCCTGAGCTCCTTGACAGGGCAGCTTTTTGTACTGCTGGGGCCAGGACAGGGCAGCTTTTTATACTGCTGGGGACAGCACAGGTGCTGGCCCTGGGCTCTAGCTCCCCCTGGCTGCAGATCCAAGAGGAGCCAGGCAGGGTTATTTTGCCCCAGGTAGCACAGTTTGCCCCACACCAAAGTGTGTGTCCGGGCACATGCACTGAGGCAAAAAGCCTCAGCTCAAATTTGCACTGCTTCTATATGAACTGCTGCAAGTGCACGTGCTTGCATATGTGGACACACCCCATGAGGTGAAGCTGGACCAGGTTGACCTGTGCTGCATCTGCATATAAATTTTTGGGGGTATCCCAAGATTCCTGAATCATAGAATCATAGAAATTAAGGGCTGGAAGGGACCTTGAAAGTTCGACTCCAGCCCCCTTGTCTTGGGCAGGATATTCACCCTTTACATACTTACAGATGGCCCCCAAGTCCCCACCTCAGTCTTCTCCTTCCCCAGGCTGAACAGTTTTAGATCCCTTAGTCTTTCCTTATAAGGTCTGTCCTCCAGGCCCTTAATCATTCTTGTGGCCCTTCTCTGGACCCTTTCAAGATTCTCCATGTCTTTTTTGAAGCATAGCACTCAGAACTGGACACGGTACTCCAGCTGGAGTCTCTCCAGCACCAAATAGAGAGGAAGTATCACTTCCTTAGCCCTGCTCAGGATCCTTTGGCTAATGCACCTTAATATGCTATTAGCTCTGACTACAGCGTTGTGCTGGTGGCTCATGTTCATCTTGTGATCAACCATAACCCTGAGGTCCCTCTTAGCCATCATGATGGCCAGGATATCTCCTCCTAACCTCTATATATGTCGCTGGTTACTTCTCCCCAGATGAAGCACTCTTCATTTATCTTTATTGAACTGCATCTGGTTTGGCTTCACCCATGTTTCCAGCTTGTCCAGGTCAACTTGGATCTGCATCCTCTCGCCTAGGATGACCTCGTTTCCCCATAACTTAGTATCATCCGCGAACTTGGCCAAAGTGCTTTCCACATCCTCATCTAAATTGTTGATAAGATTGATAAGATGTTGAACAGCATGGGGTCAAGAATTGAACCCTGCGGGATACCACTGGCAACCTTGTGCCAAGACTATACAGACCTGTCCACTAACACTCTGGCTTCAATCCTTTATCCGGTTCCAAAACTATTTGACCATAGACTCTGCTAGCCCACGATCACCCAGTTTTTTTTATAAGAGCATCATGGGAGACCATACTGAGGGCATTTTTAAAATCCAAGTATATGCTAGCAACTGTGTTTTCCACAACTGAGCTGTTTGTTACTTGATCATAAAAGGAGATGAGGTTGGTCAGACATGACCTGCCTACAATGAAACCATGTTGGCTATCCTTCAGTATCATGTGCCAGTCTCTCTCAAATAGACTTCTTGATAAGTTTTTCCAAAATCTTACCTGGATCCAGTCATGAGTGGAGGACTAATTAGCACATGGATACTTTGTGCGGGGTATCTGGAGTACTGAAGTACACAGATCTGGAGTACACACATACTGAACAGTGGCGAGCTGTGTGGGGTCACCATGGCTTGAAAAGCTGTTAGCTCTGGTGGGGCCCAGCCTAATAAACTGTATAGTAAATCATGAGCCTTTTGGCTTTGGACTAATATCATGCCTGTCAGTGGTGGTGGAGGGAGGGGAGAGGAGGGAAGCATGTGGTGCTGATGGGGGCAGTGCTACTGCTGATACTTCTACACATTGTCCTAGTCTTCACCTCAGAACAAGTTGTTTGCAGAATCCAAAAAGCCATGTGTGTTTTCTTTTGGAACTCCACATGGGAGAAAGTGGCGAGGACAAAGCTGAACAAAGCGAAACAGTTCGGAGGCAGAGGAATGCCAGATGTCTTTCTCTTCCTTTGGGTCAAGTGCATGAGCCAGGTTTGCAAACTGGCAACAGGGGTGGAATCCAAAACAGCCAGCTTTGTCAAGCATTTTGCAGGGCAGCTGCTGCAAGAGTGGCAGGTGTACATGACGACCACTGGGACCCCATGGACCATGGTGTCCCCATGGTTCTACAAGGTCCTGAAAAGCTTCCAGGAGAAATACAAGCTGCACGATGCTACCCCTAGTGACCCTGGTAAACCACCACAAGATAATATGGGAGGTGGGGATAATAAGGGCAAAAGACACCATATTGCCTATGGATTTTCTACCTGGTGACAGCTGTGTGGGAGTGAATCTTTCACAAGGACCTGCAGAAAGAGCACAGAGACCTAAATTGGCAGGTAACCCACTGTGCACTCTCTGAATGGGCATGGAAAAACACTGAAGGGCAGAGCATTCCATCGAACTGCCTGAGACATACCTGCCGCTAGCAGGTCTATATTCTATTTCTATTTTATATAAAAAAAAAAAATGTTTGGAAAAAAAAAAAGGCATAGTTTGTACTATATGTAAGTAGGTACCAAAATGCTGCTTAAAATGTGCTTATAGAGTAACTGCTAAAACCTGCAGCAGTTTCAAAAAAGATGACGTATCAATTCTGGATGAATTGATACATAGGCTGTGGGTACTGTATGCAAATTACTGCAGCAGTTTTTAATTTGAAGGTCAGCGTTTTCAAATTGCTCCTCACTTCCATGGGCTCAGGGAAATCAGGTTCTGACAGTAAAGTGGGGCGGGGAGAGGGGCTTCTGGGGAAAGAGGTTGTGGCGAGGCAGAGGACAAGGGGGGCTACCTGAGCCCTCAGATTTTCCTTGCTGCTGTAGTGGGAGGGAGACAAATTCAAGGCGAACTTCCAATAATTAAATTCAATACCTGGAAATTTTTAAAACATTTACACATTTTCCATATATAAAATTTAATTACTGGGGGGTTATGGTATAATCAGAATCATTTTCTATTTGAGCAAATATGGTAATAATCAGAATTCCAAAAAGTAATTTGAACTCCTAGCATGATCTTCAATTGGAAGAATCCAAAGTTAATTATGGAGTTTTTTTTCCATGCAAGAGCAGAGTCATTAGCTGTGAAGTGGATACATTTTTATATTACAATAAGAAATTAAAAAAACAAAACTAGATCTTCCCAACTATTCATCTGTCTGGCTTCCTGTAACTGGTAAGACAGACCTAGAAACTGGTAAATTTTTTCATAAAGATCCTTAAACGCTGACTCAATATTTTGCTGTATTTTTAGTAGGGAAGAGGTTCTTTTGTTTTTTGTGTTGTTTTTCTTTTCTTTTCCTTTTTCCTTAGCACTTTAAATCTGTTTTAACATTTATTTTCTGTGATTTGAAAGTTTTACCCTCACAACCATAGGAGAAAGCTTACTTTCTTCCCATTTGTATTAGTAACATTTACACCAGTTCATGAAATCTCACAAGAAATTGAAAACGTCAGACTTTCAGGGAGACTGTTTAAACAGATCTACACAACTCTAATATATTATGGGAAAGTCAAGCCTTCTGTCATCTCTTCTCTGTTTCCTTTTCTCCTCCCTTCCTCTCATATAATGCATTTGTCAAGGTTCTGCTAGGTGATGGAAAGGATTTTCTCCTTTCACATTGTGTGTCAGTTTAGTAAACTTCACAAATGTAATCCTGATTGTTTGAATGCACAGTCAGTTTAGAGAATCACGTTTCCCCTCACTGCCCCCTCTGTTGAGAAAGCTGAAGCGAAAAATGATCACACTCAAATTCACAAAGTACTTTTTTGTTGGATTGAAATTGTTGACCTTTTTGCTTTGTGAGCATAACATTCAAAGGAAAAAAAAACAACCCCTTTCAAAGAACAAAGATGTCTTTATAAATTCAGTGGTGTGAGTTGCACACTATTTTTTTTATTTCTCGATTGATTGACAGTTCTGTTTTTTCAGCGTGTCAAAAGAAAGAAGGATAATCAGTTTCCTTTGACTGTTTAGCTGGGAAAATATTTTTGAAATAATTGCTGTCTCAGTAGCATTGGAGGAAACAATGCACATGGTTCCCCAAAATGCAGTAGCCAGTTTATTTTTAAAAAGTGGTTCAAATTATATCTTTTGTTGAATGGTGACAGACACGACTAATCGGGTGTTTTGGAGAGTGTTAGTTTTTATTTCAACCAGAAATTCTGCCATTTTGCCATTCTTGCCATAAGTGACACCCTTTGGAATGGCAGGGATCAGCTGATTTTTTTTTTTTAAGGGAGAAATTGTTAAACTTTTAAGAAGTTGTCTCTTTGTACTGACTTCTCCAATTTCCATATTGTCCAAAATCCTCCTTTTGGGAGTCAGGAGGGAAGGATTAGTGAGTCAATTCCAATCCAACAGCTCCAGTAGCATTTAGAATATGTAATAAGGTTTCTTCTTACTTTACCGTATCCCCACATTTGCTCTCTCTCTCCACCCATACTGCTAAAATAATGTAATTGCTTTACTAATGCAGCTTCCTAACCCTCTCAAAGCCTGCAGTCTCTTCTCCCTCAAGTCTCTGGGGAAAAACTGCCATTTGAACTATCTTTCATGTTGATCACTCATGATCCATCTCTACAAAACCTTTCTAAGCCTTAGCAGAGGGTGACAAGTTTTCTGCTGGCATAGCCACACTTCCCAAAATGACATAAACTAAACCAGGAGAAGCCTTCTGTCAGCATAGCTGCAGCCATTCCAGCAGTTTTGCCCATGTTATCACAATGATAGTGATATTTTTACATCTCTAGATGAAATAGCTAGGGCCAATTAAAACGGCCTCAGGCTATCACCCTCCCACATTTTTCCACACCCTTCCTCCATTGGCTTTTCTGCTTCTATAGCATCAAACACTATTTGTTTTTGTCCTGACTTAGAAAAGCCTCCTCCTTCCCTACCTCTCAATGGCAAAGTTGACTGGCTACTTCCCTGTGCCAACAATGCTACTTTTTGCTCATCTGATTCTTTGCTCAAAATTTACTATGTGCTTCTACATAATTTGGCAGAATGGGGATTCTGGCCTTCTGGCCTCCCAGCATTTCTTCAGAATGGGCTTAATAACTACACAAAATGTCAGGTCTCTTTGACCCCGGTCAGTTTAGCTTGTATCAGTTGTTAGTGATTGATTTCCTGGCACTGGTGATCCATAGCCTGCTTTCTTAGATATATCATTGGCTTCCATATTGCATGTATCTGCCTTAACCTTAACCTGGTTTTCTGCAATGCAAACCTCGGACTACCTAGAAACAACAGGTTTGTGGCCTTCTGGGCAATGTTTCCCATGGGAAGAATGCTAATACTCATGCTCAGTGATATGCACTGCTTACCAGTTTATAGCTGTATTCATTTCTGAAAGATGTTAACCTTTAAAATTGACTTTCATACTTGGAGACAGTTTCTCTTGTACTATTACTAGATTCCTACCCAAGTTGTATTGTGTAGACTTTCCCCACAACTAAGGCCAGTGGTGACGCGTAGCAGGTGCACATGCACCCCCTGAGAGCGTCGGTGCTCCCCCTGACCAGCCACGCTGTCTGCTTAGGCGATAGGTGGGGGGGCAGCTGGGAGCGCCAGTGCCCCCCCGGCAAGAACCGGCCAATCACAGCAGCTGCTCCCAGAAGCGGCCGCGGCCACTCCTGGAAGCAACTGCAGTATTTGGCCGTCACGGGATCGGCAGCAGGGGGACATCCCTCCCCCCAGGCAGTGAGATCAGCTGCCCCCCACAGTCAGCGGGACCAGTCTCAGGGTGGGCACAGTCACAGATGACTAAGACTCAATGTCTGTAAGAGCAGAGCTCTACATTTTTTTTTTAAACGGAACAAAATAGAACTAAAAAAAATCCCTATGGTTATGGTAAGTGTGTCAATTTAGCAACTGGGAAACTTAGTTCCACTTTGAAATAAAGTTGAAAAAACTGTATTCTGAGATTAACTTTCAGAAGTGTGTCACGGGCTTTTGGTTATCTTATTATTTTGCAGCAAGTTCATATATGTTTATCATTGCTTGCTTATATTTTGCAGTCAGAAAGGCCAAACTGGAGAAATAATCACTAAAAGAACAGTGACTGAAACACCTCTGCCTTCTGCCATTCCTATTGCTTTTTATTTTCTGACTATGCTACAACTCCATAAACATGATGTACATGTTTAACCACATGAGTAATGACACTGAAGCTAATGGGACTGCTTGTCTGCTTCATAGTTTGAGGCTATTCATTTTTTTTAGATTTAAGAGTATGTACAAGTAGCAAGATTGGGCCTATACTGAGAAACATAGTGGAAGTAATTGTAATTTTTAAAGCATATTTTGGGTGTCATTCTTTTTAATAAATATTTAATCAAGTAGTTTCTTGTAAGTGTGTCAAGGTTGTTAGCTGTTTTTGGAAGAATATTAGCCTTTATATCCCATGTAGTTTTTAAAAACATCCAAAGTTGTAGTCTTTATACATTGTGTCAGAAGTCTACAAATTACAAATGCAGTGCTGTAAATGTGATTTGCCATTGTAAATTTAGTCCCTCTGAAGACTTTTGGGTTAACATGATTCCATTCTTTATTAAATGCATACAAAATTTAGTAGTACCGTATTGAACTGTATAGCTAATTCCTCTATGCCACCTAGTGGTTAAAGTTAGAATTTAGATTAAAAATGAGACGTTGCTTAAAAGTGATTCTGGGCCCGTCTACACAAGACACTGACTGCGCAGTAGCCGAATAATACTGCTCAGTAGCACATCACAGTATGGACAGTGTTAATATATTACTACACAGTATTATTAGGCTACTGCACAGTAGTGTTAACTAAAAGACATTTGCCAGTGCTGCTAAGCAGTAACTCTGGATATTGTGCATTTATTTAGTACTCGCTAATACAAGTACTACATAAACGCACAGTAATGACTGCACAGTAGCATCTCATGTAGACATGCCCTCTGTTGTTGTTTTTGTTTTTTTTAATTAGCAGAATGGTTATTATATATGGTAATAAATAATATATCTTGTTTTTCTTTTTATAGTATTGGTGTGCTTTGTGCATATGCTGCGAACCAACACTTAACAGATCAAGTCCGGGGAGCAAAGCAGCTGGTGTACAGTAATTTTAGAGACCTGAGAATTTTCCTTAATGACACTCCAGGGGTAAAGAGATACTTATTTTAGATACAGACTGTCTATGTAAAATTGTATAATAAAAAACAACTTTTTCATTGTAGTTAGTGATGCATACTGGAACATATTAATTTAATTTATACCTTCTTTGGGACTGAGTTGCCTGGATTATAATGCAGAATGTAACACAAGATAAAGAAATGCGCGTACGTAAATAAGTATCCACCAGTTATTTTGGTGGAACAACCTTTGACCAAATGATGTGCTCAGAAACTTGCTCATGTTATTGTTTGAACATATTCAACCTGACACTGGAATGAATGCCTTTTTCTGTTCATGGTACTGTGCATTGCTTAAAATGGGCATTAACCTGTGCCTGGGTAAAACTTTTAATACCTATATCCCATAGAAAAAACTTTTTTTTTCTTGTTCTGGTACACAGTTTGAAGTTTGCTTTTTCACAGTGAAACATACTGAATAGAAAGTATACTGTTCTTGATAGCTTGCAACTTCCTCTAAATTCTCTAGATATTTTTCTATATTACTGTCTTCAAGGAATGGTGAATTCCATGAAATTTTGTATAGTAACATTCCCATTTGCTATTTGGTTTTTTTTTTCTACTTGCAAAAAAATAACATAGTCAAACAACACTGGCTTTGGCTACCTGTAAGTAATAGCATATCAGTTTCCCTTTTCTATGCGACTGTTAAGGTGTTGACAGGCACAGTTCAGGAAATACTCTCAGGCCTAGCTGAAGTGATCCTCCTGTCCTGGTCATAATATTCCCAGTCTCAGATTAGTGTACTGTTTTTCTGCTGACTGAGGTCTCGGTGGTAATAACATGAGATTTCTAGGAGATCAAGACATCTACAACTTTGTAGCCTTGGCCAGACCATATATATATTTTAAGGGAAATTTCTATTCAACTCTTCCCTAATTCTCTCCACATCTGGATATATTGCATATTCTCTTTTGTTTGTAGTACAGGCATGCAGAATATTGTGGCAGAGTCTTTGGGATTGCTGTGGCAAAAAAAAAGTGATGGTCTTGTAATGTATCATGTAAAGAATGGTTTTCATGGGTGTGTGATCTGTATAGAGCTTATCCAAGGCACCAAAGTGAACATGATATTGCTCTGTGTGATCTAGTTGTACCCAGAATGCAGGTGTTTTCCCTGTGTGGAACCTTGCATCTTTTTAAGCAGAGCAGCTGGGTCATCACTATAGGAAATACCAGTATATACCTATCTCCTGTTCTCTTAATCTACTTTGATAGATATAAAATAGTTAAAGATAATAACCACTACTAAAAATACTGTTTAATAGAATGCAAAATACTATTAGAAATTGAATGTTTATGGAATTTCAGAAACTTCTCAAATTCTTAGTTTATGGAGTATGCTTTCAAATTTTTACCTAGGATTATTGGG
Source organism: Gavialis gangeticus (assembly GCF_001723915.1). Taxonomy (NCBI): domain Eukaryota; kingdom Metazoa; phylum Chordata; order Crocodylia; family Gavialidae; genus Gavialis; species Gavialis gangeticus. The sequence goes on along the minus strand of NW_017729033.1, from coordinate 37,554,462 downwards.
TGTTCTTTTCTCCCAGAATAGACTCTATGTATGCATTTAGCTTATTTATATTAATATATTGCTTTGGTCTATAAGGCACCTCCACATCACATGCTCATCAGCCACTGACAGAAGCTAGACATTCTTTAGATTAATGGGAAAATACCCTTGTTTGTCTACAATGACCTAGAATCCAGCTGACTTGGTTGTTAGAGCTCTGATGTTTTAGCTGATGTCTGACTTAATATTTCCTGTCAACATTAAGTGCATAAAATTAAAGGAGTTGGTAGAAGAGGTCAAGTACTCAGAGTTCTTGTCAGAAAAGGTTTGCATGTTGCTAGTATTACACTATCAACACCATGCTTCAGTTCTGTCGATATTGTGTCTGTCTTCTGAGAGTCTGATCATTATGTGGACTCGATCCTTTCTTAAATTATTTAGTATTTTTCTATTTTTTGCAAGTTTTAATAAAATCTACTTTTGTCTTGGGATATTTGTTTAGGAATTAATAGCAGCCCTGCTAAAATTTACTTAAACAAGTCTCTTCCCCAGATTAAAACCTAGAATATCACTGATAGCTGAGGGACAAAAAATAACTGAGAAGCACAGAGTTTTAAGTCCTGAGTTTGTTGACTTCAGACATTAAATCATGTCTACTTTTACCTGTTTTATGTTTGATTTTATGCTGAATACTTGAGTATACAACCCAAATAGGATTTTTAAGGTATTTTGAACTACTAATTATCACAGTAAACATTTAAAGCCAGTCTTGTGAAATATAAGACACTTAGCATTTCTTCATCTTAAATTTAAAAGGCTTCACAATGCATTATATATAACTAAACATAGGAAAAAACAATATTGGCTTTTTCTTTAAAATTGCTTAGTTGGGTTACTCACTGGAGGGCCTTTAGTCCAAAACCTTAGTTGGAATGCTCACTGGAGGGCCTTTAGTCCAAAGTGTTAGCACTTGATTTATGATCTAGATATCTTGTTCCGGGTAGACCCAAACCCTCAGACTGACCATGACCTTTCCATTCAATAATAGGCAAATTTTATTGATACACAGTGATCATGTATAAGAATAATACAAACAATTCTCTGTCTACCAGTCCTAGAGCTGTTAGAGGGGAGGTATGTCGGACCAGTATGCAAGCTTCACCCTGAGGTTCATTGTTGACTGTCAGATGTCAGCAGCCTGGAGGTCGGAAGCCGAGGCCCACCTGCCTACCCCCAGTGGGGTGGGTGAGATATGCTGGTGGTGTGCACTTTGTCCATGGTGGCCTCAAGTTCCCCTCTTGGGGACCCTTTGCTGCTCTGAAATCCCTCCTTTTGTATTTTCTCCCCTCTGATGACTCTTCATCTCTGGGCATGGTTGATTGGTCTTCCTGTGGTCATCATACTAGCCATATTCTGGCCCATATATCTTTGTTTTGCAAACCCATCACATGCACCCGTCTTAATTTGGTTATTTAGCAGTCCTCCTAGTTTGGTTTGTTCCCCAAAGCTGGAAATCCCAATGGCTCTGCAGTTTGGCACTGTGACGTAATGCCACCTTATCTCATGTTATGGCACAGTGTGGCATATCTTCATGTCTTCAGTTTCCCAGCCTGTGTGTCTGCTGGCTTCAGACACAGTAGGCCTTGAATGAAACTTTTTCTCAAACAGGCTTTTAGAAATCAAATAACCTTGACATCCCCCTAACTATTCTAATGCAGTAGCTACTTCACCTACAAGCCGATTCCCAAAAGCAAGCCTCTAAATATCATTTTCTAGCCATCACAAAGCATCTGATATTTACTGAGATGCTTTCTGTTGAAACTGCTCTCTGCAATGGTGCAGAGCTCGACTTTTTACTGAACAAACCTGTTTGGTCATAAGGGGCACAGTCTATGCTAGAATCAGGACAGCTGCTCCTTTCTAGCTGCAAGCTGTAGAGGGATCTCAAGGATGCCTAGTTGAGTAAGGGTCCAACTGACAGAAGCAAGAAATAGTGAAGCAATTTTCAGACTTTCTGTATATCTCACAGTTAAGGAGGGCCTTCATATATTAGATGACCAGAGGAGTAGAACCAGCATGAGATGGGTATACAGGCCTTCATTGCCATAGAATCAATGGTTGCTGCTGTTTCCCATGAAGCAGTGGTTGCTACTATTAAATATCACTGGGTTTAAATTTGTTCCCTAGGAGATGTTCCAATTAAGTACATTTTCTAATTTAAGCTTATCTTAAGTAAGTGCAATAATGCTGAGCAAGAATCTAAATTATTTGGTTTATTTGGAAAGCACTGAAGAGAAAATTCCAGTGTTGGGTAGTTTTGCAGTTAAATATTTGTATTGTTTGAGTGTAGTGATTTCTGTGTCTTTATTAATAATCTTTTTGGCTTTTTTTAATTCTTAGCAAATTGACTACTTGGTGAGCCAATACAACACTACCAAGGAGAAAGTACTCTCTGACCTTAACAGTAAGCAATTCTATTCAAACTTTTATTAGCTGAATAGAAAGTTTGTTCAGGAGCTCATAAATAGCTTATAATGCAGAATAATAAATTGGTTTAAACTATAGTCACAGTCAAATTTATTACACACCATACTAGAGAAAAAATAAGATTTTTTTCATGTAAAATGTCACTGGTATTGAAGAGGGAATGGCAACCTTTTGCCACTCTGGGCCAGAATGACCCATCATGGATCAGATGTGGGTAGGAGCTAGGAACTGGCCACCATTATCACTTGTCTCTGTGGCAGCATGGGAAGAGTGCCCACAACCAAAGCCCCACATCTGAAGGCCAGATCCAGTGATTCCATGGTCCAGATTCAGCCTGCCTGTTTTAGACCCCTGATTTATAACAATGTGTATTCTTTTTATTTTTTAAGAAAAGTAAACTGCATGAATACATTGTATTTATTTTAAGAAAAAGGCAAGTAATGTTTGCCTTTTAAAACTGAGTAGTAATGAATAGAGGGTCCTGTCATAGGAAACAATTTCTTTCAATTTTTAAAGTACGGAACTGAGTGTAAAACCACATGGTCCCAGATCTGTGCCACAGGGTTGCTATTTGAGCTTACTGAAGTACTGTATTTTAAAGAAGCCTTACTGAGGACTCAGGAACAAACCATCCCAACGTGCAGGAAGACTAGTAACTCTTCAGTGAGCTAAAACACAAAAACGAAGCCTACGAGAAATGGAAATTTGGACAATGACTAGGGAGGAGTATAAAAATATTGCTTGGGCATGCAGGGATGAAATCAGGGAGGCTAAAGAACAATTGGAGTTGGAGCTAGCAAGGCATGTGAAAGATAACATGGTTTCTACAAGGATATCAGCAACAAGAGAAAGGTCAGGGAAAGTGTTGGATCCCTTACTGAATGGGGGAGGCAACCTAGTAACAGATGATGTTGAAATGGCTGAAGTACTCAATGCCTTTTTTTACCTCAGTCTTCACAGATGAGGTCAGCTCTCTGACTACTGCACTTGGCAGCCCAGTTTGAGGAGGAGGTGAGCAGCTAATAGTGCTAAAAGAACAGGTTAGCGACTACTTAGAAAAGCTGGACGTGTCTCAGATGATTGGAAAAGGGCAAATATAATGCCCATCTTTAAGATAGGGAAGAAAAAAGGATCCAAGGAACTATGAACCAGTCGGTCTCACCTCAGTCTCTGGAAAAATAATGGAGCAGGTCCTCAAGGAATCCATTTCTAAGCACTTGGAGGAGAAGGTGATTAGTAACAGTTCAACCTGACCAACCTGATTGCCTTCTATGATGAGATGACTGGCTCTGTGGATGCAGTAGACATGGTATACCTTGACTTTAGCAAAGCTTTTGATACCGTCTCCTACAACATTCTTGCAAGCAACCTAAGGATGTATGGGTTAGATGAATAGACTGGAAGGTAGATGGAAAACTGGCTAAATCATCCTGCCCAAAGGGTAGTAATCAATGGCTTGTTGGCAGCCGGTATCAAGTGGACCACCCCAGGGGACGGTCCCGGGGCCAGTTTTGTTTGATATCTTCATCAACTTCAAAGATGGGATGGAGTTCCCCCTCAGAAAGTTTGCAGATGGCACCAGGGTGGGGGGAGTAGTAGATATGCTGGAGGATGGGACGGATTCATTGAGACCTAGACAAACTGGAGAATTGGACTAAAAGAAATCTCATGATGTTCAATAAGAACAAGTGCAACATCCTGCACTTAGGATGGACCAGTCCCATGCACTGGTACAGGCTGGGGCCTCATTGGCTAAGCAGCAGCTCTGCAGAAAAGCACCTGGGGGTTATAGTGGACAGTAGACTAAATGAGCCAACAGATTGTACTCTTGTTGCAAAGAAGTCCAGCGGCATAGTGGGCTGCATTAGTAGGAGCATTGTCAGCAGATAAAAGGCAGTGATTCTTCCCCTCTATTCAGTAGTGGTGAGGACACACCTGGAGTAATGTGTCTAGTTTTGGGTCCCAGCTACAGAAAGGATGTGCACAGATTGGAGAGAGTCCAGCAGAGGATGTCAAAAATGGTTAAAGGGATGGGGCAGGCTGAGGTAAACAGGCTTATTTAGTTTGAAGGT
>NW_017729033.1:37535055-37544924 GCF_001723915.1 Gavialis gangeticus | reverse complement strand
TTAGAGAGTGTTGGGGACAACTCCCTGGTTAAAGGGATGGGGCAGGCTGAGGTAAACAGGCTTATTTAGTTTGAAGGTGAGAAGACTGAGGGGATTTAATAGCAGCCTTCACCTACCTGAAGGGTAGTTCCAAAGCAACTAAACTGTTCTCAGTTGTGGCAGATGAAGAATAAGGAGCAGTGGTCTCGAGTAGCAACAAGGAAATTTTAGGTTAAATATTAGGAAAACTTTCTCACTCTGAGGGCAATAAAGCCCTGGTACAGGCTACCCTGAGAGATTGTGGAATCTCCACCCTTGGAGGCTTTTGAAACCCAGCTAGACAAAGCCTTGGTTGGGATGATATAGTTGGGGACAGTCCTGCTTTGAGCAGCGGGTTGAACTAGATGACCATCTGAGTTCCCTTCCATCCCTAATTTTCTATGATTCTATGCAGTCAGTTAAGTTCTCCATCCTTGATTTCTTCCCACTGTAACATTGCCCACTATACATGGATGTTGAGATATAAGCTTATGTCCTAATATTTGTAAAACTCCTTTATGTGTTTCTTCCTCTGACCAGAGGGAATTGTTGAGGGAGGTCATTATGCAACTAGCACTTGCAGAACACTTGAAAAGCAATTACTGCTTTTTCCCTCAGGTACAGTTATAGCTTTAGTGATATTTCTGAAGCTTTTAATTAAGAAGCTAAACAAAACTTAGAAACTTTGGCAAGGGTTCTTATTGCACCTAATCTAGGCTGGAATGAAGGGTGTATTGCTATATGATGGGTCACAAATGCTAACAAGTTTAATGGAATGTCTATATACTGTAAAGTAGAAATACCCAAGCCAATTTGAAGTGAACAGGCTGGGGTATAGACCAGTCTAATTGTGGCATCTTGGAGCTCAGAGATTTATCATGTGCTAAATTAGGCATTAATTTGGCCAATTAAGCATGTGTTAAAGGCAGCATGCCTTCTCTGAAATAGAAGTTTAATATATGTTAGTGCATATGCCAAACGAATGATAATATCACTTTGTTTAAATCAGTTTAGACAGGCGTCAAATGCTCTTGTCTCAGGGGGAGAGGATCATAGGCAAGCTTGTTGGGAGATTGCCCTCTGCATTTCCAAAACTAGTTTGTGGCTTCCAGGTTCTCTGAATTGCCAAAAAAAGAATATTTATCTACCTTCTCTGTCATCTTAAGACCTTGGTCATTATTTTTGAAGCTGTCAGTAGGTTGGCTATGTTAGAAACCACATCTCCATCCATCTGCAAACTGAGAATTTTGCTTTTCTGGGGAAATGTTGCAAAACCAGAATGAAGTATGTGACAAAAGGGGACCAGTGTTCTAGTTGTGAAATCATCCAAATTTCTGGAAGCTGAATCCAGGGTCTGACTGTCTTTAGGAAATACTGAAAAACTTTCCCCTTCAATAAAATCATAGCCAACATTGACAATGTTAACAGTACTGGACACTTTCCTGCCATAATTGCCCTCCCTATGACTTCCTCAAAACAAAAAGCCCTGCCCAAAGAACTTTCTGTAACTGAAAACAGTGAAGAGCCAGAGACTTACAAAGGCTATTGCTTGTTTTGCTATCACCAATCTTTCAGCTTTTCAGGAAAGTAAAAGTTATCAGTGATCTTCAGTTTTGGAGAATCCATTTCCTGGTTTCTCAAACTAATACAAGTAGGTGACAGTGGAAGGATTTGTTTCACAAAATCCATCTACAAATGCTGGCCTTTTTTATGTGGCCCTGTGAGACAAAATTCATGTGCCACAAACATTTAAGTGTTCATTTCTGCTTTAGCTAGACAAGGTTCTTTGGATAAATCTGGTATCTTTTATTAGACCAATTCAAATGGTTGGAAAAAATTCTTCTTAGCAAGCTTTTAGGCACAAACACCCTTTGCCCAGCTGAGGCTGTGCCTGAAAGCTTGCTGAGAAGAATTTTTCCAACTATTTGAGTTGGTCTAATAAAAGACAGTGGATTTTATACAACACGGCTACAACCTACACCCCTGAAACATTTCTGCTTTACTGATGAATGTGTTGCTTCAGTCCGCTCACTTTTTGAAATCAAGAATTAATAAATAGTGGAAATTTGTAGAGATGGGTGATTGTATTAAACTGGCATGCAGTGTTTTTCTTTATTTTTCTTTATTTTTCAGATGTTGGACCATTGCTTGGCTTTAGAGTCCAGGAGCAACTGGGGAAAGAAGTCCGCCCTGCACTAGATGCAGCTCTAGCAATGGCAGGAGGTAAATGTACATACTTGCTTTTTATTTATTTATTATTTATATTTTCTTACAAAGAGAGACATCTTCCCCCTGTTTCACAACACAAGAGTGTTCATTTGTATGCACTGATAATTATCAAGTGAAATGAGACCTTTATGCATGGATTTTAATAGGGATAAAGGCATAACTCCTTTACTACTTCTACTACTGCTCCTACAACAAAATGTTATTCCACGAACAGGAGCTCATTTGTCATTCTACAAGCTTCTCCCTTTAGTGTATGTATCTCTCTGTCTTGCTCTTTCCATCTTGCTTTTTGCAAATTTTGTCAGGATACGGGATGGTGGATCGTTTGGTAATTACAAGTGTTTGAATACTGTGTTTTGGCTGTTTAAGTTTCCCATCCTCACCACTTCCTGCAGCACCAGTGATTTGAGGTTGTAGCAATAAGTTTGCAGAGGCATGATACAGTAGAACTCTTAGTAAAACTGTGGTTGCATTGTACCCACAGGTTGGTGATTCATTTTGCGCATGTTCAATTAGCCTTTGGAGTGAATATTCTACCTTGTAGTATAGCATGTCTATTTCCAGACAAATGGTTCTTTTATTTAAAATGAATGACAGCAAAAATTTTAATTTTTTTTGGTGAACTATGATTTAAGTAATATATCTGATTCTCAGGTAGGATAGACTCTGCTATTCATTAAATCATCTGAGGGCAGCTTGTTGTGTTTTAGTGTATACATGGGTTAGTGCCATCAAATTAATATTACTGTGAAGGTGTCAGCAACTAGAATATCTTGACTGTGTGTGTGAACTTGGTAACACACAGCATTCCCTCTAAGCTGTGTGGCATGCACGGCCATGCAGGTGCTCCTAGCATGAGTGTGCCTGCATGGCCATGCACACCACACAGCTTAGAGGGAATGCACTTGGTTCTTTGGCTTGCCCATCATAATGATGATTTCCGTAGTCCTTGTTTTATGCCAAAAAAATAGCTTCTTTAAAGCATCTTGATAATGGACAAGCCAAAGAAGCTATTTCAGGAATCTGAAGTGGCTATTCAGAAAAGTAAAAATTATCAATGAGCTTCAGATACTTTTATTTCTTTTACTCTGCCTGTGCACGTGAAATTGTTTGCATACATCACTAGAATTCTTTCTCATCACCCATCATCATTCACCTTTTTTGCTTTATTTCTCTATTGGCTTGAAGTGAAAGTGGAAAGGGCTATCAAAGGTAAAAGACTTGACAAAAATCGTGTGTAATGTGAAGTGTGGTTCATTATTTGTATACTTTCTCGTGCATTTCTAGTTGTATGTGTTTTGTCTTTTACTCTCCTGATCAATGCTTCTTTGTTTTACATGACTGGGGTGAAATCTAAAGGCAGAAATACCTTGAAACTCGCATTAGGGTCTGGCTGTTTCACTTGAAATGTGCAACTTGGTAACTTGTGGTCAAATTAATGGGAGATACAGATAATAGTGTTTTGAAAAATGATAGAGCCTGGATTTAACTGCTATTGAACTAACACACTTGTGCTGGTATATGAAAATGAAACAGATGTCTCATATTTCTACATGGAAACATAATTGAGGGAAGGGAACCAAGGAAGGAGTATAAAAAGGAGTAAATTTGGGAAGTGGGTGAAATTTTAGTAATAGTAACTGTACTGTGTTTGGTTTATTGTAGCAAAATATGTAATTTATCTTCCATGCTAGAATTGTTTTTTCAATTAAGTGCGTACACCTCGTTGAATAATTAGATTGGCTTTTAAGCAAAAACTGTTGTTTTTTTTTTCAACTTGATATCATTGTAGCCATCAGAGAAACAAAGGAGGCATTGGAAAATGTGAGTGTGTCTGTGGAGGTTTTGCAGGAAGGCACTGAAAGACTCCATGCTAACCTGACAGATGTAAAAGCACACCTGAGCAATACACTTAATGATTCTGCCTGTTCTGCACCTCAAGTTGCTTCAACTTGCAGCATGATCAGAAATTCATTACATCAGCTGAGTATCAATGCCAACTATAGTGGGGTAAGCGAATATTTTTTCAGTCTTTCACAGGGCAGTTGCATTGGATTAGCTCAGCAGTCCTGTGTGATTTAATGACTAAGTCTGTGGAGTCACTTGTATAATAAAATAATCTATTCTGCTTCTATGTTTCTATGCCATTTCAATTACTATTTTCATTTTGAATGCAGAAGAAAGTAAGATCCACATCAAACAGCTAGGTTAAAGTGCTGCTTTGGGCAGCATTATAATCTTCCAAAAACTTGCTGAGGATAAGCTTTGCTTTCAACCAACAAGGATTTTAAGGAGTGAACTAACAATATTGTGCTACACATATTCTTTTCAGTTTGTTTTTACATCCCCTTTGAAATATTTAGTAAGGTACTATATATTTGATGTGCTGATTTAATTCAAAAGCGCTTTATATTTTCTAGTTGCCAAGTGTGAACTTGCAGCTTGCCAAAGTCAATGATGTCCTTAAAATAGACCTCTCTAGTTTGGTTCAAAAGGTATGTTTCTTGAAAGGATCATAATTTTTTTTTTTAACTAGGAATAAAAGGGGTGGGGAGGAGGGTGCTGCTTCCATATAATATTTGTGCTTTGTTTACTTGGGCGGAAGTTTTCTTCCCCTCAACTCTGGTCTCATAGTAGGTTTCTCTTCTGATTATCCCACAATTGTTCACTTCTCCTTAAGATTAAATATTTAATAATTAAACAATGATTTACATCTGCAGAGAGTGTGACTCCAAAATTAGTGTGGTGGTCTAAGAGAGCAAGAGACACAAACCTTAATCTGCCAGCATTCTGTATGTTTTCAGATTATATAAAAATGCAATTTTTTTCTTCTGAATTATATTCCTTCTTTACCATTTTGAAATATTTAATTAAATAAATCCCATGTGCATATCTGGCATGAAATCTGCTGCATTGGTAATAGTTAAGTGCCATATAAGAGGGGTGTTCAACATCCATCCCACAAGCCGGATGGGGCCTGTAGAGCTATCGCATCTGGCTCATAGAGCTCCCCACAGGTCAGGCAATTTGGCAGCAGGGGAGCAGTAGCCATTAATATGGCCACCCACCCCCTAGCAATTCCTATGCAGCTGGTTGGGGCCAGGAGGGTGGGGCTGAAAACCCTTCCCCTGAACAGCTGAGCCCCAGCCTCCCACTTCTGGACCAGGGCCAAGCCATGCCCGCTTCCATCCCCACAGGATGGGTTGAGGCCCTTCCCTTTTGCTGGTCCAGGTTGGTGCCCAACCATGCCCCCCCAACCCCTGCAGAGCTGCGTCATGTGCCCCCTGTGGGGCTGGGTTGGGACCTGGCCACCTTCTTTTACTGCCTCCCCCACTTCCCACAGGGCCAGGCCATGTCCCCTTCCTTCTTCATGGGGCTGAGTCACGCTCTTTTTCCCCTGTGGGGCTGCTTTGTGGCTGGCCTGCCCCCTGCCCCACCCAGATCCAGGGGCTGCTGTACCTGGATCTGGCCTGTGCAAGTACCAGGCACTGCCAATCTGGCTTACCAGGCTAAAAGGTTGACCACTAACCCATAAAAGAAGGAAGACCACTAACTCATAAAATACCATGGTTTTCACCTGAAAACAAATGGCTTAGTCTGAGCCAAAAGGAGTAGCTTCAGAAGTTACATATTCTCATTAGGAGTGCATTGAGATAGAAGGGCACTCTATAAAATCCATGTAATTTTTTTTTGGTCTTCAAAACTTTTTTGAACCTGACATTTTTGAGTTTGGTTAGGATAGAGTTGCACTGAGGAGAGGATAATCTACTGGTGTTCAGAACACTTAGATGTTGTTAGGTTTCTAAACGTGAGACCCATGAGGTTTCTAAACTTGAGACCCATGTTGGATAGAAAGAACTCCTGAGTCATAGTCGTCTTCTGACTATTAAAGAAATACGTCTTTAAAAAAATCTGTCTGTGTACATATATATTTATTTACAGAAGTGAAGGGCTAATCAAGGAGACCAAGCCACCTAGACCCTTGTTAATTTTATTTTACTCTTGTAAGCTGAGACATTCAAATTTGCATGCCATACCAGGTAAGCTATGATATGTACGGTATTAGTCCTTTTTTAAATTTGGCTTTGAGAATATTTAACTCTCCATTTTTATTTTAGGGTTATGCAGCATTTAATGATACACCAGATTTAGTGATGAACCAGACCAGGAATATTTTATCAGGTGAGGCTGATGGGAATTAACTTTTTTATTTTTATTGTTTAAATAAAAACAGTAGTACAATCTTGCCATTCTTGGGGGCTTTTCTTGTATTCTTGTTATTGGGGATGGTTTTATCTCTGACAACAGTATAAAACTAGAACAGTGGTGCTCAACCTTTTTGACCCATGGACCAGATGAGTGGTGCAGACCTGTCTGCAGACCAGATCCAGCCGGGACTCGGCACTGCCCCCTCATGCCCCCTGCACGCACAGGACTGGATCCTGGGGACCCAGCATCTCTCCCTCCCTATCACTCTCCTGTATGCTGGAATAGGGTCCTGGTGCTGCCCTTGCCCAGCCTTGTGTGCTGGGATTGGGTGCCAGAACCAGTGAACAGAGCCCAGAATTCCCCATGGGTCTGGAGAATTAATCTTGGGGAACAGTGCCACAACTCCCTGCTGCCAAATTTATGGGCCTGTGGGGAGCTCTGCAGGCCAGATGACATGGTGCTATGGACCAGAGGTTGAGCACCCCTGAAACAGAAAGTTGCTTGTGTTTTTTAGACTAGAAACACCGTCTCAGACAGTTCCATTATTCTACACAAGATCTTAATAAATTAGTATGTGTCCTATCAATGGCTCATAATTAAGTCTAAGAATGCGGTGTAGGGTACTGCATGTATTTTGTGCGGATGTTAAGCTTAGATGAACCCAACCCTAGGTAGGTTGATCTAAATGCCAAACAGTACATATGTTCAGAGAGTTTGAATTGGGCAAAGTTGCACTACAAAGATCAGGTTAAACCTTACCCCATCTTAGTGAACATCTGTAAACATTAGGAGCACAGCCCCAGGGCTGATTAAAGCACAGCCACTCAATCTAGCCTTGGGGCTGTGCTTTTCCTACCTCCCACCCTGACTGAGCCCTTTTTAGCTCTCCACCCCAACTCCCATCCCCACTTATAGACAGCCTCCCACCTGCCCCCCCGCCTCTGATCCTGCCTGTCCTTCACCCCTCCTCCCTTCCCCCCACTTACTTGGATCACATTCCTGGTGTGGCTTCTTGCACTGGCAAATGTGTGCTCCAGTTGTAACCTGATCTGCAATCATGTGGCTTAAAGTAAGGTTCTGGGAACATGCCCTGTGTGTACACATGCTTGACTCTCTCTGCTGAGACTAGTCTTGGAATCTGGGAGTTTGTGGTCTCTGGATAGCCCTGTCTTTATTTTGTTGTAATGCTGACAGCAACTCTTATGTGAACGTAGACAATTATCTTTTTACAAACTCATTGTTATGCTAATTTATGTTATACTATCAAATCTCATTGGGGGGAACCTCTTCTAACAATACTTTAATACTACTTCATCTTATACTGAAGTACCCCAAAAACCATCTTCTAACAATACTTCAACTAAAACAACTTCATTTTACACTGAAGTACCCCAAAATCCAACCATTACAAATGGTTAAATCAACTAACAGATTAGTAATCATTAGAGTGTAAAGCACAGTGAATATAGTCTGTGAGTATGTATGCTAATATGTGTTAATTTTTGTTCTTGCTTTTTGGACCCGTTCTACCAATATAAGCAGCTATTCCTTGTAAGTCTGGCAAAACAACTATGTATATGAACACATCATATTGTGTGAATTAGCCTAAAATGAGTCAAAGTTTTCTAAAACTGTAAACTTTACGTTTTTCATTGAAGAAATTAAATGCAAAATTACTTGCCTACCGTAGCTGCTCATGTTCATAAAACAAAAGGCTTTCATCATTTACCAACCTACTCTGTCTTACAGTTGGTTGAGTGAGAGGTACAAACCAAATTAAAAATGAGGGTGAAAAATGCCTCCCCTACCAGTTTTCTGAGCAGCTGAGTTCTTAATATTGTTAGAGAGTACCGTGTAACATCTAAGAGCAGACAACTAAGCAACTTGGTATCTGGATTTACCAGTCTCAAATTGTAAAATGGTCTGATTAGTATGATGGGAAGAGAAAAAACCAAAAGATTTGTGTGTGTATCTGAGTGGAAGTCTCCTGATTAAATAAGATATTGAAGAAAATCTTGAAGAATAATATGAATAAAGAAAAATGATACCCTTTTATAAATACGTAGTACAATAAGGGTATGGAATATTTCAGAATCTCTGTATAGTTAAATACAGCTGTTAAAATTACACTCTCAAAATAGCAGGTTCATCCAAAAATTACAAAAAATTAGATCCTACTATAGATTGTTACTAATTAATTGGAAAGATATTTATTTAAAGTATGTTTTCAAAGAATATAAAATTTAAGTATTATATATTCTTCCTATGTAAGGAGTGAACACACAGACTATTTAATTTCTTTCCCAAGACACGTTGTATGCTCCAAAAGATAGTTTAAAAGACAACTTTAAACTTCTACTACTTGTTCATAAATCAAGTAATTAATTCCCTTCCTCAGTAATACTATTTACTGTATTATAGAAATTACAAGATTTAAGCTAGATGGATAAAAAGCGATAAAAACATGTTATAATGAAAGAACAGAAAGAGAAAACTCTGGCTTGACTTCAACATCCTTCATCATTAAGCTAAATTACAGTGTGTGTGCCTTAATGTCATTGTGTTACATTGAAAGCTAAATAGTCCTTGTGGCTTGCCTGTTTCTGTTTCATGATTTTTTTCCATGGCTTTCCTTATTTTAAATACAATGTGGCTGAATAAATTTGTGTGTGTGGAATATAATATTTCTTTTATGGATTTGTAAGGGTAATATCCCTGTGCTTACTTTTTCAGATATCCAAAATGTATTGGAATCTGTTGGCTCAAATATCACTAGCTTCACTAAATCACTTCCTGTTGAGAAAATTCTAGCTGATTTCACAATGTATCTTTCTCAGAGTGAGGCATATGTTCAAGATTATTTCCCAGTAATGGAACAGTATGATTTCTATAGGTAGGTATGAAGTATTTAGATAATGAGGTGGGAGGATATACTATTCTGAATATTTTGAAATTTATATTATATAAATTTTGACCAAGACAATAAACCATAATCACTGAGCAGTTGTGAATCCTAGAACCTATAGCTTAGATGTTGTAAATTTTTATTTAGCCCAGTGGTAGAGGAAAATGTAAAATATTTGTGTTTAAATGTTGTACAAATGTAGAGGAAGGGATAGTCCCTACTTGAAAGAGTTTATAGTCTTTTCAGGCTAATCAGATATAGTCTGGTGGAAAGAGTTGTAACAAAAGTGGAGTCATGGTTTTTAAGCATTGTGATAATTCCACAATTTTCTTTTTGGTCAGTTGTGGATTTATTTATTTATTTTGGTAATACAAAAAATTCCCCCCATACGCCAGGAAGAGCCCAGTGCCACCCCAGCCCACAGCGGCATCCCACCCAGCCCCACACAGATCCAGGGGCACCCTTCCTCCATGTTCTCCTGGGGTGTGTGCAGCAGTGGGAGCTGCCT
>NW_017729033.1:37526853-37534881 GCF_001723915.1 Gavialis gangeticus | reverse complement strand
CCCCCCCGGGCAAGCCGCGACTCCATCCTGTGCCTGCCCCAGTCCCTGCCCCAGCCCCACTCACACCCTTACCACAGGGGACATTGATCTTCCCCCCACATCCCTTCCCTTCCGCCTCCTTTTCCACCACAACAGACTTACCAGCTGCACACAGCTCTCCATGCTGCTGGACTGTGCTCCTTGCCCCCTACGTGCGCTACGGCTGCGTGCATGCACATTTGGCATTTATCAGCCAAATTATCGGCCACATCAGGTAGATTTCTGATACAGGCAATTTTCTTTATATTGGTGCTAATCTGATATTGGACCAATATATCAGTGCACCTCTAAAATGTATTGTTCTCCAGGACATGGTATCACCCAAAGCTTCATGGATACATTTTATTTTCAGAATTCTAGAAAGATATCAGCATATTAAGTTTCTGATCTTTTCATTTTTGAGTGTCAACTTCCACCTTAGTACAGGCACCCTAGCTTCCTGCAGCTGCGGGGACAGCCTGATCTTTCTCCCTCACCTGCCACACAGGCAGCAGAGGCCTGTCCCCAGCTGCGCACATAGTGCAGGCAGCATGGACCCCTCTCCTAGGTCCCTTCTCACTGTGCTACCTGTCCCCTAAGCATGGGGTAGGAAGCAGAAGCCAGAGAGGAGTTGTGGGGAGCTCAGGGACCTCAGCCCCCATAGCAGCAGGAGCAAGGGGCTCAGGCTTCATGTCAAGTCTTTGCAGACTGCATGTAGAGCTGATGGCTAGCCCTGCCTTTATCCTTTGCAGTATTCCACTTGATTTTCTTCTTGTGTATTACATATGGGGCACATCTACATGAGACATTTACTGTGGATCGGCCTAATTAGTTCTGCAGTAAAGTCTCAATATCTACATGCGCGACCCTGTTAAGCTGCAGGAAACTAACTTTGCTGCATGTTAGTACTTCTAAATACAAGTACTATCCTTTGGCAGAGTTTTTTTAATGCACAGCAGTGCACTTGTCGATGCTGACAGGGCTGGCTGGGGCACAAGGTTGCTTCAGTGTGGGGCTGTCTGTTGGCTAGCCATGCACTGGAGCACCCTTGTGCCCCACCCTTGTGCCCCACCCTTGTGCCCCGCAGCACACTGAGCCAGCCCTCTACCAGCTGGGGCAGCTCCAACCCAGCTCAACGTGCTGCGGTCATGTAAACACGGTGCCCAGGAGCAGTAAACTACAGCACCAGTATGTGCCAGTATTTATTGTACCATGCTAATAGCACATGTAGACCCACTATGGAGTAACAGTAACAAAAGGGAAGAGGAGAAAGAATTAAGTAAAAGGAGAAAACAAAAGAAGGGAAGTGAAGGGAGAAAATAATTGGGGGTAAGGGAAGGACAGAGAGGGACCTGGATCATTTTTTGAAAGTGTGGTAAATTCTACACATCTAAGCTGTTGTTTGATTTCTGTTATGAGTAAGAATGAAACAATAATTCCTACAAAGAAGGTTCTCTATCCTGTTGATTATATCCCTTTAATTATATACCTTTGTAACAGCAGCAGTCCATTGAGGAGTGCCAACACGGGCACTTACAGCATGGGGCATTTGTACATATGTTTGCACCACAGTGCCGGGCGCTTTTAAAAGCACCTGGTGCTGCAGTGCCTGCAGTTGTATAAGTGGTGAAATGCATGTCAGCACTGAGAAAATGGTGGTAATGCGCTTTTGAACTAAAACACATCGGAGGTGTATTTGTTCAAATGTGCACCACCTCCATTTTCTGCACGCTGCCGTACATTTTACTGCTTATACAACTGCATGCAACACAGCTCAGCGTGCATCAGCTCGCGTGTGGAGTAGAGTCAGTTTATCAAGTCTGATCCAACCTGCTGGATCTCCGGCACATTGTGGAACGAAAAGATATATGTATGAATACCCATATGTTATAACTACAGAAATGTCAAAAAATTGTGAAAAGCAAGGGTGATGTCTGTTATTGGCCCCACTGTATGCTTGAGATTAGACCTCGAAAAGCTTTCAAATGCAGTACACTCATCCTCAAGTCACCTCCTTGCCTCTCACATATGTCCTGGGTCATCATGGCTACACCAGAACTCCAATATTACTTAAAAGAAAATTATTAAACCTGATGTTAAGACAAGAAGCAATCCCTACAGCAAGAACAATGGAAGTTTTATAACAAAGTTGGAATCACATTTACATATTTTTCTGTTGCCTTTTGCATATTACTGTTAATAACTTACTAAGATTCTGCCTCTTTTGGACTATTAGTCACCAGTGCATAATATTTTTCTCTTTTCTATTTGATATTTCTTCTCTAATCTGTAACATTTCTTTTGGAGCATTGTGTGTCTTACATTTTTAATCCCTTAACTTTAATCCCTTAATTTGATTCATTAGGTGGCTGGCTTGTCTAATTCTCTGCTGCATGGTGATCCTTATCCTGGTCTTTTATTACCTTGGGTTACTATGTGGCACCTGTGGCTATGACAGGCATGCTTCTCCAACAACCAGAGGCTGTGTTTCAAATACTGGAGGGAATTTTCTCATGGCGTGAGTATATTTTACTTTTAACAAATAAGTGAAATATACAACTATCTCATGGAGTGTGAGCACAGTATTGTAGGAAGTATAGTTTGAAAAGGCATGGTTTTATTATGTATAAAGAAATAAATACATTGGAAAACTGTGAACAAAAAATGTTAAACTCAAAATATCTGTTAAATGTTTGGAAATTATCTTGGTGAAAGCAAGTTCAAGCCCTGGTGTGCTTTTAAAACTGAATCAAGTTAGAGTTGTTATTCAGTAATTTCTTTCTACGAGATCACAAGAGAAGATAAATTATGTTAATTTACTGGACTAATGAAAATACTACAGCTAACAAATATCCACTTAAAACCAAATTGGAAACTGTAAAATTGTGAATTATGTTGAGCTAATTAGAGTGCAGAGAGGCTTTATATAAAATATAGTTAAATATGATTTGAACCCTCAAGGAAGGATTAGAATAGCTGCATCAGAAGACTAGAGGCATCTGATTCATTTCTGTCTTTAGGCTGTGTGTGGCGCATTAGGTTTTTGGAGTCGGTGAGGATGATCCTTAGAAATATCAGTATCTGGTTCAATCCATCCTTTTTTCGCTGAAGAGTACAGGGCATGATTCAGTTTGAATTCTATCCAGACTGCTCTAGAGAACATTGTCAGTCTGAATTAAAAAAAATAAATTAATTTGACCTGGGCAATATGTTCCACTCACAACCTGGGCAAGAGGCCAAGCTTGGGTCTCTCAGACATCATTCCCAGTAAACCTAGGTATTTGCACTGCCCTTCAAATGACCCTAATGGCTGGTCTTGTATAGACAAACATTCAGTTCCAGTGCTAAGAATTTCTGGGAGATTCATAGCAGTAGGAAAATAGATTGAGATGGGAGTATAGGTGTTCCAGCCCTTTGACTGGAGGGGTACTCAGACTCCTCAAAGGCAAGCTCCAGCTTTAGCAGCTGTGGCAGCGCTGTTGGGAGGCCTCGTCCTACCAGCCAGAACACTGGGCAGGGGACGGCTTCACAGGCCAGAAGAACTGCGACTGCTGGTAGAACAGCTGGAACACGTCTCCTCTGTCCAGCTGATCAGTGGCGTTGGGTAAGGGGCTGCGTCATGGGGCGCATTGATAGGTCATCACTCCTTGAAAGAGCTAGCAGTTTGTGGCAGAATCGCTATCTCTTTTCCACTGCAAACTACTTGAATACCTGTATGCTTACTTTTTGTGTTGAGAAAAAGTTGCATTTCCTGATGCACATGTAATGCTGGTCCATGGTATTTTCTACACTTGAACTCAAAACTCTTGCGAAAACTGACATCTGGAAGGTGTATGCTTATAATGTACTATGTCTCCAATTAGTCATGTGACAATAGTTTTTTGGGGGGGCAAAAATGAAAGAACAAATTTATTCATCTGATAGTCATCTTACGGTCTTGGTAATTGCTACACTTTTTCTTTTTTTTTAGCTTATCTTCATGCACGTACTTTTAAAAACTTACTAGACTTCTTTCTTTTTCAGTGGCGTTGGATTCAGTTTCATTTTCTCCTGGGTGCTGATGATTGTAGTTGTGGTCACTTTTGTTACAGGCGGAAATGTAGAAAAACTCGTTTGTGAACCATTTGAAGACAAGACTTTATTCAAGGTGAAGTCAGACACATCCAACTTATTAAAACAAATAACAAAAAACACCCTGCAAGTGGTGGGTAGATAAACGTAACTTTTAATAGCTTTAAAAGGGGAGACGCATCATATGAGACAGTGTGGGATCTGATACTTATTCATCTATTTTTTTGAACTTAGAATACAGCAGTGCACTATGAATATTTTCTGCTTGTTGACTCTGGGGGAGAAATGTCTTTCTAACACAGTAGCTTCTGGTAACACGTGGAGTTCAAATTTGCACTTCCCACATCAGAGACATTGCTGACTGTTCATTCCACCTTCTTAGCAGCAGCTGATAAAGTGTGTATGAGCCTATGTGTGTTTATGGGGGTGCTTGTGTGGGTGTACACATGCAAAGGTATTGAATAGTTGTTTAAAAACCAGTGCATGCTGGAACTGAAAAATACAGCACTAAAAATTCTTGGGAGATTAGAAAAAACATTCAGACTATGAGGGTGGTCAAGGATTGGAACAAGCTACCTAGAGAAACTGTGGAATCTCCATCCCTAGAAATTTTCAAGAGCAGATTAAATGGATGCTTGGCTGGGATGGTTTAGTCAGGGATGATCCTGCCTTCAGCAGGACTAGATGACCTTGTGATGTCCCTTCCAGACCTACTTTCCTATGATCCAATGATAATAGTAACTATATTTTGGGTTCTAGGTCCTCGATACACCCTACTTACTGAATCAACATTGGAAAAACTACCTTTCCGGCATCTTGCTAAAAAATCCAGATATTAACTTGACCTTTGAAAAAGTGTACAGGTATAAAGCCTCTCTGCCATGACTTATAGTACTTTTGTATGCATTGTTTTCTCTGGTCCCTGTTGTCTTCCACATTTCAGATTTCCAACACTAAAAAATCCTGTAAGCCATATAAGATCATTTTCCAATTTGATAGTGAATCACTAACAAAAGTGAATGTCTTACAAGCAGACCAGTTATTAGAGGCACTCTTCATCTAATGTTGTGGAACAACACCAGCTGCTTTTATTAAAAGCTACTAATTTTGTCTCTTCTCTCCTTCCTAAATTCTGAAACTCCAAAGATAAGGCTAGAACTTGTTAAAAAACAAGACTGGCTTAATCAGTCTACTTTGTTAATCATTTAAAAAATAGAAATGTATCAGTAAACCTAATTTTCTAACTGACTTATGTTTAATCTATTTCCATAGTGATTGCAAAGAAAACAAAGGAATTTATACCTCACTTCATCTAGAAAGTCTCTTCAATATAAATGAATTTCTAAATATTAGCATGGTAAGTGTTTCAAACTTGTATCTGTGAGAGAGAACTTTTGTTGGAGTGGGAGGGCATTTTGCAGTTGTCATCTTCTTCACTTGGTCTTGAACAGGACTTTTGAGTTCTTTTAGGGTTTTTCTGGTCAAGAGTTAGGAGAAATTATTTGTGGGGTTTGGCATTTAAAGTTCTTCTAGCAATTTGTTTAGCTTTGGTCAAGATGAATTAAATGGCATTTGGGGAAATTAGCAGTTTGAATTTCTTTTACAATAGATCCAGCTGAGATCAGTGTCCTGCTATACTGAGTATTGTACCTGTATAAAAAAAATGCAATCCAAAAGAGAAAAGACAGACAAAAACTGAGCAGGGAGACCAATATGAATTAACCTGTCCCTGAGTATCACAGCAACCCAGTGGCAGAGTTTGGAACAGAATTTGAGTCTCCTCACTCTCAGCCTGGTCATGTTTCTGTCAGCACCACTCGAGGCACAGACAGCAGTGTAGCTCCCCAGTCTAAGTCATGGTGCTTAGCAGAAAGTGCAATGAGTTAGACCAATCCTGCCTATCCAACAGACATTAGCTGTTGGGCCAGGAACAGTACTGTACCAGACTCCTGGTGGCCCCAAGAATACTTTTAGTATTGTGCCCTTGTTCACTAGGGATAATGATAATAATGATTGGACAGTAGGAAAAACATTACCCCACTGTACTTGCAGTCTCTGGCAAAGCTGCAGCCAGGCAGTGGAAGGGAGGGGCCAGACCAGCTCTCTAGAGCAGAGAGCTCCACCCAGCCCAGAGAGCATGCTGGGATGCTGGGGGACTCTGATTTAACTGAAGCCAGGAAGGTGTCTGGGGCACACATTGCATAAACCAGTTTAATCCAAATCAGTTAAGTCTGATACTACATTCAGCCAGGTTCATCTCAAACCGGTTTCAGCCATTTTCAAATTGGCTTATGTGCACTGAACATCTGTTCTGTTCCAGGTTTAAACCAATTTCTTATCATTTAAACTGGTTTATATGTAATGTCTGTCCCTAGCCACTATGTCCAACTTCAGATGGGTTTACATCTTTGTAACCAAGAGGAGTATCTGATCACTAACTTCCTGTGTAGTGCCCTAAGTGATGAGTCCTAAGTCTAAAAAAGCAGCTGTTTTCATATGGAGGAGTGTTTTATGATAAGAGGAATGTAAGCTCAGTGAGAACTATTGCATCTGCTTTTTTCCCTCCCCGTTAGTATACAGAAGAAGTATCACTTAAAATCGAGCACATTAATATTAATCTCAGTGGCATCATTCTACTGGATGCACCTGGGAGGCAGAACCTTCTGAACTTTAGCTCTTCCGGAGTTGATGGAATCAACTTTGCAGCATATTTAACAGAGGTAAGGTTTATGACGATCTGAGACTTGGAAACAGGTGTACCTTGGGAACAAAATACCGTGCTGTATATTTGTGTTAATAGGCACAGAGAGTAAAGACTATTTACATATTTATTGTTTTGGGGCCCTTTTCTAAGTTATACAAGCAACATTTTAAATCCCTTTACTACCACATTTATAATTACTTCAAAATTGGTGTACAACTACTGCATAAATACTGAAGTATGGGTTCAACTTAAGATGTTTTGAGTACAAGATTGGGAAACACTCTTATTCAACTGCTGTTTCGTTCCTCTTGTCAGATCAATAAAAGCATTACCAAAGTGGATCTTTTGTCATTTGCTAATGACTTGGAAGCAAGAGCAGACCAGTTGGTGAGTTTTAATTAATGTAAAGGCATAGTAATAATAATAATAAAGCTAGTTCTCTTTTTTCTGGCGTTCTAGACAGAGATACAAAAATGTCTATATATTTTGTGATTCATTGTTTAAATAACATTCCTTTACATCCCCTTGCCCCACAGAATCAACCTTACCTAAACTATCTGTCTGACATGTGGTTCATGGGCTGAATCTAGACTGCAAGGGTCTTATCTAATACAAAAGAATAATGGCATAGAGCTACACCATGCTGCCTGTTAGGGCTGTGCGAAGCTTCTTTAGCTGATTCAGTTTGGAGGTGATTTAGCCCGATCTGGCAAATAAATCTCCAAATCTGAATTGAATTGGGAGACCAAGTGAAAGCTGTGAATCAATTTGAAGCATCCAAATCAATTCAGAAAAGATTCTGAAAAGATTTGGTCAATTCAGAGATTCAGCCATAGACTAAACAGGCAGCTGACAGCTGTCTCCAGCTGGTAAGTCTGTTGGGGGTGGGGGAGGGAGGGATTGGGGCTGGGGCTGGGATAAGCTGCCCAGCCAGGGCAGGGGGCACATTACTGAGGGAGGTGGGCCACGGGGGTGCAGGATGCAGGCACAGCAGTGCTGGGAATAGGGGCTCTGCCCTGCTGCTGCTTGCCCAGCTGGGGCAGGGGAGGGGGAGCAGGATAAGGGCATGGCTCCCGCAGTGGCTCGGCAAGCAGCAGCACGGCATAGCCCGCGTGGTTTCCCCTGCCAGGGCAAAGGCAGACACAGCTAGAGGAGCTGTGGGAGAAGCCCCCATGGCTGTCCAGCCCGGCTCCATACCCTGCCTGGCCCCGGCCTCTCAGCACTTGGAAAAAAAA
>NW_017729033.1:37520959-37521853 GCF_001723915.1 Gavialis gangeticus | reverse complement strand
GTCCAGCCCGGCTCCATACCCTGCCTGGCCCCGGCCTCTCAGCACTTGGAAAAAAAAAAAAAAAAAAGCCCCGTATTCACTGACTCTGGCTTTGGAGACCAGGGCTTCTCAGGGCTCATGGCCGAGCCCCCCGCACAGCATGGGGCAGTGTGGGTCAGCAGGGATCGCCTCCCCTGCCTGGCACCCATGCGGCAGATGTTGCATTGTGTGGGTTCAGCAGGGTGCTGCACACTATCTGGGAGCTGGAGCAGCTCCACGTGTCAGCCGGAGCCTGGCACCACTCAGCCCCAGCTGCCAGGCAGTGCGCAGTGCTCTGCCAAGCTGTGCTGCACCCACGCAAAGTGACAGCTGCCATGTGGCTGCCCATTCTTGGGTTAGTGTGTAGTACCTGTTTGTAGTTAGCAAATACTGTGTTAGTGCTCAAAAGCCACAACCAGTGTTAGGGTCCAATTATAGCAACTCTTTATGAACTCAAGGCACCCCTTGATAGAGACAAGGAATTCCTTGGAAAATGCCAGCTCCTTGGTTTTCACTATTTTTAACTACAGAAAAATAATAGAGCAAGTCTTTTGTTGAAAGGAACCCAGGTAAGTAGACTACAGCAGGTCAGAATGCTTTTAACACTGTGGATTCCTATCTGAAAATTCTGGATTCATCTTATGAATCTTGTTTTCACACTTACCTGCAGGTGCCACAGCACCTGTTAGGAAACACTGTACTAAGGTGTACAAATGTATAAAGCAAAGATTCTGCTTGCCTTACTGTGTAAAGATGCGAACAGCCAAAGGGCAGGGATGTGGATACAGATATGTAAAAGCAAATCTGGTGAAGAATTAGCACCATTTTCATAGTTTCATAGTCATAGTTTCTAGGGTCGGAAGGGACCTGAGCAGA
>NW_017729033.1:37517439-37520948 GCF_001723915.1 Gavialis gangeticus | reverse complement strand
GGAGCTCCCTCACCCGCGCCTCCAGGGCCCTAAGGCAGGACAGGTGTGGGGGTCCCCAGTCCTAGGGCGCTTAAATGAAGTTATTTAATTTTTCATTTTTTTCATCCATCCTAGATAGCAAGAGAATTGGTTAGGACAGCAGATTCTTTTGCTCTGGTCCTAAGCATGCCTCCATATGGGAGGTAGGGGACTCCCATAGTGTAATGCCTGCTCCTGTAGAGCTCTTTTCTAGTCACAAAGAGGCAGAGAAAGTGGTATGGGACCACATTCTGCCTCCCAAAAGAGGTCACAAGGTTCTTCCCCTTCTTGGGAGAATCAAGAATTCCCCTTTCTTTCAGAGCACAACAAAGATAGTGCTAGCTACCTGAGTGGGAAAGCCAGCCCAGCTGCACTTTGTCACATGTACAGTTCTCTGGCTGGTGGTGATGGTTGTGCTCCTGTCATGGGCTTTGTCTTGCACTTAGCATCTTACTGAGATGCAGTCCTATTGCTCACACCTCTTGATTTAGGCCACCTGCAGGCTTTGTTATGTACTAGTGCTTTAGTTACATTTGGTTCCCATTTTCAAGTGTGTTTTTGCTATCATAAGGCTAGAAGCTTTTTTTTAAATGGGAACTGTAATTCTGCTGTCTTCAGGTTGCCTTTCAGAGCTGGGGCCTTAAACACAGGTCTGTAGAGTCCTATGTTTTCTCTCATATCTGTGAAGATTTGTTTAGTATTATAGAGATAGAGTAGTGGTGCCCAGCTCATCTGGCCCATGGCCCAATCCAGCACCCAGGGGCAGTCTGCAGGATGAGTGGTGGCAGCATTAATTCTCATGGCTGTGGGAGTTGTGACAATTAACACTGCCACCACTCCCCTGCTGCCAAATTTCCAGCCTGCCAGCCCTAACTTGGTCACTCCTGAAGTGGAGGAATAGAGTAGTTAGAGTTTCAAGAGATGATGGGAATGACTTTGAAGTGGGCTTGAGTTTACGTGGCTGATTTACATGAAATCACAAACCTATATAAACAGGGCTAAAATACCAAATAGGCTTGTTGAAAAAGTGTGTTTCCTCATTGTAGTCTCACATTTTTCTTGCCTTGCCTAGGTAAGATTATTCTTTTTTACAACCTGTTGAAATGTGTGTTCCCTTAACTTAACACTTCCTATAAAAAAGTTAGGAGATGAATGGCAGGCCCCAGGGAATGTTGCATGGGACTATGCATTGTCTCTTCTGCTTGTAGAAATCCCTCAAGCAGAAAGCTGTTTCCTTAAAGCTATAGTAGGGCATAGAAGATCTATGCTAAGAGTCAAGGAATTGCATTGCAGCAGCATGACTGAAGTGATATTGCCCTGTCCACCTCTCCACTGCACTCCTGAACGCTGCATTCTTCAAACAGTGTTTTCCCTAGAACTGCCCCTGAAAGGGGCATCTTAAGCACAGCTTCTGTATGAAAGAAAATATTTTGTTACTGTATTTCTATTTATATATTTATGTTTGGTGAGGGAAAAACCCTTTAAACTGAGAAAAGATAAGGTTGAAAATCTCTAGGTAAGGAACGAAAAATTACAATAGGTAAAAGCATTACTTGTCATTGTGGAAGTTTGGGCTATATTTAGCACTCCCTTGTGCTGATGCTCAGTGTGTAGGAGACAACTTTTGAGACAGCATGCTGTTAGAATGTCAGGAAGCTAAATTGCTTTGAAATTGTCCCTGGCTTCCAAAAATGTAACGTTTTATGATCTTTCTGTCTCGGTAAGAGCTCTGGAGGAATTTATAAATGCAGTAGATTAAAAAAACAAACTAAACTAAACTGAACAAAACAAAACATCGCCTTTTGAATGAGTTGATTTTTGAATTTGCAGTTAGTATTTTTGACACCATAAACAAATTAACAAAGTTATTAGCTCTGAGAGCCATGGTTCAAATAAAGCTGGTTCCAAACCAAAGGGGACAATCTCTGTCCAATCTCTGGACAGTCTCTTCTGTTTTAGTCTTTCTGTCTCTTCCTCCTCCCCTGCCCCCAGTGGCTGAAGCAGAGATTCTCTTCATGCCTAAGGATTTTCCAGTATATTCAGCCTCCAAGAGGTAGAACTATCTCCTAACAGGCAGGTAAGCTTCAGCAAAACTGTATGGCCAAAAATAGAAGTTTCCAAATGAAGCAGATCAGCTGTGCTGCCATGTGTAACACATGTTGCCCCTTGTCCCACCCTTCATGGTGCTGGACAAGGAGCAATATGATCTCTGGAGGCGGTTTTGGCTATGAAAGGAAAGCTCCACTTTCCCCCCTCATCCAGACTCATCCCCTGTGATCACAGGAGCAAGTCTGTCTGAGTGGGAAAAGCTGGGTGGGGAATGCCTACTTTGCTTGTGGAGAGGCATCCTGAGATTCCCTTGGTGGGGATCTCCTGCCTCCAGAGCACCTGCCCAGGGTGTCCGAAGGGTGCGAGCAGCTCAGGCTGCCCTTACTCCCCCACCACAGAGCTAATAGACATCCATTGCAATAAAGTGGCAGAGTCTGTTACTACCTTTTGTCATGCCACTGATTTTCCTTTGTTGTGGAATGACAAAGGGCATCAACAGCAGCACAAATTAGACATCGGGTGAGGTCTGTCTTCACTCTGTAACTCTAATGAATAGGTCTCTGGCAATCTCAGGAATGCTGCAGAGGAGCATGCACCCCAAACCCCTCAGATGTATGCAACATGGCTGAATTACCATGGTCTTGAGCACATGCCAGGAGCTGCTAAGGGATGCTTAGGGTCACACTAAGATGGCAACATTATCTGCTTTCTGGGTTTGGTATGCACTGAGTGAGTTACTGAAGCTTGCAGGTCCAGGGGGGAGAACTTTGGGGGGTTCAGTGTGGGCAGACTTCACTGTGCCTGTAAATAGTTCCCCAAGTAGGACATCTAGATACCCTTTCCACCTCAGGGGCAGATGGCAGCCTAGGTCTGACAGCAGGCTTAGAGACTGCTCTTATGTTGGTTCCCCATGACATAATCTTTCCTTGTATTAAGTTAGTGTTGTCCCTAAGTTAAGACTATAGTTTTTTAACTGCGTTGTTGCAAGTGTGGCTGACTAGGCTTGAGGAGGAGGAGTGAAGCACTGTGGGGAGAGGAGAAGGTCCCAGGGCCAATAGAAAGAGAATGATCCCAGTGTGGACAGAGTAAAATCCAAGAGAGGAAAGAGGGGACTGGAATAGCACAAATAAAGATTGCATGGAAGCAGAGTCTGTTGTGCTTTTGGGGACAATCAGCACTCGGATAACCCTCTTTTTTAAAAGAAGAAAACACCCTCCCTTCTTTCTACGAGCTGACCAGAAAAGGACCAAAAAAATCTTAAGTACTCAGGCTGTATGAGAATTAAATGCCTATTTTTAAAAGAAGTCACATCTACACTCTCAGTCAGAGGCTAATATGGAGCTCCTCCAGCCAGCATAACTATAATATATATATGCTATCCCTCAATGATACTTGTAGGGAACCCTGAGGCTCCCCGCATACAAAATCACAGATTCAATAGT
>NW_017729033.1:37505407-37512439 GCF_001723915.1 Gavialis gangeticus | reverse complement strand
TTCCTTTGTGAAGCCATGCTAAGGCTGACCCTAGAGGGGGTCCTCTCAGGAGAGGGAGACCGAATAAGGTTGCTTCTGGGGAAAGTCCCAAGGAAGAGCCTTCCCCTTCCCCTCTGAAAGAGACAGATTGATTTTTTTCCTTCCCCCCGCATTCCTCCATGAAAGTGGGAATGAGTGAGCAGAGAGAGTGTCCCCGGTCTTGGGAGTTGCCTTTAAAACTAAAACTTCAGCAATGGAAGTAGTGTCTACCGGAACAAAGCTGGCTTTCCTTGTCTACATTTGGCTGGCAAATACAGGCACTGAATATTTTCAGTGGTGAGTCTTCTCAACATTTTTAAACTTGAGACACTTCTCAGGAAATGCCAGCTCTTAGTTTCGACTTTTTTTTGACTACAGAAAAATAGAGACATTCTTCTGTTGCAATGAACTCAGAGAGATTATAACAGGTCATAATGTTTTTAATGATATCAATTCCTATTTGAGATTTCTGGGTTTATCTTGTGAATCATGGTTGCACACCCAACAGTGGTAATATTGTGAGGCACCCTGCAGCACCCTTGAAAAGATCCCTCAGTGTCCTAAGCTGCCATTTCACCCTGCTTGAGAATCAGTGCTTTAGAAGTACATGAATTACTTCCCTGATTGCTTTTTTGGCAGAAACTCCAGGTCTACCAGTCTACTCAGAAATATTAAGCTGCTATCCCTTTTTCTAGACAAGCAAGGTACTCTGTATTGAAGGGAAAAAGGCATGGCTTGTCATCTCTGCATGGAAGGAGGATAAACAGAAAACCAAGCAAAGGTTAAAAAGAGAGAGAGAGTTTAGGCTTGTTCATCTTGCAAGGAAGAAAAAGGCAAGATTTAGTTGTTACCTTCCTCCTCTAAGTCAGAGGTTTGTAATTTGGATAGGAGAGGCTGACTTGCTGGATGAACTAAGTGACCAATTATCTCAAATCATATTCACAGTTAGACAAAATCCACACCTACCTATATCTGTTGTGTGAGCAGTTCATACATACTGCATCCTTATCTTGCAATATTTGTTTCCCTGAATCTTTACAGCTGTGGAGCACAGTGATGTTTTGAAATGTTTAGGAATACACCATGGACTGCTGAGTGTGCATTGTTGCTATTCTCTAGGCCAGTGGTTCCCAAACTGTGGGTCGCAGCCCCAAATGGGGTCGCAACATTGGCAAATGGGGTTGTGGGGGGCTGGGGTTGGGAGTGAGGGGCCATGCTGGGGAAATGGGGTCATAAATGAGGGTCATGCTGAAGAAAAGTTTGGGAAGCACTGCTCTAGGCATTCAGGAATGTATTTCACTCTGTAGTCTGGGTTTCCTACTAGAAAGAAATATAGTTATGAGGTGTGGGGGGCAAACTGAATAATTCCAATGATTCCTCTTGTTTCACTGCATCCATCTTATTTCTGTGAGCTGGAACTATTTTTAGAGCATGTGCTGTTAGGCAACATTAAAGAAACTGGCTAATACTGGCATCCTCATGATGATGATTAAAATAAAACAGGCTGTTCTAGGTATAATGTTATGCAGCGAGTTCAAGGCATGACCATAAAGACACACAAGGCGAAAGTGGTTGCTATCAAGTAAATCAGCCTCTTCCTTTTGTTTGTTTGTTTGTTTGTTTAATACTTGAGAGGCTTTACTGGAGAGCACTGCTTTAGTGCTCTTCCATCGAGTTGACTTGTGCAAGAGGGCAGAGTTGCTGCTATGGGGTGATCAAAGACAGTGTCAAGAACTTCAGTATGTCAACAGTTGCTTTTCTAGGAATCTGTGCAGAGTTTAACCTGGAGCTGCAGCAAAGCAATACCTACATGAGAGTTCTCCTTAAGGTAGGATAGTTGAAGGGCCCCTGGCAGATAATTGCGCAGTGGGATCTGACCCTGACTCAACAGTCCCAGTTCCATAGCAGGATGCATGACTGAAAGTCAGGAACAGATCCCACCCAGGCTGGAGCCCAGCCTGGGTGGGCAGTTGCAAAAGATCAGAAGCTTCTAGCAGGCAGAGCCAAGGGGCTTCCCCCATCAAAGAGTTCAAATCCCCGTGCCCTGCTGGGTGCAGGGTTTTAAATTCCTTTACAGAGGAATTATGTGGAACATCATTTGCAAAAATCATGCTCATGGGGAGAACATGTGATAGGAAAACGAGATGAATAATAGTTCTTGTGCTTCTGCAATCTGGTCTTGTTTTGAAAGAATTTTAGTCTATAATGGCTCCCCAAGATGTAAGAAAGAAGTTTGTCAAAAAAAGGCAATGGTCAGGTCACAAGGGCAGCATGTTTAAAGTGAGGGGAGAGAGAGGATATGATAGATGATAAGATTTGGGAAGAAAATGTTGAGGCAAGACACAGGAAGATTCAGCAAGTGGCTTCATAGTTTCGTAGTTTCTAGGGTCGAAAGAGACCTGAACAGATCATCAAGTCCGACCCCCTGCCTTGGGCAGGAAAGAGTGCTGGGATCATCATATCCCAGACCGGTATCTATCCAACCTCCTCTTGAAGACCCCAAAGGTAGGGGAGACCACCACTTCCCTTGGGAGCCCATTCAAGAGCCTGGCAGCCCTAACCATAAAGTAATGCCTTCTGATATTAAGGTAGTTGTGTACGTTCATCAGTTTAAAAAAGGCATTTGTACATTCTGTTCTGAGTGGTGGAAGCAAATTAAAACCTTGAGAGTAGACTCAAAGTACATCTATGGTGGTTTCCTTATGGCACATGGAACCAAGTTGCTTAATTATATTTTTGTATGAAGTTTTATTAATAAATCATTCACTATTTTCTTGGAAGAGTTACCCTCTAGCTAGATTTGTCAGCTTGTGAGTCTCCAGGAGGGTTTCTTCCTTTTGTGTCCTGTAACTATGAGATCTGAGGATTTAATATTACCATGCTCCTATTTTTTGTACTGTCTACCCTCAACAGGGTTTACCTAGATGGTATCTACAAAACAGAGTGGTTCAGTGGGGGAGACGGTGGATCTCTCCCAAATATATGGCCTTACACTTCAAAGGAGCTACAGCCCCTACAAAGTTCCTTGAAGAAGTTCCTGTCTTTTCCTGTTCTTTTATAATCCAACTGGAATTTATTTCTCTGACTGTGGCAGCAGACTGGACCAAACTGTATCCTGTTCAGTTGGTCATATGCCAGCAGTTATAGCGGAGCATTGTGCTAGCTAGAATTAGGAGAGACCTATAAATACTTGTCTCGCAACTGGACAATGAAATCAAGGACCTAAGCAAAGGATTATACCGATACATGACCTCTCAGTAATCAGACATATGATGCAAGTATCTGAACTTCTGAAGTTCTGGACTTGGAAATGATCAATGCTGGGGGACAGCCAGATCTAAAAGATAAGTAGGCTTGGCAGAATTTGGGTTTGTTTTTTGAGGGTTTTTTTTTGGGGGGGGGTGTTGATGGCTAAAATCAGTGTTCATTTTTAAGCATTCTGATTTTTATCAATTTAAATTTTCAGGATTGCACAGAATTAAGAGTGTGGAAGGCAGACAGTTTTTTTTATTAATGACAGCATACTGTTAAAATCTTTATCAAATCACATGTCAAAATATAAAAAGTAAATATCCACAAATCAATAAAGCATACCTGCTTTAAATCATGGTGCCGTTGCTGTCATGGAGTAGGGCGCAGGGGCAGGGGCTGTGCTTGGTATGGAAGGAGGCTTGTCAGAGGATTCCTGACAGTCACCTGCCACTGCACTCCCTGAGCTCCACACTGCACCATGAGGAACCGGCTGCTCAGCCCAAGGCAGGAAGCGGCTCTCCACTCCCTGCAGCCCTTTAAGGGGCAAGCCCCACCTGGCGGGCACCAGTGGAGGGGCAACCCAGCCCCTTGATGGTTACAGCCTCCCACCCCTCCAGGCAGCATGGGGCAGCAGCTGGGCCCCAGAGGCACCCCTGTACACTCCGCCTTGAGCACGCTGGGCTGGGTTGGACTCAGTGAGAGTTTGGTGCTTGAACCCCAGCTAGAACCTGGACAAAGCCAGCAGCCAGTGGCACCGGTCTCCTGGCTGCCTAAAGCCCTGCCCCTTGGCAGCGGCACCCCATAGCAGCATCCACCCCTCCCTTTTCCAGCACAGCCCCCAGCTCCTGCAGGAGCTGCCAGAGATGTTGCCAGAGGAGCAGTGTGTGGATGGCACAGTCTGCAACAGCTTGTGAGCGTGTGCGACACCCCCCCATCTTGAATTTCCTTACCCCTGTCATGGATTTTTCTTTATTCTTATATCCCCTTTCCAAACATTTTGATAATTATCAATGGAAATATTTTTCCATTGGTCTGGTTTGTGTGTATGAGGTGAAATCAACATTTAGCTATAAAAATCAAATCCTGCCAATCCTAAAGATGAGGTAACATCTGATTAGAATAACTGGAGCAACACAAGGTATACAGATTGAGAAATATGTTCTGCACCTGTTTCTGTCTTATGCATAGATGTTTCAGTTTCATCTCTGAATGAAATTATGATCCCAGTGGAGGGCGCCCCTGGACCTCAACAGATATTGAATAAATAACTAGAGCTCTACTTTAAGAAGATCAGTTGTTCTTCATGGGTGTCTCAACAATTAGAATAAAAGAATGGGCTTCTTTATTTTCTATACTGAGAAGAGAATGGCTTAGAGCACTATATGAAAATTGATTCTGTTGAATTTGTACAGATATTCTTAACATTTCTATTACTAGACTTGCATATTTGTTTCAGTTATTGAAGTTTCTACATCTTCAGTAGTCTTTTTCCCTGTTATGGGATTAGATTTACTGTGTCCTGTTGCTCATAGTTTGTAAAGTATGTTGTCATTCATTGCAAACACACTTTTTTTTTTGCTTTACCATCTTATAAGTACAGACCAGCATACTGATTTTTATGTTTATGTATTTGTGCAGCCCAGAGGAGCACTGGAGAATGCCTTAAAGGGACATGCAAACAGTATTCGAACAATTCATGATCAGCAAGTTATTCCACTGGAGCAAGCCATGGTAAATTTTCAAAACGTGTTGTTTTATGAACACACAGATTAGAAAAATATTAGCAAAGACAAAGTGGAAGGATTTTTATTTTGTACAAATTTCACAATAGACTTAGCTTCACATATTATGTATTTTCAAAATAGACATTTTTGTATTTTTTATGTCTAAATATAGGTTTTATATATTTTATGGTATTCAAAGTATGGAGAGGTAGTTAGCCTTTTTAGTCTCGAATCAAGTAGAAGACAAGGTAGATTTTTCACCTTACCGACCAATTAAATCATAATGCATAAGAAAATGCATAAGCTTTTTCAAGCAGCAGCTTGCTTCTACAGATGCTGTGAAGGGACTGCAGGAAGCAGATCTTCTAAACAGAAAGCCACAATTAGAATACAAAGAGTAGGAAAGTGGGAGGGAAAAGGATGGGGCACTGCTGGGGCAGCGTGGTCAGGTTAAAGTATGTTTTTAACAAAGAAATTGCATTGCATGTGTTAGTATTGGTTAATATTAGTTTATAATATTTCTTAATAAAACTTACCTTTTCTTCTTTGGTTTTTATAGTTTCTCTGCTTACACATAATATTATATACTGGGGAAAGGGAAGGGAGAGACTTCCAAAACCTCTAAGCTTGTATATTATTGGATTTTCCTTTTACAGATCATTCATCCTGGGTAATGGAAATGGTTGTAATTTTTGCACTTAAGAGACAGATTTACTTTCTTGAGTGTAGGAATAGCCTACTACTACAGTGTTTGATTTGGAAATTCTATGGGGCTACATTTTAAAGAGAGACTTTTTTTTGTAGAAACCTTTTAAAAGATCCAGAATTGTTTGGCTTTTTTAACAGGATTTGCAATGCATTTTTTTAAGTGGCAAACTCAAACCATATCTCCACCAGATGTCAGCTTATATATATTTTGCTTAAGTTTTTCAGTTTATTCCGTTTTAGTGTCTTATGTATCCAGTTCTATTAAGTGAACAGCACCTCTTGGAAGGTACAGGGCAACTTTTTTCCAGAATTGTTGGAAACTGAGAAAACTCCACTGTATTTCTGTCCCTGTCAAGTTCCTCTCATAGAAAAATAATAGGGATTCTTTTCCAAACTCTTGATTCTTTGCTGTATCTTTTCTAATTAACTCTTAATTATTCTCATTTTTTCTTTTCCTTTTTCCAAAACTGACTGTCAAGAAATATGTTAAAGCTAGGGTAAGTGCTTTTCTTTTCTGAAGCTCCACAATAATACTTCCCTCTCTGGTGTAACATACTGGGCGCACACAGTTAATTTTAACCATTTTACCTTCAACGAAACAATATCAAACTCTTGTTACTAATTTTGGGTATATTTTAGATGCACAATTTAAAAGCTACCGTATGTTTTAGCTAAAGTATTGTTGAATTTTGTTCTAAGACTGTCAGTTACAAACACTGACTTAATTCCATTAAAGGGTTGTCATCTGTTCTTAGCTGGTGCAGCTGTGTTGATTCCATTAATATTAAGGTTGATGAAAAATGGTATTCGATCTGGTTTTTTGTTGGTGGTTTCACTCTGTATGCTCAGACACACAGTATGAAAGCATTATGGTTCTTATTTGCATTGATATGTGGAATCTTTTTTTTTTCTCCTTTCTTTTTCCTTTAACTAGAGCACTTTAAATCAGAGCATTCGATTACTGCAGAAGACATCATCTGAACTTATGGTAGGTTTGTCTTTTAGTGATAAGAATGTAAACTATTTTAATTAGTCCTGTCCTACACACGGCATGGATACTGCCTGTAACTTTTGAACCCTTTTTTTTCTTACTAATTTTTGTCGGGAAAGAAGACGGGGGCTGGGGACTAGATGTCTGGAGGTCTGGATTCTGTTCTATAGAGTTTCTTATGCTTTGGGTTCCCCACATAAGTGCTTGATGTCCTGAGTACTATTGATCAAACGTAGTTATCATGGTCAGAAAGCAGCCATAAATCATGACATTTTTGGCTTTATAAACATGCTACTGGGAATTTAATTCTCACATAGTAAAAAAAGCATTGGAACAATC
>NW_017729033.1:37484632-37500407 GCF_001723915.1 Gavialis gangeticus | reverse complement strand
CTGAGTACTATTGGTCAAACGTAGTTATCATGGTCAGAAAGCAGCCATAAATCATGACATTTTTGGCTTTATAAACATGCTACTGGGAATTTAATTCTCACATAGTAAAAAAAGCATTGGAACAATCTTATGTACTGTGATATGTATGTTACTCAGCAACTGGCTACCATTAATTGAAAAGAATTTGCCTTACCCGTCCTTATTTGAAAAAAACCAAAAAAAACAACCCAAAAACTTACACAAAAATTTTAGCTCACTGACATCCTCCAGAGAGTGTTCTCCAAGGCCCCTCTACACATCACGTAAGGGCACAATGGGATCTAATTTGCAGTCTACGTAGTCATGCCTCCTGCCATGCTACACACAGTGGCAGCTGCAGTCTCTCAGCCCTGGGGGTTTCATGCACTGCTGGGGTTGGGAGATCGCAACTGTGCCCAGGAGTCACACTGCCAGGGCCCAGCATCTGCAGCTGCTGAGGCTGCGAGTCCCCTCAGTTGTGGTATTCCCACTCCAGCTGGATGTGGTATACCCCTGCAGCTGGGAGTCCTGCCAGCTGATGCGGCTCCAAGCCTCAAGGGAGACTGTGCTACATGTGCAAATTAAAGCTTGATAGCAACCAGTTATAAAATTAGTACATGTTTTTATACTCTAACTTCACAGTTGGTTGGTGCCTTTTATGGCGTAATAGCTACTTTGCACATGTGGCTAATCTAAAGGTAATTTTACAATTAACCAATTAATTGTGTGATACCTGTAACATATGGAGGGGGCCCCAGCATTCAGTTGGATATCTGTCCTATAGCATAGTGCATCTGTTGTGTGATTGGCCCCCTGAAAGCGCTCTCTATAGCCATGCCGTAACACACATGCGTGGCTGCAGAGCACTTTTAAAGTGGCCGATTTTGTGACAAAATAACCCTCATAAAGTGAGGGATCAGATGAATGCACTCCACTTTGGAATACTTTAGCTTAGGGAACTTGTGTTCCCTAGGCTTAATCTGTTGCGTGATCTGGGCTGTCTGTAGGAAGGGAGCGGGGCTGAGGAGGGGGAGCAAGCTGCAGCTGGGGTTTGCCTGGCCTGAGTTGTGGGGCAGAGGAGTGGATTGGAGCCCCCTCACACCTCATGGCCCCATCCCACCCCCTCTTCCTCCACCTGTGACTGGGAAAACCCCAATTTGAAGCTCGCTTCACCTCCCCCATCCTTCCTCCCTTCTTGCAGACAGCCACAGAGCTAGGTGGGGTGGCAGGACTAGGGGACAGAGGCTGCAGGCAGCCTTCTCCAGTTCGATTGGCTCCGAAGTGGAGCTTGATTTCGCCCTTCCCCCACCTCTATGTAAAACACCATGAGTTACAGTGGGGGGTGGGGAGGGGGAGGGTGCCTGTCTGTCAGCACCCTGTCCGACTTCCACAGCATCAGCCAAACTTCGGGAGGTTTGACCCGCACAAGGGCTTTCCTTATGGCCATCCACATACTTCCTCCCTTAATAGAAGTTAATGCTGCTTGCCACGACAGCAACTTTCTTCATGCTCCACCAGTCTTAAGGATCAGCTGCAGGGCAGTGAGCCTTTTCACCATCAGCTTGTCTTGATTCCTGCAGAAATAGTCCAGCTGCAGTGCAGCAGTCTAGCTGCAGCCCAGCAGTACCTATGGTTATATGAGCCTATTTAGCCCATATCTGCTCCAGTTCCTGCCAGAACTAATTTTTAGCCCTGTGAAATCATTTCAGAACTATTGTGCCCTGAGTAGACACAAGCAGGTAAGAGGCCTTAATGTGTAATGGGTTGGTAAGAATATGATTGTTGGGAAGAAGTGAAAACTTAGCAGGTTATTTGAATAGGGCTGTGTGAACATTATCATTTGTGTTTCATTAGGAAGTAATTTGAGATTTTTGTTTTCAAAATGAAAAATTGTCTGTCTTTAAAACATTTTCATATTCAGTTTGGAAAAGAGCTACTTGAGGGGGGTATATTATACAGGTTTACAAAATACTAAATGGTAAAGAGGAAGTAAATAGGGATTGATTATTTACTCTCTCTCATAATACAAGAACTAGGAGTCACAGAATGAACTGAATAGGTGGTAAATTTAAAATCATAGAATTGTAGAACTAGAAAGGACCTGTAGGAT
Source organism: Gavialis gangeticus (assembly GCF_001723915.1). NCBI lineage: Eukaryota > Metazoa > Chordata > Crocodylia > Gavialidae > Gavialis > Gavialis gangeticus. The sequence goes on along the minus strand of NW_017729033.1, from coordinate 37,498,279 downwards.
CATTAATTCCAGTCCCCTGCTGTGAGCAGGAAGTTATTGAGCTTAGACAAGCTCAGCAAGGTGCCTATCCAGCCTCTTCTTGACCACCTCCAATGATGGTGACTGCACCACCTCTGGTGGGAGTGAGATTCTAGCAACCCCTATGGAGAAAAAGTTCTTCCTTATGTCTAGCCTGAATTTGCCTTCTATAAATTTATGACTGTCCTTGTCTTCCCTTGAGGTGCCTTCCTGAAGAGTTGCTCCCCCAGATCTTTGTGTTCTCCCCTAATGTACTTGTAGGCAGCCATCAGGTCACCTCTCAGCCTTCTCATACTCAGGCTGAACAGGTCCCTCTCCTCATAGGGCCCTTCTTTGTACCCTCTCAAGCTTATCCATGTCCCTCTTGAAGTGCAGAGCCCAGAGCACTTCTCCCTATCTATTCGGCAGCTCCAGCTGAGGCCTCACCAGTGCCAAATAGAGAGGGAGAAGCATCTCCCTGGATCTACTGGACACACATCAGCTAAGGCACGCCAGAGCTCTGTTTGCTTTCCTAGCGACCTCATCGCACTGCTGGCTCATTTTCATTTTCTGGTCGATCGTAACCCTCAGGTCTCACTCAGATTCTGTGCCAGCCAATGGGCCACCACCCATTGTGTAGTTGTGGTGAAGGTTCTTCATACCCAGGTGAAAGACTTTGCACTTATCCATGTTAAATCTCATCTGATTCTGCTTCGCCCAAGAGTCCAGCCTGTTGAGATCTTCCTGGATCCTAGCCCTATCGTCCAGCATGCCTGCATTTCCCCACAGCTTGGTATAATCTGTGAACATAATAATTGAGCTTTCCACCCCCTCATCCAGATCATTGATGAATATATTAAAGAGAACGGGTCCCAGCACAGATCCCAGGGAGACGCCACTGGAGGCGGCCTTCCAGGATGAGGCCAGCCCATCAGTTACCACCTGATAGAAGCAGCCAATTGTCTACCCACCTCACTGAGGACTGATCAAGTCCAGCATCCTTGAGTTTGTTTGAGAGAATCCCATAGGAAACCAAATCGAAGACTTTACTGAAGTCTAAGTAGATCATGTCCACCACGTGTAACAATTATTAACAAAATTTAAGTTCTTTTTCACACCACATGTAATTAAAGTGTAGAACTCATTGCCACAAGCTGTTGTAGAAGCTGACAGTTTGCCGGATTCCAAAAGGGATTGGACAAATTCCTGGAGGAAATTGCACCAGTAGTTATTGAACGTAGGAGTTAGGGGTGCAACCTCTGAATCAGAACTTCCTAAATGCACTTGGCCACTGTGTGACACTGGGCAAGATAGACCTGTGGTCTGACTCAGTAAGAGCAGTTCTTATGTTTTTATATTTTGGATTATATATTTTAAGAGAATAAACTTCTATATGGTAATCTACAGCTATGATAGTACATGGTCCTGTCCTCTCCCTTCCCTGTTCTTTTGAGTTGTAGGTTGGGATATAAAATTGCTGCTGCCATCAAAAAAGTTCATTTTAATTTTGTTTTAAATAAATGAAGTCTCACTTTTTTATCTGTGCTGCTGTGGAATCCATAGCTTACTGTGTCTGGCCGTCAAAGATTAAAAAATCTACCCCTAGGAAGAAGCGATAAAGTCTAGAACAGGGGTGGGCAAAATGCATCCCACGGGTCAGATGCAGCCCGCCAGGACATTCTATCTGGCCTGCGGGGCCCCTAAAAAATTTAGAAAATTAATATTAATCTGCCCCTGGCTGCCTATCATGCGGCCCTCGATGGCTTGCTAAAACTCAGTAAGCGGCCTTCTGCTGAAAATAATTGCTCGCCCCAATCTAGAAGCATGCATAGGTATAAAAAAGGAGAATGGGAGAAGTTATAGTTTATAACAGTTGAGATGCCTGCCTCTGATACTGGTGATGGGTCTGTTGATTTGGAGTAAATCGTTCCATTCTGGCAGTGCCAGGACACTGCACTTGCTATATGAAGAATCACTGTTGTCTTTAAATATTTTAGCATCTTTATCAAGACAGTGGTATTTATTTACTTAGAAAAATGGTGGGAAATACAATAGTAGTGTTGCCATTATAGTAGCTCTGGAAGGGGCTTAACTTGCATACTTTCTTTTTCAGGAAAAAGTAAAACATGTGATTAATGCTGTTAATGCTGCTCAGCTCCTCATAAACAACAATGCTTCGCTAGTTATTGTCCAGGTAAACTGTCTTTGGTTTTAATTAGTTTATTGGGTTTATAGCGCTTCAGATGTTAATATTTATTTATTTTACTTTCTTTTTTTAAGGAGACTAAAAAGTACATGGATATGATTATAGGCTACTTCGAGCAATATGTTAACTGGGTCAAAGAGTCGGTAAGATGCATTTACTTCATTGAGAGAAGGGAAAAAATGTAAAGTATAGTCAAGTCTGTAAAGAGAATAAATAAGTTATCCCTTTTATTCTGAAATTGTTTTATATTTTGTTTAATAAATTCTACATGTCCAGTATAGCAAAAAAGTGTAATCTATTTAGCGTGTTTCCTCTGAATAATAGGGCTGTGTGAAACAGCACCGTTTCATTTTGACTTCCGTTTTAAAGCGACAGTGTTTCGTGTTGTCATTTAGTTTCAAAGCACTGTTCCATTTCACTTCGTCGAAACTGTTTCACTGTTTCAATGTGTTTCGACATTTTGCCCATAGACTATAATGGGGAATTGTGAAAATGCCTAAAACTTTGGCATTCCTTGCCTAATTCAGATGAAAATTATAGGGGTGGTAGTCCCTTCTGAGGGCATGAAGCCTACCAAGTTTTAAGGAGATAGGTGCAGAGGTTTCTGGGAAACTTCACCTCAAACAGTTGAAAAGAAAACTCGTATCACTTGCCGGCAGCGGTAGCCTCCTATCATCCTGCGCGCAGATCCGGGAGGAGTCCGGCATAGCCCTGCAGCCCTCCCGGGGATGCAGGCCCCCAGATCTGCATGCGGGATGACAGGAGGCTGCTGCTGCTGCCTAGGGCCAGCGGCGGCAGCAGTCTTCCCAGCGCTGGGTGTGGGCTGCACCCAGTGCCGGTCCCAGGTGGCAGCATCCTGTCATCTTGCATGTGGATCCAGGAGCCCACACCCCCCAGGAGGGCTGCGAGCCTGTGCCAAACTCTTCCCTGGGGGCACGCGGGACGACAGCAGACTGCCACTGCCAGCTGAGACTGGTGCTGAAGCCAGGCAAGCCCAGCTTCGAAACTTGAAATGTTTTGAGTGCCCTCATTTCATTTCCAAACTGTTTTGAAACCTTTTGTTTCATTTTGATTTTGCTGTTTCAAGCTCGAAACGCATCGAAACAGCTTCAAAACAAAACACCCGGTGAAATTTCCCACAGCCCTACTAAATAATGTTGCTGTGTTTATAGCAGTATGAAAATCATGAGCTTTTTCTGGTGTATAAATGTGGACAAAATGAATTACATGAGAGTTTTTATGGGAGCAGATAGGAAAAGTCCTCTCTGCAATCTGTTCGGCTGAGGCTGCCCTTGTTTTAAGATTTGTGCTCATCATTATCTTAAAAAAAGAAAGCCAAATCAACAAGGCATGATTTGTGCTTAGTTCAGGGATGGGAAAAATATGGCCCATGGGCTGGACCCAGCCTGCCATGTGATTCTCTCTGGCCCCGGTGGGTCCTTTGGCCCTGCCCCAGCTGGCCCAAGCCCAGGGGGCAACCTGGGCTGTGGCACATGTGGCTGGTCCCACCACCTCTGGGCACAGAGCTACTGCCTGGAGTGGAGTGCAGGGCACCCTTATCTGCATGTCCTGGGTGCTCCAGGAGCTATAGTCCACAGGACCAGGTGGTGGGGCAGGAACAGCACAGCAGCTGGACTCAGCTTCCCAGTAGCAGTTTGCTCTGCCCTCACACTTGTGGCTGCCGCTGCCAGTGTCTCCACTGCCAAACGTGGTGCTGGACAGAGGGGGCAGGTTGGCTAAGCAGGGCATGCTCAGCCAGGCAAATGAGATGGGGCCATTGGCAAGTAGGGAGTGGCATCTGGGACAGGACTGGGGCTAGAGATCTACTCCCCGCACGTTCCTGTGACAAGCACTGGTTCTGCAGGGAACTACAAGGCAGGGAACTGGTGCCCATTGCAGAGATGTGCAAGGAGCGGATCATGGCTCTGTCCCAGGCCCTGGCCCATGCTGTCACCATCCCACAATCCCAGCTCCAACCACCCATCCTGATCCTGGACACCACTCCCCACCTACCAGGAGCCCCATCCTATCTGCCCAGCTGGGCCCTGGGGTCCTGGGCTGGTCTCCACAGACTCCACAGATCCCTCCCCACTTCCCCCCGCCCTCCATCCAGCACCCCCAGCACTGGGTTTGTGGGGCATGGGGCTGGATAGGATCAACTGGCATCTCTCTGGTGCTCGTTCTCCCACCCCCCACACCAGCACACTGGGCCAGGCAGCATAAGCCTAGGGTACCAAGGTCGAGTCAGCATCATCCCATCCCTGGGCCCTCAACAGCTCACCAGAATTCCTTATGTGGTCCTCCAGCCCAAATAATTGCCTACCCCTGGCTTAACTGATAGAATATATCCATGAAAGCTATTTAGGGATGGAATAAGAGCAACAGTTTGGTTAATACCATAGTTTGGATAAAAGGTAGTGCAGTTTTTGTTTAAAAAATGCACTGAACAATATTTTAATCTCTTTTAGGTAACCATGGATGTGGCTGCATGCAAGCCAATTGCCAATGTGATAGATACTGCAGTAGATATTTTTTTATGTAGCTATGTAACTGATTCTGTGGTAAGAAAATATTTCCCATTTTTCTCAGAATTAGAGCTTAAAATTGGGAATTCCTAACTGCATTGCCAATGAACTGTGAAAACAGGTCTCTGCACTTGATTTTTTTTGACAGTGCCATTTCTAAAATGTGATGGGAGAAATACCAAATTTATTACAGAGGGCAATATTCCATTCTGGACATGATTATTATTTAGTGTTTGAAACTCAGTCTGAAGTCAGACCAAGGCTGGAGTTTCACTATGCTCCTGTGGCGCATACTGCAAGAATATCTTGTAAAATCAGATGTTCATGTGAAATTCCTGATTATCAAATTAAATAGACAAATTTTGGTTTTGGGATCTGACTCTGATTTCAAATTTTAAGCGTGATTTATATTTAGTACTTGAACGTTCATAAAATGTAAAGGGATTTAAGGTCTGAAGTGTCATCTTGGATCCATCTTTTAATCTGAGAATATAAGAAGAATATAAGTATTGAAGAGAACCTCTCTCAAACATGTTTGCTGGAATCTAGAAAACGTGAATGAGGAAAATGAAGTTTTTCATTTGGCTTCTAGGGAAAACAAATCTCAGATCGTTAATGCATAGTATAGACTTTAATTATGACTTGTGGTATGGTAAGAACAATATTGGCTTTTCTCACTCTGAGGGAGCCTAAAAAGCTGGCTGTGTGTTTAAAAGTAAGACATAAAACCACACGCTTGTAAGCCATCTCCTGGCTTTTACTTATCCTTAATCAATGTCAACCAAGTGATAATCAGTACTAACACAAGAACCACATCTTACTTTATAAAAAAAGTTAAAAGCATCTGAACCCTGAAACCTTCTAAGGTCAAGTTATAATCACTGAGCACTGGATTTAAATTTTAGAGCCTCTCCCTTTCTTATCCTGCATTACGTCTTGCTTTCAGTTAATTCTGGATGTACCAAATTTTTTTCTTGCTGAAAGAATCTAGTTAGGCCCACATAGAACTCAAACTGTCAAAGTGCCTCCAACTCGTGTGAATGAAGTATGAAATATCCTTTTAACAACTGGAGCTAACTCAGCTAATCTGTGCGCTAATTCAATTCTTCACACAAATATGAACTGCAGCTCTCAAATCAGACACTCTCACATACTGAAAACTCAGCTCACTACAGAAAATGTGAATAAGGTTACTCTTATAAAATATATAGGTAGGAAAAAATGTAGCTAGCAGCAGATTTATCTCTAGGGACTCAGGGACCTTCTGGCTTGGTGTTGGTTGGCTGAGCTGAGTCTTGGAAGCATTATGGCTGAGTAAATTTGGATGTCTGCCTTGAGTACTGTCTGGGTGCAGCCAGGTGGTGATGGTGCTCATACTTTAGTTTACTTTGGAATGGGGGATATTTTTATGGTTTGTGGAATCAGTTCATACAGATTCAGGTGATCCTGCAGTTTATTTACTTTCCTTAAGGTGTGATATTTCATAGCAGTCTCTCTCAGTATGAAGAAGGGCCCTGCAGTGCACCGAATCTTGCCAGTAGTTTCTCCTGCATGATTTTGCAACCCACATGGTTGATAATCAAGTAGTATCAAGGATAGCAGTGTTATTAGAGTGCTCCAATATAAGGCTAATCCAAAATTCAAGAGTCCTAAGGGTCAATTTTAAGACACTATGTGCAAAGAAGTAGCAGAGCTTTTAAGTGCTCCATGATGCACTGTTTTCTTTAATGTAATTTTTCTGGGTTTTGTTTTTTCTTTATTCCAGAATACCTTCTGGTTTGGTTTGGGAGGCTGTTCAATATTTTTAATTCCTGCCATCATTTTTGCTGTAAAATTATCCAAATACTATCGTAGAATGGATACAGAGGATGTGTATGATGAGTAAGTATATAATCTTAAAAAGGCTACAAAAATTATATGAATACTTTTCTGTACCATGTAGTCTTCTTCATGGTCTAAATGGTGCCTTGTATAAACCTTCATTGCACTCAAAATGAATGTTATATGTTCGTTTCAGAGAATACAAATTTGGGCCCTGTTATACCAGTGTGTTTATCCTATATGTGGACCTTGTTCAGTGGGACTTTGCACTGGGATGGGGGCAGATGTCATATTTCAGGTTCAGGACTTAAGAGTTTTGTACAATCCTTATTTTAAAAGTTTCCAAAATGTAAATGGCCATCTGTGCCAGGCTGTAACATCAGGGGAAACAGTGCCTGCCTTGTAGTTACCTGTGCTAATTCTTTGCTGCCTTTTGCTTTATATCCTAGGTATCCCTAACTAGTCTTTCCTTTTTTTCATTTGCAGTTCCTCTGTCTCAGGGACTTGGCATTTTACTTTATGATAACTGTTTTTACTTATTTTCACTCATTTTCATTTTTACTATTTTTCCTACTTTATTTTATTCATTGTTCAGCAAGGCTCTGCGCTGCATTTTTCTTATTTCACAATGGTCAATTTACACTTTACATTCACACATAACTAGCTCAAGCAGGGCATGTAGCCTAATACAACAAATGTTTATATACTAGTGATAAGTTAATTGCTTTTCCTTTTTTATATTTTTTAGTGTTGAAACTATACCCATGAAAAAGTAAGACATTTTTACTGGTATTTGTTAAAATTATTTTACTAAGGCGGGAGGTTTTATATTAAAATGTAATATCTTACTTTAAGAAGTAACATCTTCGGGTTTCATTAAAACATACAACTGAACATAAATATCTCCATGAATAATTAAATTTGGAGCATGCTAAAATAAAGGATATTTTGTAAATTGTTGTTGTATCATTCAAGTAACTCTGAATGTTGCAAAGATTACCTTCTTTTGTACAGATACAACTAACCTTAACATACAATATCATCATCCATTTACATGCCTTTCTAGCCACGTTGTACATACTGCATCTTATGCTTAACATGGTCTTTCTTGGTGTATTTATTTTGTTACAGTATGGAAAATGGTAATAATGGTTATCATAAAGAGCATTTATATGGTATACACAATCCTGTTATGACAAGGTAAACCAAGTCTGAAACTGCATGCCTTCACACGTCTGCTTAGTGTACTATATTAATCAGCTTTCCAATTTTCTGCATGTTTTAAAGTAAATAATTTTCTGTTTTCTTTTTGCATGGTTACTCACTGTACCAAGTGCTGTATGTTTAAATGTTTTCTACTATGCCTTACATAGCAGTGGACAGTGTAATAGGTTTCAGTAATTTAATAATGATTTTTATAAGCTTTAAATTTAGATGCCAGATAATTTTAAAAAAATTCTCTGAATCAGTATTCCTAAATTTGTAAACCTACTGAAGTGCTACATATAGCAAATGAAAGGCTGTGGGATGCATGCTCAGTTTACCTGGGTTTTACACGAAGATCAGTAGGGCGAGTAATACAGTGTATATATTCAAAAAAGGCATATATAGTATAATCTGGGGCATGAGCAGATGCAGTATCTTAACTAGGGCAGGGTAAAAAGAGCATCAGCCCTGGGGTGCTGGTATGGCCCCCTCAACCCAGGGGTGTTTCTACTGCATGCAGAGCTCTGTGCAGCCCAGCCATAAGGAGTCAGGCAAGAACAGTGCCGTGTCCAGAAGTGTATCTGGTAGAGGAGAGAGCAGTGAAACAGTGCCCCTTTCTGCCTGGGAGGCTTTGCCGTGGGAGGGCAATCCTTCCCTCAAGGGTGGGCGTGGCAAACGGGACACCAAAAGAGGCCCCGGAGCTGCTGCCTGTCCCTCCACCCTAGTAGCTCAGCCCATGCTTTTACAGCTGCTACTGTTGCTGCTTTTATTCAAGTGAGGAGAGCCCAAACAAGTAAGATGACCCCACTTCTTCCCTGCACCCTTCCTCTTCTGCCTCCACCTTCCCCCAGCTCAGGTGCTGATAAAGCTTGCAGTGTCTCTGGGCAGACTATCCCTTCCCTTTTTTTAAAATGAGAATGCATCAAATATGCAGACTAGATAATAGAAAGAAAGAATACAAGAAAAAATCTTATTTTTCTAACAGCAGTAAGTAGCTAAGCATTCAATAAATGTGTGTTTATAATCGTTCATTGGTCCTTCTGGCATGAGTATCTAGGACTATGATATGGCTTTATAAACAGGTGAAGAAAGGAGATTTTGCCATATTTAGGCACCAGATGGTGCAGGGTATGTGGAATTGTATGGAGAAAAGATGGATGTTCCTGCATGATCAAAAGTGTCTTAAGCTTACAGAGTTGAATAGTCAAGTCACAGGTGTAGGAGACAGGCAGTCAGGGTTCTTTTTCTGATGCTTGCTTGCTTGCTGCAAAATCTTGGCAATTCGGTTAGCCTCTCTTAGCTGCAAATTCCTTGTCTCTGTAAAACATGGTGTTGTGAAACTTCATTGATTGAGCCTTGTAAAGTATTTCTAAAGTCTTCAGTTGAGAGTCAATACAACAAACAATTCAAAATGGCAAGCCTCAAACTTCTAATACGTAACAAAAAATAGAGGACAAGTATTTTGGAATGATTTATTGCTGCTCTGAGTCACGTATGAAGTACTCAATATTGATGGAAACTGAGGTATGTTTTGGCAACCCTCATGGCTATAACAGTTAAATTGAAGGCTATTTTATATGAATCTTTTCATTGCCTAGATCTTTTTCCTCTGTTCCCTTTTGGAAGAAGTGTTTTCTATAATAATATTATTAGTGGTGTTATATTCAGTATTGTGGTATTCTCTATGTTGCACTGTATGCCTTTGGGACTCGTTAAATTAATCTACAAGGTATTTGATTCAAAGTTCTGCCCCATTGGCACATCAGAGAATTTTCACAGTGAAGGCTTTTGATATTTTCCATAACTTATAATCATCCAGACTTTAGAAGTAATTTTCTGATCTTTGGATTTTTTTAATATGTATTTCAATAATTTTGAGCTATATGCTATATTACCTGTGTGGTACTTTATTAAAAATTCTTTAAAAAATATTTAAAGAAGTCCTCTTCAGTGACTTATTCATAATTCAGTATTATGTTAATGAGAGGCCTAAAATCATTAACATAAAAGACACTGGTTAAATAAAAGCAGACTAGTTTTGCTTTCAAAGTGAAGAAAGACTTTAAGAGCTAGATTTTTACTTCAGTTCCCTAATTCAATGGACTTGCTCCTAATTACCTATAACTGATACAAGAATTTAATCAAAATTACTGCTACCTTATATTTTGTTATCTGAAATAGGTTGAAAAGCTGCTGATTAAATTGGGTATGTGATCACTGTTCTGTGGGCCAAGTGTCTCAGGCTACCAGAGTTGTTTTCTGGTCTGTTCATGTTTTCTTACATTTCTACTTTTTTTTTCTTCATTCTACAGATCCTTTTACCAGCATCTCTAGCATCTTTGAATGAGACTGTTTCCAATTTAACCATAATATTTTTAAGTGATAGGAGGCTCTGATTTGTAATAAGAGGCCCTTTAACTTTTACAGCTGTAGTGCTATGGGTACAAATAATTGCATGTTATGCATTTTCCTGAGTGTTTCCTCAAGGCAGTACTTATATATTCAAATGACATTGAGTGCATATGGCATTAGTTGTCTAAGCTAAGCAGGAAAGGGTCAAGCCTCATCAACGTTAGGGCTCTTGTTGCATTGACTGTTGATGGAGTTTGGGGAAGGAAATTCATCCTCAGAACAAATCTTAAAACCCAAACGAGATCACAAAAATGAATGCTAGAGCAGAGCTAACTTATTTCCTTTGTTTGTAATGTAGTCCAGTAACCAGGAAGACAATTTGGGAGTCATTTCTGGACAACCTACATGTTTCAGAGATAGGTGTGATTGGTGACGATATTGTGCTGAAAACTGCCACTTATAAACATATTCTTTCTAATACTTTTGTTGGAAATGGAAAATGGTATTCCTTTATTCTTTCACAGCTCTGTGGAACAGTGGTAGCAGATACTGGCAACATTGGGGGGTAAGCAACAAGCTTTCTAATTTATTTCAAAATTCATGCATTCTTTTTTTCTCAAAGTGCTTTTAAAATGTGAAAAAAACAGCAAAGGCTTATATTTTGTAAGTAGCATGATTGTTGCAAGATAAAAGTTGTGCTGATCCATACGTAACTTTTACATTAAATTTATCCATATCTCAGCTTCTGTTCAAATTACTTCACCTTTTTCCTGAATTTCTGTTTTCTGTTTTCAGCCCCTAAATGTGATGCTCAAGAGACTTCTGTGGGACAGCATGATACTTGAAACTGTACTGGGATCTGCATTCATCTTCCAAGCCCTGAGCCACTTGCTTTCTGTGGCTTGTCCTGTAAATCAAGCAAATACTATTGAATGTTATACCATAAACTACTGCACAAAATATTTTATGACCAGGGCACTTGACATCCACTTCTTGCTCACTAACATTCAGAGTTTAAAATAAAGTGTAATGTTGTTTCTTTTTTACTTTTTTACACTGGGCTTTCCAAACCACATCATGATAAATGTATTAATTTCACTTGCATAGATTTTACTTCAAGTTAGGTGTCTGACCGTGGTTGCTCAAAATCTTCTCTAATTTTGTTGGGAATGTATTAAATACAGTATATACACGTTTACATAAAGAATACATTTTATATACAGAGACTTTTGTATATACATTTTCTTACAACTTACAACTTATAAGTATTTAGCTAAGTTTTTAATACTGTATAATATACTTCATAAAAGAACTTACCAGCATGATCAGTGTTGATATTTGGTGCTCTTGGAATGACCACTTTTGACTGAACTTTTAAATATATGAAACTCACAATATCTCTTTTGTGTCTTTGAAAAATTAAATCAGTCAAAGAATTATTTTCTCCTTTTCTTGAATAATTTCATATGGAGTGGTGTTTGAAATATAAAAAAAAAAGAGGGCAGTTTCAGAGAAACTCATTTAAAACTACAAGTTTGTGTTTGTCTTTGTGTGCTTGCACTGCACAATATGGAAAACACACCCTGATTACTGAAGTTTAATAATACCCAAATAGAGTAGGATGTCATGAAACTGGTTCTTTTACAAGGGTTGGAAACCTGCAGCCCAGGAGTTGAATCTGGCCCCTGAAGAGATTGGATCTTTCTCAGCGCAACCTGGGGAAACCGCAATACACTCTAGTTGCGGCAGCAGAGGGGGCCCAACCACCTGCCTTGTTCCATCTATTCCTTCTGCAGTAGCCAGGGCCCTAGAGGAGATATCCGACAGCCTGTGTGTTCTGTCTGTTCCTTCCGAGGTGTCTGCTGGTCACTCCACTCTCCCAAATACAGCACCACCAAATTTTAACCCTTTCCATCAGTCTTGGCCACTTGAATCTGTGGTGAAGGTAGGTGCAGGTGGCTTGGGCACTCGGGGCGTGGTGGGGGGGGCAGAGATTTGCAGCCCATGGGAGGGTTCTGGGTCACAAGCATAGCCAGCAGTAGCAAAATGTTGCTGATCTCTGTTTTTGAAAGCTCCATTTCTCCCGCACAACCCAAGTTCCTAAGAGATGGCACTGAAAATTGTTTAACAGCCAGGGGTTATTTTTGCTAATTCATTTGCAAATGCAACTTTCCACGTAAAACTTGGAAACACTTTGGGGGAGTTAATTTACATTGTTATTGTTTGGGGGATTGCCTTGAATTTAGGCATGACAGTTGTGTTGCTGGATGAGATGACTGCATAAATTCATTCAAAAGGGCTGCAAATGTCTACGCTATAAATATAAAGCACAAGGGGCAAAGGAAGATGAAATAAATAGACGTCTTGAATATGTTTATTCTTAGTTTTATTTCCAGAAAGGTTAATTTTGGTTTCAGTTAGGGGTATTCCTGAAAACCATTGAATATATAAGATGAAAACTGAAGAGTGCTACCAGGTTTTCAGTGCTACTAGTCTTTATCTGAAATAACTTCCTACATTTTTCACTGTTAGATCGTAAATGGAAATATTTCTACTTGATTATATGTAGCATATGTGTACATATTATGTTTAGACTGTAATTTTAAAGTTTCTATTTTTAATTTGAGAAAATGTTCCCAATACATTAAAATAAAAAAAACTTGGTTAACTAACCTGTGTTTTGATGCATAAATACAATTTTGTTTGATTTTTGAGTCTGTTTCAGGCTTTGAATGTGCATTGGATTAGATCATGTGTGAAAATGGATTTAATGGAAAGTAAATTTGTTCCTCATAACAAACTGCTGTAGTAACAGCTTTGACTGACAGGACCAGCTCAAGCAAGATGAAAGAATTGCAAATGGCAGGAGAGGGATGGGAGAACTTGGCAGAGTTCTGTAGTGAAAATCCTTAAACCACACATTATCGATCAGTAGTCACGTGTTTGTTTGTCTTTTTCTTTCTATTTACTCAACTTCTAGTGTGATTTATTCCAATTACTCAACTTTTCTTCGATGTTTTAAAGAGCTGGAACATTTTTCAGGGGCTTATCCAAAACCCAGTGAAATCGGTGTCACTGACCTTGATGAGTTTTGAATTGCATCTATTACTACAGATGAATAGGTAGAAATGCCTTTGGCCCTTATTCTCCTAGGCACATCAGTGCAGGCATGTGTACAGTGCACAATTGTACAGCTGTGCACAATTTATGACTTTTCAGGTGTCAGAGATGTTTACTTTATTTACTACTTAAAATAGTGATTTCAGTTTCTCCAGACTTCAGTTAGGATGACTGCAGTTAAGAAATTTCAGTCCTCTTGATGTCACTTTGAGGTGTTTACAGCAGTCACTGTGAAAAGGAAAAAGGTTAAAGAAATACTTTAAATGAATAATTTCAAGGGCATGTATACCTTGGAAATATCAAAGACTGACTGTTACTTCCTTCTCTGGGGACCATTTATTCCAGAATACTGTCACACTCTGCTAGCTATTGTATGTTGTCTTAATTGTTAGTTTAAAAAACTGTGTATGTAGTGGCAAT
>NW_017729033.1:37478614-37479632 GCF_001723915.1 Gavialis gangeticus | reverse complement strand
ACTGTCACGCTCTGCTAGCTATTGTATGTTGTCTTAATTGTTAGTTTAAAAAACTGTGTATGTAGTGGCAATGAGAAAATATCCCATGATGTAGACCTTCTTAAGAAAAATGATAGTCTTGCCTAGCTAATGCTTGCCTAGTTCTAAAATCTTTCCTGAATGAAGCAACAAGAAGTTGATTCTTCCCAAGGATTCATTATGCCCAGTACTGTTTGTATGAACTGCTGGCATAATGAAATTCAAAAACCATGTGCATACAAGTGCAAAACCCCAAGAATCCCACCAATTTAACTTAGTGCATTGAGTTTCTAGATGTCTGGACAACATTAACTAAGGTTCAGTTGGATTGCCTTTATTTTGGGTACTTCAGTGCAGTCCTCTAAGATCTGGCACAGCAATAATTATAAGGCAGCTGGAAAATGGAAAAGATCTGTTAAAAATCAAATGTGACGTGCATATTGGGCAGGAATGTGTGGTTTGGTTATACAACCATCATGCTGTGTTTAGCTGCAAGATGCGTCTTGTTACCTTCTTGTTACCTTGTTCATAGGTTATTTGACACTCCCCTGAGCTATAAATTATGGGCATACACATACAGTAAGGGGATTTATTTAAAAAAAAAATACAGCCCACCTTGAGAGAGAGACTTCTTTGTACACCAAACCTTTAAATGGTGAGCCGCCTGTTATATTTTCATTTTGCTTTTCTGGATTACGTTGTTTAAGAACCTTAATCAGCTCTTCACCATGAAGACTGTTGCCTTTCTTCTCCTAATGATAATCAGTTGCCTGGGAGGATTAGGGCAGAAGCTGAGACCAAGGAAAAGGAGCAGTGTTGAAGAAATCCGTTTTCAGACTAAAGCCAAAGATTCATGCACAATGACTGTGAGTGGTGATGAGGAAGTTAAACTCAGAATTGAATGCAGAAACCAAGGCAAGTCATACTGGTGCGAGTACACTGGCAAGCCTTCAGTTTGTCGTGCTTTCAATAACAATCCAAAGGCTTATTGGAACCAGAT
>NW_017729033.1:37468270-37473614 GCF_001723915.1 Gavialis gangeticus | reverse complement strand
AATGACCGTGAGTGGTGATGAGGAAGTTAAACTCAGAATTGAATGCAGAAACCAAGGCAAGTCATACTGGTGCGAGTACACTGGCAAGCCTTCAGTTTGTCGTGCTTTCAATAACAATCCAAAGGCTTATTGGAACCAGATTGCCCTTGAACTTAGAAAACTTCCAAATGCTTGCCTGTCCACCTCAGTGCTGAAGCCTGCTATGTGCCAAAAGGCTCCCACAGATGCTCACATGAAGCAAGTAGCTTCCAGCTTGAAGCCAACTCAGAATCCTAGCCAACAACCAGATACCAACAATCAGGGGAAATCGGTCCAGAAATCATCAGCTTCTCTGAAGCAGCCAGGAAAGAGCTCTATCAAAAAAGCAGGGAAACCTAGACCATCTACCCTGCTTCTTATAAAACCAACCCAGCACAGTCAGGCGTCCGAAAATGAAACTGAAGCAATGAAGTTGGCACGAGAACATTGCTGGGAATCGCTGCACAATTTCTGCTCCTACATCATCAGCTTCTTTAGAGGCTAATTCAGGTAAAGCTCCCCTTAAATAAGATAAACACATAGTATCCCTTGCAGTGATGTTTTTTAAAGTTAAGAGCATTTTAAAGGCTAAAAACAGGGTAGGATGCGATGTAATGAATTCAGAAATGTTTTTGGTGGACTAACTTGTCCACATGAAGGATTTGAACTTGTGATTCAATAACCCAGAACCTGAACTTAGATGTTCTGTAAAATGCTGAAATGTTCTTACAGTTCCTACTGAAATCAGCAGGAGTGGGATGTCCTTAGCATCTTCAGGGTCCGGTTTTTAATGCCTACTAACATGGAATGGGTGTAATGTCAGGTGATAAAAATAGCTGCTTTTAAAACCACTTTGTAGTTCATTTCTATGTTCTACAAAACATGACTTCTGACCCAGCAGTACATCTGTTAAATCTGCAGACGCTGCTCTTAGCTTTCTCGCCCACTGCATATTGCTTCAAGGCTTAAACAACTGAAATGGCACAAACGTTTAACACAGGTGTGAGAGAAATCCAAATTCTGAGAAGGCAGCGGCTAGCTGTTAACCAGAACTAAGGAATATTTAATTAACTGAAAAGTATTTTATTAAGTTTAAAGAAGTTACATAGTTTACATTTATAAATGAAAATAGACAATTTCTAGGTTTCCATAGTAATAGCAGGTGAGCCCTACTGAATCTTTGTTGGTAAATATCAATGGTATAAGTCTACACACAAAAAACCGCTCACAGAAGTAATTGTACCTTACATTTCACCTTACACTTCACAGAAGAAATTTATACTTACATTTTCCCTTAAAGCGTGTCAAGAATTGGTTACAAAAACTGACATTTTCTGCAGAAATGGAAATTTGTACAGCATGGGCCACCATGTTAATTAACTTTAGATATGTTTAGACTGCTGAAAATCCCAAGTCTGCTTAATAAGACAAACTGCTAAATGACTAATTTTTTCTTTTCTTTTGTGTGTGTGTGTGTGTGTGTGTTTTGCAGGGCAAAATTTTTACTGCTGAAAAAGAGATACCTACAGTAGTTTAATGCAGTTTTTAGACTAATGGCTTTTAGTTCCAAAATGGGATCATCTCTGCAAATCTTGTTGCAATTATTTTTTGCTTTGCACTTCTGAAATGAAACTATTTTTAACAAGTTCTCATAGCAAGCACCGAAGATGCATGGAATTGGAAAGATTGTACTGAAATTATTATGATAAACTCATCATTTAAACTTGTTGATTCTTCTAGAGATGTAGGAACATGAGTATTTATATATACAACCAAGACTCCAATTTAACCTTTTTTGTGCTCTATATCAATAAGTAGTATCGTGTGCACAATTTGCTTTGAATGAGTAGCTAACAAGAGAAAAAAGCTGTAGATAATGCTGCAATAAAAAATGATTTTTGAAACGGTCTAGAGTTTGCTGCAATTTTAAATAAAAGGAGGTAAATGTCTAAGGCTATAATATCAATGTCAGCTTCTTAGGGAGCTGTTGTAGCATATGGGAGGATGGGGAAACCACAGAATGAACCAGTTTTTACCCCAGCTGTAAGAAGCTTCAGCTGCAAAAAAAACTAAATGGAAAATTTGAAACACAAACGTAAGTATATGCTCCAAAATACAGAATATGAGAGGCAGACAACAGAATAGCATTCACATTCATCACTGTTACCATGTAGTGAACAAGGATATTTGTGTGCCTTTGTCTCCCAGAGCTGCACTTGTCTTAAGGATTGGAAAGGCAGCCTGTCTCTATTCACAAAATTACACATTGCTTCTGCATAAACATTTTCAGAAATGAAGGCAAGCCTTGAAAGGACTCTCTTGCTTTTCATTTCTAGACTGTAGTGGTTTACAAAAAATATTTTGCATAATCTAAATCTTCTGAAATTATTTTTAATACCTATCCAATACTTTCCTTTGCCCCTAAATCAGTCTTTCTCAGCATGACATAACTAAGATATTCAGTAATGGGAAAAATGATTGTGGCTGGATATCTGCTGTTTTGTCTTTGTAGAACATAAGAATTGCCATTTACTGGGTCAAACCATCTTCCCCAGTATCCTGTCACACAGTGGCAGAAGGTATTTGTGTAACTAGCTTAAATCCAGATGTGTTTAGTATTGTGATCTACAGTCCTGCCAAGTAGTTAAGCACTTATGCAATTTTATTCCTTTGCGTACTTTGAAATCCAGGGAATTGGTCACGAGTAGTCGTGCTGTGCTGCAACTCATATTCTGCAAACACTTACCTGGGTGTCTTGAATTGAAATGCTAATTATTCTTGCTAAAAAGTGTTTTGCAGACAAAAAAATTAAATGTGAGAGAAAAACAGGTGCTGAAATTAACTGAAACTCAAACGGGTGGATTTACTACAGGAGCAAGCATTGAGAAGGTGCATCAAGAATGGGAACTCAGAAGCCTGAGTTTGTCAACCTTCATAAACTAATGCAGTAAACCTTCATCTGTCATTTCATTTACCCTACTCTAGCAGCAACTCTGCTTCTGGGGAAGGCATTTTGATGGTAGCCTCAAGTGTGGGGAGACACGAACATGGACTTGTGTCAGATTCCCATTCTAGTTTGCCCATTACTGTGAGATCTGAGCACAATACAGGATGGACACTTTAGAAAACAGATTTATAAATATTTAGGTGCAAATTGAAGGAAATATTTTTTTAAAGGTGAGGTAGGCTGATGTGTGAAATTATTTTCTTCACCGCATTTTTTTAAAGAAAATATTAGAGGCTGCACCTGGGATTTTGAACTCAGCAACTATATGCTTTTGAAATAGCTTCTGTTTTTGCTTGATTTCTACTTAAGAACATAGTAGAATTATTTCAGGACCTTGTTTGTGTTTCTTCCAACAAGTTTGATATGTGAAAGGTGATTCTGTATGTGAAAAGATCCACACAAGGAAGTGGAGTGGGGGAGTTGGAATGGGGCAATGGAGAAGGACCAGAGCTCAGATGAATCAAAGGTTGTTGTTCTAAGTAAATAGACATCCAGAAATACTTGCCCTCAAAGGAATGGAAATCCCAATACATTTCAAAGTGATTTTTAAATCTATATAATAACTGTACAACTTGAATTCTGCCTCTCCCCCAAATTCATGGTACCTACAAAGTAAAATGTGCTGTGTGTTCTTTCTCCTTCACAGTTTGCTTTTTGCAGTTATTTAAACTTTACTTTGGCTAGAAAATCCAGTGCCTGTGGGCACACTCTCCAGATGTTTTTTTTCCTGGATAAAGAGATCACTGACCCATTGCTGAGATGAAGTAGTAGGGCAGAAGGCAGCAAAAATGAACTATATCCAATGCACTGTTAACAACTCCTTAAGAAGTTCAACTGGGCAACTGTGTCTTGGCAGAAATGTAGGTGCCATTAGGATCTTCTATGAGCTTAGGGAGAAGGGAAACAACACTGAACTGAGGGAGAAGGGCTTTGACTAGTCTGCCTTCAGGTTCCAGCCATCTGAAGTAGGGTACAACCTGTCACTGGATGCTGGATCCAACTCAGCATCCAGAAAAATAAGCTTTCAAATTAAATGAAAACAGATATGATTGGAATTAAAGTGTCTATATCACTTCAGCAAGAGGCTGGGGTGGGGAGATTATTTTAAATATGTTACCAAGCTGTGCCCTCTTAAAACCTTCACTCTTGCCACTTTGCTGGGCACTGAGGCTTCCTGTGGCAGCAGCGATACAGCGCTGTGATTCTGCCTCTCCCAAAGCTCATGCCACCTGTACCGCTTGTTGCTGGGGAGTCCCCAGGAGCTGCTGTAGAACAGAGTTTTCCAGGTGTGTCTGTGGAGCTCCCAGTGCTTCACACAGCTATTAAAAACCTTCCTGCGCTAGAAGAGCTCCACTTTTTTGTATTTTCTCACAGCCCTCTCAACAGGTCCTGCAAAGGAGCCTGGGGAAAAACCAGTGTTGTGAAGATTATGAAAAATGAAAGAGGTAGAGAAAGCTCTACCAACATCTGCCTCTCCAAAGAGAAAATGGCATTCCTGCTGAGTGGAGATGGACAGGTATGTTTGGGAATTTCTGTTACTCAGATATCTAGAAGGAACTGGAGAATAATGACTTCTGGGCTGAGAACTTGAGAAACAAACAAGGCTGCAGATGCAATTTGCTGTTCCTTTTCCTGTCCCAACCTTATATACACTGCACACGTCTACACGTCGCTGTATGATTATGTTGCTACAGTGCTGCGTTCCTTTTGGAAGTACTAAAACGTGGTGCAGTACGAGGCTGTTACTGTGCCGTGTGGGCTGCTATGGCAACATAGCTGGCGATCACGTGTAGACACACACAATTGCTATGGCACTATAGCTTGCCATACAGCAATGTAGTATGTTGCTACATCACCAAAGGGTGATGTGTAGACATGCCCACTGACTCCATCTCTTCTGGGTTTGATCTTAGCCTGCTAAACTTCCACCACATCCCTGTCTCTGAAAGACGCTATAGGTGCGTCCAGGTGAGCACGGCTGTGTCTTTTGTGGCTCCGCAAACACATCTGCAGCACCACATACTACACACTGAGGTCTTCTCTGCACTGCAAGGGCACACTGCCTGGGCATGCGCTGCTCTGGTTTATTTTTCAGCGGGTGTTTTTTAACTCCGGGATATCCCCCTGTGATGGAATGACAGGCTGCATCCAGACGAGTGCGGACATTTGGCTTTGCACCACAGCTACTTGTCCCCTCAGAAAGCCTGTGCCAGGCATGCTTTGGCGTGCAGCAAGTTACCTTGGGGGCAGTAGGGGAGGCTGGGGCCAGCTCTGTGCTGGCCCCAACAACCTTACTCGGGGGCCTGGAGACCTCCCGGG
>NW_017729033.1:37455968-37463270 GCF_001723915.1 Gavialis gangeticus | reverse complement strand
TGTGCCAAGCATGCTTTGGCGTGCAGCAAGTTACCTTGGGGGCAGTAGGGGAGGCTGGGGCCAGCTCTGTGCTGGCCCCAACAACCTTACTCGGGGGCCTGGAGACCTCCCGGGGCTGCAGCCACAGCGCTTCTGGATCTTCAGGGGTCAAAAAACCCTACAAGAAAAAGAACCAGAGCAGTGCACGTGCGGGCAGTGCATGCTGCTGAAAAGCGGAGCTGAACTGCCTGGAGCCATGCTGCAGCTGCCGGCAGAAACACTACTGCTGCAGCCCCAGGAGGCCTCCAGGATCCCAGGTAAAGCTGGTCCCAGCCTCCCCTACTGCCCCCAAAGTAACTTGCACACCAAAGCATGCATGGCACAGGCTTTCCCTGGGGACAAGTAGCTGCAGCACAAGGTATGCTGCAGCTACTTGTCCCTGTGAAGCCAAATGTCCACGCTCATCTGGACGCAGCCGTGCTCATCTGGACATATTCCATCACACTGTGAACGTTAAAAGAGAGTGCAGATGTCATCAACGTACTGACTAAAATGTAATCCTAGTTACCTTCTTTGCTGTATATATGCTGAACGAGAGAGCTACAAGATCGAACCCTATGTGACTTCACACAATAGCTGTCTTGACAGTGTAGGCATGTGCACGGGCAATTCTGATCCCATTTTGTACATGACAGTAGCACAAGTACATCCCATCATGTTCATTGTATGCTCCCTGTAGACTATACGACTTCCCTTGGAGTTCAAATATCACTACAGTATAAGAAATCTGTCATTGCCTAGGACTTCATGGTTGTCCCTATGGGAATATAACACCTGAAGACTTACTGCTTCAGTAGAATGAAAAATCAGATTTTCTTATTTCAAAAGCACACACCTTGTGATCAGCCTACAGTAAACAAGATGGAGCCTAAGATTTTAATTTGAACAAACCTTTTCTAAAAAGCAGAAGGTATTTAAATACCAAGTTGAGAGGTGCTTCCTTTCAGATAAAACTATGTAGTAGCATGTGCACAAAACAAATAATTAACTAATATTTTTGCCTCAAAACATCATAAAATTGGATCAATAATCAAACAACAGCATTTTTAAAGCCTTAGTTAAATAGAAGCAATAGAATGAGAATTTAAAGGTCTAAATACAATTCCAGCTACCATTTTGGTCTGACATGCTGTTCATTGATGAAAGGACAAATTGAGAAGTGTTTGCCATAAGCGTAGCACAGTCTGCAAGTATCCTGTAAATGAAACCAAAAGCCCATTTGTTTTAGGTTAAACTGTTAGTCCACCATGCGGTACAAAAGGAAAGCCATACAAATGGAGGTGATGCCTAACTTTAATTTCTTGACAGAGGGACAGCACAGTCTAAACACTGAGGTCAGTGCTGGAACACAAAAGGGCCTGAGATCCACTACTGATTTAGTCACTGGGCAAGATGTCAGCCAGGCCACTAGCACTTTGTGCTCATATTTATGAAACAAAGTCAGTGCCCATCTTGTAAGTCCATTGTGATGGTTTAAAATCTTTTGATAAGATAAAGCAGGAGAAAAATGCCATATATATTTTTAAAAACATAGCTAAATTCCTAGCACGGAGATGTGTATTACAGGTATCATCAAGAGTGACGAGGAGAAAATTACAAGAAATCTTGAAAATTTCAGCAATTAAATAATTCATCCTTTCATTTACTTCTCTGTATGTTTAGTTCTGTGCAAAGAATCACTGCTGATTTAACCATTTTTGTTCCAAGTGGAAACTGGCAGAGGTGTTCTTTAATGTTGTTTGTCTTAGCAGTTCCCCACTATCAGGCTTTATGCACTCACTTGCATGTTAAGGTGCAGACAGAAGTAATGATTTTTGCCTGATCTGGGCACAGAAAGCAGCTTATAGCTGTGACCAAACACAAGTGCACAGCTGCAAGCAGTTTCAAAAATGGCTGATTGGGTGAAAATCTGACCTTTCATTGCATGTGGTATCAGATAAAGATGTTACAAAATGTAGCATTTTTGTAACTTGTGTCTGCAGAGCTCCCAGCCTATGGCTGTTTTCAGAATGGGGGGGGGAAGGAAGGGAGCAGAGGAAGTTCAGTCTGGAGATTTTTCAGCCCCCCACCCTGCCTGCAGGATGGGGCAGGTAGGGGGATCCAATCTACCCACCCCACCCTTCAGCACCAGCTGGAGAGCCCCAAGAACAAGTTCCCTCCACTGCCTCCCCCCCCCCCCCCCCCCCCCCCCCCCCCCCCCCCGTCTGAAAACAGCCAGCACTGGTAGGGAGTCCTGGCTGTTGCTATGGGATCCTGACTGCAGGCTCCCAGTTGCTGCTAGTTTTCCCTCCCCCAGCCCTCCCAACAGTGAACTTCTGTTTAGTCTTGAGTAATGGTGTAATTCAGAACACTTTGTCAAAGTCGTTCTGAGTTACATGTGGGAGCTGCACTTCTGTCTGCACCTTCAATTCCCACATTTTCAAAGGTGTCCTGACTGACTGCTTCAGATGTTGGACCTTGACTCACCCTGATCTTGGCATTAATTTGAAGTCAGCAGAGAGTTCAAGTGTTCAGCACCTCTGAAAATCAGGTATTGCATGTCTTGGATTTGATAACTAAAAATTAAGGAAGTGCATATTTGCCATCTGTAGTGGCCCAAAAAATCTCTATCAGTGCCCCCCTACTTGTTTTTCTGGAGCGGATGAATGTAGTCTATGAAACTGTTTTTATCACATCTGTCATAGTCTCCTTCTTAATAAGCAAAAAAAAGTACCTCCTCAGACTTAACAAACACTTTTCTGTAGTAGCACATCATAGGGATGCTTTAGCAAACGTACAACATGCAAAGCACAGTGGAACACAGTTGGTATTGTCACACAGCTACATTGTCAACAAATAAGTAAAATTATTAGTACTGAAAGTCTTTTCTCGTCATTTTCACAACCTGCTCATAAAGTTTATTAGGTAAGTGTTAAGGAAGAGGCCAGCAATTGAGTTTTCAGAACAGTCATACTACAGTTATGTGTAACATAAGTGAGAAACAGCTGACACCTGAATTATAGCTGACACAGTTCTCTTTTTAAATATGTTATGAAACCACTTGCCCAACCACCTACTTGTAGTACATATTCCTCCAATTCCTTTAGCCTTACAATGATTGTAGTCAAGAGAGAACAAAGAAGCCTTTTTAGGACCGGCTAGCTGGCAAACTAGTTTGTACTATTACGATTTCTGTCGGCTGAATGCACACTCGTGTCATTGCTGTTGCACATAAAAAATAATGCTTAAATATTTCTTCCCCTATTTTTCTTGAGCATGCATACGTGTGCTGTTGGGGTGCTCTCTGTGCTTTGAGCATGCACATTTGGAGTAAAATTAAAAAGGAGTTCCCTCATTCTCTTTCAGAGTTCTCCACCTACATGTCAGGATCATCTAGAAATGCAAGACTCTTCCCCAGCAGGAAAAGCTTAACAGCATCCAGATGCTGATCTCCATAAATAGTTTTTCTAGCCTCATGAATAAAAGCTATTTACATGTATAAGACTGAAGGAATTTTTGGAATGGCTTTTATGGGCCTGTATTCATTTCTAACGAGACAGCAGCCACAGGGAGAATGCATAGAATATATCCATTCTTTATTTATGGAGAAAGAAAGCCAATACCCTCCCTTCTCAGTCCAGATTCTAAATTCCTACTGATGGGTTTGTAGCTCACTTAATTTACCACAATACACAGGGAACATTGTCAAGGTAATAGAGGGCTTTCAGAAAATCAGCTGGTCAGAAGGTTGGTCCAGTCAAGCTGATGTGTGGAAGCTGTTCCAACATAGTATAATATCATTGAAAAGGCACAAAAAAGCTTGAGGAATAAATGTCAAAAAGACCCTGTCTTGGGAAGAATATCATTCAGCTTCCATTAGGCACATCTGTATAAAACGGGTGGGCAAAATGTGGCCCGGGGACTGGATGCAGCCCTCCAGGCCATTCTATTTGGCCCACGGGGCCCCTCAAAAATTTAGAAAATTAATATTTATCTGCCCCTGGCTGCCTATCATGTGACCCTCGATGGCTTGCCAAAACTCAGTAAGTGGCCCTCCGCCCAAAATAAGTGCCCTCCCCTGGTATAAAAGAACACAAGCAGGACAGTTAAATTGCTAGTAGATAATCCGTGCCTATTGACTCTGAAGTAAGTTTTTTGATCTACTAGTTATGAAGCTAATAGTCTCTTTTCAGCATGAAAAAAAATCCTTTGTTTGCCACTAACTTGGATCAAAGATCAGTGGAAATGGATGCTCTGGCTAACAGATGGACAAAAAACCTCTCAAGTTTCCTTCCTCTTCTGCTACTAGAAGGAGTCATTTGGATTATTACAAAGGTAGAAGAGATGATTGTTCTTGACACCCAAAATGATCTAATGTAGCAGGGGTTTTCAGACGTAGCCAAACTGTCAGGGATGCTCCAATTCATCTTCTCAGACAGAAGAATCTGCTTCTGCGTCCCACCCCAAACAGCCTGAAGTTGACAGTTTGGTATAGTGTGACAAATCCCATGAAAGATTTGAGCCACAGCTCCAAACTAGCAGATGTCCTCCCAACCCCCTGGAGGCCTTCCACAGCAGGTAAAAGTATGGACAAAATTTTCTTATTGGTATCAAGATGAGAAGGTCAGAAAAATGAAGCATTCTGGATCCCCCTAGACTAGTGGTTCTCAAGTTTTTTTTTTCATGGACCACTTGAAAATTGCTGAGGGTCTTGGTAGACCACTAAATAAACTCTTTTTTTGTTCTACAAATCAAAGCACGCAACTCATATTTTCATATCAGTAGTCTCATCTTTCTAATGTGATGGATCTCCCTGGTTTTTTGAGCAAAGTTCTGGGAAGTCGGGTGTAATGTTTGTCAACTTTAGCCTTAGGTCACCTTTCTGCAGACCACCTGAATGGAGCTCGCAGACCAGTGGTGGTCTGTGGACGAGAGTTTAAGAACCCCTGCCCTAGACTTTCTTACAGGGTGGCTCTGACTGGGCCAAAGACCTAGGATACAATTGTGTCAGTGAAATAAGCTTCAAAGTATCAAATATAGGCTCATCTAAGGGTGGTATCACAGATTCACTTGCAACAAATGGCAAATGGCTGGAATGTAGAGACCTATTAGTACATTATGCATGTGAGATGACCCTCGTCTGACAGGTAACGACTTTGCAATGCCACAAGGGCACTAGTGATAAACTGCTTTAATATGCACGCGCTTCTCATTGAATATGGCATCGCCCTAAGTCTCGGGTTTATTGACCTATTAGTCCGAGTCAGTAAGGATCAGTCTTTGGAGCAATAGGTGTGTCCAGCAGAAAGAACCTATGTTTCCTTATCTGAGACCAGCCCTGAGTGATGCAATCATTCAGAACCTGTTTGTTCAAATCAAAGACTTCTATATCCTTGTATTTTTTCTTCAGAAATATATGGTCATTGATCCCAGGTTCTGAAATCTCTGCACATAGATGATGTGAGCTTTAAAGCACTTGCCCTGAAGATTAGCTACTGCAGAAAGATGTTAACATTTTTTTTTTACCCAGGTTAGTTCTTCCTCCTCTGTCTTCCTTCATTTTGCCTAAAGCTTTGGTGTCTGAAATGCACACATTGTTAAATACGTAAGGAACTATTATGAATTGCCCTAGTAGAACTGAAAGGGAACGCATCCTTATTTAGTTTATTTTAACCACATTCTTGGGCTTGAAACATTGCAATCCTGTAAAATCAGTTCATTTGTAGCTGCTGTTTTCACCTGAGCATAAGCAGCTGTGGACACAATGATTACATTCAATGCATCTTCTGACATTTTCCTGGGCAGAACGGGCCTCAGTAACTACAGAGGAAATCAGCAAAGCTGTCACCTCAATTTCCATACAAATCTCTTATAAAACTCTACAGGCTTCACCTCCAGTCCTCAGCCCAACAGGTTAATTTAGCAGAAAGGTGTTTTGTGCAGAAGCCTAGAATAGATTAATGCTACTGATTTTAGAGAATGGCAAGAACATTTTTTTTCCTGTCCTATTTTTCTCACATCCTCAGCACTGACTATATTGCAAGGGTTTTCAGTCAGGAAAGAGCCAGGATCCAGAATGGGAAATTTGTTACCAAACTGTCTTTCTGAGATTAACATATTCATCTGTCCGATCTGGGATACATTTTGCATGTAGATGTGTTCTGATCACCCTTTCTGAAGCCCATGTGTATGCTTTATATCATAGACAACTGGTGCTGCCTTAGTCGGGGGGGGCACATGTCCCCACAGTGACTGGGGTGGAGGGGGGTTCCCCCACAGCTAATCTTGCTGACCAGGGGGGTGGGAGGTCCCCCGCAGCCAATCACAAGACAGCTGATTGCTGCAGTTACTTCCGGGAATGCAATGGTGCTCCACTCCCCGGCTGACGCTTGCAGGGGGGCACCAGCGCTCCCCCTGCCCATCGCCTAAGTGGCGAGAGCAGCCACTCGGGGTACACGTGCACCCCCTATGCATCACCACTGCTTTATACTATACAATTAAGGCACTGCTATAATTTTGCATTTAATCTTCCAATAACAATTTACTCCTTTGCAACTGTGAATGTACCTGGCTAGCACAAGTATAGATCCCATAGGGCAAAGACTAAAATGCCCCCAAAAGAGGCATACTCTAAAATTTCAGGCAGGGAAAGAGGTTGGTTCCAGTAAAAAGAAATCAGGGACTTCAATTTCTATTTGTTCTTACTGTTTTCTTCAACGTAAAATGAATTAAAGAAAATTATTGCTCTCTGCACTACAATATGGTTATTTTAGACTTATAATTGCCTTATATCATACTATCTTGTAGTTCTCTAGCACCTTCCATTCACATTTGTCAACGCATTTTTACAACACGGAATTTAAATATAGCTTTTCCATACTCCTCCAAGGTAAGCAGATATTGGTAGTCACTTTTTAAGATTTAGGAAATTGTAGTGCAAGGTTTTTAAAGCAGCTCCAATTTGCTTTGCAGTTAAGAATGAACAATGAAAAGCAATTTTCAATGCTGTCACCTTCGCAGACACCTGGCAGAGTCTATCAGTCACACACAGGTGAAAAAACATGCATGTGCCCAAAAGTTAAACAAACAGAATTCCCTCAAGCAAGGCCAGTCTGCCATCTGTATGTGCATGTCTACGGCTATGTTGGGGTGAAGAGACAAAACATGTAACTACATGTATATTTTCAGGCTCATAAAAAGAGGTGCTGTTTTGAAAGCTGGCTGTAAGCGACAACCAAAGGTTCACAGTAAGTGAGTCTGGCCCTACTGCAGTCAGTGGGAATT
>NW_017729033.1:37444204-37450968 GCF_001723915.1 Gavialis gangeticus | reverse complement strand
GTATGTACATGTCTACGGCTATGTTGGGGTGAAGAGACAAAACATGTAACTACATGTATATTTTCAGGCTCATAAAAAGAGGTGCTGTTTTGAAAGCTGGCTGTAAGCGACAACCAAAGGTTCACAGTAAGTGAGTCTGGCCCTACTGCAGTCAGTGGGAATTTTGCTTGTGATTTTGTGGAGCCAAGATTTCACCATGGAATTTCTAGCAAAGTCAAGAGGATGAAAAAGTCTTTTCTGAAGATCAGGATGAGACCTGTGGAGAGTGGGGGGCAATTTCTCTGCCTCTGTCTGCTGTGGGATGGTTCTTCTGAAGTATCTGGGGTTGGCCAGTGATAAATGCAGGATACAGCTAGAGAGGTATTGAGACTACCCGTCTGGCAGTTTTCTTCTTCTTGTCTCCTTATACCTAGTCCTGCCTCACAGGATAATTTCTTCACTTCTGCTTTAGATGAAAAGATCAGGTCCTGAAGTGACTGAAGAGACTGAAGTGATCTTTGACTATGTCTGAGTTTGATGTGTGAGGAATTTTTTTTTAATGAGACAAACGCACAAAATGGACCATTTTTCTAATGAACAGATTGTGCACATTAGAAATGATAACGGCATTTTATATTGCAAGCGCCCTTGCCTTCCCAAGTACTGCCTCTAGCTTCTTTTTTGTTTTCAATTTTGTAATCTGTATGCACTTTTCTTTTTCTACGTCTCATTAGTTCTTTATTTCTACTGTAAATCTGTCATGTTGCAAAGCAAACCCTAATATATACAGTACACTAAGTGAATATATACTTTTTCTGTGTGTGACAGCACATGAAGTAAATCATGTTGCTGAAAGCAACAGTGTTTCCTTGGGTTAGTGATGTTTACATTTAACTGAACTATTTACTCTTTGATCCTTTCCATATAGTTTCCCTTATCACTTTAGCAGTGTTAAATTAGAAAAATAAACTGATAAAAACTGTGTATTAATAGTAATCATGCTTAAAACCTACTTTGTGTTTTGCATTTTCAAAGCACTGGACAAATGTTAGTGCACTTGGGTTTGTTAGACAAAAGGGATTAAGTATTGATGGGGTGACAGAAAAAGGCTTTAAAGAATGCTGAGAAATTGTACTTTTTGTGATGGTGCAATATAGCTAAAAATTCCCAAGTGCTGAAGGCAGGAACAAAGGCAAAGGATGAAGCCTTTTTTGCCCTTTGTAATAATTCATGTTTCTACCAAGTTCAGCTGAATCTTTACAAATGTTTGGCAAGCCGACTGAGTAATCTTGTTTATCTTTGGAAATCTTTTCTTGCTCCTCCAGTCCTGGGCTTGTATAGGTATTATTTTGTTCTCTAATGTAAATTAGAGCAATGTGACAGAGGAGTCTCTAGACAAACTGAATTTTAGCCTGCAGTTCTGGTGGGGAGCACTTTGGGAGGTACAGTGTGGGCAGGCTTTACTATAAATAATGATTGTAAATATTTCCCTGAGGCCCCCTCTACATGTGCAGGTAAAGGTGTGATTGGTTATTATGCACGATCCACACAATTGCACCTCCTGCCATGCTATACATGCATGGCAGGAGGCATGATTGTGGGATTTCACATGAAATCCAATAGCACCTTATTGCTGGTATAGGGGGAGCCTGATCCTGGGCTTTTCCTGCATTTGCAAGGAGCAGGCTCTCACACCTGTGAGCCCCCTTTGCTGAGCACCTCACAGAGCTCTTGGTCCCAGCTGCTGTGTGCTATATGGGGCTCTCAGTTTTGGCTGTGCATGTGGGCCCCTGGGACTCCATGCATCCATGCCTTGGGGATCGTGGCTGCCGTGATACACTGGACCCAGGGAATTTCACACACTCCTGAGCCTGGGGGATCACAGCAGCTGTGATCCAAGGGTTCAGAGGTTTCATGCTGGGCATTGTGCACCCCTGTGGATGGGAGCTCTGTCAGCTGACAGGGGAGACCCTGCTACACATGGAAATTAAAGCTCCATAGCAACCAGCTATAGATTTAGTACACATTTTTGAGGTGTGACTTTGTAGCTGGTTGGAGCTTTTTATCATTTGATAGCTACTTTACAGGTGTAACTGGTCTCCATGTAATTGCACAATTAACCAGTTAATTGCAAGGTACCTGTAATGTGTAAGGGGGGTGGGGCTGAGTAGGATACCTAGATGCCCTTTTCACCCCTAGGGCAGATGGCAATCTAGGCCTGACAGCAGGCCACAGAGGCTTCTCTTTTATCATTTTCACCTGACACAGTGTTTTGGGCGAAGTTGTCCCCTGGTTCAGACTATAGTTTTGTAGCTGCTTTGTTGCAGGCGTGGCTGATTGGGCTTGAGAAGAATGAGTGAAGCTCTGAGACAGTTGTGGGCAGAGAAGGTCCCAGAGTGGAGTGAGCGAGTCTGAGTGAGGATGGAGGGAATTGCAATGGCACAATAAAGATTGGTTATTTTAAAGCAGTCTGCTGTGCTGTTTGGGACACTGACTCTCTGACCCATCCTCTTTAAGGCTAGGGACAGACATTACACATAAACTGGTTTAAGTGATCAGAAACTGGTTTAAACCTGTAGCAGAACAGTCATTCAGTGCACATAAACCAGTTTGAAAATGACTGAAACCAGTTTGAGATAAACCTGGTTCAATGTAGTATCCGACTTAACTGATTTGGGTCAGACTGGTTTATGCAATGTCTGTCCCAGACCCTTACCAGGTTTAAGTTAAACCACTCCCCCATGATCCTGGCGTGCTCGCTGGGTTGGGCGGGTCCCTCCCCTCTGCTGTCTGGCTGGAGCTCCGGCACAGACTTGCAGGCACAGCAGGGTCTGCCCGGCTTCCCCAAGCCACCCCACCCCTCACTGCTTAAGTAGAGATCCCTTCCTCCTCTCTCCCACAGCATAGAACATAGCTAGCATGTGGTATGCTAGCTAATGCTGAGAGGTGCCTGTGTAAAGCAGACAGGATAGCGTCTGTTTACAGCTTTTTGGAGCTAATCAACATGTCAGCTGGTAATGTGTCTGGCATTCTTTCTTTTGGAAAAAGCTGTTTAAGAAAAGCTTGATTTAATGAGTGAGGCCTTGTGTTCTAATGGGGTGCTAAATGCTGATAACAACACTGATAAATGCTCTGTTATCAAGGGGAGAGGGAACCCTTCCTCAACCAGAGCATCCTGCTGGGGCCTGGGCACATGCCCCTCAGCTCAGCACTATGGAAGGGATGGGAGGGTTGCTCTAACACCCCCCAACTTCTAGCCGGAGCCAATACGGGCATGTGCCTGCATTTCTTCAGTCCAGAGGTGATGCCTGTATGGCTACAAACAGGTTAGACTAACCTGCAAAGATTGAATCAATTCAGGCTCAGGATTTTTGAATGTCTGTCCCTAGCCTAAAAGAAGAAAACATTCCCTCTTTCCAGAAAGCTGACTAATAATTAGGAGCCCCCAGAGGTAGGGGAGCTATGAATCACTGGGGAAGCCAGAGACTGATAAGAGCCAGGGTCTCAAAGCTAGATGCTTGCCACTTGTGAAGTTATGCTATAGCTGGCTTCAGGGAGTCCTCTTAGGAGACAGAGACCAAATAAGGCTGCTTCTCGAGAGGGCTTTGAGGAGGAGCTTGTCCTCTTCTCCTTGAAAAGGGGCAATTTGATCCTTTTTCATGATGAGCAACTAGAAGGCAAGGTAGATATGCATCTTATAGACTAACTAAATCAGATCTATAGAAAGCACAAGCTTTTGTGAACTTGAGCTCACTTCATCAGATTCTGTGAAAGGACAAGCATAGAACAGTGTATAAAGTGGAGCGAATGTTTAGAGCAACCATCATTGTAGAGCTTTACCTGAAGTTGCAGCCTACAGCTCTCTCACAATCAACAGCTTTGCTAATTGGCTGTTAGGCTGTGCAAAGAGGAGCCCACCATGGAGAAGAAGGATTCTAGTTAGCCACTTATCCCCTCCGTCTCATTGATACCAATACATTGTGGATGTATTGGTTTTGCAGGTCCTATCAAATGGAACCTTAGTACAAGTTACTCCTAAAATAAGGGCCAATGAATAGAAGTTCCTAATATATTGATATATACTATGAACAAGATAATGTTTCCCTATGTATGCAATGAAGTATGCAAATGACTGCTTATTTCCTGGGTGTTGGTGGTTTCCATTTGGGGGAGCTGTAGAGTTAAAAAGCTTGCAAAAAAAAAAAAAAATTAAACAGTCTGAGAGAAGCAATGTAGCAAATAGGCAGCTTTTTGTCTGTGAGAGCAATGAGTTGAACATAAAACCCCATATCTGTTCTAACTGTTGTGGAGGATGCAGTTGGGTTTTTAGTGGGGGTGTGGTGCTGTACGTCAAAAAGCAATACACATCCTCAACAAACAGCACTGGGTCAGAGGAGGGGCAGACTGAAGTGCTCTGGGTCCAAATACAAGGGGGTCAGGGGGAAAGGGACTTAATGGTAGGGGTTTACCACAGGCCGCCCAAACAGGGGGAACAGCTGGACTGGGAATTCTCAGGTCAGCTCATGGAGGCAGTTAAGTCAAGGGACATGGTCATCATGGGCGACCTAAACTATCTGGACATCTGCTGGGAGGAGCAGTCAGCCAGGTCTGACCATTCATGTAGGTTCCTAGCCGAGTTACAGGACCTCCATATAAACCAGGAGTTGCACAGTCCCACCAGGGGAAATGCCTTGTTGGACCTGGCCCTGGCCATGGGCGATGACCTGGTGAGTGGACTGTGAGTGCTCGACCAACTGGGTGATAGTGATCATGGCCTACTGGAATTCACCATCCAGAGCAGGGTGGCAAAGGCCTTCAGCAAGGCAACAGCCTTAGACTTCAGGAGGGCAGATTTCAATGAGGTAAGGAGACTAGTCAGGGAGGCACTGAGGTCCCTGAGGGGAGGGGAGTCCAGGAAGAGTGGTCGTTCCTTAAGGAAATTATCCTCCAAGCCCAAAGGGTGACAATCCCAACGTGGATCAAAGGGGGCAAGAGTGCTCAAAAGCCCCCATGGCTCACCAAAAGCATCCAGGAATGTCTCAAAGCTAAAAAGGAGGTGTACACCCAATGGAAGGAAGGGGCCATCACCAAGGAGGATTATACCTCTGTTGCTGGATACTGTAGGGGGGCTATTAGGAAGGCTACGGTGGAGATAGAACTGGGACTAGCGACCCAGATCAAGGATAACAAGAAGCCCTTTTTTAAATACATAGGGGGTAAAAAGAAGGTACCGGGTAATCCCGGGCCTCTGCAAGATACGCTAGGAAATCTGGTGGTCACATCAGATGACAAAGCTAACCTTTTTAACAATTTCTTTGCCTCCAATTTTTTGAGCAGGGACCAGGGCATCCCCCACACTGCAATCCCCAATGAACCCAAGGGAGGCACTGCCAGGCTCATGGTCAGTGAGGACCTAGTCAGGAAACTTCTGGTGCGACTAGATATGTTGAAATCAGCAAGTCCTGATAATCTCTACCCCAGAGTGCTGAGGGAATTAGCAGAGGTCATTGCGGGACCCCTGGCAAAGATTTACAAGCACTCATGGTGCTCTGGCGAGGTGCTGGAAGACTGGAAAAGAGCCAGTGTGGTCCCCATTTTCAAAAAAGGGAGGAAGGAGGACCCAGGAAACTACAGGCGCATTGGTCTTACCTCAGTCCTGGGGAAGCTCTTTGAGAAAATTATCTAGGAGCACATCCGCGAGGGACCAGCAGGGAGATCATGCTTTGGGGCAACAAACATGGGTTCATTCGAGGCAGGTTCTGTCAGACCAACCTGGTGGCTTTCTACGACCAGGTCACAAAATTCTTGGATGCAGGTGTCACAGTGGATGTAGTCTTTCTGGACTTTAGGAAGGCCCTCGACACTGTCTCTCACCCCATTCTCATTAAGAAATTAGGCGACTGTGGTGTCAATGCCTACATGGTCAGATGGGTCACAAATTGGCTGGAGGCCTGCACCCAGAGAGTGGTGGTGGAAGGGGCTATTTTGACCTAGAGGGATGTGGGTAGTGGGGTCCCCCAGGGCTCGGTCCTCAGGCCCGCACTGTTCAACATCTTCATCAGCGACTTGGATGAGGGGGTGAAAAGCACCTTGTTCAAATTCACAGATGACACTAAGATGTGGGGAGAAGTGTGCACGCTAGAGGAGAGGGAAGGGCTGCAATTAGATCTAGACAGGTTACAAGGGTGTGTGGATGAGATAAGGGTGGGATTCAGTACTGACAAGTGCAAGGTATTGCACCTGGGGAGGAAAAAACCAGCAGCATACCTACAGGCTGGGGAACTCCCTTCTCATCAGTGCAGAAACAGAAAAGGATCTTGGAGTCGTCATTGACTCCAAGATGAACATGGGCTGGCAGTGTGGGGATGCAGTCAGGAAGGCCAACCATACCTTGTCATCCATCCACAGATGCTTCATGAGCAGGTCCAAGGAGGTGATCCTCCCCCTCTGTGACACTTGTCAGGCTGCAGTTGGAGTACTGTGTCCAGTTCTGGGTGTTGCACTTCAGGAGGGATGTGGCCAGCATTGAGAGGGTCCAGAGGAGGACCACTCACATGATCAGGGGGCAGCAAGACAGGTCCTATGAGCGGAGGCTACGGGACCTGAACCTATTCAGCCTCCACAAGAGAAGGCTGAGAGGGGATCTGGTGGCCATCCACAAACCTAAACTAAGTCCGCCGGGGGATGGGGGGACTACTGCCGCTGCTGGCCCACCGAGCGACCCCTGCAAAGCCAGCAGGCCAACGCACATAAGGGATCCCACCCCAGCCCCAGCCCTGGAACAA
>NW_017729033.1:37442006-37442489 GCF_001723915.1 Gavialis gangeticus | reverse complement strand
CTTCCGACCCTAGAAACTATGAAACTATGAAACTATGGTATCCCATGATCCCCTCTTGGTTTAACTGGCTAACTGCGGCCTTGACATCACAACGATCCACTGGCTGAGGAACTGGCTCTGCGGTAGGATCCAGGGGGTGGTGGTTGACAGGAGCCAATCGTCTTTGTGTGCTGTGACCAGTGGGGGCCCACAAGGCTCTGTCCTAGGGCCTATACTGTTTAACATCTACATCAATGATGTGGACATTGGTGTCAGAAGCGGACTAGCCAAGTTCGCTGACGACCCCAAACTCTGGGGTAAAACATCCACATGTAAGAACAGGAGGGTGATCCAGGCAGATCTGGACAGACTCATGAAACGGGCGGATGAGAATCTGATGGTGTTTAACACTGAAAAATGCAAGGTTCTCCACCTTGGGAGGAAAAACCTGCACCATGCATATAGGCTCGGTAGTGCTACACTGGTTAGCTCTACAGATGAAAC
>NW_017729033.1:37436930-37441940 GCF_001723915.1 Gavialis gangeticus | reverse complement strand
GAGCACTACCGGGAGTAATGAGGAATAGCGGCCACAAGTTGCCTGAAGGTAGATTCAGGCTAGATACCAGGAGGCGCTACTTCACAGTCAGGGTGGCTAGGATCTGGAACCAACTTCCAAGGGAAGTGGTGCTCGCTGCTACCTTGGGGGTATTCAAAAGGAGGCTAGACAGCCACCTGGCCGGGGTCTTTTGACCCCAGCATCCTTTCCTGTCCAGGGCAGGGGGTCAGACTTGATGATCTGCTCAGGTCCCTTCCGACCCTATCTACTATGAAACTATGAAACCTGCCTGCCTGGCCACAACAATTGCTGCTGCTACCAGAAGAGCAGCAGCCTGGCATCAGTGGTGGCCAGGCAGGCAGGTTAACCGTTCTCTGCCTGCTCCCTTGAGACAGACAGCACAGGCAGCCACAAGTAGGTGGGAAGCAGAGTGCAGGGGAGCGCAAGGGGTAGGGGGGAACCGGAGGAGCCTTGGGGAGCAAGGGTCAGGGGAGAAGCCTGGAAAGGGAGGGATTCTTACCATTCAGTTCTCCAGGCCCCTGGTGGTCTGAAGTGACTCCTCCAAACTCAAGCTAGCACAAACACCCATCAACATTTGTGAAGCTCATAGGGGAAGGTGTCACAAGGCCTTATGTCAATCAGTGGTGTAAATTTGTCTCCCAGTCCCAATTGTCATAGCTATGCCAGCAAAACCCTCCACACAGTAATAATTCTATTAGAAAAAAAAGTCTAGTATTATTTATTTCATTCAGGGAACTGGTTTGAATTATACCACCTAACTCAGAACTCCCACTGAAGTCAGGAGACCAGATTCTGCTCTTTGGTTATGTTGGGGAAAATCTAGCTATTTTGTACCACGTTGCAACCACTAATTTAAGAGGCTTTGCAAATCTGAGTGGGGAGGATTTAGGGAGCTAATTTAAAAGACTTGAATTTTCACAAAGTTTTAGGAAGAAAGAAAACTGATTAAATACAGTGTATCCTTGAACGTAGTTGCAGTTTCTGAGTAAAGGAGTGTGAAGTGAGGGCAACAAAAGCAAGCGTCTAAGGGCACACCATCATTGCATCCCTTGCAATGCCAGAAGGGGAGGAAGTGTCTCAACATACTCTGCCCATTCACTCCCATTTATGCATGTCAAACCCCGAAATCTATCAGTGAAGCTGCTTTGGTGGAGACCCCAGAGCTTTGCATGACCCCTGTCTCTGGAATATTTGAGAGCAGTGAGTCCATCATCTGTCCAGGTTTGGTAGCTGAGTAGTGAGCAGGTGGGTAGGACATACTCACAGAAGGGCAGCCCTTTGCAAATAGGAGACTGGAGTGCAGTGGAGTCATTGCCTCTCTCCCTGCTCATCCCCTGCCATTTTTTAACTCCACTGTCCTCTCCATAACCCCACCAATGTCTCAGATATGAGAAAAGGGATGGAAAGCTCCCTAGGATAGAACTATGGGTGAGAGGCATACTCTCCTAAATGTACTCTCCTACATTTGAGAAGTGCACTTGTTGCCATGAAAGGTACAATACAAGAAATCAGGCAGATATATTAGGTTGCCTTTTGAACCTTTGCTAGTCTTCAGCCAGATAGCCCACCCTCCAGTGGGACCAAGGCAATTATCCTAATCCCATACTGAGCCCCCCCCCCCTACACCCACACACACTTGTGTGCACGCATCCCTGAGCCACATAATTCCTAACTAATATCAGACTAGATAATTTCTGGGTGTAGAGACTTGTCCCTGCTTTTTTTCAGGAGTGCATGGAGTTTTCATGCTTGCAACTCTTTTTTTTTTTCTAGTGATTGTGCACTTTGAAAAAATGAAGGTTTTGTGATAGGGTTGAAGCTTTGCTCTTCCTGAAGTTCACCATTTATGGACAGAAGAGCTGCATCATGGACCACATTTCAAACTCTGGCCTTACTTCTGTGACAGTAGGTATAAAGCAATCCTCATGTGTCAGAACCTGCCTTCCCAGATAGATATGCAACCACTTTTATAGTATTGTAGCCATTGCATAGATCAATCAGGTGACAGAACACAATACACAGCAGTCTCTTTTTAATATAGTTCATTTCATAATTATTTCTTTGAGGTAATGTGGTAAAAGATGCACCTGTTGTGTGATGAATCCATATCCATTGCTGCAGCTTGTAGTCATACTGAGATGTTTAAAGCTGTTAGACTCTTCTGGTCAGACAGGCTGGCACCCATATTTTACTAAGCCATAAAATCCTTAGTAGACTAAATATTTTGGATTGCAGTTTAGTCAACATCTAATTTCCCCTGGCTGCCACAGCAACTCAAACAAACCATAAAAATAGTAAATTTAACCTAACAAATCAGGCACCCAGATTACCCAAATAAAAATGGAGACATTGAACTGGTTGTAATGAGGAAACTTTTAAACATACAAGAGACAAAGAATGTATTATCAGGTCACAATTGCTGCCAAAATCAAAATTAAAACAAATATGCCGAAGGCAAATTGTAAAATTGGAACCAGTCAGATATGGGAAAATAGCAACATGTCAGTATGAAAGTCTATGTAGCATTTCATATTCTATATGACATGACCTGTTTTTGTCCTTTGTCTTTCTTCTTATATAGACAAATACGATATATAGAGAAATATAAAGAAATGCATTTATATAGAGAAATACACTTCTTCAGAAATACTAACTTCCATATGGATAAAAATTAAGAAATATCACTGAAAATGGATTTCATATTGGTTCATGTTTTGAGAGAATTGACTGAACTGTAGGCTTTGCCTTTATTCTCACCTGCCACTTATTTACCAGATGCAGACTGGGGAAAGCCAGGATCTTAAGGTTAGCTTACAAAGGGAAAATATGTTGTTTTACCTTGCATGGTACCTAAACTGTTTTAAATAACATTAAATGAGATTTAGCATCTGCCTTATCCTATTGCAGACAAAGACAGTCACATTTTTTTAAAGTTTTGGCTGGTCATGGCTGGTGATTACCATTTATCTCTTTTAGGATTAATTAGAACATACTAAGATTTACAAAACATAGCTGTCCTTGCCTGTCTTTAAGGCAAAGAAAACATGCTAACTAACTTTACTAGAGAGAAGAGAAGACTGAGGGGGATTTGATTAGTTTTTGGATGCCTGAAGGGCAATTACAGAGAGGATGGACATAGGCTTTTCTCTTTGCCTGGAGGGAACAGGACTAGGAATAGTGGTTTCCAGCTTTAGCAGGGTAAATTTAGTTGGGAGATTAGGAGGAATTTCCTGACAGATTACCTAGTGAAACTGTATAATCTCTGTCCCTGGAAATTTTCAAGATTGTTAGACAGATACTTGGCTGGGATGTTTTAGTCAGGGATGATCCTGCCTTAAGCAGCTGGCTGGACTAGATAACCTCTTAAAGTCCCTTCCAGCCCTACTTTCCTAAAGACAATTTTTTTACTGACAATCTGTAATCTTTTTACTGACAAACTTTTTTTACTGGCATACATTTTACATAATATAAATGTAACTCTTCTGCCAGACCCTGGACAAGGGTGGGTTCAACTTGTCACCCTTGTCCAAAGCCTGAAAAAGAGTTGCATTTACATTATGTCAGTAAAAATAAATATTGGGGTAGCAACCCTGTTTAAATGCAGCAACTGTTTTTACATAGTGCTGTCCCTACCTCACACTCACCCCCACACCCTTGTGATCCCCTACTCACCCCCAGGCCCTGGTGCTTCTAACCACACTGCACCATACTGCCCCGCTCCAGCCTTATCTCTGCCAGCCTCACCTCCCCATCCCACCATAGACCCCCCCAAAGAAGGACTACTGTCTGCCTACTTACCTACCAGTAGTGGTACAGGCAGGCCACAGGATGCAACAATAGGAGCAGCAGCATATGACTGGTGAGGGATTAGACTACAGGCTCCAGAACCCTGAGAGAATGCTCCCTGCAGGGTGCTGTGCTCCTGTTCAGACACCAAGTGGTGCTCTTCTGCTCTGCCTGTCCTTCAGTATGCAGCCTTGTTCAGAGATTGAACTTCAGTCAAACTCCCAGGTTATTTAGTTTTTACAGATAGCTCCATTTGTTTATGAACTTTACAGACTGGTTCACTGGCATTATGTCCACAAATGTTGCTGAACCAATCTCCATTTAATTTCTCCCTGAGTTCTATATTGTCATATTCTATTAGTATGATTAGCTTCAGAAAAAAATTAAGCTTTTGGTTAATTTATGGTCAATTAAATTAAGATGTGGACAATGCAAAAAAAATAATGAAAATGAAGCAGCGGGGGTGGGGAGGGGCTGGCTCAGGGATTTACCCTGGGATCTGGTGCCTTTTTTTGCCCTCCTGTTACCAAGATGAATCCAGTTCAAGGTCAGAAGTGACTAAAATTATTCTTAGTTATGAAGAGTATCCATGGTCTTTGGATATGTACTAAAGTCCCTGCCAGGATGGATGCTAATTAGCCTCTTCAGCAGAATACTAGTAGGAAATATTGGCCATGGAGACTAAACTGTACTGGCAATGTCCTTTGTTGCCTGTGAGGTATAGAGAAGATGATAGTATTGCCAATGTCTATGCAGTACTTATTTTTTTGCCATCCATAAAAGTGATTGGATTTTCAGAGCAGTCCAACCAGTCTCTTTCATAGTTATTAAAATTATTAAATGAAAAAAGACCTGTTATTTTCATCCTAGGTAGCATATTACTCTTAGATGTATAAGCATATTATGTGTCTGGTACAAAATCCTTAGTCTTTCTGTGGGTGTTTTCTGTGGAGAATTGTGAAGTATTTTATGTCTGAAGGATTAGATTTCTATTAATTAAAAGTACATGAACAGCATTGCTATTTTAATTATATTGAGGCTTGCATATTAGTATTGCACAGATATTATTATAGCATTTGTATAATAAAAATGATGTTTTCTCTGAAATTTGTATGTGAATTGGATCTATTTACTTGGAAGAGAAAATCTTGAAATTAACATTAGATGTAAGCTTAATTAAGCCAAAAACAACCCTGTGGCTCC
>NW_017729033.1:37429105-37431930 GCF_001723915.1 Gavialis gangeticus | reverse complement strand
TGGATGTTTTCTGTGGAGAATTGTGAAGTATTTTATGTCTGAAGGATTAGATTTCTATTAATTAAAAGTACATGAACAGCATTGCTATTTTAATTATATTGAGGCTTGCATATTAGTATTGCACAGATATTATTATAGCATTTGTATAATAAAAATGATGTTTTCTCTGAAATTTGTATGTGAATTGGATCTATTTACTTGGAAGAGAAAATCTTGAAATTAACATTAGATGTAAGCTTAATTAAGCCAAAAACAACCCTGTGGCTCCTTAACATCCTTCCTTCCATCAGTCCAGGTATTTTTAAATAAAATACTCAGATGAAATATACAATTTTTATAATATTATACAATTCTTATAATATCATTCCTTCCCCATGACACTCAACAAATTTTAAAGACACAATAGAATGAACTGCACATTTTTAAATGGTGTGTAGGAGATGCTTGTCTCTGCTCTTTTAATGAATTTTGGGGGTACGCCCCCTGTGCACTGAGGTAAAGCTTATTATACATGTGTCATCAGGGAGATTTGTGTGAAAATGCTCAACTAAGAGAAAACCTTTGCAATGGAAGGAGTATTCCTGAAGGTATCCCTTGAGTTCTGTTAGAATAAAAGGGCATACTCCAGGGTGGGGTGGGAGGGGGTGTTTTAATTAGAGTGGCTCTCTCAGGAGCCACTCTAATTGAAATGCCTGCAGTGTCTTGTGTATTTAGCACCCCCTCATTTCAAAATGGTGGTGGGGGTGCTTTAACTAAAGTTTGTTTGATGAGCTTTGAGTCAAGCAGCCCCACCACCATTTTGAAATGAGGTGTAGCCCAGGTATGCCTGGGGGGTGTGCCCTGTCCTCCGGTGACAGTGGTGGTGGTCAGGCAAGGTGCTGAGGAAGGGGTCAGCTACTAGAGCGGTTTCCTCCCTTCTCTATAGAGCTTAGGCCAAAACCAAACACTTAACTATGTACAGTTTATTACAAGAATAGATGCAGACAATATAAAACATAGAATATTTACAAGACTTAACATATAGTGCTATATAGAATATTCCACAATTCACATATAATACCAAACATGAACCAAATGAAGCTATACAACCCAATTGACACATAGGGATATTAACCTATATAACCCAAGTAACTTAACCACAATATTTCTTTGAACCTTCACAAATAACAATACCAATATACACATTAAAACACATAAACCATATAAACCCCCTTAAAGAATACCCCTAGCTATATAGTCCTTAACACAACGACAACCTCAAAATAGGAAGTGCACTCAGCACCTCCCCGAGGGGTTTCCCTGAAGCCCCTCCCCTTTAGGGCCCTGGGCCATGGACACACCCCTCCCAAAATGGAGGGTGGAGGCAGCAGAACATCCTCACCTGTGTCAGCCTCCCCTGCGGGTCCCACTTCTCCAATAACTCAAGCTTCCTCTCTAGAGAAGTCAAAGCTTGTCCCCTGATGTCCAATCCCACAAGAGCCTCTCCCCAGTGGCAACTTCAGCTCTCCTCGATGGCCCAGTACCCCACACTGGGCACCCTGGGCTCTCTCTTGTGGGAGCCAAACCTTTGCAGGCTCTGACTCCCCTGTCTCACTCCTGGGGTTCTCCTTTTTCCCACTGGGGCTCTTTTAGGTAAAAGTGGAGCTGCACTACAGGGCTCCAGTCACTTGGCCTAGAGCTGGGACTAATATGAGCAGCCACGAGCTGCTTCCAAGGCAGTTCTCTATGCACCAACCTGCACACCATGCGGGGCCCGAGCAGCCACAAGCTGCTCCCAGGGCTAGCTCTCCGTGTGCTGATTTGCACACGGATTGCCCAGCTGCTTGCTGGGTTTGCAGGCTCAAGCTGCCTCAAGCAGCTCCTACAGCCTGATCCCCATTCATTGATTTGCGCACCGCTGAAGCTCAAGCAGGATCCTGAGGATGGCTATCTCTGGAGCTCCTCACCATCCCTTGTTGTTTCCCCAGCCTGCTGAGCACACTTCACCCCTGAAGTTCTCCGGACGTGGCTGGTGCAGTTATGATTCAGATCCAGCTGCTCCTTGCCCCTTTCTTTTGGAAAAGGGCAGGGCATTGCTTCCCTTGTGCTGCCTCTGGATTGGTGGGCAGGCTATGCCAATCAAATATCAGCCCCTTAATCCTGGGACTCAACCCAAGCTCTGAAAAGGTAAGCCTGCTACAGAGGAGATGCAGAATTATATGGGACACCAATGCTGCTGGAGCATTCAAAATGAATGCGTCAGAGCAGGAATCAGGAATGTGTATAGGTGCCTGTAGCTGCCTTTTACATCCTTGGAACAGCAGCTTTATGTAGTGACAAACTCTCACACAGACTATATTAAACCATGATTAGGGATAGGAAGCCTGAATGTTGCAAAACAGTGTGCATGACTGTTCATTTGAATTCCAAACAGCAATTCATTTCGCTCATACTGCTGTCCCTTTTAACTTGTGAACATTTGTCTGAATAACCAAGAAGGTAGGATCAACAGGAGTATTTGGAAAATAACGGTTGTTCATACAAGTAGTTCTATTTGCATGTTCTTAAGGGGATACATCCATTTTTCATTATTTGTTGTTCTCTTTTTAAAAGTTAGCAGGAACAATACCAAATCAGTTAAGGTGAGTCCACAGAGCAAAAGCAACTGGTTAAACTGTATGGTTTGCACACAACCCTGGCACATGTCCACAAGGGGCCAGCAGGGGAGATTATGCTTAGGGGCAACCAACACGGGTTCATTAGAGGCAGGTCCTGTCAAACCAACCTGGTGGCCTTCTATGACCAGGTCACCAAATCCTTAGATGCAGGGGTAGCAGTGGACATAG
>NW_017729033.1:37426850-37428705 GCF_001723915.1 Gavialis gangeticus | reverse complement strand
ACATGGGCCGGCAGTGTGGGGATGCAGTCAGGAAGGCCAATTGCACCTTGTCATGCATCCACAGATGCATCTCTAACAGGCCCAAGGAGGTGATCCTCCCCCTCTATGCAGCACTGGTCAGGCCGCAGTTGGAGTACTGCGTCCAGTTCTGGGCGCCGCACTTCAAGAGGGATGTGGACAGCATGGAGAGGGTCCAGAGGAGGGCCACTCGTATGATCAGGGGGCAGCAGGGCAGGCCCTACGAGGAGAGGCTATGGGACCTGAACCTATTCAGCCTCCACAAGAGAAGGCTGAGGGGGAATCTAGTGGCCTGTTACAGACTAGCCAGAGGGGATCAGCAGGCATTGGGGGAGTCCCTGTTCCCCCGACCACTACCAGGAGTGACCAGGAATAATGGTCACAAGCTGGCAGAGGGTAGATTTAAGCTAGATATCAGGAGGTGCTACTTCACGGTCAGGGTGGCTAGGATCTGGAACCAACTTCCAAGCGAAGTGGTGCTGGCTCCTACCCTGGGGGTCTTTAAGAGGAGGCTA
This sequence comes from Gavialis gangeticus, assembly GCF_001723915.1. Classification (NCBI taxonomy): domain Eukaryota; kingdom Metazoa; phylum Chordata; order Crocodylia; family Gavialidae; genus Gavialis; species Gavialis gangeticus. The sequence goes on along the minus strand of NW_017729033.1, from coordinate 37,428,172 downwards.
GATGTACACCTTGCTGGGGTCATTTGACCCCAGTAGTCTTTCCTGTCATGGCAGGGGTTCAGACTCGATGATCTGCTCAGGTCCCTTCCAACCCTACAAACTATGAAACTATGAAACTCACGGTTTGCAGGTAATAAACAGTTCAAACAATAACATATCTTTTTTTTTTAAACCATATCTGTAAATAATGTATAACCAATAAAAGGACTAAATGAGTAGCATGGATTTACCACAGTTCATCCAGCTCCATTCATCACATGTCAGTAAAATCTCCCAAAACCTCCTTCTTTTTAATTATTTTTTTCACAGTTAAAAACAGAAAATCATCCATTCATGCCTTAAAACAGAAAATTATCAATATCATATCTAATTTCAATGCATATTTTTCTCAGATGTCCCAAATCAAAAAAGCAGCAGGAAGACAGCTGGAACTGTTCATCACTGACCTGACTTTCTGCCTTTCATAAATACGTTGAGCTCTATATTAAGGCAATGCATGTGTCTTGCCCCCACTACTTCAGAAGAGTTTTCCAAAATTTCAATCTTCTGATTGTTAGAAACCATCTTCTAACTTGGAATCTCAGGGTGTTCATACACCTGCTTCGGGAGCAGGGGGTATGGAAGGTAATTTTTGGAGGGTTGTCTTGAATTCACCCCCCTCCCACTGCTACGTCAGGGGAAAAGAATAGCTGGTGGGTCAGGTATCTTGGAGGGTCATGCCCTCTGTCCCTCCACGTTCAGCCCCCCACAGTCTCTGCCCCTCCTCCCCTTACTGTCAGAGACTACTCTCTCACTCTGCTGCCTCCCAGGGCACAGCATGTGGGAGCTCAGATCTTGACAGGCCATGCAGCAGTGACACTGCTGCTGATCAGCCATGGAGGGTACCGAGTTTCCATGTGCTCCCTGCCCAGGACAGAACCCAGCCTGAGCCGGAGCTCAGCTGAACCTGATAGTGAGGCAGGGGAAGAGGTCAGAGGTAGGGTCAGAAGGGCAGAGGGGAAGCTGGGATGGGGAGGGGGACAGGTGGCTGCAGTGAGTCTGCAGCAGTGACCTTCCCCCGCTCCTCCCACTTCACACTGTATGCAAATCTAAGAACCCCAATTTGAAAACTAGTTTCTTGCATTTCCATTGTTAGAAGGTTTACAAACATCAGTAAGTAAACTTGCTTACATTTAAACAATATTCTGCCATTCCTACAGTAATAATTAACTACAGATTATGAAATAGTTCATTTTACTTTAGAATATTCAAGCTGGAGCTCTTTTGTAAAATGGTTCACCTCAAGGCATCATAAAATATTCCACAAGTAAAATGTTTTCCTA
>NW_017729033.1:37411283-37421850 GCF_001723915.1 Gavialis gangeticus | reverse complement strand
ATCTAAGACAAGGAGCTTTCTCCCCTTGGGTGAAACACCTCGTCTTAGATTCAAGTACATACAGTACCGTACTATAAGTTGAAACAGACGACTGTTGGATTCCCCAGAAATAATGATCACGTGATTTTCAGCTAAAGGAGAGAGAGAGAAACATTACCCAACCAGCTGTTTTCTGTACTGTTGGATAAATTAATCATAATATTAAAGAACAGACTTTATTTCTCTTTTGAAAAAAATAGGTCAAAATATGAATTTGACAAGGAGGACCAGAGACCTGAGGAAGGATTCAGGCTATCATCTTGGAAATGGAGCTAAATTTTTATAGGTCTTTAGGCACCCATGCAAGTAAGTAGCTGCTTCATCAGATTTTCAAAAGTGCAGGTAGGCACATGGCTTCAAGGAAGTCATTGTCTAAGTTGCTTTCTTACTTTTGAGAACGTCACTACCACCCTTTCTGCAAGTAAAGGTGTATAAATACCTTTGAAAATAAGACTGTTGAGTGTCTAACCAGAGCACCTGAGTATGCCCTGCCTTCTGATTGCGCTGATGCTGGAACAGCCAGCTTCCACGTTCCATACAGCCTGGCTTGCACACAGTTTTTGCACTCGTATTGCTATTTTGGTTAGAGCTGTGCAAATATGGAAAGTTAATAACCTATAGCAGCAGAAGAATTTTTATGTTGCTACCATATTAGGAAAATAGCATGTCTCAACTACACTGGCATGGGGCAGTGTAAACTACACTTTTGTATATATGCTGTTGTTCAGTGGCGAATCATGCGCACAAGCTTTCCCATTACACACCACTGATTAGTTAGAAGTTAGATACTGAATGAAGCAAACTTCCCTTAGACTGTTCTGCTCAGGAAGTGATGGTAGCTTCTGGGACCAAAATCATATTGATATTTTTTTGTTGGTTTGCTTCATCTCTCTCTCTATATATCTCCAGGTTCCCAATGATGCAGGCATTTTCATTTTCAGTTTTCTGTAGAGCTGAATATCAGCAGGTGGCAACACAGTCTTTACTGATGCTATTGTGTAATTTAGCAGTGGTGAATAGAGATGACAGGCTAGTACAGCATCTGCTTCCTGAAGGCACTTTTCAGTTTAGGAATGTAGCACTAGAAGGGGCCTTTTGGGCCATCAGATCTAATCCAGTGGGTTCATTTACTCAAAGATTCCTAACAATCACCAACTTCAAAACCTCATGCATCACAACTACAAGTGACAAACTAGAAACACCAAGAACAACCGCAGATAAAAGGAGGGGAAACAAGGGCACTGACAGTGCCCTGCCACTGCACTGGGAAAGCAATAACTGATTAATACCTTTCACTTGTTATGATCTGCAAGTTTGTCATATGCAGCACTGGGCATAGCTTCATCGATGTCACTATCCATTTGAGACCAGTATAAAACATCCCAGGTGTGACTTTTACATTTTTCATGTTAGCTCTGTACACACTAGTTTTGGCACCAGAAGCCCTGTCTCTCAGCTGAGTTAATTTGCCTGTGACAAGTGCCAGGCTAACACAGCTATTCTGATTCCTGTTCAAGAGCTAAGACATGCAAAGCTGTCTCAGTGCTAACTTGTGCAATGTAGGCATATCCAGGTCATAGGCTTTGAATGCAGACATTTCCATAATCAATTTGCAACCTGGCATCCTTCTTCACAAGCCTGCCACTGTCATATCACTTTGCTAGTCAGCACTTGTCTCTCGTTCTTCATATTGCAATGAAGAAAGCATGTTGTGACAGAAGTGAAGTGTTGAGTAACTGTAGTTAGTTGTTTGTAAGAACTGTTCTCACAGGTTACTCACAATGACTGCTGTCATGTTGAAAATCACCATAGGCAGTACCTCATAATGTCGATGACTGTCTTTCAGTAAATAGGGAAGTCATCAGTGAGTCTGGAGATGACTGAGAAGGCGGATCTCAAAATGATAGATGCCTTCTTTGTCATATATCATGGCACCACTGGGGAGGATTTGGTGCTCGTGTCTCCCAGGTATTGATGTTCATATTACATTTCTTCAAATTAGCCTTCAAGGTCTCCTTGGATCTCACTTTTTGCCCATCTCTAGAGTGGTGATTATCAGTGAGCTGGAAGTACGAGACCTGTTTTGGGAGCTGGTCATCAGGCATCCTTAGGGCATATCCTGTCCAATGGAGCTGGTGTTGTATAAACATGGCTTCAATGTTGGTTGGTGTTAGCTTGTGCCAGAATTCTGGACAAGTGTAAAATTGGTACGATAAACAGTGTCTTTGAGGAGCACTGGAAGAGTAAAATACTTGTTCAAAGAGCAATGGGAAATCTCAGTGCTTTGTGTTCTTAAAGGAGGGGACAAACCAATAGCGTGAAGTTGCAGCAAAGTAAATTTAAGTTTGGATATCCAGAAAAACTTCTTCACTGTGAGAATAGTGAAGCTGTGGAAGAGACTGCCTGGGGATGTTGTGGGCTCTCCATCACTAGAGGTGTTCAAGAAGAGATTGGACAGCCACTGGTTGGGGATGATCTAGGTGTACAATGCTTATTTTCTACCAAGAAAGGGCAGGGAGACTGGAAAGGCCGGGCCATCAGGCAATAGCCAGAGTAACCCGCAAGCCAAAGGTAGTAAAGCTGAGTCCTAACAAGGGATCAAATGACAATGGTGTAATACCTGTGAGGCATGGCCATGGATGTAGAGGCAGAAGGAGGCCATGAATTTAGCCCTTAAGGCATGTAGGGCTTGAGGGGATGAATACTGAGAGAGAGAGAACCTAGGCTCCCTAGCCTCCTAGGGTAGCTTCCCCTCATTACTTTTAATAAGGTGTGGCAGGGGAGGAAGCAGGGTGACACCCTGAGAAGCAGAAGCAAGGGCCTAACAGGATCAGGCTGACAAATACAGATGCACTTCTCAACCCATGGGTCGCGACCCAGCTGTGGGTTGCAAAAATATGTAGAAGAGTCATAAGCAAACTTTAAAAATGGATTCTCCTGTAGAGAAGAAAAACATGGGAAACATGGCTTTTCCCTTGCAGGAGGTCAGAGTTCCTGCTTTAGGGCAGGTGGCAGTGGGTTGGCAGTGAGGGGCACTGGGTCAGGACTGGCCCTCAATGTTTACAAATGGGTTCTGGTATAAAAAAGGTTGAGAACCACAGAACTATGGGACACCATGGCAGCCCATAGGCACAACTCCTGTCACACAGCCCTTTAAGTATTTGAAGACTGCTATCATGTTCCCACTCGTGTCTTTTCTGCAAGCTGAACATGCCTAGCTCCTTCAGCCTCTCCTCATATGACTTGCCTTCCAAGCCACTGATCTTCCATGTTGCCTGCTTCTACCCTCTCTAACTTCTCCACATCCTTTTTAAAATATGGAGCCCAAAACTGCACATAGTAGTCCAGATAAGGCTTAACCAGTACTGAATAGTGAGGCACTATCATTTCCTGTGTCTTGAACCTAATGTTTCTATAGATGCATCTCAAAACTGCATTCACTTTTTGTGCAGTTGCGTCACACTGCAGACTCATATGGAGGCTGTGCTCTACCAAGACTCCCAAGTCCTTTTCCATAGAGCTGCCATCCAGCCAAGTGTTCCTCATTTTGTATTTGTGTTTCAGATTATTCTGCCCGAGATGTAGCACCTTCCATTTTTCTGCACTGAACTTCATCCTCTAACCCAGCTTCCCAATCTGTCAAGATCCTTCATTGTGTTTGCAACCTCCAGCATGTTCACAATCCTTCCCAGTTTTGTGTAATCTGCAAACTTGCTTGAGAAGCTTTCTATGCCAGCATCCAAGTTCTTAACAAATACGTTGAACAGCACCAGGCCCAGGACAGACCCCTGTGGGACTCCACCCAAAACCTGCTGCCATTCTGACAGGGACCCATAGCTTATGGCTATTGAGCCTTTTCTATCCACCTTGTAGTCGCTTTATCCAGCCCACATTTCTCCAATTTGTGTATGAGATGGTTGTACAGGACCTTGTCAAAAGCCTTGCTGAAGTTCAAATATACTATATCCACAGCATTCCTTTCACCCACCCAAGTAGTTACTTTGTCAAATAAGATCAGGTTTGTTCGATATGATTTGTTTTTCATAAATTCATGTGATCAGACTTTCTTCCTTGAGATGCTTACAAATGGCCTTCCTTAGGATATGGTGCAATAAATTCCCAGGTATTGGAGCCTTCTTTTTGCCTTTTTAATAAGGGGTGTTACATTGGCCCCTTTCCAGCCTTCTAGTACTTGGGTTATCTCCCACGATGTCATGAAGATCATTGTCAAGTGCTCTGAGATCTCCTCTGCCAGCTCCTTCAGGACCTTGGGATGAAGTTCATCCAGCCCTGCTGACTAATTCATTCAGACCCAACAGAAGCTCTCTATCTCTCTTGTTATCTCCTCTTCTCAGCTTGTTCATTTCCTTATCCAGATAATCCCTATTAGGTGCCTGGCAGCTTTTTTTCTTTTTGTGAACACTGAAGCAAAGTAATTGTTGAGTAACTCTGCTGTCTTTATATGTTCAGTTAGGAGTTCCCCCTGGCTTGTTAACAGAGGACCCACAGCTTCTTTGGGCCTTCTTTTCTTGCCAAAACACTTACAGGATCTTAACCTCCTTTGCCAGGTGCAGCTCATTTTTTGTCTTTGCCTTCCTGATGGTTCTTGCTAGTTCCTGGTGTATGTCCTTGGTGACCTGCCCATTCTTACATTGCCTGTATGCTTTCCTTTTGCATTTGACAGGGGGGTAGGTTGTAGCCATGTTGGTCTAAAGACATAGACAGACAAGGTTCTTTGGGTAAATATATATTTTATTAGACCAACTCAAATAATTGGAAACATTTTTCTTAGCAAGCTTAGCAATACCCTTTGTCAGGTTGAGGAAGCATCTGCAGTTGGTGTGTGCTCTTCTTGGATGAAATGAATAGTAAAGAAGCCAAAGGCTGGTATGCATGCAAGAAAGGAAGTCAGTGAAGATGTAAATTGAGGAGTCAGTGGGCGAGACAGGCTGGGTAGGCAAGGGGATCCAGACCATGCCATGACAAGAAATGTAAAACCTGCCAACATATCTCCACCACCCCCACAATTACTATGCCCCACAACAGAACCATCAACATCCCTGAATCTTACAGCTGCACCTCCAATAATGTTATACATCTCATCCAATGCACCAAATGCCCTGATGAAAAGTGGACTTCCAGTACTCAGCACTTTTATCCTTCAGTCTGTCCTCCCATGGATGAAATTCACCTTTTTAAATCAAACCATGTCCTGAAGAATTGTGAATATGGATAGGCACAGGTTAGAATAATTATCTGATGTAGTTGAAAAGTGTAGTTATTTGTCTTTGGATTTTTTCCATGTGTATGTTGTTTTTATGGCTTATTCTTATGAGACCTATTCCATGTAATCGTTTTTGGTAATCAAGGAAACTTTGAAACTAACTTCACTGAAAAGACTGTGGTATTTTGACACTGCACAAGCATGCACTTGAGTGTGATGGCTTTCAGAACTGTTCTTCTACTATAACCAGGGGTGCTATGGATATTATTAGAACTGACATTGGTTTAGTTGGACAATGTAAAGAGTGTGAAGTATTTTATACTGCATTCCAGTGTATAAAGAGCAATGATATTACAAATCCTTCATGTTACTTAATGCTATGAATATAGCTAGCAAGTAACAAATCCTATTTCTGAAGGGAACTGATACCTGATTCATTACATATTTAGCTCCATCCTAGAAATATTGGAAGCAGTTTCAGAAAGATTTTTTTACTGTATTAAGAGATCTGTTGGTGAAAATTCCTGGGGAAAAATCATATCAGGAAAGAAGCTCTTTGGTTATCAAAGGAAGAAGTGGAAAGAAGCACTTCTGAATTTAAAGAAACTTTAAAAATGCCTCATTTCTGTGTAAACTGATCTTTCTAAAACACTATGAGGAATACTTTGAACTTGAAACTTTCAGGAAGGAAAGAAACAAAACATAGGTCAGGTGGGTGGATATGTGAATGGACTGTATAGTAAACTGCAAATATCTAAAGGTTATCTCCAAGGCTAAGTACAGACAATCAAAAAGCCTCAGACTGAACTGATTCAATTTTTGTAGGTTAGTCTAAGCTGCATAGGTTGAACTGATAAGCAAGTGAACAGGCATTCACTTTTGATTACAAAAATGCAGCCATATGCCTGCAGTGGCCCTGGCCAGAAGCCAGGGGGCACTAGAGCATGCCTCCCTGTTCAGCTGGAGCAGATAGCTTGGGCCAAGGCTTGCCTGCCCACCCTGCAAGGGTGGGGAGGAGGAGGTTTGCAGGGGAGGTGCAAAGCATCCTAGGATGATGGGGGACTGGGATTTGACTTAAATCTGGAGGGGATCTGGGACAGAAGTTCAATAAACTGATTTAGCCTAAATCAGCTAGGTCTAATATGACATCCATCCAGGTTTATAGTAAACTGGTTTCAGCCATTTTGAAAACAGCTTATGTGCAATGAACTTCTTTCGTGTTACAGATTTGAACCAGTTTTTGATTACTTCTAACAGGTTATGTGTAATTTCTGTCCCTAGCACAAAGGAATTATTGGATGTCCTTTCCATATACAGGTCTGTGAGGAATTTAATGATCTCAAAGGGCCTGACTTCTCACTATCCTACTCTATCAGAGAAGATGTTTTAAAACCTGCTTTGGGATTTTGATAATATGAAGGAAGCTCTGTCCATGTAAAGCGGTAATTCAAAACCAACCAGAGACATTGTGACTGGGATAGTGTGCCACACACTTGAAGCAATTACAAAAATGCACAGAGATTTTTTTTTCAAACTGATTTCCAAAGACATGTAAACAAACACGAGAAATTTTGGATTATGGCTCACTTTGGTGTTTGGCAGAACTTACACCTGTAAATTCATCTTCTTCAATCTGATATCTGTGATGTCCCAGGACCATTTGTTATTAACGAAAGCAAGTTACAGCTTGCTTCTCCAATTATCCCTAATATTCAAGTTGCTCAAGAAATATTTTTAAAACAATACTCCCATTGAAAAGGTATGTTTGAACTTTGGTCTATTGTAAAATATCCGTAAGTGGTAAGTTTTATTTTTCTTGTGACTGTTCAGAATTATTTGAAATTAAGGTGTTGCAAATGTATATAACGGTAACTAAGGTAGGACACTGCAAATACAGGCTTACATCGCATGAAAAATACATTCGACTTATTTCATTGTATAAGAATATCAAGCTTATTTACCTTTCTGCCCCTGAGTAACTGTGTGTCATATAATCTGGTTGTCAAGAAGTTAGATATCCATACATACCAAATATTTGTTTTGGTTTCCGGTGAAACACCTCAGGTGTTGAACACAGTCCAAACAGCTATCCTTAGACACAGTGGGCATGTCTACATGTGACACTTACTGCGCATTAGCCTAATAGCACTGCACAGTAGCGTGCCAGTCAAAAACTGTGCTAATAGCCTACTGTTCAGTGTTATCAGGCTAATGGACAGTAAGCATCACAAAATAACCATGCACTGGTGCTACTGTGTAGTAACTCTAATTACTGTGCATTTAGATAGTATTTCACTAGGGAAGTACTAAACTAAATGCACAGTAACTAAGGCACATTAGTGAATGTGTAGATGTCCCCAGTGTTTCTCAAAAGATGCATTCAATGTGTACAGGGAGTGACCTGGATCACCTCTACCACCTGCTTCTTAGTTGGACCACTGGCCACAGGAGACAGAAGCAGACGCTCTGGAAGGTACTTATGGTCAGGATTTTTTTACCCTACACCGGAAATATAGCAGCTCTGTGCCGTTATGCATTTGAGATCTGCACACCATAAACAGAGACATGTATGGGTCAGGATTCACAGCAGCCAGCACACTAGGTGGGGAGGTGCATTGGTCAGTCAGCAGGAAATATGTGGTAAGGACCAGGGAATGGGTGGAATCCTGCTGTTCTCATGTGGTTAAGCAGCACTATCGCCTGCGGCCTGGAGACAGACGTTTCAGTTAACATGAGATTGACAATCTGAACCCCACCCCCATCACTTAGAACTGAGGAGGGCCCACCCTCCTTTTGCCCACTAAACTAATGGTTAGGACTAGGAAGTGGGAGCCCTGACTTCAGGCCCACTCACTGCAGTGGGTTTGAACACATATCTCCCACTTTCCAGAAAAGGGCCCTAATCACCAGATTATGGGCTGGGCCAGGCTGCGGGCATCCTGCATCTCCCCTGTGGGGTAGCCAGGAGTATGGGATTCCTGGGACCAGAGCAGACAAGAGAAAACCTGACTGTAGCTTGGTGAGGAGGGTACTCCTAAGGCAGAGTCCAGGTTTTCCATTTCCTTGAAAGTGCTCTAACTACTAGACTAGTGGTTCCAAAGTAGGTGATTTCTTCCCCTGCTCCTCCCCCCAGGGGCTTTGGCAGAGGAAGATTTTGTGACTCCCCAAAGCCATAAGATGTGAACAAATGCTACCATACACGTCTCATTCAAAACAGTAGGAGTACAGAGCATGTGCAGTAGCTGTGTTTTCCAGTGCCTAGGTCCTTACTCACTTGCATGCAAAAAAACCATTGATCTGCACTGAAACACCAAGGATTTCGTATGTGCATAAACATTTAGGCATGTCTTTGCTGAATTGCACATTGGAGAAAAGGTCCACAAATCCTTTTTCAATCCAAGCCAAGGAAAATATGTCAGGAAGGTTAAGTGATTTGACGAAGGCTGCAGACGGTGGCAGTGTCAGAACCAAATCCTTGCTCTGATCCAGTTTCCTGTGATGCCTCCCACATTATTGAGCAGCCAGACATCACACTGATTCTCACTTGAAGAGGCAGGGCAGATTCAGAAACTCATCCTGACAACTTTAGCAGTAAGAACATGAATAGATCAAAAATCTCTTTAAAATAAAGGAAAGCTTCCAAACCTGGAACACTATATTTTTCAAGACTATTTTGCAAGAAAAAGAGCTAGAAAAAAAAAGCTGAAATTATCCCTGACAGCTGTCAATCACTGAATCAGAGGCATGTCTGAATGTGGGCACTGGGATTGTAAGTCTTAAAGCTCAACCCTGGCAGTGGAGTTTGCATTCAGAATACCTTATGGTGCCAGATCTGTCATGAGTGTTGATCCATTTTGAGTTAATAACTTCTCTTAATGAGAAACAAGTCAAGTGGGGTTCCCAAGCCCAAACCTTTCTTCTTCATCCTTAGGGCAATTTAGTCATCTATCTCTTTCTCTCTCTTTTTTTATTCTCCTAATTAATTGATTCTGTGCCACTTTCGCAATCTTGACCAGGCCTGTGAACTGTATGTTCTGTGCCTTAACTGCTTTTCTTAATTCTCGTATTTGAGGCCAACCCTGGAACTTTCATCTCCAGGTGAACGATGTGACTAGTTTCAGAATTGCCTCGGCCAATTCAGAACTGCAGGTAACAGATCCAATTGCTGAACCTAGTTAGCAGTCTGCAGCACCAGTAGCTAAATATCAGTAGATAAACTGTCAGAGTTGGGGATTAGTGGTCAGTCACTTGAGTGCAGTGCTTCTCAGCTTTTTAAGGGTGCTGTGGGGTGTCACATAATATTAGCACAGTTCAGTGTAGAAACATCTACATATGACTCACAAGATAAACCAAGAGATTTCCAATAGGAACCCATGGTGTCAAAAACAGAAAGACTATAACAGGTCAGAATGAGTTCTTGGCAGTAGAAGAATTGCACAACAGTCATTTTTTCTATAGTCAAAAAACAAGGGAAAGCAAAAACTTGGCATTTTGGGCAGTGAGCCTCGAGCTTAACAAGGGGTGCCTTGAGTCTAAAAAGATTAAAAATCACTACTTTGGCATGTACCTCAGTTTCATTTTTCTAATGCTGAAAAAATTGAGAAAATTGAACTCTTCTGTTTCCTCATTTCTCATATCTCTGCTTTGGGGCCCTCCACATATGGTCCAAACATCTCCTCGGCTGCAAACCACTTCAGACAATGCCTCTGAATTCTGTCTTCATTTTCCAGCCTCTTACTTCCTTTGCTCCTGGAGGTGAGGAGTTAAAGAGAAATGCATGTTATCTGTTTCTTACTCCTAATCCTAATTCCATCCCCTCGGCCATGTCACTTTTTGTCCTTGGAAATACTGTATATCAAATGCCCTTCTCTGCTTTCAGAGGAAGCTGCTGGAAACTCAGCTGTTCTATGGAGGTTCATTGTTACAACCATTCTTTATGAAACTTTTGGAGCAACCTCATTCCTCACTGAATTTATTAACACCAGAATGTTTACTGGATATCTCAACCTAATTTTAATGTTCTTTTATGGTTTAACAGAAATCAGACTGAAATCTCATAATCAAACTACCTCAGAGTGGGGAGGAATGAGGTGTCTGGATCTAAATTGTGCAGTCTGCTGTATGACTCTAATAGGCTGATCTGAATTTCCAGAGTTTCATGCCTTGAAACCTCAGGCAGGTGGGATCTGATTGTGAGTTATTTGGCTTGAGATCATCTCCATATGTAGAATTCTGCTTACCTTAACAGTGATGTAGGTATGTTATTTTAAATAAATAATATTCAATAATTTATATTTCTCATGA
>NW_017729033.1:37395304-37406283 GCF_001723915.1 Gavialis gangeticus | reverse complement strand
AATTTTGCAGTCTGCTGTATGACTCTAATAGGCTGATCTGAATTTCCAGAGTTTCATGCCTTGAAACCTCAGGCAGGTGGGATCTGATTGTGAGTTATTTGGCTTGAGATCATCTCCATATGTAGAATTCTGCTTACCTTAACAGTGATGTAGGTATGTTATTTTAAATAAATAATATTCAATAATTTATATTTCTCATGAATAGCTTAACATAAAAAGAGACATGATAAAAACTACTACAAGCAGCGTAGCTTGATCCTACTTAGTTCTGAACATCCACTGAACACAGTGGGCAATAAAAGGTGCTTGGTTCCCTATAGGATCCAGCCCTTTATGACAGAAGAGCTTTTTAAAGAACCTGTGAATGAATACAACTTTTATCATCACGTGCAAGGAGGGAACTAGCATAACATCTAACTTACTCAAACATGCCTGTCACCCCACTGGGGTGGTTTTTTTTGGAGGGGGGCAGGTTTCCACTTTAAACAAGCTGGCATTTTTTCAAGAAGGTGTGTTGGCATAAGTGAATAAGGCACTAAAGTATTCCATTGTATTGTAATCTCCTTGTTGGAGGGAGGAAGGTGTGTCCCTGGCTTTATAAATAGCACCCTGCTTTACAACTGAGCATGAGACGTTTGAAAGAGCCGAGATTCATCTTGAATTGCATTCGGACCCAGGCAAGCACTTTGCAAGGTATGTGTTCAGATGATCTCGCTTCCCAGCGTTGCATTTCTTGTAGAAAGTTAGCGTCACATAATTAGTGGCAAACCTTTTTGTTTGCCTCTAAAAGGGTGCTCAGTATTTGCAGCACCCTTGCTCCAGAGGTCTCCCTGCCTTACAGTTGTAGATGGTGACAATCACTGTAGTAATTCAACAAAGCATGTATGAGCTACACTAAAAGAAGAGTCTGCTCTCATCTTCTGATGGCTACTCATTCAGAGGAGTAAATTTGTGTTTAAAGGCATTAACAGTTGAATAAAAGTATTTGCCAGAATGCTTTGCCTGAAGCTAAGTTATTCATTTGGGAACCTCACTACAGGAAGGGTGTGGTAAAAATTTGTGAACCATAAAGTGCCCTGTTATTTCCATATACTTTATCATAGCCATGGGTCCTGATTTTTGCAGGCTGCTTAGTATAGATGACCCCAGGACTGAATTTGGAGGCAGGGGTCCACCTATAGGAAGCAGTGTGCTGGATAATGCAACCTATTTTGGAAGCTGTGTTTTAGCCACCTTGAATTTGCTATAGTCTTAAAATTGAATAACCTATCATCACTTAACTTCTGTTCTCCTAGAATTGGATGGTTTCTGATTCAGTATATTGCAAAGACCTTCAAAAGTAAAACCAGATAGATACATTTTTCTGAATAAATATTTAATGATTCAGTATTCAAACTAAAAAATAACCAAAAAAAATTATTTTTGTGCGTGCTCCATGCAAAAAAAAAGTTTTTAATAATCAGAAAACTAAAAGAATCATGTTTGAGACTGAATGAGACATTTTGTTCAACCTGAAACAAATTATTAATTTTATTTGGGTTGGGTTTTTTGAGAAAAACAAAGGGACCCTGGTGCCATCAAAAACAGTAAAGAGGAAAAGGAGTTATAGTGGCAAGTTTCCTTTTACACTATAGCCCAGTGATTAAGATACATATCTGACATGTTACGGGGTGTAGGTTGTAGCCGTGCTGGTCTAAGGGCATAGGCAGACAAGGTTCTTTGCGTTAATCTGATATCTTTTATTAGACCAACTGAAATAGTTGGAAAACAATTATTAAGCAAGCTTTCAGGTTCAAAAACCCTTCGTCAGGCTAAGGAAGTTGGTGTGTGCTCTTCCTGGATGGAATGAAAAGTAAAGAAGCCAGAGGCTGGGCTGGGCTGCATGCGAGACAGGTAGTCAGTGAAAATGTAGATTGAGGAGTCAGTGGGTGACTGTCTCTTATTAACTGACTCCTCAATCTTGTCTGCCTATCTGACATGCGGAAGACCAGGTTTAAACCCTCTCTCTACCTTGCATGGAGCAGGGATTTATATTCCAGTGGCTGAAATACCTTGGTATAAGGTATTCTCATGCAGGGGTGTCTCCCTTTGGTTTTTCTGTTAAAGCTTTTTCAATTTGTATAAATATTCAACTAATTATTGGACTAGAACGAGAGTGAGAGAGAGAGAGAATGACTCTGTAGTTGTATGGCTTGGGCAACCCTATGTAAATGTAATTTCTCAATGGGACACCAATGTTTTATAGCTGAATTTTTCACAAGTATAAAATGAAGCAATCCTATAAACCAGAGAGTGGTCCTATCCAAATCTGTGGAATTTGCCTGATCATTCTGCTTTAATACACTGGCTATCCACTCTCCTATCTAAAGCTTCAAAATATGGCAGCTGGATGAAGTTCAATTTTAATTAAGATATTTCCCTAATTATTTTATTTATTTGCAAAACAGGTAACAAGCAAAGAAGAGATGATGAAGATCAAAAGTTTTGCACTTCTTTGTATGTTGATTCTGGTCTCTCAGATGCTATTAGCTAATGGTGACGATCAGAAAGAAAGACCAAAAGAAAGGCAAAATACTGAAAAGAACAGAAAAAGCCAAAAGGGCTCTAGGCAACAGAATGAGAAAGGACAACAATCCAAAGGAGGCAAAGCTTCTCTTAAAGGCAAATTTGCAACCAAAGATAATTCTGAGTGCAGCTGGGCAGTGAGTGAAGTAGGCGCTGTCACTCTCAAAGTGGACTGCAAGAAAAGTGAAAGCAGCTTCTGGTGCGAGTTTTCAGGAAACCCTTCCACTTGTCCTCAGTTCGCAGCAAACCATGTTGCTTACTGGAAACAAATCTCTCGATCCTTAAAGAAACAGAAAAACATCTGTCAAGACCCCAAAAGTGTCCTAAAATCTAAAGTATGTAAAAAAGGGCCACAAACCGCCCACCTCACCTTAGTCAGCTCAAGCCTTGTAACACCTAGTGCCACAAAAGGAGAGAAAACTCACCAGGATAAAGAAGTTTTCCAAACTTCAGCACCTGCTATTGGAACTGAAAAAAAGCCAGAGAATACCTCTGATGACTGCGTTGAAGACATAGATTATGTTGATCAGAGAAAGGTGGCTGAAGAATACTGTCCGGAAAGTCTGCTCTCTGTCTGCAACTTCTTCATTTCAATGATACAGGATAAAAAATGCTGACAAGGTCATAAAATTCATTACTATTGATAAAACTGTCACTGAAAGCTTGGTCCCATCTACTGTACTGCACAGCATTCCAGATTTGCCTTTCCTGCTATATTACATTAAAAAAGTAACAAGGCATATGGCTAAGCAGTTAAAGATCTTGTCTGAGTTAGTGTTATACTGAATTCTCTGTACTTGGCACAGTTGAAGATGCTGTAGATTTTATTTGCATATACATTTTAATGCAAATGTTACTAAAAATGTCACATACTCTGTAAAGATGTATATAAGCCAAGTCCTTTCTTTGTTTCTCTTTGAGCTGTGCTAGCCAAAGTCATGATTTCAGTGCTGTGCACTTTTTGATGTCAAAATTACTAACAATAATAAACTTCAAAATATATTCAAAAGCTTCTTTGACTATCTATCTATCTATCTATCTATATTTGTGTATTTGAACTGACTTTTCTCTCTCATGAAAGACTGATTTTTTTTATATTACAAAAGTATGAAAAGTTCAGATTCAGTTTTTGTGTGTGTGAAACATCCAACTTGCATATATATGTTGACATAATCTTTTCCCATCCCTCCTTATTCTTCTCTCCCTTCCTATTCTTAATCTCCCACCCTACCCCTTAAACTCTATGAACAAACTAAGCCATTGCACTTGAGTGCCTGTTCAGATGCATGTCAAGGACTGATCATTCATAGTCTGAAGGCATTGTGTCACCTACAGAGTAGTTTCATTAATATATTTGCAGTTGTGCAAAATTCAGCTTGCTCATACCTTGGTTGAGCAATTTTTTAATGGGTAAATAAATTATCATTACTTTTTCATTATCATGAAAGTAAAGGGCAACAGGAAGTTTTGGTGCCTGAACTGATAAATTTTCCTGAGCATTTTGTGAAGCTTTGTATTTGTATTTTAACCCAAAGAGTGTAGAACACTTTACAAGCATCAATTCTCTCAAGTGAGCAAAGCAAGCAAAATTCTGGTTTGCATCCATAGATGCTTCTCAAGCAAATCCCAGGATGTCATTCTCCCGTTGTACTTGCCCCCGCTCAGGCCCCAGCTGGAGTACTGCGTCCAGTTTTGGGCTCCACAATTCAAAAAGGATGTGGAGAAGCTTGAGAGAGTGCAGAGGAGAGCCATGCACATGATCAGAGGTCAGGAAAACAGACCTTATGATGAGAGGCTGAGAGCCATGGGGCTCTTCAGCCTGGAAAAGTGCAGGCTCAGGGGTGATCTGGTGGCCACCTATAAGTTTATTAGGGGTGTTAACCAGGATCTGGGGAAAAGTCTGTTCACCAGAGCGTCCCAAGGAATGATGAGGTCAAATGGTCACAAACTCCTCCATGACCGTTTCAGGCTGGACATAAGGAAGAACTTCTTTACTGTCCGAGTCCCCAAGGTTTGGAATAGACTGCCTCCAGTGGTGGTTCAAGCACCTACTTTGAACACCTTCAAGAGACATTTGGACACTTATTTTGCTGGGATCCTATGAGCCCTGCTGACTTCCTGCCCCTGGGGCAGGGGGCTGGACTCGATCTTCCGAGGTCCCTTCCAGCCCTAATGTCTATGAATCTCTCTCATGACAGCACAGGCAAACACTACACTCATTTTCAAGTGTGTAAACTGTGAATAGATATCAAATTATTTGTGATACAGAAGGCTGTTATATCACAGACTGATACAGGAAGTGAAAAAGGGAATAGGTCTTGAACTGTCTCCCATCCCTTTACTCTAACAAGAGACCTCATATACGGACCTTGATTGTACAGTCTTTGCCAAAGACTACATACATTGCTTATTACCATTACTATTTGGACAAACCACTAAATAAAATGCTGCAAACATGTACAAAGCAAGGGGGATTATTTTTGTAACATCTTTTATTGGAATAGCAGTCTAGCTGGGAGAAATGCTAGACACGTTTTTGAGCAAAAAGCTTTTGTGCCTGAAAACTTATCTAACATCTCTCTCAACTACAGAGTTGGTTTAATAAATAAACTTTCTTGTCACACATTTACTGAACCATCACAGCTAGAACAACACTCCAAACCTACTGCAGATATTGTGAACCTTCAGTACTGAAGGGTTTGGCTGTGCTTTTGCTAAGCTAATGAAATCTCATGAGAATAGGGCTTTTACTCAATGGGGATGTGAACAGCACTTCTACCAGCCCAGCCACTGCAGCTGACCTGGTGCCTTCTGCCACTGCTGCTGGCACCCCAGAGCACAGCCCTGGGTTGTTACTTATCACAAAGCTGAATAAAGATACATAATTTTTTTTTGAGAGTCAGGCAAATGCCTCACACTAAGTCCTCTTATGCACAATGAATCCATATGGTGGCACATCTTAATGCTTCCTCCAGCCTGTTGCTGCAGTACTAGAACACATATGTCTCTTTTGGTTTCTGCAATGAATGTATATCAGTTTGCTTTCAAGTCTCTTTCCAGTGAAAAACATCTTGATGCATACTTTTTAAAAAACATGTTTTCTTACCCAAATGTCCTCAGGTAGAGGACATACATCCAGAAGAAGTGTCTGTCTTGGCTGAACTGTTTCTAAAGCAGAACTTTCCCCAAGGTTTGCTTGCTCAAGGGAATCATACTGGTTGAGACCCAAATCAACCATATCGTGCTGGTTGGAGCTTATCATGGCAGAGTAGAAAAGTGAAAGAATAGGTTCAGTACTGCCATCAATCACAGTGCTTTGGACGCTTTGATCTGAAGTAGGTGAATTCATACTGGACTATATTATGTGTCACTTCTGATATTGCTTTTATAGAGCCAACTTTCCAAAGATCTAATGCTGCTATTTGGCATACACACTACATTTTTACTTCAAGACATCCAACTTTATTTCAAAGTCCAGATAGAAGGAGGAGTAGGCAGGTGGTTATTTGTTGATCTACTCACCGTCATATCTATCAGACAGATACTGTATTTCTAGAATGTGCTGATGCCCATTGCCAAACATCACCAAACAAGCAATGCTGCCAACTGCTGAGGAAGCTTGAAAAGGCAGCAATGTTTTGGGCTGAACTGTCTGTAAAGCAGAACACTCCCCAAAATGTGTTCGCTCAAGGGGATTATGCTGGTTGAGACGTGAATCAACCGTATTGTGCTGGTTGGAGTTACATAAAGATTTGGCCATTTACAGATGCTGAAGGCAGATTATCAGTTAACTGTTACACCAGTTGTGGGTGTAGAACTATATTCTGTCTTCTACCCACCCTGTTTTTCGGCTCAGCCTTCATGCTACTAAGAATGTTGTGGCAAAAGAAGATAAGTGTTGGACACAAGCATATATGCTCGTATAATTGTATGTTGAAGCAATCTTGTATGAGTAGTTAGACAGTAAACACCAGTGCACCAGATATAATCAAATGCCTCTATGATAGGTTCAGTGGGCTCTCCTGTTCTAGGCATGCTGGGAGAAGTCTAGCCTTAACTAGGTGCTGTTACCTACACAGACACTGGACAGTTCTTGCACCAGGCCCGTTCCACGCCTGTCTCTTGCTGCAGGAAGCCATTGCTTTTTACAGCCTCCTATCAGGTGATCAGAATTAAGCCAGAGTGGCATTTAAGCCAGTAAGTAAAGACTCCAGCCTTGCAGACAGCCTTGCGTTCAGGCTGCCTGATTGCAGTTACCAGCTGGAACCATAGTTTGGTAGCTCAGTGCCTTGTCCACAAAAGTAAGTGCCTAATTGCCCATCTTCATCTCTTTTTTTTTTTTTTTAGTGCCTAATAATAATGTCTCCTGGCCCCTCAGTCCTCATTTATTTCCATTTACTTCTGTTTTGTATTCAGTAGCTTTTACTAAGAGCCCAGTGCTTCAACCCAGATGCATGTTTAGTCCAGTGGTTACATACGTAATGTAGCGAGACCATGCACTAAGTACTGAGACCGAGCATGACAATCCTGAGTAAATGGGGGCTTCTTGCTGTGATCGTTTTGCTATATCTTCCTATTCTTTCTTTTCTGTTTGATAATCTCCCTTCATAGTCTTCTTGAATCATCTAGTTATCTATGCACTAATGCATCACTATACCTGAACACGATCATTCACAGATTTTATGCTCACGCTTCTCCCTAAGGATGTTATGACCATTCTACATCTGGACAACAAGGTTCCCTCTAAGCTGTGCATGTGCATGACTGCACACGATTTAAAATCATGCCGCACACAAACTTTTTAATGCCATGCACCCACCCGGAGAGGAGCTGGGCTTGGAGCACAGCAGAGGCACCCAGGCTGGCACGGGACACTTACTGGAGGTAAGTTCCTCATGCGGGACAGGCAACGGCTCATCCCCAAGATGAGGCAGGGGCTGGTGCTGGGGAACTGCTCTGCTCCCCAGCTCCGATGCCATGTGCCTCCTCGCTCCCCAAGGCAAGGCAAGGCAAGGCAAGGCAAGGCAAGGCAGGGGTGGGAGCTGGGGCTGGGGGTGGCATAGGCTAGCTGCTACTCAGGGGAGCTGTATCCTCATCAAGACAGAGATCCTTCTTAGTCTGACTCATCTCTGCACCAAGATGTATGTAACTAAATTGCTTGTAAAATTCTGAAAATGCAAGAAATCCCCCCAAATCTTCACATGTAGCTAGCAGGTAAAATACCCAAAACACTAAGAACGGGACACTATATTTTATAAATATATTATATTTACTATTTATATATGATATAGAAATGAGAAAACCCAGCATTTAATTGACTGTGTTGAGTTATGACCCTCAAAGCAATCTTCATGGTTACAGAATGCACGGTACTGGTTCTAGCATTAATTTACTGTAGGGGAAAGCAAATGGTAACTGCATAAAAGCGGGGAAAGAACACACAAATAAGCAGCGACCAAAGCAGCATGCACCGAAAAGGGGAGGTGGGACCAATTTGGGAATGGACCGAAGCGGCGTGCTCACAGACTGAAGCGGCGCGCTCACGGATCGCTACACATTCGAAGGAACAGTGTTGGGCAAATGAGGCATGAAGTAGATTAGCCTATTTGGCCAAGGTCACAGAAATGAAGACTGTCACTGAGCCAGGAACTGAACACGGCTCTCCTGAGCCTGAGCCCAGTGCTCTAATCCTTAGTCTGTGCTTCCTATGATATCTAACATTAGACTGAAGTTCTTCTGAATTTGAACTGTACTTTTAGCTTATTTGTACAATTTTCTTTCAAATAAAACACAGTAAGCTGTTATACAAAATTCATGAATTTAGAATTCCATCTCCCCTGAGAAAAAAGTGTGCACAGACAGAACATTGATTCTGGGGCTTAGTGATATAGTAAAGTTTCAGAAAATTATCTCATATTTAAAATGGGAAATAATCTGGTAACCTCCCTCAACCATGAATAAGCTTTTAAACTTTGCCTATTGTTTACTCCATGGGTAGCCAATCTTCAGCATGCTCGCAACAAGTTATAGGGGCAGCCTGTGTATGGCATACAGCAGATCGGGTGGGGCAGCTCAGTGCCAGATAAGGCAGGGAGCAGAAAGTGGGATGGTGAACTGCACAGGGAACAAGGCGGGAAGCAGAAAGTAGAGCATCGTATTGGACAGGGCACACAGGACAGAGAAACAGATTGGGCAAGGGAAGGGGATTGGTGTGTTACTCAGGGAGGCCTTGGGGCTAATTTGTAGCATGCCTGTCAAAAAGGTTGGTCTCCCACTGTTACAGGTTTTAGACAAGCAAAAACAAGCAAACAACAATGAAACTTGCATTATATCTACATTCCATACAACTGGTTCACATTGTTTAAAATAATTCTCAAATGGTCTTGCCTTTAAGTAAAAATACCCATTTTTTAAAGGGCGAAATTTTGCCCATGATTTAAAAAAAACAAAGAAACAAAAAACCAGCTTCCAAATATATAACAAAATATTTTGTGTACAATATAGATTAATGGACTCAAATGGTAACTTGTTAGTCATATAGCTGACAGAGAACTAAAATGGTTATGGTATAACACTGAAGATTTTATTTAATGCTCTTAGAAATATTGGGTAAATTTAACTTTAATTGGTTTCCTTTTTATTTATTTCAGTGTATTTGCTACTCACTTTCACTCCAGGAAACATTTTGTTTAATACATTTCCCTTCCTGTGCAGCTCTACTCAGTCACCAGTTGGCAGCTGTCCACATTACACACCTAAATGCATGACATGTTTCATGTTACCCCCCAGGAGAACAGGCGGTGGGTGACTCAACCTTCCTACTTCCAACACAGCCCAACCTTCCCCTTGCCCTGGGGGGGCCAATGGGTACCTACCGCCTGATATCACCTCACCCTGGCCTGGCCAATCATCTTGGAGGTTCAGTCTTAAGTCACAGCACGTTTTATAACATGGTTTTAGGACATGTACACATAGCTCAGATAACAACTTCCACTCCCATTTATCTTTATATGATGCTGTCATGGCCAGGGCAGCTTTTTACTTGTTAGTGGCTGCTAAGCCTCTCCTATTCTTTGCCTGCTTTTCATTCCATTTCCATACCTTACGCCGTTTGTTTCCTGCAAGCTATCTCTAAGGGTGATGATAAGTCAATCAACAAATCAGGCTTCAATGGGAAAAAACCTTCCTTAAAAGACATGAAACTCCACAAGCTTTAGCTCAGAGTGTCCTTGCAGTCTTTTAATTGCGGGTGGGCAGGGGGGTTATTCCCCTAGGATTCCTCGAGGGTCTTCATGGGTCTTTGCTCTTCAACTCCATGACAGGGGCAGGAAATCCTAAGGATCTCAAGGTCACTGTAAAAAGCCAAGTTGTTCTGTGCAGAGGCCTAGTGTCTTGACTGAGCTGCCCTATGCTAGGCCAACACAGATTCCTTAGCAACCAGGGAAACCTTCAACCCCTTCTGCTGCCTTATTGCCCCCTCAAGGGGCAACACAGAGGAGAAGGTAGAATAAAAGTGTTCCAGTGGGGTCATGTTATCATATGCTGAAAAATCCCAATACATTTGGAAGGAGGTAATGGTTTAGGCTGGCAGTGGCTCCCAACTTGATTCCTCCAGAGCTCAAGACTACATGATAGCCATGCCAAGAGATATGATGTATAGGGGCTTCTGTAAAAAGAAGTGGCAAGAGACAGTACTACTGTTCTTCTATTCATTTCAGGTTGGATCTGTACAACTCACATCGCTGTTGTCAGTAAAAATGAGAGGGAGCATTAGCGAACAATTTATTCAATCAACAAGGCTTTGTCCATCACTTGTTTCTTTGGCAACATGCTTCTGTTCCAGGTAAAAGCCGTTTTCTCCTGGCCTTCTGCCAAACTGAGTTGAAAAGGTAGGTGCAAGATAAAGGGGTGATAAAGAAAGGAGGAAGGAACTCAGAAAACTGCATGTGAGGACATTCCAGAGGATTGGTGCCTCATGGCACCAGTCTTTGATTCTGCCAATCACTGTGCAGCAATAATAAATGTAATTAGCATGAAGTTCCCAGTTGACCATGGAAATCACACCGTGATTTACAGGGAATAGCTACATCACAAGGACTTCGCTGCTCGATGAGAGTTTGAAACATGTTTGAAACTGTTTGTGCATGTGTGGGTACTGCAGCTCGCTAATGTATCTCACATGAGCTATGGTTAAAAAGAATTGCCCAAATCAACCAAATTGTCTTATTATAATTCTTATATTAAACCTGTAAAATTATTTTAGTACTGTATTAGCCTGAATGGTGCTTTATTTATTCTCTGTGTCTGCAATCAAGAAAAATGAGGATAATAGAATTAAATACCATATTTTCTCACATACAGCATGCTCTAAATCCTGTCCCTCCCCCCCCCCCCCAAAATTGGGGGGGGGGGGT
>NW_017729033.1:37393484-37395126 GCF_001723915.1 Gavialis gangeticus | reverse complement strand
GGTGGTATTTAAGCAGGGAAACTGTTTACTTTGCTGAAAAAGTAACAAACACTAAGCATGCCATGCAGCTGCCACAACGGATGCTGCTTGTGTCTGCTCAGCAAACTGTATTTGCTAGCGGGAATTACAGAGTCCTGTATTAACTTTCTTGCAGCCTTAGCTATTGGCTGAGCACTGGAACTTTGTGCCTGAAGCAACAAGTCTGCTGTTGGCAGTAGCTTAATGAGGCTTGTGATGTGGGAACAATACTTTATTTACACGAACTAATATTAAAAAAACTATTTACAGTGAAGAAATAACAGCTTTACTATGGCCCTTTGCAAGGGTCTGGGACCTAATCTTGCGTGACATAGATAGAGTAAGTCCCCCCTGGGAACACAGAATGTCCTGGATGTGTGGCATCACAGGACACAGTCTGCCATACCAGGGAGTTCCTGATGCCACACTCTGTAGACACTCTGAAGACTTATTCCATGTCACTCACTTGGCCACGACCAGAAAAATCTTTTTTTCTACATTCTGCCTTCCCAAAACAAGGTGTATGTTTTATCTGGGGGCATGTTGTATGCATGAAAATATGGTGCGAGTGTGTGTGTATTCACATGCACACATTTATAGGTGTAGTCCATTTTTACAGCTTTACAACTCTAGGTTGCTCTGGGTGTGGTGTGGTATGGCCACTGGCAAAACCCATGACTGCCTCTGCCTCTGGACTACTCTGCAATATCTGGGAATCCTAATAGCTGTATTTGCTATGGGGAATTTCCTGCTGCCCTTGACCCAAGGCTTGGAAGAGGGTCTCTACAGTTGTCCCAAATAACTTGCATTGCAAAAATGTTTCTGATTCCATTAAAGAGCTTTTGCAGCTGCAGCAATTCTGTACCAGGACCATAATAGGAACAAAAATCCTTCTTGCTGCTATTTTGGGAAAATGAATCAGAATTGGTGTTGCTTATACCTGTACAAATGACCTGGAAGTAGGGCAAAGGTAATGGCCATTCTCAGTTAGAACTGAAATAATTCTCAAGCAAAATTTTAAGGGAGAGCAGGTTGCCTTTTGAATAATAACCCATAAAAATCAAACTATTCTTTAAACTGTGGTCATTATGATGAGGAAATTTAGACAGGATCACAGTTTGGCTGTTAGAAGTGCTTTATTTTGCATGGCCACAGGAGAAAAAGCAAGGAGCAGCTAGTTCTCAACAAGAGCAAAACACAGACTTCTTTATATACTGATAAGTCACATACAGGTCAACGTGCCCTGTAACACCCTCCTGGCAGTCTGACAGCGACTCATCTTGTCTTGCTGAACCAAGCATGGTTTCTCAAGTGGTTCACGATAAGCTTATCCTGAAGGCTGTCTTGTTATTCTCACTCAGCCTTCACCCACATCTCCCATCCTACCTCGACATGTATACACTTCTTTCAGTACTTTTCCATTCTTCATCAATTAGAGGTCCGTGTTGCCCCTTTGTCAGAGTAAGGATGGTACTTTATGGTATACTGACCAAACTGCAACTGGGTAATAATCATAGTCTGCTTTCGAAACCCCAGTAGCTTCAGTTGGACATGGCATTCTTTACTGTATGCCCTAAATTCTTTTGTAGTAATGTGGTGCTTGAACAGCTGCCATATTCCTAGT
>NW_017729033.1:37383034-37388484 GCF_001723915.1 Gavialis gangeticus | reverse complement strand
AACTGGGTAATAATTATAGTCTGCTTTCGAAACCCCAGTAGCTTCAGTTGGACATGGCATTCTTTACTGTATGCCCTAAATTCTTTTGTAGTAATGTGGTGCTTGAACAGCTGCCATATTCCTAGTGAACTGCACTTCTGCAGGGTCAAAAGGGGGGCTAGGGAGGGAGCCCTAAATCTGAGGAAGGTCAATCTATTTAGGGTAGCAACAAGAACATAAAGAGAAAGTAGAGAAGGTAAAAACAAAGAAAACATGCAATACAATTTGGAGATTTAGTGTTGTAACTTAAAGTCACAATATTGTGCCAGCTCAGGTTTTTATCTTGAATCTCAGGGTTTTCCCCCAGAATATTTTGTGAATATGCCATCAAAGTTGAGCATTGCTTTCAGTGAATGTTTCAATGAAGCTTCTCATGATGCTTTCTTTCAAATTTCACTCTTTTGTTTGGATACTACCACACAACAGAAGTTATATCATATTTTTTCTTCCACAGACACACCCTACCCCACTAACTGAAGCCACTTTGACTTGCTTTGTAGGTTTTTGTCTGATGGAAAGACCAGAAAAGGACATGGCCTTCAACCAAATGATTATATCAAGACAACACACCTCCCTCTTCTGCAAGAACAAAACATGAGATGGAAAAGATGAGTTAGAGGCCTGATGAGACAAGTGGGATTGTGTGTGGATGAGTTGGTGAGTCAGGATGAGTCCCTGAATTTAAAGATGCCTTTTCATGTTTTGAGCTTTTCCTACATGACTAATTTTAGCCATTCCTTTCTCTGCATTTAGTATATTACTTTGCAGTCTTGAGGTTACTTTAATGCCTAGTCTTGAGCTTGTGGTGTGAATACAAGATCAGGCTCTTCCAGTTCATTTAAATATTTTCCATAATAGTCACTACCTGTCTTTAAAAAACAGCTTGGTAGAGTAAAGCTGAGATTTGTACCAGTTCTCATATTGCTTTCATAGCCCTGGAAGTAGGACAAGATTGATTTAGAGATAATAACTAATTGATCTGCATTCCTATGGTGGAAGAATCCTGATCCACCTTTGCCCCTCCCTTTTCTTGCTAAATGTCTCTAGCAGTTGGTTTCTCCTTTGATTCTGAAAGCGTCATGTTTGTATTCAATGTTGAAGCCTCAATTTTCCTTTTAGATCGCAACATTTTATACAGGGAAGGTCAAATTCTGCTTTCAGTTACAGTAGTGTAGATCTGCTATAACCCCAAAGATAACAGCAAAGTTACTTCAAATGTACACTAGTATTACCGAGAACAGAATTTAGCCAGTGACTTGTTACTAGAACTGATGTTATTCTTCAAAAATTGCCATTGTAATGTATATCTAGCATAAAGTCCCAGAAGAACACAGAATTCTTAAAATTCTATAGCATTATTTTTGTAAAAAAGGGCTTCAGGGGGTTAGCTGAAAGCAAAGGCTGAGTTTGAGAAAAAGAAGAAGAATTATCCAAACAAATATCACTCACATTGTAAAATTATCATTATTACTGACACTATCCCCACAGTTCCCTTTTACCATACTCATATTACATAAACTTTTACTTCTATGTAAAGGTTCAGGTCATTAAGTCTTCTACGTGTCCACACGATGTTTTACAAAAAATTCCAATGGAAGGTTAATGTACACTCCTGAAAATAAACCTTACCACACCCAGGCGAAAACACCAGATGGATATGTTCTTCAGTGTTGGAGCACATTCAGTTCTTGTCTTACTGAGAATGTCTACGGTGCTGCCAATTACAGCCCATATTATACAAAATTTTAACACAATGCATTTTCTGTCTCATTCAGTAATCATGTTTGCAATCCCCTGAAATGTTTGTCACATAGGCAGGTTTAAGAGTATTGTGTATTGTATGCTACATGACAGTGATTTAAAAAGCCTGGCTAATACTGTAGTAATAATGAGACAGAATGCATGTGATGATCCAGAGTTTGTGGCAGGATAGCATTTATATTTTTCCAAACTTTCTTTGCTTTGCCCAGTTAAATAACATGCTGCTGCTTTTTCTGCCCAAAGCATCATAGAATTTAAATGAAAGGATTTGCTGTCTTCCTTCTCTTTGTCCTAGAAAAGATACGGAGGCCAGGATGTTCTGTGTGTGTTGTGAGCGAGCCCTGTGGCTAGCATTCAGATGACTGGGTTAGCCTCAGGTGTCTTTCAAAGCTACAGAGTAGACTCCTGTTGCCTTTGTTACGTGCGCTAGTTAAAAGAGCCACATTTTTTGAGAGAGAGAAAAACTGTCCTGGGTTTGATGTGATGAATGGGTTAGGTCAGAAGGCAAGAGAGAAGATGAAACTATCATGTCTTAGTAAGTGTTGTTGCCAGTTTTAAAGGTAATTTTTTCATGCTTAGACATGGGATTCCTGGGAGTTGTGATAAGCCCTGGCACATGTCACTTGCCAAGTGGCATCTGTTAACCCGTAATGAATAAAAATGAGGCTCTTTTCCCAGACGGTACAATTGCATCCTGATCCACTGTGCTACTGGGGCCAGGTGGATCTGAAAAGAAGGACTCATGATAAGCAAATTTGTTAATTAAGCAAAAAGTGTTGGTGTTGGGATTTAAGGGCCCACTCTGGTGGATCAATAGTCTATTCTCCAGGTCCTGACTGGTGGCGGGGTGGTCTTCTTAAAGACCTCCCTTGCAGTTCAAAGTTCATGTTGGTGGACTATAATGGAGGTGGAACAATAGTTAGCTCGTATGATCCAATTGCTGCTTTAATGTTACAATATGCTTTCTAGTTTACACGCAGAAGCCAGAGTTTGTTGTTTGTATTGGTATTCTAAAAGGTTGTTTCCACTAGACATGCCTAAACCAGTTTCAATAGACCATGATTTGGGTACTACAAACAGCAAGCAAGCTTTTTCAGGTAAGAGGTCTTATTGGCTCTTTACAATCATCTTATATATCACCTCCAATAGCTGTAGAGCAAGAGACTACAATTTATCTCATGATTGTTAGAAACATGTGTGACTGGTACATTTTACAGGCTATTTTTAATAGCCTGAGGATCATAATGGGAAAAAATTTTTTTTTACTGGGCTTGATCCCAAATCAATTGAAGTTAATGGGACTTTGGATCAAGCTTGTAGAGCTCCTGTAAGTCCTCTCAGACATGCCCATGCTTTCCTTATGTCTCTAACCAGCAACTATGAAGTCTTTAGCAAAATAAATGGTATTTCCTGGTAATAAAATAGAAGGACCCAGTTTCACTGGGAGATTTGGGGCTTGATTCATTAGCTGATGAGTGGTTGGTGTCTGAAATGTATTGTGGGTGCCTCTGGAAGAGCTATTTTGGAACAACGTGGAGCAGGAGTTGTCTCTTTATGTGGTTCGGCAGCACCAACCTACTGGTGGTGCCTGGCAAACAACACAGAATGGGCAGATTTTGAAAGGTGCCCTTTTGGAACATACAACTCAGGAGTATTGGGAATTCAAGCTGAAGGCACCAACAAAAGTAAAAATCCACCATTAAAAATCACTCTGGGAAAATAACAACTATTGAAAACCTCTCTCCAATAGTACTTGCTGCAAGAAGGTATCCCCATCTAGCAACAAGCAGTACCCTCCAGATAATGTTACTGTCCCCAGTATATATTAAGGATTTTGTATCATCTTATTCCATGGAATACATGGGACATTGTCTAATCACATTTTTTTATGACTTTAGGTCTACCTAGCAACATCTACTGACTCTTGCAAGTTTACTTGGTGAATTTCTGCTGTCAGGGTTGATACCCTGCTCAGTGTTACAGTGAAGTCTCTCTGATGACAGCCTCTTTACTGGGCCACTTCCACGTAAGTTTCCTTGTGGAAAATATCTTGGAAATATTTCTACTCAACCATCCAAAAATACCCATCTGTCTTTTCTGCTCAAGACCTTGGGAAACTCTATCTGGCAATGGGCAGGCAAATGAAATTTAAAAAAAAAAAGCTTTTCTGCACATTGCATGTATGTTCAAGACTTTAGATTCACTTAACATAGTTGTGTGTGCAATTATTATTGCATGAAGTAATTCTTCGAGTTTCTCATTGAGAGTTAGGCAGGGCTTCACCATCCAACCAGGTGTACTGGAATACATGGTGTCACGGGGTGGCCCTAGGAGTGGCCGTGATCCCGCTAGCGCCCCCTGCTGTACCAAATTAGGAGATCCGGCACCCTCTGATTCTTGCCCGCCACGTCTTTGATGATATCTAGCTTAATAGGGGAGGCTGCCTTTGATCTCCTAATACAAGGTGTTATAATTGTCCGGGCCCCTACTCTCTACGGGTGACCTGGTGCACCCCAGCCTTATGGGCTATGTGTGCCTCCTACCTCCCCTTTAGCATGCCCCAAGCCTCGCAGCTGTTCCGGACGTTGTCTGGTCACTTGTGCCTTGCCTGGCACCTTGGGCTTGTCACGCAACCCAACGCCCTTCCTCGGGGGCCCCTGGGCTTGTCACGCAACCAACGCCCCTGGCTCTAGCGCCCCTGTGTTTGCTAGCCCTCGCTCCTCTCTGGGGCCTACTCCTGTGTTCGCCTTTCTTCGGGCTCTATTGCACGTGTCGGCCTGCCTCAGGCGTCCACCCGTGCGCTCGCCCTACTCCAGGCTTTTGATCGCGCTTCTCGCACCCTCGCCCTTCTCGGGGGCTTGTCCCACACTTCTCGCGCCCTCGTTGTACAAGCCCGGTCGTGCCCCTTCCGGAGTTCGGCTAGTGTACTCGCCCTCTTCAGGCTCTCACCTGCACGCTCCGGCCCTGCCTCAGACCTCTAACCGCGTGCCTGCCCTACTCCGGCCTCGTACACTCACCCACATGCGGGCCTATACACGCGCTGTCCGCGCTATCACCCTCTCTGGGTTCTGTACCCCACTCAACCACGCTTGGGGCTCAGGTGGCCTGTAGCCGTGCCTGGCCTCCTGGCTCTTCTCGGGGTCTTTCGCCTGACTAGGCTGAATACCGCCCTCGGGCTGGGGTCTCAACCCCCACACACCGCACCACACCGGTGCCAAACAGCCATGCCTCCCTGGCACTGCTCAGTGCCCGAACAGGGCACCCAGGAAATCCCCAGCCTACCGGGGATCTCCCGTGAGGCCTCCTCACACCCCTACAGCCTCACCCGGTCCTCTGGTGATTTACACAACGATGAGCCAACTGGCTATAACATAACAAAAGCCTCCCCCTCCGGGGCTCCAATGACTTCTCGAAACAACAACACGTGAAGCCTCTCGGCTCTAACGTAACCTCAAGCCAACCCGGCTGTAACCCAAAATGAGCCTACCGGCTATAAAACTCCACACCGCCCTGGCTCTCCTTCAGGCCTCCCTGTCAGAGGCCTCTCCTTCCCAGGCCATTCTGCAGGCACTCAGGCAGTCAAGCAATGACGCTGGTCTGCTCTGCTCAGCTCTATAGTAGAGCTGTTGCTTCTCCGGCTGCCAGGTGGT
>NW_017729033.1:37371142-37378034 GCF_001723915.1 Gavialis gangeticus | reverse complement strand
ATGGTATTTCAAGGAAACTGCCACTGTCACACTCTTTCTGGCATGACCTTTCCAATTGGCTGCTGCAGCAGAAAGGCCAGAGTTTGACTGGTTTCAGTTTCGAGATAGAATACATCAAATATTAGCAGAAAGATCCAACATATTACAGTTCAGCCTATCTTGAAAATCCGAGAATAAGAAATAATGCTGACAGATTGTATTATGTGATGCCAAGTACAGAATTTTAAGGGCAACCATTATAAGTAGAGATGAATCTGACATCTTAACACCAATTACTTACTTGAAAGTTCAGTCCAGAGCTTAAATTCACAACCCCAGCTCATCTCAAACAGTAAGATAATGATTTTTATTTTTATTTGTGCTGTTATAGCCCCTATGATTCCTAGTAATAGACCAGGACCCTATCTGTAGGATGCACAACAGAATGGTACGTGTTATAGGTTGAATTTCCATTGGGATACTTAAGATACATAGGAAAACTAACCATGCCTTGAAGTTATGAAATTACAGAAACACTAGAACTCAGCAATATAAATTCTGATCTAATTCACCTGCCATTTAAACTAATGCCATCGTATCATGTGTTGGCTAGAGTGTAGTTTTGCTTGGTGCCTTTTAGTAACAAAATAGAAGGACCCAGATTCACTGTGAGAAACATCTGTGCGTTCCACATGAAAGACATGTACAATACATAAAATAATTCCTAGGTTATACTGCTAACTTTACAGGCAAAAGCACCCCCACCCCAAGAAATACTTTTCCCAAAAGAGGTTTGCTTGTTCTTTTTCAGTCACTAATAACAGAAATACACATGCCTTTTAAGTGTGGTGAGTCACTCCATCCATTACAGGAAAACTGCAGTAATGCCAGAGATGTAAGATCTTGCCAAAGAAGGTTGTTATTACAACTAATTAAACACTTCTAAGTTTTATGCATTCCTCTGTGTTTATGAACTGGAATTTATTTCTAAGCACCTTTCAATGTGTTGACTACCTTAGAGATGCCTCCACAAATTAACGAAAGACATTAAGGACTTGCCTGCTGGTCCTGGGGAAGATGTAGGGATTGAACATGCCCTGTCCTACTTGAGCCCTTTAATGTTCTTCAGAACCAAAAGTTCACCTGGAAGTTCACCAGACGGAAGACACTAGTGCTCTGGCCTTGTCTTTAACAGCTGCTTTCAGGCCCACCAGAGACCTGTGCTTTTAATTTGTGTGACTCACTAATTAAAAGTGCCCGGTGCCGCATCAGGAACACATATAAAAACATAATGATTAGCTCGATTAAATATAAAGTTTTAAAAAACCACAACAAACTAGACAAAAAGAGGTAAAATACTCAAAAGACAAAGAATCGTTAGTCCTGTAGTCATTGTACTTAAATGTATATCTCTAATTCAGATCCATAAAATAAAATTTAGCCTTCTTGAGTGTCTTGACAGTGTCTCCAGTATTTTACTGTCAGTCATTCAGTAATGCCAACTCTTATTAACCTGATTTCCAAGTCAAATTACCTCTGACTCATGATCTCCTGATAGAGAGATCAAATCTCAGGATTTTTTCCTTTGGCACATGTAAGGTCCCCAAACTGGCAAGTCAGTGGAGAGGAAGGGGCAGGGGGAGAGGGAAGGGGTGGGAAGGGGTAGATCAAGGCCCTCACAGTGAGGGAGGGAGTAGGGAGGGGGTGCATGGGGCTCTGGGGCTGGGGCAAGTCATGCAACAGAGCCCTGGGTGGCTGTATATGTGTGTGTCCCTCACTCCCAAGCCACAGCCCTCCCAGCCCTGCTGCTGCCCCTCACTGCTGAACCACAGTACCCTGCATCCTGCCAGGGTGTGCAGGGGCCTCCCCTGTCCAGGCTCCAAACCCCACACACACACCCACAGCCCCCCACAAATTCATAAATAACTTCCCCCCTCACTTCAAAAATAGCATCTCATGATTTACATTCCAAATCTCTTAATTTTTTAGAGTTTGTCTCATGATTTTTGACAGTGGCAATATTGGTCATTTCTACAGCTGAGTTATTATTACGAGACCTGAGTTAAGGTTTTTAGCTAAAGCTAAAAGCAGCCTGGAGGACAGTGAATTAGAAAAGAGACATTACTGAGAATAGCTAACAGACAGCAAAATTGCAAAAGGAAGGATAGTTTAAACAGCAGAACATCAAGACTATTAAAAAGGATAGAGGGCTGTTAACACCTGTGGAGTACAGTGAGATTAACAGGGGGTGAGATGACCAGGGGTATGATGTCAATTGATATCAGAACTGCCTGAATAGAAATTCAGCTGCCCCTCCAGTGGCTTTTAAAGTTTGGGTAGAGCAGGAATCAAAGGGGGTGCAGGCAAAGTGTGCAATGGTACCACTGCATCCCCCCTGGATCCACCTCTGTGCATATTCACTGGGACATGCTGTTGCTTCAGTATAGACAAGCTCTAAAGTGTAACACACAGTAATCTGGCCAGCTCATTGAGTCTGCAGTCCTCACTCAGCTAAACCTTATTGACTTCAGCTCCTCTTGATTAAAGCCTGCATAATGAAGGCCTAGGAAGGATATGCACTCATAAACATTTTATAGTGTGGTGCGAGTGCTGTTTTCTGGGATCTCCAGGTCCTCATAGTTATCACCCATTCCCCATTTTCAACTGTGGGGTGTAGAAATGATCAGAAGATGACTAAAAATCTTTGTGTTGATTTAATGGGAAAATCGACTACTACTGTTTCATTTAGTTATTTATTTTTCATTCATTTGCTCTCAGCACAGCAATTTCTGATGTTACTCTGAGGCTTTTCTGGACTCAGCCTCAAGCAAGTGAGCAGACTAATTCCTAGAAGGGCTCAAGTAGAGCCTAGACTCCCTTCTAAGAATCATCTTCCCACTGCTTCTTTCTCCTTCTGTGTTTGCCTGATTCTAGGTAGTACAGTCAAGAAGCAGGATACAGAAGGGCCAGAAGAGAGGTGCTTGTGGACTTCTTGTTTTTTTGATGCTCAGTTTAGGTAAGTTCTGAACAGTGTTCAGGGAGGAGGCTGTGGCATTCAGGCGAGCATCTGGGGCCAGACTAGATTGCCACAGACAAGTAAGATAAGCGCTTTAAACGTACATGGTCAGTAGGGCTGTGTGAAGCTGTGGGTGCTGATTTGATTCAGAGGAGATTCGGCTCAATTTTGGTGGCCGAATCTCCAAATCTCCAAATCCAAATTGAATCAGGAGACCAATTAAAAGGTCTGAATTGATTTTCAAATCTCCCCGAATCAATTCAGAAAAGATTTGGAGAGCTTCAGCTATTCAGGTAGTCCCCACTCGCTGCTGCAGGGAGCCAGACCTGGACTCCATGCTGGTAAGTAGGGGGTGGGGGAGGGGAGGCTATAGGCATGGGGAGGGGACCAAGGAGGGACCCCTACCAGATCCCATCCCCTGCCTTATCCCCCAGCCTCCCACGGCTGCTCCACTCGGCCCCAGCTCTAAAAAAAAAAAAAAAGCCCCCACTCACTGGCTACTGCCAGGTGGGGGGGCTGATCCCCACTGCCCCCCACTGCACCATGCCATGTGGGCGGCTCTGTCATGAGCCCCCTGATCCAGGCCCGTTATCCTAGCCGCCCCCATGGCTGCCCCGCCTGGCCCAGCTCCTGGCCCTATAAAAAGGAAAAAAAAACAACCTGAACTTACCGGCTGCTTCAGCAGCCTTGGGGCACCTGGGGGCTCTTGACAGAGGACCCCCACACAGCATGGGGCAGTGAGCATGGCCCCCCTACCAGGCAGGAGCCGGTGATCTGGAGCTTTTTTTTTTTTTTTTTTTAAGGGCTGGGATCTGGGCTGAGCGGGGTAGCCATGGAGGGGTGGACTGGGAAAGCAGGTGAGGGTCAGGGGGCTCATGAAAGAGCCCCCCATACAGCATGGGGCAGTGGAGGGCAGTGGGGATTGCCCCCCACCTGGCAGTAGCCAGTGAATGGGGGCTTTATTTTTTTTTCAAAGAGCTGGGAGCTGGGACCGGTTGGGGCTGGAAGAGCAGGCATGGGATGGGGCCTGTGTGATTTAGAGATTCAGCTGATTTGGCAGCAGCCAGATCTCTGAATCAGATTCAGCCAGATTGATTTGGGACAGTGATTTGAATCACCGAATCAAATCACTGTCCCCTGAATTGGCCGAACCCGAATCTGCTCCCTGCCCCCTGCTAAAGGCATGTGGTTCCCCCCCGGCCCCGCATTGACTACACCAGCAGCACATCATCCTCTGCTGTGCAGCACTAGGAGAGGCAGGTGCTGGGACCCATGGCAGGAGTGGATCAAGAGGGGGTGCAGTAGTGTGGGGTCCACCCCCCATTTGGACTGCTGTGGGAGCAGCAGTGGGGATTTTTTTTAAGTCCAGAATCAGGTAAAAGTCCTGTCTCCCCACTCATCACCCCCTCCTTTCCTTTCCATCCTCAATAGCTTAGGCATCCCATGTCCCTATTGATCCCACTGTCTCTGGCTGAGGGGAAGGGGGCTCCAGATCCTTTTCTGCCTGCTCCAGTCAGACGCTGTCGCAGTAGCAGTGACAGTAGGTTCATCCTGTCTGCCCAATCCCCCAGGCAGTGGCAGATTTACCGTAAATCAAACAGTGCGGTGGCACGGGGCCCCCAACAGCAGGGGGCCCTGCCACTGGCACTGCTGCCACCACCAGACAGCTTCCTGCGTTTGGTTTGTGGCCCTCTCTCCTGCCCAGCAAGTTGTAGGCATCTTCAGCCATTCCAGCTGGAAATACTGGCCATTGCCCCTCCCCCATGGCTGGTGTGCCACACTAATTCCCCCACGGACGTGCCGTGGCATGGGAGGTGGAGCCCTGCATCCTGCTTGGATCACAGGGCCCCACTAACCATAAATCCTCCACTGCCCCCAGGTGTTCCCTGCCAACCTGGGAGCAAGCGTGGGCCAGAGACCTGCCTGTTGCTTTTTTCAGCTGAGCCTAGCTGCAATGCCTCTGGAGTGCCTCCTCACCGTGAAATGAATTGGGAGAGTTGTGTTTTGGGAGAGTTCTTGGGGAGGGACTCCAGAGCCTCTGCAGCCAGGATCAGCAGGGCACAGCAACAGCCATAGCAGCAGGTGAGTTCGCTGAATCCCCCAGCCTCCCTGTGCTTGCTCCTGGGTTTGTGGGGCACACCCAGGAGAATGGGCAGAAGGGAGGATCTCACCTGTTGCTTCTGCTACTGTCCCCTGCTGAGCTAGGGGCAGGAGTGGCTCCGGTGCCGTGCCCCACGCCCCATCACCCTAGAAGAGCAGCTGTGGTGGATGGAGAAGAGGTGAATGAAAGGGATGGGGATTTGCTGCTGAGGACGGAAGGAAAGGAGGGGCGGGTTCTAAGAGCTGTGGGAGATGGGTGATGAGATTCTTAACTGATCTGGGGACTTAATAAGAGTCCTTGTTGCTACTCCCATGATGCGATCTGTTTGCCTGGGGTGGGGGAGCTGGGAGCCAGAATGTAGCCACCCTTGCAGCATCCATTGCTGCTCTCTCACCAACCTGTACAAAATCCAGGCCTACAAGTCACATCTTAGCCACTTATGAGCTACCAGTTGATCAGCCCTGAGCTAGTACATAAGCCTGGGGGTGGCCCTGGGGAACAGTGGACCATGTCTATATGTGCATTAATGTGCTGTTACTGCACATTAAGTTTAGTATCTATAATATGAGGTATTACCTAAATGCACAGTAACTGGTGTTACTGCACAGTAGCACTGGCACATGGTCTTTTCATGGCACTTAATGCTCAGTAGACTAATTCTACTGTACATTAGCACATTAGCATGGCTTTTGCCATTACGAGCTAATGAACAGTAGACTTAGTCTACTGCACAATTAGCATCTTGTGTAGACGTGCCCAGTATATACCTTATATGGCAGAGACCAAAACAGAACACTCTCTATATAACCATCTTCAGAGTCACTGCTACACTAAGAAGCCCAGAAAAACTAGGGACCTTGCTAAGGTGCTTAGAGTCATTTTTAACTCTGCTGCAGTTATTAGATTAGAGAGAGACATCAAAGGGATGAAAAAACAATATTAAGTGAAAATCCTGTTGCAGTCATGTTTGGTGTTAGGCAAAGTCATGGAGGCAGGCAACAAAATGCAGCCTGTGAAATGGAGGCAGCCAATAAAAAATCTAATTCCATTTACTTCTGGTGCCACGCCAGATTCTCTAATTCAATGCACTGTGTTTGAAAGACTGATTTTTTGCACTGTCAGCTCCTGAGATACTCAGTACAAGTATGTGATTGTTATAAGTGTTCAGGAAGCAGAACAAGAACTAGCAACTGTGATTATAAACACTTTGTCACACTTCTATCTGATAAGAATATCAAATGCCATTATTTCCTGCTTAAAAGAACTCCTTATGAAATAATGTGTTAAAAACTGAAATGGAGTTTTGAAAAACAGGGGGAAGCGGGTGGGGGGAAACAACCTTCCCAGAAATAAATGGTTCAGAATTATGGTCGCTGCATTGTTACAAATGTGAATTTCTCTGTGTAAACCTGAACTTACGTGTGAACCTGATGTTAAGACCTCAGAGTCTTCTGGCTGTTACTGGGGGACTCCAAGAGAAGGCTCCCTGTTGATAAGAAGCTGCCCTCATTGGAATGTACTTCCTCACTGGGATAGTCAACTAAGCAGAGCGAAGAAGGTGATGGAAGCATGCAGCTACACAACCTCCACATGCATGCAGCCTTCCCGAATGGGGAGAAGGACTAAGATCAGAGAAGGAGAACAAATGAGTGATTTTAAATATAAAACTCTTGCTGTTTCATTCCCATCCAGCCAGCCCCATTAAAATAATCTCTATATCTATACCGAATGGTAGAAAACCATCTTTAGCATGATGCCTTAGCAAATCATGTACTATACTTAATACCAATGCCATA
>NW_017729033.1:37345857-37366142 GCF_001723915.1 Gavialis gangeticus | reverse complement strand
TCAGAGAAGGAGAACAAATGAGTGATTTTAAATATAAAACTCTTGCTGTTTCATTCCCATCCAGCCAGCCCCATTAAAATAATCTCTATATCTATACCGAATGGTAGAAAACCATCTTTAGCATGATGCCTTAGCAAATCATGTACTATACTAGTTCTAGCCATGGGCCATTACAGGTCAATTCAATGATCCCTTGAATTCATATACCAGGAGACCTAATTTTGTTTCCTCTTTACAGCTCAGGGGAGTTATAATGGGAGCAAGACACAAAAGAAGATCCTGCAAGCTGGTGGCATGGCTAGGACTAGAAATTTGAGTGGGCCCCAACTTATACTGTATGGCAATGAGCAAAAGTCAGAAGTAACCACAGAATACTGCAAGTGGCTTAAAAAAAGTGATGCCTTAAAATAAATGAAGATTATTCAGGTCAGGACCCATAGGACTTGAACATGGGCCTTCTTAGTGCATGACTGGGCTCTGGAACTACAGCATCACCAAGAAACTTATAGGGTACTAGAGCCAGAAATAGGGTACCAGGCCTGGTGCCTCCTGTGAGGGTCCCAATGGGGGGTCAGATGGGAAAGCAGTGGGAGCCACAAGACCCTGGTAGGAGGGCTATAAAACCCTCCCACTTACTGCAGGGCCCCGTCTCTGCAGCAACACTTCCAGTGTCTTTGCAATAGATCTTCATGCCTGACTCTGGTACTCCGCTCCTGCCTTGGACTCTCTTGTACTGCTTGTGCCTTGTTCCTGTCCTGCTTCTGGCCCTGTCTTCAGCCTTGGACCCATGTATCTCACTCCTGCTTACTTTATCCTGTCTGTTGGATTTCTTGGTTCTTGACCTCTGGCATGGCCTTGACCACAAACTAGCTTGATCCCCGGGCCTGCACCATTAGATTCAGACTTACATCTGGTACTTTGACCCTCAGCTTGGCTTCTGGACCTATGGCATTGTAGACCTTTGGTTTCTCAGCCCTTATCCTCCATCTCTGAGTTTTACCTGTGACATTTCCTGTATCTTCTGACTTTAACATACATTAAACAAACAAACAAACAAACAAAAACCTTTTTAACCAACATACTTAAATCTGGTATTCACAAAGATTCAGATATGAGTGAGCCCCAGCACTAACTGGGTGGGCTCACTGTCTAGAAACTTGCAGGAATGACTCCCATGATAGCTAACTGGTGTTTTATTTAGCATTGCTATTTACTTACAGACCGGATCACTTGACTAGCATTTCCTTCTCTACTGAGACCTTGCTGCATATAAATTTCAGTTCTATCACTCCACTCTGTGGCTGCTCCCCTACGTTGCCTTTGTTTTACTCATGTTTATTTTCTACTTATGGGGACTTTTTACCATCTTGTACCATCTATACTTTTCCCAGAGCCTGATGAAGCGACTTTGATCCCAAAAGCTTGCAGAAAAGGACAATTTTCTTGTGATTTCCCAGTTGGTTTAATAAAAGGTATCATTTTGGAACCAAGAGTTCTAGTTTTTTGTATGTCTTCTTGTCTCAGACCAACATGGCTACCAAGTACACTCCTGAAACATGGAAGATGTCGAATTTTAGCTGATTTTGGATTTAAAATTTCATTGCAGAACAACAAGAAAGATGTTTTACCTCCCTGCCTGCTATCTGACACCTCCAGGGAAGGAATTCTACCTGATCAACACATCAAAGAGCTACTCAGCACAGCTCACATAGACACTCTCATGGACCCAGAGGGATAGCCCTCTGTCTCCAGCTCCCTCTGTGCAAAAATGAAGTTTATTTCCTACTTATAGGGATTTTAACCATCTTGTACCATCTATATATTTCCCAGAGCCTGATGAAGGGACTTGGATCCCAAAACCTTGCAGAAAAGGACAATTTTATTGTGATTTCCCAGTTGGTCTAATAAAAGGCATCATTGTGGAACCAAGAGTTCTAGTTTTTTGTATATTTTACTCATAAAGCACTTTGGCTTAGATGGGTTTTTTAATTTTTAAGTCCGTTCAAAGAACTGAGTGGGAATAAGCTTGTCACTGTATTTTAAATCTAAAAATGCCACTGTTCTCAAAATAATGCTTCTAAGACTTAGCATATTGGCATTCTCCTCCTAGTAGGGGATTTCCTTGTGGTTCTGCTCCCTCTGCTGGACTTTCTCTTGTCAGGCATCAAGCATTCCTCCTCTTAGGTGTCCCTCTTCTTTGCTAGGTCTATGCGTGGGAGGGCAACCTGTGCCAGCTGATGCAAGGAAAAGCTCTGCTTCTGTACCAAGGGTCCTGCTGCAGGTGAAAACATGTCAGGAATCATATTCAAAACCCTCTGTTGTTGGTTAGCCAAAACTGACTAAAAACGTTGTCTTTGCAGCAGAAAATTAAAACAACTGTCTTGGCCCAGAAGTGAGTAAAATCTTCTTCTTAGTAAAATCTAGTCAGAATTACAAAAAGATTACACTCCACATGTGCCCCCCCCCATTTGTATATACAGATATATGTAACGGGTGACAACATGCGCACACATGCACTTTCCCATTTTTAATTAATTATAGGAATTTGTGGTCTTGCTTATCTACAACTCTGTATATTTGATCTCTGCCCCACCCCCTCCCAGTTCTTCTCTCCAGTTTGCTCCATCTTCATCCATGTCGATAACATGGGTTTCTATACTCCGGATATGTGAAAAAGACCCCTGAGACCTAGTACAGTGGTATAGGCGACTGATCTCCCTTGTGTGCCAGGAAGCGGAGATCCCTACATGGAGAGGACCCTCCTTGTACAGAGTGGAGGGATATTAGCTAGCAGAGACCAGGGGTCACTACACTCTGGCAATGGGAGCAGGCTTGCTCTCATTTTCTCCACCACCAGCACAGTAGGTGAAGTAGGCATCTAGGGGGAGGGTAGATGGGAGGAGGGGAAGAGACTGTCTTGAGCACATGCCACACACTATAATACAGTATAAACTCAGACAAACAGTCTCACTAATTTTAAAGCTAGCTCAGGTATGTCTATAAAATTTGCAGTCCCATTTGACTGCAGTGTAGACATCCCCACTGACTGAGTGCACCAGTCAAGTATTTACTGCTTCACTAATGTTAATTTGTTTTTTTCCACCAAGTCTCTCTGTATATTGCACTTTAATC
This sequence comes from Gavialis gangeticus, assembly GCF_001723915.1. Classification (NCBI taxonomy): domain Eukaryota; kingdom Metazoa; phylum Chordata; order Crocodylia; family Gavialidae; genus Gavialis; species Gavialis gangeticus. The sequence goes on along the minus strand of NW_017729033.1, from coordinate 37,363,010 downwards.
CTTTAAAAAAAAAAGATTGATCCTGGCATGATGTAACACCAGCCAGCAGGACTAAAATGCTGTCACCTTTTTTTTCAAGCAAAGTTGTCAAAGTTAATTCTTTGCCATTAACTTGAAGTGTGTATTTTCTGATAACAAGGAAACCACGTGCATGCTTTTGACAGGTTCATTGTATAATCACTGATAATGATGATAATCTTCCTTAATTACTGTGAATAATTTATTTATAATCAGACTATTTGCATGCCTTCAGATCAGGTCACTGCAGTGTGCTGCCTTCTGAGACACCTTAGAGCAGTAATCACCAGGGATCTGGGTTTTCTGTTTCCCACAGAAAAACGGAGAAAAACACAGATTTCATCCTTTAACCAAGGAAAATGTGGATTTCTCGTTTAAAAAGAGAAACCAGCGCATTTTGCACTTTTGCAAAAAGCTCTCTGCAGGCTGGCAGAGGTCCAGCCTAGAGAGCAGCTCTCATAGGTAAGTGGGGTGGGGGGAGGGGGAGATTGAGGTCCCTATAGGGAGGGAGGGAGCTGGACAGGGTTAGGGCTGGGGCTGGGGCTCCTACCCAGCTGGGTGGTGCGTGGGGCTTGGGGCCTAGGATCACAAAGCACGGCCACAGGGCCCCTGTGTGGTGCAGGACTGGGCTGTGGGTGGCTCGTCCAAGGGGTGATGGAGGTGGGGCTGGTACCCTGCACCTCTGTGCACTCCCGAGGGGCAGAGGGGACCCATGCCCCCCAGATCTGTGCGCAGGGTGGGGGCAGCCTCTGTGGGCTTGGGCTCCTGCCCTGCTGCCCTCCCCTGGGGGCCCACGTGTTAACAAATTACCCTGATTGTTTAAATCACAAGTAAGACTTTGAAAAGGGGGATAACGCAGAATGCCGTGTTTGTTGATTACATGAGTTAGACATAGAGGTTCTGACACACCATTCATATAGACACACACAAGTCATCATGCACATCATCACACACAAACATGCACACAGAACAATCATTCCATACAGACAGACAGATACTAGATATAGTCACCAGCAATAGTTGCTCAATGTTAACACAGGGTGGCCAACCCTGTGTTCAGTGAGTATCTGAGACGTTGAAGCTGGTGATGGTGGTGAAAGACAGTAGCTGGAGCGAGATGAAAAGCAGATGCATCTGTGCTCCGGATAGGAAGACAGAAGATTTCACCCACTTGGCATCATTTGGGTTCTCTTTTCATACGGTTTGCTAGTCTTTGTTTCACTTCTTGGGGTTTTTCCATGCTTAGTCTGTGTTTTAGCAGCTGCTTCGCATCGGTCGTCTTCTTATCTTAAATCAAGGTCACTTTAGTTGTAAAAATGGGTATCAGCCTTGAAGTGTTCTTGTTGCCCACACGGCAGCATTTCTTCTTCCCTTATCTCCTTTGTGCTCTCAAGCTACAAAGGGATTCTTCAGCTGTTTGTTAGTTACTGGCTGGTAATTTACACATCTGGCACCTTGTTGCTTACATAAACAGTTACATTCTCTCTCCTTTTTCTCATGCAAAACTCCTATTCATTCTTCACTCACCCCTTGCCCATGTCTCTCATGCCCAGGGCATACAAAGTTCATTCACTTGTATCAAGCTGGAAGCATTACAGAATAGAGTCAAGCAGCTACTTTCTAGAAGACAGAAATCAAATAATTAAATTCATGCTAGATTCAACTAAACTATTTAAAGGTTTAACTAAATGCTACATGTTCCTCCTTTGACCCTCCGTACGCCAGTGATGCATGGGTCACAATTACTTAAATTTGTCTGGCTAATAAGTATTTGGTTTCTAGTTGTAATTTTTGAAGTCATGGGTACATTGATTTTATCTAACAGAACATATAACACATGATACCAAATACAATACCTGTCTTAATAAAGAGAATGATCACCGGGTGTAACATTATATTTATAATGGCTGTTCCTGAAGGAGCCTATCCCATCAACATATCATACTAATGATACACAGTCATTTGTTTAGCTTCCTCAGAAACTTCAAGGATTTCTTTTCTTTGGTGGTGAATAGAAATGCTACACATTTGTGTATTTTTGCGAGCGGTTGTGGTTAATGGTTATTTGAGAATTCATCAAGAGAAGGTAAAGGTCTATGTATTGTCATGTTCAAGGTTTATATTTTCTATCATTTGCTTTGTGAAGTAATATGTGAGTTGAGGGGTCTGGATAACTGTGACATTACATTTACATTGTTGGACCGGAGGAAAGGACACATTTTTCCTTTGCCAAATGATTTGCTCAAATCTTATCACACACACACACAGTGGTCTTTATCAAAATACAATTTGGTGGTGCTATTTTCTAATTCATCTTAATAGCATGTGACTAATCCTTCACCTTGGAATGAACAAGGCTCCTCTAGCCAGGGTAATTTGGGACATACCCACTGATGGGCTGTCTATTTGTCACACATTTGGTGGTCATTCATATATTTGCCAATTAGTCGTGGAATCCAAATGTGCTGCCCTTGAATAAAAGGAAGGGGATGTGACTCAGCACCACAGGACACAGCAAGGTTGCACAAGAAAGCTCCTTGCTGGTGTGAGCTCCATGCTGCCCTGGCAAGCACCACCTGCATGTACAGCAGCAGTGGGGGTGGTTGTGCAGGGTTGTGCCCTTCACTGCTGCTGTGTGCACAGGGGATGTCTCACCAGGGCAGCACAGAGCTCACAGCAGCAACAAGCTTCCCCACATGGCTCTGCTGTGCCCTGCAACACTGGGTCGCCCTCTCTGGGCTGTGGAGGCCCCAGGGGAGGGCATCAGGGTGGGAGCCCAAGCCCACAGCAAGCAGCCCATGCCTGCCTCTACCCTGTGTACAGATCTGGGGGCATGGGTCCCCCCACCCCACCCAGCAGTGCATGCAGCAGCCGAGAGCCAGCCCTCCACTCGAGACTGCAGCACGCAGGCAGTGGGCAGCAGGAGTGGGGAGCCGGGCTCCACTCTGCTGCAGCAGCCACTGACTCCTGTCCAAGGCAGGGGGCTGTGGACCCTGGCCCCATAGCCCTGGCAGCTGGAGGCAGGGGCCTCCTCCAGCAGGGGAGTAAGGGGCCCCAGAAGGGCTAGGGGTTGTGGGGGGAGTGAGGGGAACCAGCAGGACCAGAAGCTGTGGGGGGAAGGGGGTGGTGAACAGCAGGGAAACCCAGGATCCATGGTAATCACAAAGGACATGTAATGAGAGCAGCAGAAGTGTGTTGTGGAAAATGTTACTTTATCAGTATCAGATCTGGCCCAGGGGTTGAACGATTTGTCAGTGGGGGTCGGTGGCAATTAACCCTGCCACAGCACCTTGCTGCCTGATTTCCAAACCCTGCACAGTAGGATCAGGCCCTGGCCATGCTGGTCCCATGTGGTGGGATCAGACCCACAGACTCATCCAGCACCACTCATACAGCCTGCAGGATCAAAAGGTTGGGCACTACTGTGTATGTCTTGTATGTGTACGTGTAATATAAACATCTTTTCAGGTGTAAGACTGAAAAGGTGCCACCAGTTTTAATCCAGAAAATAGTGTGCCCTGCGTATAAAAGGTTTGGAGAAATGCTGGCATAGAGCACTATTTCTCAACCTTTTTAGCCTCAAGGCACCTCTCTAATGTCTCTGAATTTTATGGTACTGCAGTTGAAAATCAGTGAGCTTGGATCTAAATTTGGAAAACTTATGGAAGGGTGCCTTGAGGCTGAAAAAAGTTAAGAACCATTGATTTAGCTGGTGCCACTTTGAAACACTATTGCTCCTGCCATACCTACTGGGTGTGTCTATATGAGATGTTTACTGTGCAGCAGACTAATTAACTGCTCAGTAAACATCTTGGCATCTACATATATAACTCTATTAGGGTGCATGAAACTACTAAACTCTGCAGCAGGGTTGCACTTGTAAATACAAGTACTGCCCTGCAGTACTGCTGCAGTGCTTGTATTTCATGAGCAGCAATGTGTGTGTAGACGCTGCTTCATCTGGCTGGGGGACAGGGTGTTTCAGTGTAGGGCTAGCCAGTAGGCATCCCCTGTACTGAAGCACACTCATGCCTCAGTCAGTTGCTCCACAGCATGTGCAGCCTGGTCAGAAGAGCCCTGGGATGGCAGGCTAACCTCAGGGTCCCCTGACAGCCTGGGCTGCTCTGACCGGGCTCCATGTGCTGTGGAGCAAGAAGCTCCAGAATTTATTCATGCACATTCATCACACATGTAGATGCATCCACTAAGTTCCCTATGCTCTCCGGTCTGACTAAAAGGACTATCTGAGGGCAGGGTGAGAAGGTAATTGAGTTTCCATGAACAAGAAAGTACTGGCTTCTATGTACAGGTATTCAGCAAAAGTGCCATATATTTAAACAATGACTAGATGTTAAAAGCTTTGTGGGTAAAAATACAGCAGCAAAATATTGAAAACAGCTTGAACAATCAATAACTACTATTTCCATAAGTCCCCTTCACCCCAGTGGAAGTGTATCATAGTTAGATAATGTTTTGAAAGGAAAAGCAAATTGTTGCAGCTGTTCATATGAATGCTGCAGTAGAACGGCACACTGAAGGTGGCATATGCTTCAAGACTACGTGGAACATGGAAGTGGCAACTTCCAGGAGACATTGTGCACAGATCTACTATCCAGCAGGAACTCTGAGAGAGAGAATACCCCAGGCCAGTATTTCTCAGCTGGTGGGTCATGACCCAAAAGTGGGTTGCAAGAATATTTGAAAGGGTCGCAAGCAAGTCCCCAGAAAAACCTGTGAAAGCATGGGTTTCCCCTCGCAGGATGACAGTGTTCCAGCCTGCAGGTGGCTGCTTGGGATGATTGGAGGCAGTGGGCACATGTGCCTGGCCCTTCAGCAGGGGAAGGAGGCAAGAGTGGTCCTTCTCAGCAGGGAGCTGTGTGCCTGGCCCAGCAGCATGGGGCTGATGCCCATACACGCAGGGGCTGGCACTCGCTGCTCATGCTCTGGCTCAGATGGGCTGGGGCTGGCAGGGGACTGTGGATCAGGAGTGAGGGGCATCAGCATGGCTGGGGGGGGGACAGGGGGCTGTGGTTTGGGGTGTGAGGGGCACCTGCAGGGGACTTTGGGTTGGGCACCAGCAGGGTCAGGGGGTGTGGGTTGGGAGAGGCCATTGATCTTGACAAATGGGTCCTGGAATGAAAAAGGTTGAAAACCACTGCCTTAGGCTGTCAATAGTTGGCAGTGTCCAGGCATGACTATAGATAGAGAAAAAACAGGAAGCTATTTGTTCAGAGGAAAAAAACTGCAGTTCTTGGCTTGACTGATTTATTCTTTATTATCATCATGCCAGTAAAATTTCCCGGAAAAACTCGTCCAAAGTAAGTTTACTTTTCTCACTGTTATAATCCATGTGAAAATCTCGCTCTCACTTTAATAATTTCTGTATTTAATATCCAGTCCAAAACTAACCATAATGTTAGTAAAGCTGCCATCAAAGATTTGAAAATACTTCACTTTACATTCAGTGTTTCATATTATGGCATAATTAAGTATAAAAGTGAATAGTAAGACAAATCCTCGAACTCTTTTGTCAGAAATAAATTGAGTTAAGGTTAACAGTGTAAGTTTGAGTTAATAGCAGTCACTACCTATCAGAGTTCAATTAAAAAATAAATGTTCTACTTAATGTAAGCACAATGGCCTATATCCACAGGGGAAACCAAGCTCTGCACAGTGAAGAGCCTGGTAAAAGACACCATCTCTAAGGACCTTCCTAGTATTCTAACCTGAGGTTTTCTAGACCTCCCAGCTTTATGTAGAGCAGCTGAAGATGCATTGTATTCCAGCCATCTCCCTTCCGGACTACGAGCCTGGCAAAAAGCACAGACAGAAGTGACAATTTGTACTTGATCTGGACCTGAAAGTGCTCTACAGCCACAACCAAACAAAGTGTGCAGCTGCAGAGTGCTTTACAAGGGCCTGAACCCACAACAATATGAACCCTTTTTTACATGCGCGTTCAGATGAAGGTGCTGCAAAGCAGAGTGCCTCCATTAACTTGTGTCTGTATGCACTGGGAGCAGGGCTGAGCTGACACAGCCCAACCCATCTCACAGGGCTGTTCTCAGAGTGGGAGCAGGGGAAGAGAGCAGAGGGAGCTCTTTCAGGGGGTTGCCCAGCTGCTGCTGGAGGGTGGCCAGGGTGGACTGGAGTCTGCCTGAGGTGGGGGGGCTCCAATCCACCTACCCCCCAACTCCAGCACCAGTTGGGGAAACCCCAGAATGGACCTCCATCCCCTGCCTTCTTAACCCTTCCATCCTGAGACAGCACCAGAGGCTTGGAAAGAGGGAAGAGCTAAAGGAGGAGGCTGCAGAGATGCAGCCTCTCTCCCTAGATCAGGTCCAAATTGGAGCTCAATCCCCCATCCTTCTGACCCAACAGCTAACATCTGTTGGGTCAGAAGAATCAATCTAACTCTCATGGCTCTTTCTGTGAAGTGCCATGACTTATACTGGGGAGCTGGACATCTGCTTGTGCCTAGTGTTGGCTATACTGGCACTGCAATACCTAGAGATCTCTCTTACAGCAACTCTCCATTCCCTCTGTGTCACTAAAGTGGTCCAAAGAGGCTGAAGCCAAGGTCCAAAATCTGGCCCCATATTTTCAGTGTTATAATAAGTGTTCTTAAATCTTATGCAATGCCTGTAAAATGGAAGCAAATTCAATTCAGGACTGAAAATGCCTTTCATGACCTGTGACTGTGAATTTAAGTGACAGTATTGGAATCAGCTGTTGTTTTCTCCTGCCTTACTGCACTGTCTCCAGTCCCTTTATCCTGCAATCACAAGAGTGGCTTCAGGGTTAGCTGAATGTGTCTGAGCAGCTGCTTCTTTCACCTTGTATTCACTGGCCACTTATGGCATGCTAAGGAGGGACATAAGAGTGGCTCTGGATATTTGTAGTTCTCCACTCGCCAACCAGGCAGATGGAACCTCAGTCCCCCTCCCCAAGAGAAGATGACCAAGGCTCAGTTGGTTCTGCCTGAGCTGAGGGGAGTGCTTCCATTTCCCCACACAGCCAGACAGGCATACGGGAAAGGAGAAAAAAAGAAGCAGCAAAACTGCAACTGATTCTACTGGTGCAGCTCACACTAGCCTGTGGGTGTCTACGGGTTGTCATTTGGCAACATTCCCCTAAGGACCATGTTCCAAATGGGGGGGGCAGCAAAATATGGCACACTCCAGCCACTTCCTTTTCTGACTGGTCATGCTCTTTTGTGCTGCTGTGCTGCCTTGAGGGAAGCAAAGAACTGAGTACTGCCACTCTTATACATCTACCAGAGGACTTACAAGTGGTTTCTTTTCCTTTGCCCAATTTGAGCTGGAGGGACAGAGAATCTGGCCTGGAATACTGATTGCAAACTTTTGGGCTAGGGAAAGACATTACACATAACCTGGTTTAAGTAATCAGAAACTGGTTTAAACCTGTAACAGAACAGTTGTTCAGTACACATAAACCAGTTTGAAAATGGCTGAAACCAGTCTGAGATAAACTTGGTGGAATATAGTATCAGACTTAACTGATTTGGCTCAAACTAGCTTATGCAACATCTGTCTTGGACCCCTCGCTGGTTTAAGTTAGATCAGAGTCCCCCGGCATGGTCTCTGGGCTGGGCTGGGCAGGGCAGGGCTCTCTGCTCCACAGCAGAGCTGGCCCCTCCTCTCTGCTCTGTGGCCAGAGCTTGGCACAGACAGGTCTGCTGGCTTCTCTGTACCCCCTCTCCCCACTCACTGCTTAAGTAGAGATCCCTTCCTCCTCTTTGCCACAGCACAGACTGTAGCCAGAATGTGGTACGCTAGCTAATGCCTGCTTAGGGCTTTTGGAGCCGGTCAGCTGGTAAGCTGTTTAAGAAGTTTGAAGTAATGTGGAGAGAGGATATTGTTTTGCTAATTGGGTGATAAAGACCATTATCAACCCCCTGGCTGGCTTGCTTGCCTATCAGTTTGCTGCAGATGGTATGATAAAGCAGGGAGGAAGATTGAAAAGCTCCATATCATCAACAGATACATGCACTGCACCCTCTCCCCCCCGCCCCCCCTTGCCTCAAAGTGCTAGCCCAGGCTTGGGGGCTGGCAACACTGCTGCCCCTTGAGCAGCCAGCTGGGAAAAGCCTGGGATGGTGCAGACGGACCTCCCTAATGACAGAATCCTGCCGGGGCCTGGCCATGCCTCCCTCAGCTCAGCTCCCTGCAGAAGGGAAGGGAGGGCTGCTCTAGCACCCCCTGGTTTCTAGTCTCAGCCACTGCAGGCATGTGCCTGAATTTCCTCAGTCCAGAGACAATGTCTGACCAGTTTCAAGCCAGTTCAGCCTAGTCAGGTTAGACTAAGCTGCCAAGATTGAATCAAGGGCTCAGGCTTTTTGAATATCTGTCCCTAGCCTTGACCTTTATGAGATGGGATGTTTGACCTTTAGGCTGAAGAGGTTGGAAGCCATGTAATAGGAAGCTGTGCAATGTTCAGTGACTGCACCTAAAATAGTGTTTCCATTCATTCATCTATTTGTGCCACAACACGGCTACAGTGTATGTACATACAAGTGTTCTATTTATTACTCTAAAAATTGTCCACATATTCTTTTTGAGTGTTATTATACACAATTGATGAATGACTTAGTGTAGAGTACTGTGCATTTCACTGTACACCACGGAAGCAAAGTCTGCAGTCTTCGTGGCCAGGCTCACTCGCACATTGAAAAAGCCAAACTGGCCTGTGATAAGACAAAAAACAAAACATTTAGTAGCTGTTTGAGGTATACAGTATCATAACTCTGGTGATCATTAAAAGTAATTATCAAATGCCATGTGGAAGTCAAAGTGCATATTGCATAGGCCTGAGACCATGAACTCTCTTTTTTAAAGGTGATGTAGATTATTGCAGAGAGATAACTTGGCTGGTTACTTTTTACACAGTCTAAAACGATCATTGCTTTTAAATTAACATGTACGTAAATTTCAGATGGACACTGGGGGACTGAAATTTAGCCACTGAACTAATTCTTTATTTCTAGATGACAATGTTGACTCTCTAGGAAAGATAAGAAGCCTGAATACTGTGGCAGCTATAGGGTCTGACAAGTCAGATGCTCAGCTGTTGTAAATTGGCATTGCTCCATCTACACTGATTTAAATGAAGCTATGTCACTTGCCAGCAGGTTTTGCCTGGAGAGTATTACTGAATATTTTAAATGACGCTTCTTTCTCCCATTGTGCCTAAGAGAGTATTATTAATCATCAGGGGTTGGGGGGGTAGGGGTAGTACTTGATTACTAGTTGAGCTCTGATAGAAGGACCAATTCTTTATTGCTCTGTGACACAAAAAATCATTTGTGACACACTGGCGAGTGCATGTGATGGGTCCTATTTGGTGATGACCCGGAAGGAGCTGACTTGTTATATCCCTCATCTACGAAGTGCTGGTTCTTTAACTGAAGCAGGAACAGTTCATTTCTTCAGCGTTGGAAATTTCTGATTCAGTTCTTGATGTATTGGCTAGAATTACATTTACAGGAACACCAAGTGGGTATAAAACATCCTAATCTGGTAGCATTTGACCCTGTTCTCATGTTAATGATGCCACACAGTGCAGAGCACTTGTAAATAACATCCAACCATGCACAGAACAAAAAGTTTAAACCTTTGCTGCCAGAAAGTGCATTTGTCCACTTGTTCTCCCTTGCAGGCCCATGTCTTCATTTTGTTAAAGGTGGCTAACAATTCTCATAAAACTTGCAGTAGTTTAACAAGATGTTTGTTTACTTCAGAAATAGTATCAAGGTCCTAGTCTGTCACCAAGAAAAGCTTTTCCCAATAGATAAAATATCATTATTGTGTTTGTTAGTTAAACCCAAGGGCAGAACAATGTGAATAAAGAATTTTTTCTCCTCCATCTGGATGTCTTTGTGTATCCCTATTCCCTTGGCATTGCTTCTTGGCCTCTTGTGGGCTAAGATCAAGTTTAGAGATACTCAGCTGCTCCTGTCATCATCTTTAGTTTCTGAGGATGGGCACAAGATTTCTTCAGCATTCTTCATTTTGGGGACTAGAAGCAGTACCCCATATGTGCTACACTGAAGAAGAACATGGAGGATCCAAAACCACCCCAGCCCCAGTACATGCGCACATGCTGCAAACATGCTGTCATGATGTCAGGTTAAGGTTTCTTTCACAGTCTTCTACCTACTCTCCTAAAATATCATCATGGTCCCTAATATAGTATCCTGTAAACAGTAGCCACATCTACACAAGTCATTTAGTACTTGCATAAGTACTAAACTGGCATTACTGCACAGTACTATCACCACACTTTTTTTTCCAACATTGCTGTGTAGGAGCAATGAGCTCATTACTACTGCGCAATACAGCTGCCACATGGTTAGTGTGTGGCAATGCTACTGTGTGGTAGCAACGAGCTACTGCACAGTACCATCTTGTGTAGACACACCAAGCATGTAGTAATCCCATGATCCAGTGTTTATTTCTTTGGTATCATGGTTCTCAGCTCAGCCTGGGATGGTGCTGGTGCACCCCTCTCTGCCGCCAGGTCAGCCTTTTGCTAAGTGGGAGAAAAGAGAAACATATTGGGACCTCCTAGTTTCCTTTGGCATGAAAAGCAATGAGTATTATGATACCAACCCTATGCCTTGGGTGTCATGTTTGCAACAGCAACTTCTACTTTAGGATAATAAAACATGATGTGTTTTCTTCCCAAAATAATCCAATATGGTGGAGAGGGGGTGGGGAGATAGAAACAGCCTCATTTTTAAAAAAGTGTACATTGTTTAACGCAAAGTGAATTATTACCTATAATTGTCTTCACAGGAGACAATGAAGTTTCGTTCTTCTAGGATGGTTTTTAACCTTGTTATGGAGTAACCTGTACAAGAGTCCCTGGAAAGAAAAATAGCTTGTTACTTGTGTGCCACGTAAGAAACTTAGTTAGTGGAGACAGGTGGTCTTTTATATTTGAACCTGCCAGCTACTCTGGGCAGGAGAGTCCAGGACACTTGCATGAAGTCCCTTGGTTTCAATTGTACCTTGGGTGGATCAAGGTCTTAGCTAATAAAATCCTAGGGTGACATTCACCCTATCCTGGAAAAAGGCTTCATTCAGGGAGCTAAGTGTGAAAAATGATTTGGTCACCTGAATTCAGGCAGAGCATGCTGTGGGTGCTCCATCCAGTCTCTCTAATCATTTATGAGGAATCCTTACAGCTTACTGAAGTCAATGGAAAGCAATAGGACACAGCCTTATGAAAAGGAAGGGGAGGCTGGCCATGTAGACACTGATGTCCAATTCTACCTGCTCCAGATTCCTCTGCTGCAGTTAACCATTCCTGCTGCAGATCCCTCAGGTTATATGGATAGCTTCAGGGAGAGCAAGGAATATTGCAGCCTGGGAAAACCAAGGAAGAAGCAAAGGCAGCTGTTGGCACTGGATGCCTCATTGTTGAAATACCTTGCCTTCAGTGGGCAAGGTCAGTCCTGCTCTTCCCAGAGCTCTCTAGTGATGTAGGACTGAAGATCATAAAGTGATGGAGCAGTGGGTGAAATACAGAAATGTAGGTTGGACAGTGCACTTCAGTGGTAAGAAATGAACACTGAAACTGAATGCACCTGTTCTCATGGTCCTGCCTGTGAGACTAGTCACAGAACTGGCTTGACACTGAGGCAAACACAGGGCTGTGCCACAAAATACAAGGTAACTGGCAAGTGGATAAACACTTTCCCGTTCACAAGACTTAACCAGAGTTGCTGGTGACATGATGTGTAGTGTGAATCTGGAGATTAAGTGAATATTCATGGAGCTGATGCCCCAGAAATAATACATGAAGATTCAAGGAATGGACCTCTGGCATTAGTGAAAAGTATAGAGAAGAGGCTGTCAGAGCACAAGGTAGGAGCTACTGTATGGGCACTTTTACATGTGCTCCAGGGGCGGGCACTTTAATTAGAGCGGCTCCAGGAGAAGCTCAATTAAAGCACCTCAGCATCTTGTATATCAGCATCCCCACACTTCAAAATGTAGTGGGGGCACTTGAACTCGTTCAACAAGCTTTAATACAAGTGCCCTCGCTGCCACTTTGAAGCAACAGGATGCTGATACACGCTGTGCTGTAATTACAGCGAGCTGGAGCAGCCTCACAGCATATCTACACTCACCTTATAGCTGCTGACGGGGCAAAACAAGCTAGTGGAACTTAAGCAAATGTAAAGAGGGAACAGCACCATGGGGACCATTTGTGGAGGCCCTGGGTTGTGTGCAACAGCTGCCCAGTGAGGAGTGAAGACTGGCAGCAAGGACTTGGTAGTGCAGAAATGTGTCCTGGTGATTTCTGGACCCCACTATTCTGGACAGTGAGCTTATTCCCTTCTTGTGGTTTGGTCATAGAAATTTGGAAGCTTGGGGACATCTTTGAGCATAACATTCATCTCGGTTTGGGGCTGAGCCTTTGTGTGCAGATAAATCCAGTTGTTAGAACACTTTCTGTCAGCTGATGGGCAGATACTCAAATGCATGTAAGCAATAAGCAGAGCCTCTCAACTAGCAGAAATGCCCCTGGATCCAGTTCTAATATAATGACTAGTAAAACTCAGGAGTGATTCCAATGAAGTACATGGTGTTACTCAGAGATCCAGAACACGGACTATCCCCCTGCCTAAAGACTTCCTATAGCAGGCAAAGTACACAATTTTTGTCATCTTCTGCTGCAAATGCAAGGCAAAATTACTATACTTGTCTTCTCTAGCATAACATATAACAATCTGTTTGTATGATAAATAAATTCCAAATTAAAACACTTCACTGACCACACCGCATCTTTTGGGGAGAGGATATGAGACCACACAGATGGTGTAGTCATGCAATACAGGAAAGTGCTCAAATACTGTCATGATAAGCATACAAGAGAAATCCTCCAGTAGTGTAAAACCACTTGCTGTATTAAAATGATTCAAACAATAACTACTTCTGAACACTGTTATTTTAAAATAAACTTTGGAAAAAATGGCTTTGTTGTTGGTCACATAGTCTTGATGCAGATTATACATAGACAAAATTATATGCACATACTTATCTATAATTCTATGCACCTAGGTCTATCAATGTAGTTTTAATCTCATAGGTAACATTTTAAAGAATTACACAAACTTTATATAGTTTATATATTGTCATTGTATGGTCATGCCGAAATCTTGAGAAAGTCTCTTGATATGGATACTATTCTAATGTGGGCTCAGAGAACCAGTGCCCTAATTAGTGTTTAAACCTTGATTAGTGGGGGTTGCTAATTGAGCTGGGCCCAATCGTGTCAACCAGGCTAGGGACTTTCAGGCAATGGCTAGCAGGTGCACAAGTTTCAGAGAGAAGAAAGATGAAAACTCCCTTTCTTTTCAGAAGCAAATCTTTCCTGGAGTGATACACATTGTTTAATTGTGACCCTTCCCAAGAACCACCAAGAACTTGTTTGGACTTGTTCTCAGACTTTCAGAAGACAATGGCATTTCTAATTTCTAGCCTTATTTGCCTTGTGACACATCTCCTATATAGGCTTGACTCTGACACTCACTTTGGCAACAGACTTCAGGTGCATCTCCACCGTGTTCTGTAATCCCCGGAAGAAAGTTTGGTGAGAGACTTACTCTTTCATAAACTTTTTTTTTCTGTAACACTGCTGAGTTATCATTAAGTCAATGAGGATTGTCTAAACCATTTCCCAATCACTGAATAGATCACTTAAAAATGAGTGAATTCAGAATGGTGTCAAATGAGTAATTAGTAATCAGTCACCCCTGGCCAACACCTAAGCCATGTGGTAGCTCTGCATTTACTGCCTCACAGTGGTGTGCAAATTTGCTTAGCTCCTATATAAAAACATGGTTTTCAACTCTGCCAGCTGTGTGACTAGTCTTCTGCACAGCCGACAAGGATATGTAGGTTCTCAGTGGAGTTTCACAGCTATAAAGGAGAAGAAATTAGAAGACAAAGGGGTTGCAAAAGTAGTTCAACAGATAGTAGAAAGAAAACAATTTCACGCTGAGCTGAACTGGCTCAGCAGAAGACGTTGTAATGATATTACCTTTTAGGACCTCCAATGTTGTGCATAAGCCAGATCTGTATTGTAGAAACTTTATTTGGGTCTAGGTTGAAGATCTCAACACTTCCAAATATGCTGAAAAATGGAAGCAGGGAAAAGCTTTTAAGTATCCAGACAAGATATACCAAGCCTGTTCTTCAGGTACTATTTTATGTTATCATACAAATTGCCTTTACTCCCAGGGGAAAGAACACACAATTTTTCCATGGGATTTTTCACAGAATATTAACTTATGGAAAATGACTTTTCCTTATTTTCATTCATTCAAGGGAGTCTTAGAGAATGAAAGACATTAAGATTCATTGATCTGGTGGCCACCTATAAATTTAGCAGGGGTGACCACCAGGATCTGGGGAAACATTTGTTCACCAGAGTGCCCCAAGGGATGACGAGGTCGAACGGTCATAAACTACGGCGAGACCGTTTCAGGCTAGACATAAGGAAGAATTTCTTTACTATCCGAGCCCCCGAGGTCTGGAACAGCCTGCCATCGGAGGTGGTTCAAGGACCTACATTGAATACCTTCAAGAGCAAATTGGATGCTTATCTTGCTGGGATCCTATGACCCCAGCTGACTTCCTGCCCTTCAGGCAGGGGGCTGGACTCGATGATCTTCCAAGGTCCCTTCCAGCCCTAATGTCTATGAAATCTATGAAATCTCTAATGATTTTTTTTTCTTCACTGGTGCAATCCAGGCCTAAAATGATTTTAGCTGGTTTTACAGAACAACAGGCTGGCTCTCCATCTCTGTGTTATCAGAGACTGCACCTCCTGTCAGTTGTGAGGGAAACTTAGGAACCAAACCAAGTCTGCTCAATGGGTAGTGACCCGTGTTGGCCATGGGTACATCCAGACATTCTCTGTATCCGCGGTGTACTTTAAGCCATGTTTGTGGATTGGAAGTGGCTAATGCACACATTTGCCAGTGCCGGGAGCTGTGCCAGGAACCAAAACTAAGTCAGTCAGGGTGGGGAGAGGGGCAGGCAGGACTGGGGTGACTAGCCACATTCCTGTGTCTGTGGGGAGGTTTGGCAGTATTGAAGGGGGTTGGTAGGTATTGGTGAGTCTGTGGGGGAGGGTCGTCCATCCAGGAAGGGGGGGGCAGCTAAAAACAGCCCAGTCGGGACAGGGAGTAGGAAGAGCAAAGTCTATGGCTGGGGCAAGTGGCTGGGTTTTCCAAGCCCCAGGGCTGTTCTTCGAACATGTGCAGACAGTCAGTAGATCAGGTTAACCCATCAATCTAATTTATCTCATTTCCTCAGGTGATCTAACTTAGATCAGGCTCACCATTTTTTGCCCAAAGTCGAACACTACATGATATAATGTTTTAGCAAAGGAAAGCCGAAGACCCCAGAGCTTGAGCTGCTGAAGACAAGCACACAGCACAGCTCAGAAAGGAGAGGCTACTTTAAGGTGCATTACATATTCTCAAGCCTGCAGCTAACTTCCCCAAATCTCTGTATAGATTGGCACTTAAATCAACTTAAGTGTACATTTCTACATAGTTTGTGTGAGTGTAAAACACTAAAGGAGTCTGTTCTCAACTATTCCTCTACAGGTTTCCCTTGTTTTATGCAGGTTCTGTATGTGTGAATTCACTCTTATGTGAAGACCCTTTTATACCAAAATTTGTATGCAACTGATGTGGAAGCCTGCAGTCAGCTGTTTTGTGCAGTGCATTGTGGGAGTGACACGCATTAACATATAATGTCTGGTGTGGATCTGCACTCCTCACTCGTTGTCTGCGATGTGTTTCTATAGTTGTCATGCCCATTATGGTAACATTCATCACCACCCTGTGCCTGTGTGTACTGTCTGCTGTTGGTGAGTACCAAAATTGTCTTGTAAAAGCGGTAGAAGTGAGTCTGGGGGTCAGTACAGTCAAGGTCTTGGAACGTATCCCTATTTGTTACATTGTTAAATGGGTTCCCTTTATGTGAATTAAAGTTATGCACCATTTTCCAGGAGTGCATGTATGGCATAAAGCAAGGGAAACCTGTAAAGCCCTTTGGATCAAGTGCATCACAAAATGCTTTCAGGATACAGTGGATCAGATCCTCAGTGGGTTTAAATTAGT
Organism: Gavialis gangeticus; assembly: GCF_001723915.1. Taxonomy (NCBI): domain Eukaryota; kingdom Metazoa; phylum Chordata; order Crocodylia; family Gavialidae; genus Gavialis; species Gavialis gangeticus. The sequence goes on along the minus strand of NW_017729033.1, from coordinate 37,346,824 downwards.
GCAACTACAGAGAGGGCAATGGATGTGCACTGATTTACAAAAACGGAAGAGCCAACCTTAATTAGAATAAGGTCCCAGGCTCACATTGGGATTTGCTAGTGCACAGCCCTGCACCAGTTCAGAGTCCCTATGTAAGGGATTAGATGGACAGCTACACCGAAAGTGACCTAAGTCAGGGGCGGGCAATTATTTTGGGCAGAGGGCCACTTGATGAGTTTTGGCTAGCTGTCAAGGGCTGCATGGCTAGCCCCAGCCCTTCAGTTGCCCCACCCCCTGGTCGCCATCTTGGGACCAGAAGCCCCACCCCCTGACCCCTGACCTTTGCTACCAGAAGTCCCTCCCCTTGCACAGCTTACCAGTTAGCAAGGGATTGTGACCCCCTCTAACATCCTGCCCCAGCAGTGGGGTTTCAGGGGCATCAGAGCTTTCCCCCTACCTGTGCCAACTGGTCCCAAAAGGAGGAGGCTCTGCCACCGTTTCTGCTAGCCAGTGCCGACCCAGTCGGGCTCGCTCCACCCCCAGCAGCACCTGGGAAGCTGGCTTCAGCCTCATGCTGCTCTGGATGGGACAGACCCGGCCAGGTCTGCCCCAGCCAGGAAGGGCGGCATGTAGCTGAAGTTGGCGCCTTGTGTGCTGCTGGGGACGGGAGGAGCCCAGCTGGGTCTGCACCGGCCAGCAGAAGTGGCAGCAGAGCCGTGTGCTACCCGGGATGGGACGAGCCTGCCTGCAGCGGCAGGGGCTCAGCTGCACTTTCCCCTGCCTGCACTGGTCAGTCCCGAGTGGCAAATGGCTACTTCTCTTCCCACACGCACCGTGTCGGCAACATCAAGCTGACGCGGTGTGTGTGGGAACCTTGTCCCTTCCCCAGCCCTTCAGCAGCCATTAGGAAGCTGCTGAGGGGTTGGGTGAGGGACAAGGGGCGGGAACAAAAGTATACAGTGTTTACTTTCGTTTCCCATCGCAGCAC
>NW_017729033.1:37319036-37340857 GCF_001723915.1 Gavialis gangeticus | reverse complement strand
TGGGACTGACCGACGCAGGTAGGGGAAAATGCAGCTGAGCCCCTGCCGCTCCAGCCGGGCTCGTCCTGTCCTGAGTGGCACACGGCTCCGCCGCCACCTCTCCTCCCTGGTGCTGACTGGGCTGGAGCTGTGGCCCGGCTGCTACTTCCCCTCCCCAGCCTGACCCTGCATGGCCCGAGCGGCACGACATGGGGAAAGCCTGCCCAGCAGCTGCTTTCCTGGGCTTACCTGCAGGGCAGGGCCCTTTCCAGTCCCGTGCAGCAAAGCACACCCTGGCCCAGACACTGTTTCCCCTCACCGGCACCACAGGTTCTGGCCCAGCCCCCGCCCCTCTCAAGCAGCAAACGTGATCTGAGCCAGGGGCGGGCGAGACCAGCTGGGGCAGGCTGAGGTCAGGGTTGGTTGCCTCATAACCAGAACCCAAGGAAACAACTTGAGGTGCTGCAGCCGGCGGCTTGTGCCACCACAGGCTTTTAGAGAGGCAGCCACCATTATGTTGGTTTTGCAGGGGCTCCGTGGGCCGGATCCAGCCCACGGGCCGTATTTTGCCCACCCCTGTGTTAAGTAGATACCTGCTGCTTCTGAATGCTCCAGCATCTATTGATCCATTGAGCATCACTTGAACCACACCACACGCTTCTTCTGCAAACTGAACAAAGCAAATAGACATTTTACGTCAGACCAGTGAAACAAAGGGTCAAGTCCTCAGCTTGTGTAAATTTGCATCTCTCCTTTAACTTCAGTGGAAGTGCATCAATTTACGCAGCTAAGGATCTGCCCTGCTATTTTAACAGAAGATGATAGTGAAAAGAAAAGGTTGTATATGCTGGTGCAAAATTGCCTTCACACTGCATTAACTGGCTAGAAATGAATCGTTGCTTACATGCTAATCCTGGGGTGGCACCGAGCGGCCATAATGATGTCTGTATCATACTTGTTCTGTGTATAGTCTAAGGGTCACAGTGTACAAGGACCCTGACTTTGAGCTGCCATCGGTGCCATGGAGCTATTGGCAGCCTGTGAAAGACAGAGCAGTCCTTATACTAATTTTACTTAACCTGGGACAATAACCCAAAGAAGAGCAGCTGCAGGCTTGAGAATATGCAATGCGCCTTAAAGTAGCCTCTCCTTTCTGAGCTGTGCTGTGTGCTTGTCTTCAGCAGCTCAAGCTCTGGGGTCTTCGGCTTTCCTTTGCTAAAACATTATATCATGTAGTGTTCGACTTTTAGGTGACTAAAGCATTAATGTACCTCTATTCTGTAAGACCTATCTCTAAAGTATTCTAAGATGGCTACAGTTATTGAGTACCCATATTTATTTATCGTTTTGGAGGATAAGGAGACTTTTCAGTTTTAATGGCTGTGTATGTCCATACTTGTATGTGCTCCTATGTATAAATTTTAAGGTAAAATTAACCTCTTGAAAGCAAGGAAGTTACAACAGGAGTTAATTAAGCACAGCTGTTTCCTGTTATGACTGAGTTGTTTCGCAGGGTGTTAACTTTTTTTGAACCTCAGTGCTTGTGTTAGAATTAGCCTGTGCCTGTTCCACTGAAAGCTAGCGGGATTAAAGAAAAAAATAAGAGGGCAGCAGGCTATTCAAACAGGAGGTCCTGGAAAGTAAACTACTTTAGGTGCTAATGAGAGGCAAAGGGAGCATGACCAGTTGTTTCCATTTGGGAACACCCCTTTTCGAGCCCTGGATGTAACTGTAAATCTATGAGCCACCTGAGAGATCAGGATGTCTGCTTGCTATGGGACTGAATCTACGCTTCCTACTGAACACAGTAAACCAGGGCCTCACCTGAGATGGGCTGCATTGTAACAAAGAGCAGCCTAGCCTCTGGCAACCCCTGGAGGACTCCCCTGTGAAAATCAGTTCTTACATGGGGGAAGAGTCACTACTGCAATGCATAAGCTATCCCTTGCTCCTTCTACAGTCAGTCAGATATCCCTGCAGTCCAGAGCTCCCCAGATGCTGAAATGGGCTCCTGAGGCTGTAAGCAATTGTTGCAAAACAGAGTAGCCAACAAACATTCTAAATGACACTGGGAATGGGCCCAACGTGATACAAAGGAGCTTTGACAGCTGAGTGGCACAAAAGTGCTTTGAAGCCCTTTTTAGGCTGCCCCATTGCTACTGTGTGTTCCTCAGCCATAGTTCAAGCTAATATATCTATGTCTCTGGCAGAAGCTGGAAGGGAGACGATCATCGATTGGGTTCATGAACTGATCCAAGAACAGGCTATAGAATTCCTGCACGTTTTAGAAAATTGGCAAGCTTCACTATACATACCCAGAGCAATCTCTGAAAACTGTATTTTTTTTGTTTCAGGCTTTTCACATAAGAGAGTAATGGCATTACCACTATTCAGACTAAGGAAGAATCTTCTCTTAATGTTTGGTTTAGACTAAGAGAAAACAAAGTGTTTAATTCAACTAAAATAGCCGGTAAAAACATTATCTTTTCTTGAGACTGGAGGGACGCTCTCCTGTAATCCTTACATTCCAAGGAAGCAAGTGGGATCTTTATCTCCTTGGAGCTGGTCACTATTTTTAATTCTGAAGGTATTATTGATCTTTAAGCACCTTTTTACGCTCCAAGTGGGTGTAGTTGAATTAAACTATGTCCATCTTCTTCTTCTGCCAAAAACTAGTGAGGGAAGCAGGCATCACAGAAAACTGTTGCTCAACATAAGTGTGTCAGGGAGTCTTGGTCATTCCCAGGGGCCATAGTTAAAGCGACTCGAATGGTAAACAGTAGCAAGAGACATCTGTCCAACTTCAACTAAAATCTTTAGCAAAGGTTGTCCCAATCAGGGTCCCTCTTCTGGATCCATTAGTGCATTACTGCGAGTTCTCTTGTGAACTGACATCATCCAGGAGTAAGAGTAAAGTTAGTGACCTGGGAGTGTTAAAGGAAGATTATCTATGATTTGAAGGTGATGAAAAGTAGCCTTCAATTGCCTTTGATTTAGAAGACTCCTAACAGAATAGAGCTAAATGAGTATTTTGAAAAGCCTTGATTCAGCAAGAGACTAAAGTATTTGCCTAATTTTAATCTGAGGTCAGTGGAGTTGCTGCATGCTTAAAGTGAGGCAATTCGGTCAGTACCTTGCTGTAGCGGTGAATTTTAAAGAAGTGTTTTCTCTTTGGGTTTATGTTCAGAAGGTAAAAGTCTTGTTCTCTCAGCCAGAATCTATAGTGATTTCCAGAATGCTTTGCAGCCCTCACATATTTACTTTAGTAATTTTACCTTGTGGGCTTGATTCTGACACTATTATCCTCCTTAATTATAAAAATTGTAATTAGTATTTGTAAAGCAACTGCCATACACTTGGTACTGTTCAAGAGCAAATGTCCAGATCATCACTTATAGAAGATCCAGTTCAAGTCAGGATAAGAATGGCCAAACAACTGTGACATTAAACGCTGAGTATATGTAACCAGTGACCCCCCCCCATTACTGGAAGGAAGACAGCAGAGCAGGACCAAGCCAGCAAAGCAAGTGCAGCTTGTGGGGAACCTACAGCTGATGTGAGTAGTAAATGGGCTGCAGGACCCAGCAAGCAGACTGCGGGTACCAGGATGCTGGCCTTTGATTAGGGAGTTAGCAACACCTGGGACCTGTTAACAGCGAGCCAGGTCAGAGGGAAGAGATGGAGAAAGGGGTCAAATAAGCCTAAGCCTGGGGCTAGAGGCTCAGGATGGCCCAGATCTTTAGAAGAAGAAGCAGCCTTACAACAATAATGCATTTTATGTTATGTAACCTAGCCTCCCCCAACGAGCCTGGGGGGCTGGGTTTGGTTGGAGGCTACAGGGGGGTGTCTTGGGAAGACCCTCTGTGCTTTGAGACTGGCAAAGAGCAGAGACAGTGAGGGAGCAGCCCTGTAAGGGTAAGGTGCCCACAGGCTGGGGTGAAGTGAGATAAAGACAAGTCCAGTGTACCCAGTAAATGAAATTAGAGTAATACCTGTAAGGCATGGGTATGGCTTTGGGAGTGGAGAAGCCCTGAGAACTGAGCTTTGGGGGCAGAGAAGCCCATAAGACTGCTGAAAAGGAAGGCACTAAATGAACTACTTCAGCCTCTAGAGACAGCTTCCCAAATGCATCATTATTAACCTCAGAGTCATACAGGCAGATAGGAGGTTAGGAGACCAGAGAGTGCAGCATGCAAGTCTGACTGCCGGGGGGTGTCAGATGCTAGTGTTGGACCCCTAAGTCTGCTACAGCATAAAATACAAGATCTTAGTGCTTACTTTAGCCACATGTCTGCCCTCTTGAATGAGGCCAAATAAAATCCTGGCCCCACTGCAGTCAGTGGGAGTTTTGCCACTGACTGCAGTGGGGCCAGAATTTACCTTCTTTTATCCCTTCCCCCATAGCAGAGGAAATTTGCTATATAGGCCTTACCAGTTTGGATGCCATTTTCCAGTATACAGTGCTGGGGTTGCTCTCGCATTCAGTCCACTTTGGACAAGATTCATAGTTAATGCCTTAAAAGCCATGAAACAAAACAAACAGAAAAAAAACATTGTGTCACATAATTATAGTTAGAGAAGTTGTCATCAAACATTTAGGTAGTATTGCATCCTATCTTCAATAAGACTATGCAGTTTTAAAGGGCTTCTCTGATTAGAGCTCCATTATAGCCCCAGGACCTTATTCTTCAATTGCTACCATAACAATCCCAGTAAGATACTGACTAAAGTAAAGACATGTGACCCTGCAGTCTGTACCAGTGATATGCCAAATGCAGTGAGATATCATATTGTCTTGTATGTAACTCACCCTTGAATATAATACATACCCTGTTTTTGAAAGACATCTTGAAAAATAAACGTTCTTACCTTGTGTTATAGGTCAGTAACCATGTAGCAACAGTTGGAGAGCTGAGCCTGCTGCCAGTCCCATGTGCTGGATGGTGTCAATGAATCAACCTTGCACACTAGCCCAGCATGCTGGGTCTGGGGCTGTGTAGCAAGTCCAACTGTGAACAAAGTCCAGGAGCACACCCCAAGTCCAACTGCAGACTGCTCCCATACAGTGGCCAAATCCAGATGCCCAGAATTATGGCAGTTAACGCTGCCACTGCTTTCTTTCCACCAAATTTCCAGATCCATTGAAATCCATATCTCTCATATATAATACTTACTCTTATTTGCCCCACATGATTTGGAAGGGAAAGGTATGTGTTCTTTGAGGGGAAAATGTGGTATTTTCCCAGCACTGGGTGATAAAAAAAACTTCTTAGAAGTTGAGAAATAAATATTTTTTCACACTTCCATGACTCAGGCAAGGCTAAAGATTCAATACTTTTAAAATAAATTACATTTGGGTTGAAACCAAAGAGGTGAAATATCAGTCCTGAGAGGTATGTAATATCTTATTGAAATATATGAGCAAAGAAAAAATGACAACTATCAATGCTCATATATTTATTGTATAGGAGTGAAAAAGTATCCTTACCTGGGCTGGCTGGATCACCACACCATGACACCTGGTCAGCTATGTAACCCAGCAAGGTGTCCTCCAGAGTAAGGAAATTGTGGTCAGCTTTTGTGTAACGGTGAACCAGTTCATTTGTCTTGCTCCAAAGCAGTGACTGTGTGAGAGAGGAGATAATGTGTAATAAATGGCAGTGATATTCGAGCTGGTCAGAAAATGAAGACTTTCATTGTGACCATTTTGATGTTGATAAAGATGTTTTAGTTTTCAGGTTTTTGTCAAAGGATGGAAAATAAAAGCTGTTTTATTTTTCAAATTTTAGAGTGGTTTGATGAAAATGGCTGCTTTTTTATCACAAACTGTCATGTTTTTAACAATGTGGTTTAAATGACTTTAAGGGATATTTTTTGGTTAGTTAATATAACTTCTTCATTACTATCTGCATTCTGATACCATATGGGACAATAGCTTTTAAAAGCTGTTTGCCTCTAACTGTATAGCTACATCTCCCTTTTGTAGAGTACTTCTTCTAAAGCTGTAACAGACACCACAATTTTCCCTTTATGGTCCAGCCACTGACAGTAGAAACAGTGATGTCCAGCAATGGCTGCCAATAAACAGAATTTTGAGGGTTTCTTGGTCCAGAAGAACAAATGCATGGGTTGGACATTATAGCAACCCTGAAGTCAGGGTACCTCCAGGTATTTGGAACCGCTTGTGATTACCATGGAAAGAGTCCATTGTAGTAGGAATTATACAGAGAAAGAACACATACAGTCCATATCCACACACAAGCATTATTACCTTGTTGCATGGTACAGGATGTCTTGCTAAATCCATTAAAGGCTGATAGTCATCTGTTGTAATATTACATGGGTTCTTGTACATAAATGCATCTTGTAATGTTTCCCATATTTTTAGGCAATCTTTATTTCTATGAAAGATTAAAATAATGGTAAGTGGCAATTGACCATTTATAGAAACAGGGAGCCTTCCAAAGTCATGCCTACGTTTCTATCACATGCTGCTGAAATATTACCAGAAGAGAAAATAAGAAGTGCAGGAAAGGATTGTGGAAGAATTTCTTTGATGTACTTAGATCCTCTGATCCAGGTTTTTGTCTCCGGTCTTTTCAGCAGCAAAAGAATAAGCCAGATTAAAACAACCTTCAGCCCCACTGGGGTTGAAGATGCTGAGCAGTTTTAAACATTTTTCTCAGGATGTTATGCTTTTGCCTAGTACTGTATTATCTGAGTAAGCACCACATGCAGGTCTTTAAATGGGATTTGACCTCTTTCTAAAGTTTGGCCCCTGCTATGGGCACCTTGCCCATGAACATCTGGCCCTGGCCCTACACGGAGGGCAAAGTTCTGCCCCCATTATTCCTTCTCAGTTGTGCAATGAGCTGTCTTACCAAAGTCAGGGAGACCATCTGCAAAGTAATGTAGTACTATAATGTAATAATAATGTTGGAATACTTATGAGAAGCAAAGACGACAGATTCTAGCTCATATGTTTTACAGTTGAGGCAGAAGACTAGCTGAATGGGATTGCCCCCTTTGATGTAGATCTGCTGATGATCATAGCTAGGGGCAAACATTCAAAAAGCTTGAGCCTGAATTGATTAAGTCTTTGCAGGTTAGTCTAACCTGCAAAGCTTGAACCAATCTGGAGGTGGATAGACATTCCCTTTTCATTTCAGAAATGCAGGCACATGCCTGCAGTGGCTCAGGCTCGAAGCCAGGGGGTGCTAGAGCAGCCACCCTTTCCCATGGACAGTGCTGAGCTGGGGGGACAGGGGGACCTGGCCCAGGCAGGATTCTCTGATTAGGAAGGGGTTAAACCCCCACTCTGGCCTGCACTGTCTCAGGCTTTCCCCCCCACTCGCTGCTCAAGGGGTGGGAATGTTGCCAGACCCCAGCTAGCACTCTGAGGCAAAGTGGGGTATGCAGTGCATGCATCTGTTGATGATACTGAGCTTTGCAATCTCCCTCTCACTGTCTGCAAACCTGATAGGGCTGCAAACCAGCAGGGGGGGCTGATAAAACCACAGTGTTTATCAGCCCATCAGCAAAACAAAAGCTTCTGTCATTAATTTAAGCTCTTCTTAAACAGCTTTTTCCAAGGAAGGAAGGGAGAGACATTAACAGCTGACCTGTTGGTTATCTCCAAAAAGCCCTAAGTGGATACTGTTCTGTCTACCTGTCCCAGTGAAATTGGAGACACATACAGACACACCTCTCAGCATCCCACATGCCTAGGGTCCATGGGGCTAGGGTCTGTGCTGTGGGAGGGAAGGAGGTGGGGAATACCTGCTTGAGCAGCAAGGGAAGCCAGGCAGATCCTGCTGTGCCTGCAGTCTCCCCCAGAGCTCTGGCTAGGGAGGAGAGGGGTGGGGCCAGCCCTGTTCTCTGGAGCAGACAGCACAGCCGAGCCCAGCCCAGCCCAAGGCTGCAAAGCATCTGGGATGCTGGAGGACTCTGGTTTATCTTAAACCAGAAAGAGGTCTGGGACAGACATTGCATGAACTAGTTTGACCCAAAATAGCCAAGTCTGATTTGGTTTAAGATAAACATTCAACCAGGTTTATCTTAAACCAGTTTCAGCTATTTTGAAACTGGTTTATGTGCGCTGAACTTCTGTTCTGTTACAGGTTGAAACCAGTTTCTGATCACTTAAACCAGTTTATGTGTAATGTCTGTCCCTAGCCCATAACATCAGGTGGTGAAGTCTACTCATTCCACATAGGTAGAGGAACTTTATGAATAAACAAATATGAAAATCTAGATAAAGATTAGGATCTGCGCTCAGCTCTGGCTTCCAATGATATAGCTCATGCTTTGTACAGAGGCAAATGAGATCTAGATCAGGCACTTGGTCTCCAGTGTGTTGTTTTGAATTTTCTTTAATTTAGTATTTTTCTGACTCCAAACTCCAGTACTGGTCCTTAGCCTGTTACTTGCACTGAGGTAAGTCAGGAGTACCCCTGCGAAGTGAATGGAATTACCAGACTGTGAACTTTGTGCATGCAGGAGCAGAACCAGGTCATCTGGATCTAAATTTGTTGCCTAAGATATTGCTCCATCAGCAAAGTCCTCAGCATTGAAAAGAAAAAAAATTGTCAAAGTTAGCAAGACAGAGAGTTCCTCTGCTCCTGCCAAAGGGTAGTGCATTGCCTTCTGCCAACCTGGGGCCATATTTCAATATGTAAGTTTCTTGAGAAACTCCAATTTCTCCCAACTCCAGTGAAATGCTAGCCTGTTCATTTGTGAGTAAGTTTTAGGTCTACTCAGGACCATCTGTTCTGTTGGATTTGAGCAATGAATACTGTTACAAATATCAACCTACAGCTATTCTCAGCTAGTGTAGACACTTCCTAAGCTGCCCTTTGTGTGTGAAATTCCCTTTCTTTCTTCTTTGTTCTGATAATCACCAAATTGTTTCAATTTAAATCCATTTCTAATCCTAAATTTGGAACCTTTGTTAAAAATTCGCCTTTTACATGGTGTCATAATGAATTATTAATATTCATGGTTCTATACCATTATCTTCTTTATTTTTATGCAAACTGAAAAAAACCACTTTGATTGAATGACTCTAATATCTGCAAGTCCAAACTGAGCAGCTATCATCATAAAGCTATCACCTTCATCCTTTTCTGACTTGTTGCTTCCTGCTCACTGCTTATATGAGTGCTTGTGAACTCTCTCTGAAGAAGGGACATGTTAAACATGGAACAAATTGCACAATTCATCACTGTCGCTGGAACTAACTAGAATTTCCTTTCCCACCCTCAGACTTTTGCAATCTCTTCAGGAAGCATGAAGAAAGAGCAATTTGGAGTTGTATCAACATAACCAGTTTTTACACTGGTATAAACTAGAAGTGGGTAGATAACATGAATCCTTACACTAATGTACAGGGATCTACCTAAATCACTGCAGAAGTTTGCAGCAGTGGTACCTTTAATCTCACTCTCTTCACTGCGCCACCCTCCCATCCCACCTCTGCCACTGAGTGGCCAAGAGGCAATTAATGCTGCGATGTTTGCCTCTTGGCAACTCAACAGCAGTGACAGGGGAGTGGGGACATGCAGCAAAAAGGGTGAGATTTAGGTAGGACTTGTGCCAAGGTTTAGGTAGGTCCCTACAGTGTAACATTCAAATCCAGTGTAGAATAATCCCAGGAATAATTGGAATAACACTATACTAACAGAAGTCACATTGCTTTGGGTATCATCTGTCTGCTTTCATCCTGGGATAGCTGTGTACTCATCGTCAGCAGGTTATTTACCCACTTCCTTGCTGCTTAATGGCAAATCACTGTAAAAGGGCCTTCTCTTAACAGCTGCCATAAGATAGGTACTACTCTGTCCACTTTGGAATGCAGCATAAATAATTAAAATAAGAGTCACCTGTCCAGGTCCTATGCCCTTTTGCCATTGTAGTAGTCCCCTCTTGGTCTTACTGAAGCCATGTTAGTGAGAAAGTGTCACTATCATCGTTGTCATCACTGGGTAATGACAGTGAGAAATTAAGAATGTGTTTCTCCATCAGGAGATCTAAAGGTAGGTTTAATTTAATAGCCCAGATGCAGACTGACTTAAAAAGAGTTGAAATTTGTGAAGGAACAACAGAAATTTCATGCAGACTTTTGTAAGATTCTTTCCTCTAGTACTTTCAATACAACAAGGAAAATTCCCATTTGGCTGCCAAAACGAAACAAGAAATTGCAAGGCATATTCTGAATAACAAATGTGTTCTAAGATGTTAAGCAGGGGTTCTGAATTGGGGACATGCTGTACTTGCATAATGTTTGCACCACACTGAACACTGGTTTATATAACCCTAAGAATAATGGGTGCATCAGCTGAGAGCTTTCATGTTTGACTGCTCCATATTGGAGTGCCACTATTACTCTTGTACAAGAGGAGAGAAGAGGTGGCACCTAGCTGTTTGTCATCAGAATTAATTTTGACAGCTTTATTCCACGTAACTCCAGACAGAAGAGTATGTGTCAGCAGTTTACTTAATTGTTGTGTAACAAGCATTACTTTACTACTTTGTTGACTGTTCCAGGAGTTAGAAATATTCCAGAAACAGTCTCAGATAGTGAGGAGTTACAGGCTAGCAAAGAGCTGCTCTGTGGTTGAGTGTGCTTCATCATTACACTTCCCAGAAATGACCTGCCCCCTAGATCATCACCTTGCAACAGAAAGTAGTCACACCCCTTTCATGACATGACCAAGCTCCATCCTAAAACTAGTTAGGTTTTATGCTCTCCCCACTACTACTGGGAGGCTGTTCTGTTACCCAGATTAGAGGTAACCTTGTGGGTAGGCTACGGATGAAAGAGGCAGAAATAGGTCTATAGTCCAACCTTTTATTTGCTTGCATTTTAAAACATGAAAACAAACATTTATCCCAACGTTTACCTTGTTACCTGCAACAGCACCACATAGATTCGCACCTATGACGGCTGGGGAGACTCGAGAGGTGGGACGAGGATTGCATGCAGATTGGCACCAGATCTTCTTGAATCTGCTGAGTTCTCTAAGCTATGATAAAGTGTATCTGGATTACTTACTGTACGGTCTTCCCTTGTCTGACCCTAGTTATCTTTCCTGCTTGGTGCAGGGGCTGGACCCGATGATCTTCCAAGGTCCCTTCCAGCCTTACAATGTATGAATCTCTTTTCAGACCTTGTGCTTTGTTTAATTGTTTGATGGTTTCCTTTGCTTGCTGACCAAGTTAATGGTCACTCCTGCAAAGGTTCACAGTATTGATACTCAGAAACCAGCTTTGGACCTTCTGTTTAGCAACACTTCTGCAGCTTAGCCTAGGCCCCTTCAAAATAGCCAAGGCTGGCAACAGTTCCATCACTTTACTACCATGATTGAAACTTTCCAATTTCTAGTTTAAATGGTCACTTTATACTCTTTGTGCTTGTGGCAATGTTGTCCTTTAGCTTAAATAGGTTTCCCTCCACAGTATTTACCCTCAAGATTTAGAACGAGCAATTGTATCTCCTCTCAGCCTTTGTTTTCCTAGGCTTACCAAGTCAAGCCCTTTAGTCTCCTCTTGTATGATCCCTATTTCCTAATCATTCTAATGGGGCTCTGTGCACCTATTCTGGTTTGAATTAATCTTTCTAGAACATGAAGGACAATATTCCGGAATAAATATCCCCAACACTTGGTACAGTAGTACTAATATTTTGTAGCTCTAGTAAAAATAACCCTCATTAGTACATTGCTATTTATAATCAGGAAAATATTAAATAAGATTGGTTACCAGACCACTGTTTGAGGAAAGTCCATTAGTGATCTGGTTCCACTTGGTATTCCCCTTTCAGCATAATCCATTTGCCATCTCCCCTTTTTCCACTTCCTTACCCACCTTGCAATGTTTGCATTATCTTCAGGGGGGACGCATAGTGTGGTGGTGGACCCCCTGGAAAGAGGCACCACCAACAGTGTCAGCGGTACCTGTGGGCAGTCGCCACTCACCACCCTGCCACTGACACCTCCGGTGGCGGCTGCGGGTGGTTCACCGTTCCCGCGGGCCACCACTACCAGCGGCAGCTATGGGTGGTCACCATCCTTTGGTTGGCACTCGCCACCCCTCTCGTCGCTGACAGACCCGGTGGTGGCTGCAGGAGCTCCCCTGCTTACCACTGCTGCACTCCCGCTGCCACCGTGGCCCCCCAGCCGCTGGGGGCACGCGCCGTTCATGATTATCTTCTTCACCTTAACTAATAATTTCTATGTGCTGCTATATCCACATGCTGTATTGAAGTCCAGATAAATTGGATCTACCACATTTTCCTTGTCTATAATAGAGTTTATCTTATTATACACAGATAAATACTGATTTAGTCTGGCATGATCTACCTTTCATAAATTCACATTTTAGTTCATCCTGTTTTCTGTTTATTGTCATGTATTTAACGTTTTTCCTTTAATTATCTTTGCTTTGTCCTAAAGCATTACATACTGTTGAGGTAAAAATAAAAGACCTTGCAGTCACTTGGGACACATTTTCCTTGTCTTAAATATAAATACTTAATTTGCAGTTCTCCAGTGAAGTGGCACCACTGAATCATTTATTTTTTTATTTTATTTTATTTTATTTTATTTTTTCTGAGATCGTTGCTATCAGACTTTGACATGCCAGGTTTTTTTTCAGAATAAAAAAAAGATGTTGGGCTATGCTATAGATCTCCAGAGTCAGACTTCCAAATGGAGAATTCTATAACATTATCAGAAACTAGCTCCCAGGAATTGTGTTAGTATGTGAAACTTCTTAAATTCCCAGATATAGACTGGAGAATAAATGCTATTTATAATGGGAGGGCCCAGATGTTCTTGGAAGTGACATCTAGCAGATTTCTTCACCAAATGGGCACCACAGGGAGTTGGTCACAGCAGATAATGTTGGACTGGCTGATTATGCCTTGTCATACTTCCCATTTAATGTCCAGCAAAATACAGGTCTGTAACTTCAAAAGAAGCAAAATTAGCTTCCTTTATTCAGTTAGTAAAGTCAAGTGGACCAATGTGCTCAAGGATTTGACTAAGAAAAGCTCAAAGTCTCTTTAAATCAAAAATATACAAATGATCTGGACTTTGTATCCCAAGCAAGGGAGGAAACTTTTAGGGAGCAGCTTCAGACTTAGTTGAATTAATAAGCACCTTGGAAAGAAAATTAGAAGAAAGAAGATATTCTGTAAGGAATGAAGAAAGGGTTAGTCAGCAAGGAAAGCTGTGGTAGCATTCGCAAAGCACAGGGATAGGGACAGACTTGCCAAGTCAGGCTGGGTTAGACCTTGCAAAGGAAAGTAAAATAAATAGAAAAACATTCATAATGAAAAGAGAACACAGGAAGGAAGGGAGTCCATTTGCAATAAGACTGAGGTTAAAATGAAGCAATATCTAAGTATAGTCCAAAAATTAAATTATTAAGGATAATGATATTGAACATTGTATACAAGGGAAGACGGTTAAGGAGAAAGAGTTTCAAAAGCAATAAAAGTGGAATTAAAACTCAAACACTAGAATCCACTTGACTTAGGGAGTTGTGACAATCTCTGTTGCAGAATTTGTTAAAAAAAATTGCGAAGGAAACACTGAAATAGAAAGAGTTCCAGGGACAGCTCCTGTTCACCTCTCCTGTAAATTATAGCATTGCACTGTCACATCATGACATGATGTTGCAAAATGATCGTGTTGAATCAGCCCAGAGGGACAGGTTAGGAATGTCTCAAGGAAGAAGAAAGGTAACGGAGCTGCAGGCTGGAAGGAAAGTGATGTGAAAGACTGCACATTGGTAATTAGATTATGATGATGATGATGGCCATACTTTAGATACTTAGTGGACAGATGATAACATTACAACACTCAGACACATGCTGTCAGTTTATTCATATGCACTTAGTTCAGAGTGCCTGGGCAGGACAGTGTTGCAGAACTGTCTGTTGGCCCCTGTTGGGAGCATAGGGGGAATTCTTTCAGGTGTTTGTGTACCAGCTTTTTACATTTTTATGATCTGTGTTTAGGGAATGCCTGAAGTTTCAAGAGAAAGGGGAGTTTATGCTCCTTTCTCTATACCACAAAACTGTTACTGTGCTCAACAGTTTGTGAGGTCTACGGTTGTGCAAATCAGAATGGAGTTACATTGGTGCAGTTTGGCAGCTCTAGCTGCATAGTGGATTTCAGTCAGCCTGATGGAAGGAGAGACAGCTCAGGCCAGGTGGCATGGTACCTCTTCTTTTAAGCACTAAACTTCAGAAATGTAAATAAGGGATTGTGATGACGATTTCCACTTGAATAGTTCTTTATTAGCCCTGGTTGTCCAAGCACTACCTGGTAAAGGCAATAATAAGACTATTAAACTGGGGACATCCTAAACTCTAACCCAACAGCATAAGTAGAAAAAAAATAATTATTTTAATACTGTGCTGTCACATAATGACAATGTTTCAATATAATTATGTTGCATCAGCCCAAATGGAAGATTTGTAATTATATTTCAGAATGGTTATGCAAACCTATTGCAGGCTGTAAGCTCAGAGACTCCAGCCCAGCTGCAAGCAGTAATGTTAATTGCAGGCTGCTCAGGAGGACTGGATCAGCTGAGGGAGATAATTAGCAGCCACCGGAAGTAAAAGGCTTCCAGAAGAAACCATAGGGCTCTAGAGGAAGAAGCCAGGGAAGAGACAGATGAACAGAAGGGGGGAAAGAGTGAGAGTAGCTTGGCCAGTGGCTGCAATATCTGACAAGGGACTCTCAGGTTCTGGGAGGAGACTCCGGTGCGAGACTGGGAGCAGCACCATGACAGGGAGCTGAGTCACAGACAGCCTGAAAAGAAAGACTGCAGCAGGAAAGCAGCCACAGCAAGCCACTGGCACCTTCTCACAGGCTGAAGAGGACTCATATCTGTAAGTCCTTTATGGTCTGTGACTGGGTCAGAGTTGAAGACTTGCTGATATTGGAGGATACCTGTGTGATGAGCAAGCCATGGGAATATAGACTATATTGTGTTTACAGACTATTTTGAGCTGAGCAAATCCCTAAGCCTGCTACAGCCCATTTTATGTTGCAAGGATTGGCTGGGCTGTAAAAGATGGTGGTTAGAGATTGGAATAATAGAAAATTAGGGTTGGAAAGGACCTCAGGAGATCATCTAGTCCAGCCCTCTTCTTAAAGCAGGACCATGCACAGCTAGATCATCCCAGCCAAAGCTTTGTCTAGCCAGGTCCTGAAAATCTCCCAGGATGGAGATTGCCCCACCTCCTCTGGGTAACCTGCCCCAGTGTTTTACTACCCTCCTAGGGAGAAAGTTCTTCCTAATATTGAATCTAAACTTCCCTTGCTGCAACTTGAAACTGTTGCTCCTTGCTCTGTCATCTGCCACCATTAAGAACAGCTCCATCCTCTTTTGAACCCCACTTCAGGTAGCTGAAGGCTGCTATTATCCCCTCTCAATCTTCTCATCTTTAGACTAAATAAATCCAGTTCCATCAGCTTCTAGGAAGTCATGGGCCCAGCCCCCTCATCATTTTTTTTGCCCCCCCCCCCCACTGGACTCTTTCCAATTTATCCACATCGTTTCTGTAGTGGTGGAACCAAAATTGAACACAGTGCTCAAGTTTTGGCCTTACCAGTGCTGAATAGAGGAGAAGAATCACTTCCCTGGGCCTACCAGCAACCTGCCTACCAATGCAGCCCAGTATGCGGTTAGCCTTCTTGGCAACAATAAGCCACCAACTGCTGGCTCATTCAGCTTATTGTCCACTATAACCCCCAGGTCCTTCTGCAGAGCTACTGCCCAACCAGTCACCCCCCAGCCTGTCATGATGCATGGGATTCTTTTGTCCTAAGTGCAGGACTTTGCACTAGTCCTTGCTGAACCTCATGAGATTCCTTTTGGCCCAATCCCCCAATTTGTCTAGGTCTGTCTGAATCCTATCCCTACCCTCCAGTGTATCTACTACTCCCACCAGCTTGGTGTCATCTGCAGACTTGCTGAGGATGTGCTCTATGCCATCTTCCAGGTCATTGATGAAGACGCTGAACAAAACCAGCCCCAGGACCAACCCCTGGGGCACTCCAACCAGGCTTCAAGCCATTGATTACTACTGTCTAAGCCTGATGCTCCAGACAGTTTTCTGTCCATCGTGCTTTCTGTACTTCCTTACCTTGCCTGTGAGGATGTTCTGAGAGATTGTATCAAAAGTCTTGCTAAAATCAAGGTATATTACATTCACTGGTTTCCCTACATCCATAGAGCCAGTCACCTCATCATAGAGGGCAATCAGGTTGGTCAGACATGACTTGCCCTTCATGAACCCATGCTCACTGTTCCTAATCTCCTTTTTCTCTTCCAAGTGCTTTGAGAGAGATTCCTTGAGGATCTGCTCCATGATTTTTTTTTCAGGGACCGAGGTGAGGCTGACTGGTCTGTAGTTCTCTGGATCGTCCTTTTTCCCATTCTTAAATATGGGCATTACGTTTGCCGATATCTAATCATCCAGGACCTCTCCTGATCACCTTGAGTTTTCAAAGACGATGCCCAGCAGCTCTGCAGTCATATCAGCCAACTCCCTCAGCACCCCTGGGTGCATCCCATCCAGCCCCATGGACTTGTATATGTTCAGCTTTTCTTAATAGTCCCTATCCTGTTCTTTTGCCACTGCTGGCTGCTTACCTCCTTCCTAAACTGCTGCCAGGTGCAGTAGTCTGGGAGCTGACCTTGCCTATGAAGACAGAAGTGAAATAGGCATTGAGTACCTCAGCTTTTTCTGCATCCTCTGTCACGAGGTTGCCTCCCTGATTCAGTAAGGGACCCACACTTTTTCCATGATCCTACTTTTGGTATGGACATACTTGTAGAAACACTTCTTGTTATCCTTCGCATCCCCTGCATGCAACTGCATTTTTGTTGTCTTGACTTCATCCCTGCATGCCTGAGCAATAATACTCTTGTACTTCTCCCTAGTTATTTGTTCAAGTTTCTACTTGTAAGCTTCTCTTTTGTGACTTAGTTTACTGAAGAGTTCCCTGCTAGGCCAAACTGGTCTTCTATCATACTTGCTAGTCTTTCTGCACATCGGGATGTTCTGTTCCTACACTCGCAGTAAAGATTTTTTTAAAGTACAGCCAGCTCTCCTGGACTCCTCTCTCCCTCAGAATAGCTTTCCAGGGGATTCTGCCCATGAATGTGCCAAGTGAGTTGAAATCTGCTCTTCTGAAGTCCAGGGACCTTAATCTGCTGCTCTCCATCCTTCCTTTCCTCAGGATCCTGAACTCTATCATCTCATTGTCACTGCTGCCCAAGTTGCCATCCACTACTACATTCCCCACCAATTCTTCCCTGTTTGTGAGCAGCAGGTCAAAAAGAGCACAGCCCCTAGCTAGCTGCTCCAGCACTTGTACCAGGAAGTTCTCTCCAACACTCTTCAAAAACTTCCTGGATTGCCTGTGCACTACTCTATTGCTCTCCCAGCAGATGTCAGAGTGACTGAAGTCCCCCCCTGAGAACCAGGGCTTGTGACTGGGAAATTTCTCCTAGCTATCTGAAGAAAGCCTTATCCATCACTTTGTCCTGGTCTGGTGGTCTATAGCAGACCCTCACCACAACATCACCCGTGTTGCTCTCCCCTCTGAAAGTCTCTGGAAAAGGGTCAACAGGCCTTTCTCCAGTTTCATACTGGAGCTCTGAGCAATCGTATGGCTTTTGCATATCACACAACACTTCATCCTCTTCTCCCCTGCCTGTCCTTTCTGAACAGTTTGTGAGCTATCCTTCCATACAGTCATGTGAGCTATCCCACCAAGTCTCTGTTACTCTGATCACATCAGTTTCATCACTGTGCAAGGGCTTACAGTTCTTCCTGCTCATTTCCCAGGCTCTATGCACTTGTGTACAGGTACCTGAAGTAACTAGTAGATTGTCCTACTTTCTCAGGATTCAGGAAGTATAAGAGAACTTACCCTGTTTCCCCTTCCTGCTTACTCTTCCTCCAAATCCCCCGCTTCCCCACTTACCCCAGGGCTTTGGTCTCCATCTCCTGGTGAACCTACTTTAAAGTCTTCCTCACTAGATTAGTGAGCCTGTCTGCAAAGATGCTTTTCCCTCTCTGTCAGGTGGATCTCCTGTCTTCCCAGCCATCATTCTTCTTGGAACAACACCCCATGGTCAAAAAAGGCAAAGTCCTGCTGGTGATGCCACCTGTGCAGCCAGGTGTTGATCTTCAGGATACACCTGTTCCTGCCTGCGCTCTTTCCCTTGACTGGAAATATCAATGACTGCAGGGTTTGCTCCTTCTAACATTTAAAAGGCCAAAATGTTTTATAAGTTAGCACCTGGTCTAAAAGCCCCTGTGTATCACAGGCAAACTCAATGGCCACAGTACCAGGAAAAATTCAGAGATGGCATAGTTCAAAGATGACTGCAAAATGAAAGGAAAAATGCCTGGTAAGTCAGTTGTGAAGGCTCATACCCAGAAGATGGACCATTTTCCATTGACTTGATATGAAGATCTGACTCTTCTTTTTTTTCCCCCAACGCAAAGAGTTAACTAATAGATACAGTAGAAAGCATTCTAGGAATGGTGTATCTGTGGTCACAGTTACTGCAGGACGGAAGCTACAGGACTTGCCAAAGCATCTAGCTGAATCATAAAGTCCAGACTTTGAAGTTTTCTAGTATTTGAAAATGCATATGGCTGGGGATCAGTGCTGGATTGTGTGGGGGTTTTGTTTGTTTGTTTGTTTGGTTTTTTTTTTGTATTTGCATAGATCACGTTTTAACATCTAAGAGAATGGTGTTATCCAGGATAACATCAGGAGGTGACAAAATTAGGCCTCCCACCTGGGACGGACAGCTACATTTCTATTCCTGCTAAAAATGTTGATTTTTGAATTTGTGGCTCCTGATCACCTCCCTGGCTCCTGTTTTTAATTTTGCTCTGCTCCACAGGTATTAATGACCTTCTAACTTCTTTTTTTTTAATGGTCTTGATGTTCCAGTATATTTAAACTTTCCATCCTTCAGTTTTTAGGCCCCTCTTTCTCCCCCCCCCCCTTTTTTTTAAATCCTAGATCCACCCATGGGCAAGTCAGTGGTGTATAAGCTGTTGAAGAAGCATATGCCCAGAGTGGCTACACCTTAGTGCAGAATGAGCTAAATAGCATTGAGCAAAGGATGATCCTGCCCTAGAGTAGCATAACTCCAAGCTGCATGAGGAATGTCTTTTTTAAACCAGCTTCAGGTATTAATATGCATTGTGCAGACAATCCAGAAGTTAGGAGCCACCCAAAATTACTGTTTAAAATGGGCCTTGCATGATAATTTTGGGCAGCTCCTTGAGGTCTTAACCCCTGGACTGTACACACATTAACATTTGTTATGCAGCTCAAAGTGATGCCACTTCAGGGCAGGGCAGTTATCCCTGATTTGTGCTACTCAGATCGTTCCATTAAGGTGTAGCCACTCCCTATAGATATACCATCCAAAAGGAAGTCCTCAAGTATCCCAGGATCTCTTGCACCCTCACCCATACAGAAGGGATAGAAGCCTGGCTGGCTGCAACTTGAGCTTCACCCCAGCAAGTAGAACTGCTAGGCAGTTTCCTCAGGTCTGCAGTCATATCTAGCCTACTGCTTTGAAGTAGGCAGTTGACTATAAAAGCTCTTACCTCTGGATTGGTTTTTAAGGTGCCACCCTCCCCTACTTTCTCACACCTAGAATGAAACTCGGAAAGATTTCTTACCACTAGAATGGCATCTTTTGGCACAAAACAAGAGACGCTACTAGTCCACTGGTTAAACTGGGTTGTTTTAAGACCAGGCGCTAGTGAATGCCTCAACCACTGTTCTGGGGGTGTTGTGAGGCTCTTCTTTGTGGGGAGGGAGGTAAAAATCTTTGAAAGGTTCTGGTCTTGTTTCAAAATCAATGCCACAACTTGGACAACTTTTGCTGAATGGAGTTCTCATTTGTTTAGTCATATTTATAATAGAAGTGTATTTTTATTTTAACTGAATAAATATATTAATTTAGTATAATAAAAATTTCAAGCATCTTTGGGTACTTTTTTTATTTTAAAGTCTAAATAATATTTAAGACTTAAGATACACATGCTTACAAAGAGAGATTCTTACAAATGTTGTTTTGTGGTGTTTTCAGAACCAAAGTTTGAAAATTGCTGCTATAGATGAAACGGAGTAGACACCATAGGAATACTGTAAGAGTAACTTAAGGTTTAAGACTTAGGACCTGATTTTGCAACGCTTTCTCACATGTGGATTGAAAAGGCAGACTTGTCTCCTTTCTTTTACTCGAGGCAGAGAAGGGGGAGAGAGGAGGCCTGGAGGAATAGGAGGAGAGAGAAAAGCTTATTTCAGTGTGGTGGTACTGAATACACCATCAAATGAGACCTAAAATTTAAAGCTGATAACTGTGAGAGATTTGCTGTGACATCTGCATTCAATAGATAATAGCAAGCACATAGCATATTCTGGGATTGGCCTTGTGTCTCTCTGATTTTTGGATAGAACTGTTAAGTTGCATTTGGCCATGAATTTAGCTATTTCTATTCATCCATCTTTTTTAATGAAGATCTCATTCATCTGCCAAAAG
Source organism: Gavialis gangeticus (assembly GCF_001723915.1). Classification (NCBI taxonomy): domain Eukaryota; kingdom Metazoa; phylum Chordata; order Crocodylia; family Gavialidae; genus Gavialis; species Gavialis gangeticus. The sequence goes on along the minus strand of NW_017729033.1, from coordinate 37,320,271 downwards.
GAAATTGGGGCCAAGGACACTTTCATTAACCGCTATTTGAGTGGCCAAATGTTAATGTGCATACTAAAAAAAAAAAAAAAGAGAGAAGAGAAAAAGAGGCAAGTCTCTTCAACAATGTATCTTGTGGATCAGTATATGACTTCTCCTGGCTAAGCTTGAAATGTTCTTCCATTTGTAAATAAATGCAAGAGGAACTTTAGGAGATGAGATCAAGATATCTGGAGGCTCAAGATAATGAAATTCTTAATACTTTTTTTCTATTTTCCAATATCCTTTCTTTTCTTTATACTTGGATGTATGGAAACAAGCTCATTTCTAGTACAATGAAATAAATTTACATGAACTTGATGTTTCATTTCCTTCATGAACAGTATGCTATTTTGTTGGTTCAGCTCTGGAGTGCAGTCAGGTGTGGAGCATAGGAACTGAGGATACTCTTATGTTTTGTGAGAGACCCTCCACTTCAATCAGAAATGGACCTTGGTATATTATGAAAACACTGGGATGGTAGAACTACCTTCAAATTCAGTCGCATGTGAAAATGCTCCAATATCCTGCATTCCAGGTTTTTGTTCTGAAGAACTAGCATGCCTCTGTGCATGGTTCAAACTGATAAAGAAAACAGGAGAACTTTCTATATGGGCCTATGGCACAGATGCCAAGTACATGGGACCCCACAGTCTGTGCTCCCTGCCCCCAGGAAGAGGGTAGCATGACCACCCATGCCTACCTATTCCACCATATTGGGTGGAATAGTCCCAAAATGGGAATATCAAGTCCTGGTCCTGGGCTACATGACTCCAGGACAGCATTTTGTCCCAGACACCTAGTATCATGCAGGGATCCAGGTTTTCCATTCACCATGGAAAAATGCAGGAAATGGGTTTCTTCTTGCAGGCTGGCACAGTTCTAGCCTGCAAGGGGCTGCAGGATGCAGGGAGTGCCACATGCATGTATGCATGCATGCACAAGAACGTGGCCAGGAATTCAGTCCCAGCAGCAGTGAAGAGCAGTTTTCCCCCCACCCCCAGCTGCCTGCAGGTAAGTTTATGGAGGAAGGTGGAGGGAAGATTGAGGAACCCGTGGAGCAGGGGCTGGGCCCCTTGCTGCCCAGCCAGAGTGGTGCCTGGGGCCATGACAGGGAGCAGGAGAGATCCATGGGAAGATCATCCAGGGCTGGTAGGGGCTAGCCCCCTGCCGCTGCGTGCCTTCCCAGGGAAGGAGTCATGGCAGAG
>NW_017729033.1:37310129-37318903 GCF_001723915.1 Gavialis gangeticus | reverse complement strand
CCCCCTGCCGCTGCGTGCCTTCCCAGGGAAGGAGACATGGCAGAGGGGCATATGCCCCCCCCAGACTTGTATGCAGGTTGGGGGCAGATGCAAGCTGTGCACTGCAGCCTTGAGGCTCCCTGGCCTGCTACCATCTAAAACTTTGTGACTATGGCCTGTGAGTTTGGGGGCGGGGGGGGGTTGTTTTTTCTGACTGATCTCCCTGATGCTCTTCAGTAACTTCAGGCAAGGTAACTAAGCTTTTTCTCTTGTTTATTAGATATGCTAAACTTGTTGCAACAAAAAGTCAAATTATATGGATTGTAGGAGCAGGCTGAAAAACAAATGTCAGAAGCAACCTATGCTGTCAATGGGCAGTACATTGAGCGTAGAATTTTATCTGCAATTATTACCCTTTCAGGGTCAGCAGCAGAACCTTACCTCATTTAAATGCATTAAGTTCTTGTGTAGGAAATCTGGCCCTCACTTAGAGTAGTTTGTTGCATTTGATATCTCTTGGGCTGGGAAAATGCTGCTAGGAACCCTTAGTGGCTTTTTTTTAATCATTTGTGAACCCAGTGACTGAACTTGCATGCTCGGCTGTTACCCCATGTCACAGACTTTGGGAATGAAGTTCTTCACCTAAATGACTTTGGAAATCTGACCCTTGGAGCCATCATTAGGCTTCCAAGTTAAAATCCCATTAACACGAATGAGGACAGCTCTAAGAGAAGTGTGAACTTTTGGGGTTTTGATTTTTTTTGGTTTTTTTGTTTTTGTTTTCTTGTTTGTTTGTCTGGTAACTTCACATGCAGAAGAACTTGAACTACCCTTTTTAATGACAGATTGTGTGTCAAAGGCTTTCTCCATCGCTGCCTAGACTTCTATATCAAATGAATCCAAGGCTGGATCTGGGGTGGGGGAGTTGGGGCACCCTTCCCCTTCTATTGTGCTCCACCTGCTCAGTGAGGTCTCTGAGTTCCTGGCTGGTCAGTGCAGGCTCCTGCCTGTGCACAGAGCTCTCCAAGTTCATCAGCTGGTCAGCGTAGGTTTTTCTGTGTGACTAGAGTCCAGGGGGGTAAGCACTGCAATCATTTGTCCCCCCTCTTCCCCTGCCCCTGAATTTGGCACAGGAAAGGGGGGAAGAAGAGGGCAAATGGTGTTAGGGCTTACTCCCTAGGTTTTGGAGCCTGAGCTGAATGGACTCATTGAACTTGAAAGCTCATTGAGAATGTGCCACACAGCTGAATGGAGTGTAGCTGTACTGCTACGTTGGTTTCCTGGATCCGCCCATTCGGATCTCATCCTAACTCTCAGATGTCTCTCCCTGGGCTAAGTATCTTGCTGTAGTTGTGCATTAATAGTGCCTTTTGAAGATGAGTTCTAGCTTATTTTGAATTGGGTCTGATGGTGGAGAATCTGTGCGACAGGCATGCACAAACTATTAAACACATTTTTAAGTATTATTACCCTTGTGTTTTTTATATTGAATTGCTCTCTAGGCTGCACACATTGCTACTTCTCCCCTATGCATTTTAAACATTTATTTTCTTGCACCTTTGTGTGTCTCAATAGATATGAAGCAGTCAAAAACCCAGTTAAACTAGATGCATTGTTCTTCTATGTTTTCAGCTTCAAGGCTCTGCTGAGTTGAGTTCAGAGTGAACATTGCCACCATGTGGGAGAGAGGAGTAATCAAGAAAATTAATGCAAAAGGGACTATTAAGCTGTGTATTTTTCTAAATCCTATATGAAAGTTAGGAGAGAACTAATCTGGGCACTTGTTAAAATTTGCCTTTAGAAAAACCAGTGAATACATACACTAGACAAAGCGGAGGCTTCTTGGTGATACAGTCGGAAATAGGGTGTACATGTGTTCCTGTGAAATGGCGCATAACTCAAATTTGCATAAAGGGAATCCACTTTACAATGTAACAAATAGGGATAAAGTCCAAAACCATGACTGTACTGTCCCCCAGGCCCATTTCTACCACTTTTATAAGGCAATTTTGGTACTGTTGGTAAGTACACACAAGCACAGGGTGATGGTGAATGTTACCATAATGGGGATGGCAACAACAGAAACACATCACAGACAATGAGTAAGGAGCACAGATCCACACAGGAGACTATATTTTGGTGCACTACACGAAGGAGCTGACTGAGGGCTTTCATCACACTGATCACATAAGAGTGAATTTATCTTGCATATAATGAATTTTTGGTATAAAAAGGGTCATCGCCTAAGAGCAAATTTGCACATACAGAACCTGCATAAAGTGAGGGGAAACTTGTATTTGTGTTAAGTACTGGGGCCAGTCAAATACCTTTTCATTATTGACCACGCAGAAGTACTTGTATCAGTTGCTCTTAGTAAGTGACAAGCAGAGAGAAGAAAAGAAACAAGGAAGAAACTTGGATGAAGCTGGGTTGTAATTCCTGATGTTCTTAAAGATTAGCTCCTATCCACCCATAGGGAAAAATATACAGGCTTGTCATCCTAGAATTTAAGTTTTATCTGAACAACTTAAATCCTTTCAGCTTACGGCAGTTGACATCTCTTGGCCGTGATAACTGTTGGTCCCCTTTAACTGGATTGGATACCAGGGGAAAAAAGCATTTTAGTAATTGAGTCAGGAAAACCAAGGCAAAGACCCAAATATCTGAACTGAAGAAAAAAGAATCCTGGCAATGTTTCTTGGGTGCAGGAGGCTGATTTCACTGCAGTGACTATCTAAATGGCTAAATCAGGAGGAACACTCATATCTGGGATACCTGCGTACTCTTAAACAAATGCACAGAGATAAAGACTGATGGGAAGTACATTTTTACTTCCTGGTCTTATGGATTTCATGTACTTTGGTCCCAATCTTGACCTAAACAATAGGAACCCAATGGCTGATTAAATTTATGAGTTTGGTGTATGGTTTCTAGATGATGATTGTAGAATAATGGTAACCATGGGTGCCTATTTGTGTGCTCTAGGGTGGGGGAGGAGGCATTTTAATTTGATCTGCAGTGTCTCATGTATTCGGCATCCCATGTTTCAAAATCATAGCAGGGCCACTTTTAACTGAAGCTCACTGCCATTTTGAAACAAGGGGCACTGAATACACGAGATGCTGGAGCATTTAGAATAACACAGCGTGCTCAAGTAATTGAGTCTATTCCAACACGTTTTAATTGGAACACGTCGGAGCATGTGTAAAAATGCCCCATTATGTCAATGTTGCTAGGGATGTTGACACAAAGCTAGAGGAACTAGTTCTCATACTAATGGAAAACTGCTGCACACAAGTAGAATCTTCTACTGGCCAGTCTGAATAGGTCAAAATGGCTGTGTCAAAATGGCTCCAGACCTCATGGACAAGACCCTATCTCTGCTACTTGCCCAGTTGTCATGGGGACTGTTACAATACCAGTATTCCCCTAGTCTACTTTCTTTACACATCCTTGGTGGTGGAGGGGGGTGCACTTTAATTAAAGTGCTCACAACACTTCGCAGTCAGTTTCCCTGTGCTTCAAAATGGCAGCAGGGTTGCTTTCAATAAAGTTAATTTGCTCTTTACTTAAAGCACCCCTGCCACCATTTTGAAGCATGGGGACGCTGAATACATGAGACACGGATGCTGCTGGAGCATACTAACTAGCACACTCCAGTGGACTCGATTAATCAAGTCTGCTCTGATGTGCTGTAATTACAGTGCATCAGAGCAGATTCCCTGCATGTGTACAGGCATTCTTAGTCTTCAAATGCAGATTAAGAACAAATCTCATAGAATTTCCTAATTGTAAGAACAGTAAGATAATGGAACAATCTGTGTAAAAAGTTGAGGAATCTCTTTCATCAGAGGCTTTCAAGCATGGGCTGGAGAGGCATATGGGATAGTTTAGGATGTGCACGCAGGTTGGACTAGATGACCTCTGGGGGCCCAGCCAACCCTATGATTCTCTCCTAGTTCTAAAATATGGCTAAGACCATGTCTAGACTCCAAACTGACAGAAGGTTGCAACTGTTCCTTTAAAGACACACAAAGTGAGGGCAGTTTTCCCAAAGGTGATGAATCAAGCATGTTTAAGTTGGTATCTCACAGACTTCAAAAAATTGAATTACAGTGTATTACAAAATGCTTCTATTTAGGAAAGACAAACTAAACTGTAACTGGAATGTCTAATACCATTGGGCTGTTGATTGTATTTCTCTGTTTTTCCTTAATGAGTAGGGTTTACAATGAACTAATTTTTATGGAATTGAAACACTGAAGGAATGTAGGCATACAAGGAGTTTATGCAACAAATGGGGAGAGTTTATTGACACAGGTGAAGGCAATGTTAGTAAGTAGAGAACTGAAGGAACAGACTGCAGGTCTAATGCTCTTTTATATTAGCTACTTGACCTTATTCAGCCACAAAAAGAATAAACTAGAGGTCACCTGTACAAAATGCACACAGCAGGGGGCAATGTTGTACATGCTTCAGGGGGCCGACCACAACAAAAGGTCACTTCTGTCAGCACCCTGAGAGAAATTGTGTTACAAGCATTGCCACCTGGTATGTCTGAATGAATGCACACTTGGTGTGAGGACAGAGGAAAAAAGTTACCAATGAGTGACTGGTAGAGGAAAATTTAAAATGGGTATTAAAGCATGAAGGAACTCCTGTTGATAAACTACAGACCATTAAAACCATGGAAAAATGAGGGACTAGGTTATGTGCTCCAAGGCTGAGGACAGGGTTAGAAGGTTAAGAAGTCAATAAAGGAAAAGATATTGGAAAAAATGAGGAGTGGATTCTCATGGGATAGTTAATACAAAAATTAGCAATCTTAAGGGAGACACGGGAAAACTGCAGGCACAGCTATTAACATGTGAAATTGGCAGAAACTCAAACAACTTTTTTTTGTTAAAAGGCATCTGTAACTGTGGCTGCTGCCTTTGTCAGGATTGAATGAACCAATTGCAACTAAACTGATAGCACAGGACAGCTCTTCCAAAGATTCAGAAAGCTTCTCAACAACCTGTGACCTTAGATATCTGGCGACACCATGCTTGTATCTGAGTTGGGGACAGATTTGTAAATTTCTTCTTAAGCATGGGGGCAGAGATCCTCATTGTAAAATATGTGCTTAATATTAATTTGCAAATACTATTTACAGAAAAATATGTATATTAATTTACAAAACTATTGTACTAACTTTTACCACCTCCCAAATTGAAGCCTGTGTTTAAATGACCAGGAAATGAACAAATGTGACAAACAAAACAAAAAACACCTGTGTAATCTTGCAATGGAAAGCTGCATTGTTCAAACCATTGGTAGCTGAGACCTCTGATTTAACTTTTAGAGATTTTCTTGGAGGTATCGCCTCTCTGGTTTCTGGGATGCCTTGGGCTCGAGCAGAGGGAGGGATTTTGTTTTTAAATTATTATGCAAGGAACTTAATCAGTATGGATGAGTTAATCCTGGAGTTGCATCATAAATGACAACTAAAGGTTTAAAAATAACACTGTGAATTTTGCATGGCATCCTTATTGGAGGAGCTCAACATACCTTAATTCAGCTTCCACCTTCTGAGGTGAGTAGTTGCTGTTTTGTCTATTACCCCACTAAGGGAAAAAATAAGTTCCAAGTCTGAGGGATAGAATCAGATCTCAGTTGCACTGTTACAAATGTAGAGTGATTCAGTTTTAAAGTAATGAATTTCCTCTGAATTTACTCCAATGTAACTGAGTAAAATGCGGCCTTAAATCATTAAGATTAAAAACAAACTTTTGAGTTTGTAGACCTTAAATTGTACCTTTTTTAAAATACAAAAACAGTTAGAATGTGGATCCCTGGACATCTGCCCTGCAGAAAAAAGTTTTTGTAACATTTGTGCACTGACAGTCACTGGGCTTCAGTAAAGTAAATCAGTTGTGGAGAACTGTCACAGGCCAGCTGGGCACTGTGAGTATATCAATTTCACTGCAACTTCATTAGCCACTGGGCTTTTTGGTTTGGAATCAAGGGGGTGAGGTTGGGAAAGAAAGCAATGACAAGTTTCACTTAGAATAAATTTTACTTATAACAACAAAAGATACAGTTTGCACATATGACAGTTAGTAGAAAGGTTAAGCTAATAAACAGACAACATAACAATGCAGATTAAAATTGACAGTGATAATAGACAAAGGAATAAACAAGAGTTCCTACTTGGTTAGCAACTTATTGATCGTCTCTCAGTTAGAAGATACACGTCAAGCTGATTCAGTGAAGTCCGACGTCTCTGAACTGGGCTGTCAGAGGGGGAACTGAGGGACCTTCCTCCAGTCAGGATCTGGTTCTCGCTCTCAGATTCGTGGGGGTATGGGACAGCAATGACTTTTCTGTTCCGTCTTTCCCTGAGGGTTACTTAACGTGTGTGTTCTTGTATATTTTATTTATGTTAATTTTTTAGTTATATAACTATTCATAGTGTTACTTTATAGCTGTTATCCTATAGGGTTAAAAGGTGTTAGAAATCATTATAATAAGTTACTGCCCAAGCTTGGGTTTACCCAATAAACAAATCACACCACATCACTTTGGGGTCTGAGATTAACAAGTCTCCATCTAAGTTCAACTCACCATGTTAATTATACCTTATGATTACGTTTCTTAGTTTTTTACTGATTCTAAGCAAAATTTTATAAATCAGCTATGTCTGCAGTTATAATTTTCAGTTCTGTTTTTAAAGTTAATGCTGTCTGAAGATTAGTATAAAAAGCTATATATAAATCTTTTTCTAGACAGACAGGAAACTACTTCTATAAGCTACTTCAGATACCTTCAAAAAGCAGATTTCTCCTGTTTAAAGTTGCCCATTTAACCCTTCTGGTTCTAGCCATCACAGAGAACTAAATGTGAAAACTGAACAGAAATGATTAATATTGGGTAGACACTGAAACAACCCAAAATTTGTAGTGTGAAGGGTGGATGAAAGGAGATTGAGTTAGTAATGAGCTTAAATATGTTCTTTGACAGCTAATTATTGACTGTCACAAACCTGACTGTTCTAAAAACAGAGAAGGTCTTTCTATTTAAAGTGTTGGCACTCCCTAAAAGGAGAATATATTAAGACAGGCTAAAGATTAATTCTTGTTGTCCTATTACTGAGTTTTTGGCAGGACAGAGATGTCCAAAACACCACAGTTAGTTGGTGAAAGAGGTTGTGATGGAACCCAGAAGAGTCCGTGTACTAACAGAAATTTTTTTTGGAAAAAATCTTCATGAGAAACCTTAGTGAAACATATTTCATTGGTGCTCTGGGCTAGATTTAAAACACTGCACCTCTTGGTAAACAATCAAATATCAGCACCACTACAGATCAAAATCACTGTCAGTTAGAACAGCTAGGGAAAAAAGTAACCTTAAAGGAAACAAATACTAAATTCAGTATAAATACCAATAAAGGGCAAGTGTGGGCAGCTCTACTTAGAAACATAGGCAGAACTATGCATAGCATCTTTCATATAAAAAAAGGCTTCCTCAGCATCAGTGGAATTAACAGAGTGAACTTTTGAAAAACCAAAGCATATCAACTGCAGACAGTTGTAATGTAATGTAACCCCTGTAGAAGTGGATGCTCTAACAGACAGTTTAACATCAGGTTAAAAATCTATGCGACTCTAGAAGGGTGCATGCTTGTTAAACCTTAAAGGGAAACCAAGAGTAACATTTAGAAAGGATGAAGGGAATTGCAGTTGCCAGAGCAGGCAAGCCAAACATATTCTTTTTATTTCAACGCCTAAAGCACTCTGGCAAAGTGAATGTTCATGGATCCTCCCCCAAAGGGTTTACGTGCTAATTAAGCGTAACAGTTGCAAAGGCTTGCTTGGCTGCAAGCTGAGCGGGTGAGCTGTGCCTAACAACTTTGCAAGGAAGGCAGCAAAAAGTTTGCAGACAGTGCAATAGCTTTTCTAAATGGAGAATATGCTGTGCACAATGCATGTTTTTTCCTTGAGCATTTGAACTGTGACCAGAGCCCCCATTGCAAACCCTGGGCTCTGATTGGCTACTATAGTGCCATAAAAAGCTGAGGGAGGAAAAACTAGAAGGGGAGAAGCCAAAGGAGAGCAACATCAGCCTGGAGAGAGGGGCAGAGACTCAGCCTCTCCTTTCCTTCCTCAGGCAAAGGGAACAGAGCTGGGGAACAGACATCACTGATTCCCCACCTGGGCCAGAGCTGTGCAATCAGCCACAAGTACCTAAGAAAAGAGTGAGGCGGGGTTGGTAAGCTGGCTGGGAGCTGGGAGAAGCTGCCTGGTCAGGGACCTGAAGAGGGAAATCCTCTGTTTGAGCTGAAAAGGCTTGAACTGAAGGGACACAGGCCTGTAGAAGGAATCCCCTATCTACATGTGAAGGTGCTGGGGGGAGATTTACAGCCTGCTCCCTCTCTGGGCTGTCTGAATCCCAAATCTGCATGGGTCTGTGAGGGGACACTTAACCCCTAGTGTTTGCAGAACATATACTTTTCAGAAGGAAACTAAAGAAGCCTATTACCTACAGTGGCTGATGGGAGACTTCCCTGCTGTGATAGAAGCCGGACTCGAGGGGATCACCTTCAGACCTCAGGTTGGGGAGGACCGGGTTAGAGAGCTTCTGGAGGGGCTGGACGCGTTCAAGTCAGCGGGTCCGGATGCTCTCCACCCCAGGGTGTTGAGGGAGCTAGCTGGGGTTATTGCAGGGCCCCTGGCACGGCTCTATGAGCGATCGTGGTGCTTGGGCCAGGTGCCAGATGATTGGAAGGTAGCAAATGTGGTCCCCATCTTCAAGAA
>NW_017729033.1:37306316-37310117 GCF_001723915.1 Gavialis gangeticus | reverse complement strand
GCTAGGAGCTGGAACCAACTTCCAAGGGAAGTGGTGCTGGCCCCTACCCTGGGGGTCTTTAAGAAGAGGCTGGATGCCTACCTGGCTGGACTCATTTGAGTCCCGTTTCTTGTTTTGGGGTTTTGTTGTTCTCCCGCCCTGGTGGGGGGTCGGGCTAGAAGATCTACTAGGTCCCTTCCGACCCTAAATCTATGAATCTATGAGACTTGTTTTTGCTGAGTTACCAAGAAAGACTAAGGAGTCCACTTTCACCAAAGCAGCAGAACCCTTGCCTCTGCCATCTAGTGGTGGTTCATAATTAAAGCTGTGTTGTCATGTATTGTTATGGGAAGGAGATTGTGACCAGAGGGAAATCAACCTGGGTTATGGGGGGAAACTGTTTTAAAGAGTTATAACCAAGTGTATGTAATCTTTGAGGTTGTTTGATAGAAGTGGGACCACCCAGTGTGTTGGAATTATTCACCTAATGTTGCTGTTGTAAATTTTATTCAAATTGTTGGTTTTATTAACTAATGATTTTTATATATCTTCTTTTATTAATCATTTCTTTTCTATATATGGTTGCATGCAATAAAGAAAACAATGTGTTTATTGGGTTTGGAGTACATTTTTGGGTGGTGAGGGTGAGGCACACACCCCTCCATGGGACACCTTAGTCAGCAGACCTGCCTGAGGGGGTTCTCAGAGCAACTGGCACCCTGAGAATCCGAAATCCGGCACATCGCCTGGCCTACTGTGCCAGCATGGGTTCATAGATGTTTGGGTCAGAAGGGACCTTAGCAGATCGAGTCTGACCCCAAATATAATAACCATGTGTGGACTCCAGGCTTATGGACCTCTCTGGTTTGATGGGGAGCCCCCAGGGGGGCTGTGGGAGTGGGCAGGGCTGATGGGGTCCCCCCTACTTACTGGCACTGGAGCCTGGGTCTACCTCCCTGCAGTGTGCTTCAGAACCAGGGTGAAGGCCAACCATAGAGATGCTCTGGCTGCTACCAGAGGGTCTCTGTGGAGGAACCACCCTCCAGTTGCCTCAGTGCATGGTCTGGGACAGTGCCCTGCTCTGCTTTTTTTCACTGTTTTTTTTTTTTTTTTTTTTTTTTGGACCCCTGGATATCCTTTTCTCTTTTCCACACGTGCCTCTTGGAGCATCTCAAAGGGCTTTGAGATGCTGCAAAACACATGTGCGCTCTCATCTGGACACACCCTGAGAGTTTTTTTCAATAGTAAACAAAGAAGAGTTTCATTTTCCTGAGGGTTGGACTAGATGACTAGGACCAGGAGTCAGATTGCCAGACTGTTGGCTTAAATCTGACCTTGTGGCAGGAGGAGATGCTGTCAGAGTACAAACAATAGAGGAGGCTGTAATGCAACCGTCCAACTAGACATTACCATATCCCAGGCAGACAAATCCCTTCTCAAGCCTTGTTCCACACATACACATACACACACATGCACTCTCTATTTAAAAAAAACAAAACAAAAAACCTAGAAATAAGCGTGATACTGCAAACAAATGATTTGAGGAGACTGACACTCATCTTGCTTGCTATGGAATTTGAAGTCTGTATCCCTCAAAATGTTTGTGCAAGGATGCTCTCTTCAGTAAGAAAAAGTATTATGTGCCAGTTATTACTGGCAGAAGTATTTGTGTGACCATCCTGACAGCTCTGTAGGTCAGAGGTATCATATCAGATAGTAGAAACAATACTATGTGATTTCTGTGACTAGTGACAAAATGAATTATGAAGAGTGAATGCACTATGTAATAGTTGTCATGAAGCTGTTGTTCGTTTGCAAGCCAGAGCCACAATGTAGTAATCCAGGCCTGCCCAACTAGTGGCTCACTGAATACATACAATCTGTAAGGAGCCAGCATGTGACCCATGGGCCACATGTGTTTCACAGGTGGTTAACTTATAACTCATGGACCTTTGCAGCTGCCTCCTCCTACTGTTCAATGGTGTGGAAGGACCAGAGGGGTGGGACCTTGCGCATTGCTGGCATAGTCGGTGGTGGTTGTAGGGAAGAACAGGCTAGAGATCACTTGAAAAAAAAAGTTTTCATATCAGCAGGAGATGTAACATTCATCTTAGATTAGGATGGGCAAAATATGGTCCACAGGCCAGATCTGGCCTACCATGTGATTCTGTTTGACCCATGACAGGTCTCTTGGCCATGCCTAGCCCAGGCACAAGGGGCAACCCGGGCCCATGGTGTGTGCATCCAGTCCTGTTGCTCCCAGGTGCAGAGGTGCCACCTGGCATAGAGCACAGCCTGTCCTATCCCTGCGTGAGGCTCTCAGGCAAGCCAGGAGCTGTAATCCATGGGGCATGGGCAGTGCAGTGGCTGGACTTGGCTTCCCAGTTGACTTTGAAGTGGCAGTTCACTCTGCATTTACACTTCTGGATGCTACTGCTAGTGTCTCTGCTGCCAAACCAGGCCCTACTGCCCAGGCACCCTGGTCTGTCCACCCCACACCTACTGCCGGGGGTGCTGGACAGAGCAGGTGGAGTCTCCAAGGAGACCGGCCTGGGACACCCATGGGCAGGGCACACTCAGCCAGGTAGATGGGATGTGGCCCCAGGTACGCAGGGAGTGGCATCTGGAGCAAGACAGGCATGCAGGGCCAGGGTCAGTATTGCAGGGCAATGACTGCATGGGGATGGGACCCAGGGAACAGGTGTGATCCGCTCCCTGCCCATCCCTGCAAGAGACACTGGTTCTTTGTCCTGTGCTTTCAGGGACACATGGGGAGTGGGTTGCAGCTCGCCCTCAGCCCCACACTGTCACCCCAATCATCACCCTACATTTCCAGCCCTGGCCCTGCCCACCATCCTGTTCCTAGAAGGTGCTCCCCACCTGCTGGTGGCCCCATCTCATCTGCCCAGATGAGCGCACCCTTCCCATGGGGTTCTTGGACTGGTCTCCATGGAGACCCCACCTGCCGGGTCCCTCCAGCACCCCTGGCGGTGGGTGCGGAGTGGACAGGCCCGGGGCTGGATGGGATCAATTAGCAACTTTCTTACCCCCCTGCTGTACCAGGTGGTATAAACAGCTGTGATGAGAGGGCTGAGGCTGGGTCAACCCTCCCCGCCCTCAGGTCCACAACAGCACACCAAAACTCCTGAAGTAGCCCTTCAGCCCAAATAATTGCCCACCCCGGTTTAGATGTTTACTTCTGAGACTTCTGATGAAGCTTCACTTACTTACATATTTGTGGGTGGAATCTAGCCCAGGGTTACTGTTGCTTCACACTCATTCAATAAAGCGTTTTGCTCTAAAAAATTGTTTGGTGGAATATGGCCAATTTAAAGTCTGGCTTAAAACACTCGTAATCAGCCCTCCTTTCTGTTCTGTTGAAAAGCTAAATACCCATGTTTCAGTGGAGATAGTAACAGGCTCTCTGCCCCACCATTCTAGCATATTATGCAGCATAGTATTCATTACTCACCCCAGCTCAGGGTTCACTGTTGTGATGTAGTTGTAACATCTCCCAAGAACGACTTCTCGCAGATTTTTAGTGGTCCCTCTGCCCTTCCACTGCAGCAGGGTTGAGCTGGTGTCCTCCTTTCCTGGTGTCAGGATAGCAGCCAACACAATAACAGCAACAAGTGACACTAGCAGCACCAGGACACCCACTAAAAGGACCGTCCGGTGCCAAGTTCTGAAGGAGCTGTTTTGGGAAGGCATTGTAAGTGAAGTTTGTGAAGAAAACTGCTCTCCCAGGCCTGACTGAAAAGTAGCCTTTGAATATGTCACAGTGCGCCTCCCCCTTCTCTCTCACCCTGCCTTCACATGCTC
>NW_017729033.1:37299446-37301316 GCF_001723915.1 Gavialis gangeticus | reverse complement strand
AGCATAGTACTCATTACTCACCCCAGCTCAGGGTTCACTGTTGTGATGTAGTTGTAACATCTCCCAAGAACGACTTCTCGCAGATTTTTAGTGGTCCCTCTGCCCTTCCACTGCAGCAGGGTTGAGCTGGTGTCCTCCTTTCCTGGTGTCAGGATAGCAGCCAACACAATAACAGCAACAAGTGACACTAGCAGCACCAGGACACCCACTAAAAGGACCGTCCGGTGCCAAGTTCTGAAGGAGCTGTTTTGGGAAGGCATTGTAAGTGAAGTTTGTGAAGAAAACTGCTCTCCCAGGCCTGACTGAAAAGTAGCCTTTGAATATGTCACAGTGCGCCTCCCCCTTCTCTCTCACCCTGCCTTCACATGCTCACTCTGGGAAGGCTAACAGTGACCTGCTGCTCAATGGGCTGCGTTACTAAGTGGAACAAGCATTGTTCAGGCTGAAAGGCTCCACCTGAAATGTGAGGGCGCAAAGCAGCTGGAGCACAAAATGTAGCACTGAGATTGTTTATGCACATTTGGAATCTGAATTGCAGCATTTGTGAAATTAAAGGCTGTTGTGATAGCACAGAGGCACTGGAATTCCCTTGCTTAAAGAGCCTAATGATTCCTTTAGTCTGACACTAGACTAACACAGCTAACTATCTCTGGTATTGCTAGGCAGACAGTAATACACTGATATTTCAGAGGAAAGCTGTCTGTCATCTTCTCCTGCATCTTCTGCAGTATACCCAAAGTCTATAAACAATACAAAAATGGGGATTACTTTATGCTTTGAATGGAAGATCTGTAAAACTTTGTAACTTGTATTGGCGCTACCACAAAGAAATTGCATATACTTTGCGAAAAGGTGCTTCATGTCCACCTCTTACTTGAAGAAGAGATGAGGCTGCAGTGAGGTAATTAGCAGGGATCCTGGTTTTCTCTGATAAAAAAAATAATCCCCAATTTTTGGATTAAAAAAGTAAACCAAGATCCACATTTTTCTGTGATCAAAATGAAACACCACTATATATATATATATATATATAGTGGTGTTTCATTTTTATATATATATAAATGTAGAGTATATATAAAGTGGAGTTTCATTTTGATCATGGCAAAAATTTGATTTTGGGTTAGTTTTTAATCCAAAAATTGGGGATTTTTTTTTTTTTATCAGAGAAAACCAGGATCCCTGGTAATCAGGGGAGTCACCTGACTGGCAAGGGGCTGGTCTATCAGTATATAAGCTTAGGGCCTGAACTACTCCAGCAGTCAAGTCCTGAGAGCCACAGGGGGAGGAGCTCCTGCACAACAAGATTGCAGCCAGGCTCCTCATTAACAGCTGAACTGGGGTAAGTAGCATTGGAGGCTTCTGGAAGGGACTATAGAATCATAGAATCAATGAGTCAGAAGGGACCTAGACAGGTCATCGAGTCCAACTCCCTGCCATGGGCAGGAATGATACTGGGGATGGGAGGGGTCATAAGACCCCAGCCAGGTGCCTATCCAGTTTCCTCTTGAAGATTTCCAGGGAAGGTGAGAGCACCACCACTCTGGAAAGCCTGTTCCAGGCTCTGGCCACCCTTACAGTGAAGTAGTTCTTCCTAATATCTAACCTAAACCTATCCTTCCTCGGCTTGTGGCCATTGTTCCTGGTGACTCCAAGGGGGGCCCTGGTGAACAGACTTTCCCTGAGTCCCTGCTTCTGGCCCCTGATAAGGTTGTAGGCAGCCACAAGATCCCCCCTCAGTCTCCTCTTGCAGAGACTGAAGAGATTCAGGTCCCTCCGCCTTTTCTCATAGGGCTGGCCACGGAGGCCCTCAACCATACGAGTGGCCTCCTCTGGACCCTCTCCAGGTTCTCCACATCCTTCTTGAAGTGCG
>NW_017729033.1:37293938-37294446 GCF_001723915.1 Gavialis gangeticus | reverse complement strand
CACAAACCCGTGTTGGTTACCCCTCAACATCACTTCCCCTGCAGGGCTCTCACAAATGTGGCCCTTGAAAATTTTTTCAAAGACCTTCCCCAGGATAGAAGTAAGGCTGACTGGCCTGTAGTTGCCAGGCTCTTCCTTCCTCCCATTCTTGAAAATAGGGACCACATTGGCCCTCTTCCAGTTCTCAGGGACTTGGCCCGAGCACCAGGAGTCCTCAAACAGCTGGCTCTGCAATGACACCAGCCAATTCCCTCAGCACCTGCGGATGAAGGTCATCTGTGCCCACCAACCTGGATACATCTAAGCCCTCCAGGTAATCCTTAACTAGGTCTGAACTAACAGTTGGGGAACTCACATCCTTCCTGGGCCTCTCTACGCTGTCACCGAGAGCACCCCATTGTCAGCAGACAGGAACATGGGGGCAAAGAATTTGTTGAAAAGTTCTGCCTTCTCTCATGCATCTGTCACCAACTGCCCTGCCCTGCCCTGCCCTGCCCTGCCCTGCCCT
>NW_017729033.1:37286684-37293803 GCF_001723915.1 Gavialis gangeticus | reverse complement strand
CCCTGCTTCCACCACCAGTACGCTTTTTTCTTTGCCTTCAGGCCACCCTGGATATCCACGCTCAGCCATGAAGGTTTCATGGACCCTTTTCCCGCCTTCCTGAACAGAAGAAATGCATCCTGCTGCGCCCCAAGGATAGCCTCCTTGAGGAAGGACCACCTTTCCTGGACCCCCCATACTAGCTACCCCCTGAGCTCTGAGTGCCTCCCTGACTACTGCCCTGAGCACATCAAAGTTGGCTTTCCTAAAGTCAAGTATTTGCGCTGTGCTAGTTACCCTCTCCACCTTCCTCTGAAGAGCGAACTGGATCATTTCATGATCACTGTCCCCTAGCCTCCCTTGTACTAGCACCTCCCCCACCAGGTCATCCCCAGAGGCTAACACCAGATCCAACCAGGTCGATTTTACTACTTGCAAGCAGGAAAGCAAGCTCTTCCTGATTGTTCCCCATGCTTTTTGCATTAGTGAAGAGACACCTCAATCCCCCTGTGGGAGCCCTGGGCACCTCCCCTACCTGAGAGACAACTGGTCCCTTGGTATATACCTGAGCTTTTACCTGGGCAGGTCCTACACCTGATTGAATTATCTCTTGCTCCTATGGATCCCCATCCCCCGATGAACTTAGTTTAAAGCCCGACGGAGGAGGTCAACTAGCCTGTAAGAAAACAAACTCTTACCTTTGGGGGAGAGATGGAGACCATCATGCCCCAGGACACCCTCTGATCTGAAGTGTGGGTCATGGTCCAGGAAGCCAAATTTGGCATGAGGACACCAACTCTGGAGGTGCCGGTTTCACCTCACGGATGCAGGCGCTCTGCCACTGATGTCGTCCAGTAACTGGGAGGAGGGACAAAAAGACCACCTGGGCCGCCTGCTCTCTAAGCTTGGCCCCCAGAGCCCTGTAGTTGTCCATGATCTGTTCTGGACTACTTCAGGCCGCATCATTGGTTCCCACATGGATGAGGACCATAGGTTAGTAGTCAGAAGGCTGGATGAGGTCAGTGATCTTCCCTGTGATGTCCCCAATCTTGGCTCCTGGGAGACAGTACACTTCTCTCACATTGGGGTCAGTGCGGTGGATGGGACCCTCCGTTCCTCTGAGGAGAGAGTCCCCTATGATGATGACCCAAAGTCTCTTCCTCTTTGTCACTGGATGATGCTCAGTTGGTATGGATGATGGCTTGCTGGATGAGGGTGTAGCTTCCTCCCTCCTTCTTCCTCATGCCCAGTCTCCTCCAGCGCTGCCAGGGCCACATACCTGTTCTCCAGTTGTACTGGGGTGACAGTTGATGCAGCTGTGCGCCACCTGCGACGCCGCCTGGCCCTGGAGGTGACTGTCCTCCATTCGCCTCCTGCAGACTCCTGGGTGGTGACAGCCTGAGGGGACGGGCCCTGCAGAGAGAGAAAGTACCCATCAATGTCATCCTCCATGGCCCTGATCTCCCGCAGCCTGCCCACTTCTGCCTGGAGCTCTCTCACCTGCCCCTCCAGTGCTGCAATCCTGGCACAGGTGGGACAGGTGAGAGAAGCCTCTGCCTCTGTGTCCCCCCCCTGGCCCCAGGTACCAAGCCAGGCAGCCCCCACAGGCAGGTGGCCCCACCTGCATGGAAGCCTCACCAGTCCCCAGGCCAGGAGGCAGCTGTGGGGCAGGAGCCCTGGCTGCACTCCGCATGACAACTCCTATGCTGTCACCGCCACGCACTTACCTGGAGATGACTGCTGCTGCTTCTGCTGCTGCCACCATTGGCTCTTCCGCTGCCTGCAGCCTCTCTTGCACGCCTCCCTGTGCAAACCCTGGCATAAACTCTGGCACGCCCCTAAAAAGCGCGCCTGTTTGTGTTACCTGTTTGCGCAGCTTGGGAACAGTAGAGGAGGTCCCAAATGACCCAGGAGTAGGGCCATAGGCCTGGGAGCAAGGCTAGAGCCCAGGAATAGGGCAAAGAAGCCCAGGAATTGGGCAAAGGAGCCTGGAAAGGGGCAGAGGCAGGGCAAAGAATCCCAGAGATTGGAGCTAGAGGCCCATAATCCAGAGAGAGGTGGGTCAAAGGACCCTAGAGATTGGAGCCTGATAGGACAGGATGTAGTGTGCTCAGGAGTAGCCCACGTAGACAAAGTCCCCAGGTGGGGAGTACTAGTAGAGAGTCTGTGCTGGGGAGTAGCCATAATAAGCAAAGTGTCCGGGAGAAGCTGGTAAGTCTAGAAATGATGCCAGGGAGTAGCCAAGGTAGATGAAGTGCCTGGGCAGGGAGGCCCAGTTGCAGGGACTGAGGCCATGGCCCAAGAGGGCAGTTGATTGAGATGACTGATAACACCTGCAAGGCATAGGCATGGTGTAAGGAGCAGTCAGAGCCATATAATTAGCCCTTAAGGCAACAAGCAAAAACACCTGCACTCATGAGAAGAGATCTGACTTGGGAAGCCCTGGGACAGCCTCCCTTTTTCTAAAAGACTAACATCAAGGTGTGGCAGGAAAGTAAAGGAGAGAGTGCCCACAGAAAGACAAACTAGGTAAGGGCTGAGAGGCCACTCGGAGGCATCACTGCCACCCCTGGGATGAGTGCTTCTATTGTTCTTCTTTGTCTTCCTGTCTGTATCTTATTAAGTTAATGCCCTGTTATCCTGTGACAATGAGTTTCACAGATGAATCACAGAGGGCAAGTTCCTGCTGCTGGGTATGGTAAGCTCTTCTGTAAGACATAGCTATTTTAGCCACATAGTAAAAACGAACTATTTGTGGACCCTTCTGGTTAAAAACATCCATGTCTTGTTTTTTGGGGGGTTTTTTTGGTTTTGTTTTTGTCCTGATTCTAATGTGTTGTGGGTTCTTGATTCACCTGTGCTTTATCATTCTTGCTTTTATATCATGCAGACTCAATGATAAACATTGCCATCAGCAAAAAGAGATTCAAGAATTTAACTAAAGATAAAATAATATTTTTGTGAATAAGTTTATAATATTAATGAGAAATATCATTGAAAATCAAGCATATGTTGTTTCTTTCCTCTTTGTTGTATGTGGATTTGGATCACTTGTAATGTGAGTTTTTTTTAAGAATACCAGCACAGCCACCTTAATTAGAAAGTGCTACAGTTGTACCAGAAACTGATAAGATACCAAATATCCTCCATAACATTGAAGTGGATAGCATAGTCATTTCTTTGAACATGGAAATTGGGATTCTCACATAAAAATAGGTGAAAGTAAATTATTATTAATTACATAATAAGTTGCTGAACTTCATAACAATTTTCTGTTAATAAATTCTTTTGGGCTTTCCCTGGCTTACATGACAAAATGCTTTTTGAGTATCCTTGGTGGAAAATCCCTGACATGATCATATTGTTCTGAAATAGCTGGGAGATGGATACCTTTTACTGCTGTGCCATATGCTGACAACCATCTTCTTAAATTGTGATTTGCCTCGTACAACTTCTGCAAAAACCTTCTGACTACATTTGAGATGCATTGATTGAATGTTCTTTGGTTGCTTTTTTTTTCCTTGACCATTGTATGATTACTAACCAGGGGAATTCCAGTAGAAAGGGGAATATAAATAACAGCAAGTCTTGCCCAGAAAACAAACTCCAGGTCTGGGAGGGGCATGCTTTTCTCTCTCAATATTAGCATAATTGACATGGGGAAAATGTGACTTACAATAACCTGAGAGCTATGGTGTTCTTCGGTTGGTTGATTGTTTTGTTTTGTTTTTACTTAGAAGTCAGGTAAAGTTCTTTCTTTAAATAATTATTAATACGCAACGTTATACCATTGTCACATTAATCATTTTTCTTTCAGAAATTTCAGCAAAATTAATCTTATAAACAGGAAAAGGGAACATAGTTTTCTGCAGAATCATAAAATGCCTGTTGGCAAGGCCAGTAGTACATCTTGCATGGTGTCTTGTCTCCCAACAAGATATAACATCAGAAGACGTTGCAAGAAACCTCATATTGGTCATCAGATAACATCTGCCCATAGGGGAAACCTTTCCCTAATTTATTTTAGTTAAGAATGGACGTGTCTTAAAACAAGTGAACTCTGAGAACACCATCCAACCAAAAGCTAGAGTAGCTCAGAGTAGCTATTTCCGGTAACAAAACTGATGAATTGGGCTGTTCAGAAACTTAATTGTTAGGAGGGACAAGCACCAGCAGTTACATCTGTGGAAAAGTAGGGAACTGAAATTTGGCCAGAGTTGTGTCAAAGTTTTAACTTTCTTGCTCAGAGTATTTTTCAATGGCTCTATGCCTAATCAGAAGGAATTGCATAGTGTAGTGTTTTGATGGCTACACTATCCAACTAGTGTCTGGAAGCCCTTTGAAAGCTGTACTAGTGTGATACTGTGTCATTTACAGGAACATTAGTAATTTTCTACACTTACAGACACTTAACTACGATCTCTAAATTTTTAGCTCAGTTTGCCATAAAAAGAAAATGGGAATTTTTAAATTGAAAAGATCAGCAGCTTTTTCAGTATTTTAAAGAAAAAATCTTTGTCTTGGCTTTTATTTAATAGCAACGTCTATATTCATCTCATCATTTTCCACCATCGCAGAAATAAAACTTTCATAACATTTAGAAAGGACTTCAGATTATAGCAAAGCTATAAACTGGGGAACTAAGACAATAAGTGGTACAAAAATGACAGCTGTAGAAAACTGTAACACCAGTCTAATAAACTAGGCACATTATACACTACTAATTTATAGGCACATTTTTGCATGTAGCTAACGTCCAGCAATTCTGTCTTCCAGCTTACATGGTATTTGTCTGGTGAACATAAGTAATTTTCTGTAACCAAAGTGCACTTATCCTTTCCCTGATGTAGAATGGTGACTTGAGCAATAACTCTCTGGCTGCATGTGGGTCTCTGGAGCCCTGAACATGGTCCCCATCTCACAATGTTTTGATGATGAATGTATGCTGGCTGCTTTACAAGAAACTTAAAAACATAGAAGAACAATCAAGCAGAAAGGTACACATATTTTGTACAAAAGTATACATTATTTTGTACAAAATTGTACCTAATTGTACATAAATCTGTTCTTGCATTGGTGATCAGCTATAGGGAATTGTAAAACTTCTCATTGACATATGCTGAAGAAACTATATCAATAAGTCACAATGACCTTTGGCAAATACCAGAGATTCTAAATCTGAAATGAGTGTGGTAATTCACTTGATGTACACAATTAAGGCATCTGAATATTTCCTTTTATTGTAACTCTTTGGAGTGTCTGTTAGACTAGGGACAGACATTCAAAAGCCTTAGCCTGAATTGATTCAATCTTGGCAGGTTAGTCTAACCTGCAGAGCGTGGCTCAGGCTAGAAGCCAGGGGGCACTAGAGCAGTCCTCCCTTTCCTTCTGCAGTGCTGAGCTGAGGGGGGGAGGGGGAATGGCCAGACCCTGGCAGAATGTTCTGATTAGGGAGGGGTTTAAATCCCCACCCTGCCTGCACAGTCCTAGGTTTTTCCCAGCTTGCTGCTCAAAGGGCAGGGACTATTGCCAGATCCTAGCCCCCAGCTACCACCCTGAGTCAAAGGACAGGGGGAGGGAGGACTGCTTGCATGGAATGCATGCATTGGTTGACAATACTGAGCTTTTCAATCTCCCTCTCCCTGCTTCTTCATACTGTCTGCAGCAAACCTAACAGGCAAACAAGCCAGCAGGGAGTTGATAACACAGAGCTTTTCACCACCCATCAAGAAAACAAAAGCTTCTCTCATTAGTTCAAGCTCTTAAAAAAGCTTTTTCCAAGAAAGGAACAGAGGGACATTATCAGTTGACCTATTGATTTGCTCCAAAAAACCCTAAGCACACACCTCAGCATTAGCTATCACGGGGGTGGCGAGACCATGACCAGATGCAGGCTAGGGTCCATGCTGAGGGGAGAGAAATCCCTGCTTGAGTGGTGAGGGCAGGGAGAAGCCAGGCAGAGTCTCCACCCCCTCAACCAGCTGCAGCAGTGATATTGCTCCAGCTAGGGAGAAGAGGGGTGGGGCCAGCCCTGTTCTCTGGAGAAGATGGCTCAGCCCAGCCCAGCCCAGCCCAGGGCTTCAAAGCATGCTGGGATGCTGGGGGACTTTGATTTAACTTAAACCAGGAAGGGGTCTGGGACAGAAGTTCCACAAACCAGTTTGATCCAAGTCCATTAAGTCTGATACTACATTCAACCAGGTTTATCTTAAACCAAGTTCAGCCATTTTGAAACTGATTTATGTGCACTGAGCTTCTGTTCCATTGCAGGTTTAAACCAGTTTCTGATCACTTAAACTGGTTTATGTGTAACTTCTGTCCTTAACCTGAAAGGTTAAGTATCAGGAATATGGAGGGGGTAAAGCTTTTCAGACAGGAACCTGTGTGCATAGCTGCTTTTGACAACAATGGGAGTCTTCTAGATATTTGTACCAAACAGAAAAATCCTAAATTTCATTATTCACAAAACATCAAACTCACCAGCGTGGTTGTATTTCTTATAGAAGAGAATATACTTCTCTACTGCAATAAGTTTTCTCTGTTCCAGCTGGTCAGGTTTCATACCAGACCCAGCATCATAATATGAAAAATGCATGACTTCATGATTGTCCATAGCAGATTTTTTTTTCTTAGAGCACATTTTTCAAAAGAAACTGAATTGAGTAAACAAGTGTTTTTGATTGATACATTCTAAAGCCAATGATTCATAAAGTGCAAACAAAACAGGAAAGAAAAAATACCAAGGCAGATTTCCAAGCAGCAGCAATTAGAAGTTGAATACTAGTGTCTTTCACACAAAAATGTAGTGCTTTACAACGATACAAAGAGATTATACTCTTACTTGTTTGGTGTTCAAAGTGTACTTTTCAATGTCTATCACTGTTCACTTGCAGAGTTGGGGGGGGGGGGCTTAAACTTTCAGCAGACTTGTTTAATGAAAAAAATTTTATTAAGGTTTTTTTTGGTGCTTGCCCCCACCCCTCTTTTTTTAACTAAACACACAAAAATAAAAACTTTCAAGTGATCAAGTTGTGTATGTTTTGAAGATAAAGGATTTTGGTAGATTCTCCCCTGCCCCACTTTTATTCTCTATAGAATTCGGCCATTCTGGATATTCCAGTTATCCGTAAACAAATGCCA
>NW_017729033.1:37266990-37281684 GCF_001723915.1 Gavialis gangeticus | reverse complement strand
AGCCATTTAGTGATGAGGGATTGAATAAGAAGAATTCCAGGAATATTTAAATCTCAATCATTTTAATGTTCCATTATGGTAGTCGGATATAAGGTTAAATCAACAAAAGGGCTTAGATACAAAGTTTTGGACTCCTGACATAATTACACTAGTTTAATCAGCCTCCTACACTGGTATAAATGGGAAGAGGACTTGCAGTGTACAGTAGTACATTATTATGTCTTCAATAAAATTAACCCAACAAGGATTAGGGGTAAAGCTAACTAAGCAGGCTACTGCCTGATTCCCTAACCCCTAGTGGCAAGACACCCCACTGTGAATGGCAGTCTTGAGAATCACTGGAATAGACAGATGACTGGCCAGCTATTCCAACCAGGTTTCTACACATACTGAGGTGCCTTAAAGATCCTTGCAAGGGTGCTGTGTAGTACAAACATGTTAGTACTGTTAGGTGTGCAAACATGAGTTGCAGGATAAATCTAGAGACTTATCCAAGGTAGGAATCTATTGTATTAAAAACATTCTGACTTGTGGTCTTTCTGAGTTCTTTGCAATGAAAGAATTGCTCTATTTTTCTGTCGTTAAGATACAAATGAAAATTAGGAGCTGGTATTTTTCAAGGGGTGCCTTGGGTCTATCAATGGGTGCCTCAAGTCTGAAACGGCTGAGAACCACTGATCTATTCCAGATGCTGGGGAAATGTGTCAAGATTCTAACTGCCAATTTAGTTCTCAAGTCTGACAGATTGTGGGTCCTGAAAACTGCCTTAGTCTAACTCTGTATTATGTCCAAAATGAAAACTTAGATGCCAAGTATACTCTCTTCTGAGACATCCATTCTTAGGTGTTTAATTCTCCTCATTGACTGATTCAGCTAGACAGCAGGGTGACTGAAAGTTGGCATTGCAATAGCTGAGTCCCTTGTGGATTTGGCCTCAATGTCCTTTATCTATTTAATAAGCATTTTCAAAGGTATGTAGTCACTGTTTTTCAAAGTCTGCTCAGTGAGATCCTCCTGATTCTGGTGCATTTTCCTACTACTGTAATATAGCATTGCAGTGTTTCATTACTTAATGTTTCTGTGCTTTTTGTCATTTAATTTTTGGTATTTCTTTGAAAACATGCTGTTCTAACTTTACCTTTTCACTTAATTGCACACATTAACTGGCTGGATATTCATAAATCTAGCCCAGTTTTTCTAGCATGATTCACATACGAAAAAAGTGTCACGATTAGCATATTGGCAACAAATAAAGCTGCTTTTGTTAAACCACCTGCCAGGAATAAAAATCAACTTTGGTTCCTTTGCAGCTGAAGATTCTGATACTGTGCATTTGTCTTAGAAATTTGATTTTGTGGTTACTATGTTTCTTTTGGAGTAGGGTGGCCATCATAGAGGACATTCCAGTTTTCTGCTACTCTGTCCTCTGTTGATATGAAACCCAATGCCTTTATGTCCTTGAAGAGAAAAATAGGGGACATAAAAGTGTTGGGTTTCGTATCAATAGGGGACAACTGGACTGTCCTCTGTGATGGCCACCCTATTGGAGAGTAACTTTACTTTTTTTCTCGGGTAATATTTAATTAGTTAAGTATAACACATTTATATAGGGAACAGTAGTCAATACTATCATTGAAGATGCATGTACTTCCATTCTAATCAGTTGCCTTAAGTTGCCCACAGCCTTCCAAAATGGTCACATTTCAGGTTGGATCTCTCTGGGATGATGGGGGAGTCAATTCTGCAACAGTGTTGGAGTATAAAAAGAGGGGTAAGAACTATAGGGTGCAGACAGAAGTGACAAGTCTCACCTGATCTGGCCCCAGAAAGTGCTCTGCAACCATGATCAAACAGAAGTGTGTGGCTGAAAAGTACTTTAAAGGGGCCTAATCTTGCAAAAATCCTGAACCCTCATTGCATGAGGGGTCAGATAAAGATGTTTTAAAACAGCATCTTCAATAACTTCCATCTGCACTGCCTCCTAACTTCTTGCTGTTTTAAGAAGTGGGGGTGGGGAAAGGAAGCAGAAGTCTGGGGTTTTTTGAGCCCCTGCTGGAAGGTGGGGTGGGTGTATTGGAGGCCCCTGACTTTATGAGAACTCCAATGCACCCACTCCACCCTCCAGCAGGGGCTCAAAACCCCCCTAGAAGGAGCTCCATCTGCTCCCTGCCCCCTCTCCCATTCTGAAAACAGTGCAGGCTGGGAGGGAGCAGGGGTTGTTGCTAAGGCAACTGGATTCCCCTTCCCCCTGGAAACAACACTGAACTGCTGTCTGGCCTGGGAGATTGCTGTAACTCATAACGCTTTCTGCAAAGCATTTGGAGTTACACTGGGAGCTGTTCTTCTGTCTGCGCCTATAGTTTCTGATTCAAGAAAAATGTCTTGTCCTGTGTAAACTTGTCTGAGCATCTAGGGATGGCTGTAGCATGACTGGGGCATTAGCTCTCGGGAGCACAAGACTAGCTGGCTGTTCCCATTGCCATCCAGGGTACAGCGACTGCTTGTTTCACCTCTGCTTCTGAGGCTTCACAAAAATTTGTGTGAAGGCACCCAGATAATTTTGTAGCTATGGAATGATTTTAGGTGCCTAACAAGGTATGTGATTGCTGGACAAGGGCTATTCTGGATTACTGTTTGGAACGTGGAAACTACTTCTGCTGAGGTCCTTCACTTCTGATCAGACCTGACAAAGAGTCTCGCACTCAAAGACTTGTCTAACTCTCTCACCTACATATTTGTCCAATAAAAGATACCAACCTAAGAAATCCTTGCCTCTTGTAATTAATTGCCCAGTGTGCATTCTTAGATGAGTGGTAGAACTTAGGCTGACTTCCTTCTGTAGCAAAGTGACATAGCAGATCAAATAAGGGTACGTGACAGGCAGGATGTGCCCTAGGGCTGCCGTGGGACCATGTTGATGGCTGCCTTAGTCCTGATCAGCCTTTGTTCTCACCTCTCAGAATCTTCCCTTGATCTCTCCTGCCATGCCGTGATGTTGATAATGAATAGGGGAGGCTGCCCTTAGAAGCTGGTGAGCTCTTGGCAGAGCCGTCTTTTTTTGGGAAGGAGAATTGGGGTGACCACCCTGGGCCCCATGCTTTGGGGGACCCTGTGGACAGTGCTGTAGAGGCCCTGCAGGCTGCCAGGCTCTGCTGCATGCTGCTGGCTCCCAGGTATCCCTGGGCACTGCTTCCCACAGTGGGAGCTCCTCTCCCTGCAGCCTGCAGGACCTAACTGCCTGCTCTGGACCAGAGCCTGGGCTTATCTGCCTGGGAGCCCCAGCCCCTTTCTGTCACATGCCTCCCACCAGCCACTCACAGAGGTTTAACTCCCCTGATTTAAGGTTCAGCGTGCACTTCTGTCTCTGCAGTCGACTTAGCATGCTGCATCCTCTGAAAATTTCAGGAACCCCCTAGCTCCCTGGTACAGATCCCCTCTCCCTGGATCATGTGGTTCAATCTCCAGTGCCCTCCCAAATATCTTTCAATGATATCTGCCAGGTCTCCCACCTTCACGTGGACCATTTTGGCACATACTCAGGTGCATTGATAGGGTTTTTCTCCCCCTCTATTGTGTCCAACTAAAAGGATTTGGTACTTTATTTTAGGTATAACGTCTATTAAATAGGTTGATGTTTCTATTTATTGAATTAATAGATGTTATAGGTTCACATGCTAAAGGCCTCATTCTGATTTAATGAATGTTAAACATTTATAATTTCAGTGGCTTCCAGCAGTTGTTTCTAATTCACAAATGCTTCTGAGAGCAGAATCAAACCTGACTGATTTTTTTCAATTATCAGCAGAATTAACAGTGATGCTCTGACCAACCCTGTGCTCCAGATAGATTGGTTTCTTCAGCAAGCTGCCATGAGACTAGGCCCTACAGCTGGGTTCTGCTTAAAATTCTCATTTTTATTGTACACCTGAATACATTTCATCTCTGTTTCTAGTAGGGTAGTGGTATTGTGGTGCATAGATAGATACTCAAACATAGTCTTGGTGAAGAATGTGTCACAACTCTGGCATACTGCCATTGCTGGTTACTTAGTTGTTACTCTAATCAAAAAATAAATGATTGCCAAAAGAAACACCTGCAGCCAAGTGTCCTTTACTTATGCTGCTGGGCTGCTGGCAGATTCTGCTTAAGTTCAGTCTTGCTTGAATGTGGTGGAGGAATGGGAGTTTGGCATTGTTGTTCTTGGAACAGTAATTCTAAGAAATTTATAAATGTCTATAATTCCTACAAAATTCCTCCATATTGGGGTGGAGGAGGATTCAGCATGTCTTGGAATGGGGCTCCTACTCTGCTTTTTCAGTGCATTTATCCTCTGTTTGAAAAGCCAGGTAGTACATCAAATGTATCTCTGCTGCTTTTTTGAGGAACTGTGAGGGGAAGCTGGGAGCAGTAACACAGTGCAGGAGAATCCTGGGTGCATGCGCTGCTTTTTCATATTATGTAGTAGTTGGGGGTTTTTTTGCTTGTTTGTTTTGTTCCCCCCACCACTCCCACCCCAGAGTTTTGAAGCAAATCCCTCCTATTCTTTAATTGTATGCTTGAATGTGCATTGTTCTACACAACCATCCAGCACTTCTTGCAGTTTGTTTGCTGTCATGTAGGAGTGACAGTAATGGCCGCATTGGTACCTAAAACTGAAAGTTGTCCAACTGGAATGTTTGGCTATGAAGTGGAAGTTCCCTTACACATGGTTCTATTGGTATTAGCTATCATTTCAACAGTAAAGCTTCCAAGTCAGTGATCAGGACTGACTGTAAGGGCAAAAGCAGGCCCAGTGTTTCATATAGATGATTGAAGGAAGACTTGATGGATGGATGAGACAACTGGTAGGCCACAGTGCAATATGGCATGACATACCAAAATGCTACTGAGAGATATATCTATCTCCAGTGACCTGAGTTAGAAAATGAAAACCCACATTGTAAAAGATTACTATCTCTGTGACCCCAGTGGTTACTGTGATGGAAAGAGCCTAGAGAAAACCAAGCTGGGTGCTGAAGAAAATATTCAAACGGATAGGTAGTCAGGGTGGCTATGGAACGACTCTGAAGATTATGGCAGCCAAAGTTTTCAAACATGGGCCTGCCTACAGGCATCCACCGTTGTAACTGCCTGAGTAAATGCACAGATTCTTGATGTATAAGCCCAAGTCCTGCCGAGATGTCTAAAAGTATAGATTGGTAAATCTACCAATATCTGATATGTGTGTAGCAGACTTACCTTTTTGAGCTAGGGTTGAATCCCAGCATCGAGGGTCTGCTGTTTGATTGGTGGAGCCCGCCCACCAATCCAGAGGCAGCACAAGGGATCCGAAGGGAGGGGGCAAGGAGCACCTGGACCTGCATGGGAACTGCACCAGCCAGGTCGGGAGAACTTCAGGGGTGGAGCCTCTGAAGAGTATAAAAGGGGAGTGTGCTCAGCAGGCTGGGGAGACAACGAGGGATGGTGAGGAGCTCCAGAGATAGCCATCCTCAGGATCCTGCTTGATCTTCAGCGGTGCGCAAATCAGTGAATGGGGATCAGGCTCTAGGAGCTGCTTGAGGCAGCTTGAGCCTGAGAACCCAGCAAGTGGCTGGGCAATCGGTGTGCAAATCAGCACACGGAGAGCTAGCCCTGGGAGCAGCTCATGGCTGCTCTGGCCCCGCACGGTGTGCAGGTTGGCGCATGGAGAACCACCTTGGAAGCAGCTCGTGGCTGCTCATATTAGCCCCAGCCCTAGGCCAAGTGACTAGAGCCCTGTAGTGCGGCTCCATTTTTAACTAAAAGAGCCCTGGTGCCCAGAGCAGGGCCTGGGAAAGGGGACAACCCCTCGTATGAGACCGGGGAGTCAGAGCCTGCAAGGGCTTGGCTCCCACAAGAGAGAGCCCTGGGTGCCCAGTGTGGGGCACCAGGCCATTGAGGAGAGCTAAAGGTGCCACTGGGGAGAGGCTCTTGTGGGATCGGCCTTGACTTCTCTAGAGAGGAAGCATGACTTACTGGGGAAGCAGGCCCCGCAAGGGAGGCTGACACAGGTGAGGAGGGTCTGCTGCCTCCACCCTCCATTGCGGGAGGGGTGTGTCCACATCCCAAAGCCCTAAAGGGGAGGGGCTTCAGGGAAACCCCTCGGGAAGGTGCTGAGTGCACTTTCTATTTTGAGGTTGTCTTTGTGTTAAGGGCTATATAGCTAGAGGTATTCTTTAAGGTGGTTTATATGTTTTAATGCCTCAGTGTGTATACTAGTATTGTTATTTGTGAAGGTTTAAAGAAATATTGTGGTTAAGTTACTATCCCTAGGTGTTAATTGTGTTATATAGGTTGTAAGTTATTTGGTTCATATTTGGTATTGTATGTGAATTGTGGAATAATATATATAGTATTATATGTTAAGCCTTGTAAATATTCTGTTTTATATTAAGCATCTGTATTTATTCTTGTAAACTGTACATAGTTAAGTGTTTGGTTTTGGCCTAGCTCTATAGAGAGGGGAGGAAGCCACTCTAGTGGCCGACCCCTTCCTCAGCACCCTGCCTGACCACCACCACTTTCATCGGAGGACAGGGCACACCCCCCAGGTATACCTGGGCTACATATGTAAATACCAAAGACCCCAAGAAGGTATTGACCTAACTATTACAAGAATAAAGACCAGACAGATAAACTGCAATACAATTTTATTTGCTATTCCATCTTTCAAATACATTATATATAATATGATGCAATATAGAGACTGAGTTAAATTATATTGGAATAGGAACTAATCTTGGTTGTATGACACTAAAATGAGAATATACCATTACTATAACTGGCCATAATAGCTTAATAGGACGTCCAGGGTCATCTAGTCTTGGCCCCTGCAAGGATTTAGAAGGATTAAAGTCTGAATTTGATACATTTAAGTCTGGACATTATGGTGAAAACTGTGCTAAGCTCACTGGCCTTGATGAAGCCAGTCACTAATGTAAACAACAAGAAGCACCAGCAGACCACCATCTGTGTGATTGGTCAGCTGTTTGTTTGTGCAGAGATGCTGGATATGTGGGGACACAAGGGCCCTGGCCTTGGCCCCCTTCAGGAAGGCTGTCACCTGAAATCAGTAAAACTTCCCACATGTCCATCATCTTAGTGACCTCTCCCCATCTGGCAAAAATAAGTCAGCATCTATGAGTCTGTGTAAAAAGCTGTATGCAAAATAGGGCCTTGTCCTACAAATTGTCAGAGAGCTTAGGCTCAGGAAATGGTGCTGTACTGTATATGAAAATAAAAGCAATTGTAGCTGACCTGTCCACTGTGTAGTCCCTGATGTTATCATTGTTCAAGTGTAAAATGAGCATTAGATGCTAGCAAATCAGCGTTCTCCACTTGCTCTTGCTAGGGATTGTGTTTTTTAGATCCAGATTACTTTTATTTCCATTTTTCAGAATGAAGTCAGTGCTAGGCAGAGAAGAATTGGGCCTAGTTTCTGGAGGAAGCCTATGGCTAGCTTTAAAAATGAGGAAGGCACTTCTGAGATGGACGTAAAAAGACTGGGGGCTGCCAGTGATATATGTGTAACTGGGAGTGCTGTGGCTCTGATTCCCAGGACTTGTGAACAAAGGGGCATTCTGGGATTCTGGAGAACTAATGGTGAGACCATTGTACTGATGCAGCCAGAAACCAGTGAAGAGGAGAAAAGAAGAAATGAAAGCATGTTTTGCAGGCACAGGGAGCTATTGACTTCAGAGATGGGCCGGGTGCATCCCCCATGAGTGGGAACATGCATTTCCCAGGGACAAATAGGTGCACGCTGCTGCCCTGTCCACTACTCCACATGCTGTCCTGCATTTTTTTTTCTGCTGCAGGTTTGTTTGGTTTTTTTGGGGGGAGGGGGTTGTTTCTGAAGCCAGGATTTCCTGATGTCAAAAAAAGCTGCTACACTGCAAATTAGCAGTGTGGATATGCAGTTTGCAGCAGTGCAACCCACATGTGTATGCTTGTCTGGATATGCCTAATGTGGCCAAATTTAGGGAGTGCAGAGGCAATTAGGAGTCCCAAATTAGGCAAATTGATTTAGTAAATTAAAATGGATCTGAAGAACAAAGGCTGCAAAAGAAATGAACGTGAGCCTGTTCCAGCTGCCTCCTTGGTCTGAAAATACAGGTCCTCTTTGTGCTGATAGCGCAGACCTAAAGAAAAGAAAACAAACAGGATATTCATAGCACACCTCTGAATTAAGATCTTTTTAAATACTGGAGCTTTGTAGTTTGGACTTGGATGAAGTCCAAACATTAAGTTGTAAACTAACTTCCAGAAGTCTCTTTACAGTGTTCTTGAATGGACTCTCAACTCTGCTCAGCTGTTGTGGTTTTATAAACAAAAAATCTGGGCACAGACTCATGCATTAGCCTGTGACTGGCCAGTATTTTCTCAGTCTGCTCATGCTCCCTGGGAGGCACAGCCCAAGTGTATCCATCTTTGATGTTTTGCCTTACGCTTAAGTTACAAGCTAATAGGCCAGGGACAATTTTTTTGGTTCTGTATTTGTACTGTGCCTAGCTCCGGGTCTATCAGTAGGCCTCTTTTTGTTACGCAATGGTCTAAATAACAAATACTCAGAATACAGTTGTCATGATCAGAGTACATGTGAAATGCTTTCTGTTTGTGTTCTGTGCCACCTAGTGGGTATTCTTGATCTCTACAGGCTTACTTTTAATGCCCAGCTGTTACAGCTTATAACAGGCCAGTGTCCATGCTATACCTCAGCCCAAGTGTCAAGAAGGGAAAAGGGACACGTGCTATCAGTCTAAAGTACAGTTCTAAGTATAGGTTACACCAGCCTATGATCTTGGGGTAGCCCTGTCCCTGCCGTGACACTGACTTTTCTCTTGGTATACTTGCCTGACTTGTGGCATTACGGTGATGGAATTTAGCCACCTATACCACTCAACATAGCTCGTGTGCTGTATTCTTCAGAGGTTGATTAAACCAGTTGTTCAGCCCCTGTCTCAGTGAGCCACTATAAAAGGGGCTACACTGGAGCCCAGAAGTCAGGACCTGAATGTCGGCTGCCATTATTTTTAATCTTTAAGTATAAAAATGTCAATTTTAGCGCTCTTGACCGAAATGGGACTTTAATGGTGAATTAACAACTTCTGCCAAAGCCCAGTCAGAGTCAGCAAGTACATTAGATTAACAGACTATTTAGCCACAGAGTAAACCATCTAGAAAACTACTCATCAAAAAGTTCAAAGAGTTCATAAACTTGAGAAATCACAAGCTGATTGGTAGCTGTCTTGAGAGGGGGGAGGTTAAAGTGTTGTTCATTGCAGATAACTGATTCACCACAACATAAGAATTTTGCATTGATTTCTCATTTTAATTTACTTCTATCTCCAGGTGGTACAGTGACTGGGGTAGCCAAGCCCATTCAGCATGCAACCTTCATTCCTAGTGTCGGTGACTGAGTGAAAACAAGATGCATCAAGTTTAGTTCACAGCTGAACATGCAAAAAAGATCAGAAATGTCGGGAGAGATGCATCAGAGAGTGGAAAATGACCAAAAAGGGAATCTTCTTTGTAGGGATGTCAGTAACATGCAAGATTAAGGGCAGCATGAAGAAGGTCCTCTAATATAGTGGTGATAATAGTCCAATAAATACTCCAATGGATGGAAGGGAATAAGCAATTAGTCCCCTGCTTGCAGTATGTGCTAGTGCTGAAGGGGTGGTATACTCAGCCTTTAGGTGAAAAGACAAGTTTTTCTAAAATGGTTTCCAGAATGCTTCCTATCCAGATTTCGTCAGCCAACGAATGTACTCACACCACAAAACTGAGAGGTATGGTTTAAAACCTGGGAGAAGAGATCCTTCATTAAGCACTCCCAATTTCCAAAAGGAAAGCCCTGTTTAATATTTGGGTTTTTCAGTTGGCTAATTTAATTAGCTTTTTTCACAGGATAATTAGTTTTTGGCGCACAGGGTTTCACAAGTGACAGCCAGAAATTCCTTCAGCACTTAACAGCAAAAGCCTTAGCAATCACTATATTTTAATACGCAATCAGCTCGTACAAGCTTACAACTTAGAACCAGGAACAAAAAATACCTCTGTATGCCTGGTTGCCTCATCCCTTGTGCAGACAAGTTGAGGTGTGACCATTTTTTTTTTTTTGGTCTCTTAAATGTTGCTGTTTTCACACGTTCATTAGTTGATGTGAGAGAGTAATTTTGGATGATTAAACAGATGTAATACCTTTCCAAAATGGCAGATACACAGACAAGGAAGCATTATGTCAGTATCCAACAGAGAAAGCTATTGGTACTGAATATCATTACTAACTTCTCTTTAATAATCTTATATTGAAGATGGCAAATCCTGTATCGGATAGATGTGGAAGGACTCATTGCAGGTATTGAAGTCTCATGCGTATTTGCTTCTCCCAGTATGTATGCTCTTGCTGTTGGTAGATATACTTAATGCAGAACAAAGTCGGTCTCCAGATCTGTTGTACTGACATTCTTCTGCTGCCTGACAGAGGGACAGCAATTTGTTGCTCAATACTCCTACGTATTTCGTGCTTTATGTATTAAGCAAATTTCTGTATTATTCTTCTACCTTAATAAGTTATCAATACAGAGTTCAGGTTTCCTGGAAGATGTACCTTAACAAAACTCAGCACAAGGTATTCATATTTAAAATTTCTGTGTCAGGCTTTCCATGTGCTAATAAACACACTTTTGTAGTTAACAGTGTTAAACTTCACCCTGATATATTTCAGTGAAGTCTACTGTAAAGGTAATTTTTTTTTTAAGTATGTTTAATTATTTTTATGTCTGCATTGTGAAATGTAAAATCTGCAAGACTATATGCAAATATTCTTGCAATTTGGTGTTTATACAGTTGCACCATATTTAGCAAGAGAGCTGCTGTTTTCTACATTTGCTCTTCTCATTTAACTTAGCACTTCAACATTTTTTGGAGAAAGATTATAGAAAGAAAATCCTATACTTGAGTCTAAGAGTTACGTTCATTTGGTCAACGGACAGTTGACTAGGCCTTAAATTGGAACTAGTCAACACTGGTTTTAATGTTGAATACTTGTAACTATTTGATTATACATAATTTGTAAAGCACAAATTATTTGCTGAATTAATTCAAATATGAAAATCAAGAATACTGCAAACTGCTCATGCACAGCCAGTAAAAGAGCTGAAGTCTTCTGAATAAATTGATTCAACGTAAGTTAGGTTGATCTTCATTTACTTACGACACAACAGGACAACTGGGGTGGTCAGGATGATCCACGCAGAGTAAAAACAATACAGATCTGTAATGAGATTATTTTTGTTCAGCATCCTTTGATTAGTAAATAAAGCAAACCAAACATTGAGCAAACATTGAGACTGAGTTTGCTTGCTTAAACCTTCTCCTTATGGTACTTGTTTTGCAATGTAGCTCTAAAAATCTAGAATAAGCACAGCTATGAGCTACAGACATCAGTATGGGATATTAATTTATAACCATTATCTAGATTGTGCATTCCTTTTTCCATCCAAAGCTCTAAATGGAAGACCATCTTCTGTGTCTGGTACTGAATGAGTGCAATGCTGCACTTTAAAAAAGCAAAACAAAACAAAAACCCTGCAGGCAGGGTTTTGAAACTTTAGTATTACCAAACCTAGGGATGTGGCTGAAGAATATCACCACTCTTAACACACGGCATGGCCTAGCAGGTTAGTGGCACCTGAGTTCAGGTTAACCTATTTCTACCCATTCTCTATCTGAAACTCTAGCAAATGCACTAAATTTATTAAAAGTTCCACTTACTTATAATCGTCAGTGCAGGTGATGTCATAACCCATCTCTTTCAGTCGGGCTTCTAATATTTGTACACTGCCTTTTCCACAGGAATCCCTGTAAAAGAGATTTCTGGATTAAAATAAAACCATAGTGTTAGAAGTGACTTCTAGTATAACCCCTTGCAACAGATGCAAAATGTGCAGCTACTAAACCAACCCAGGCAGCTACCTACCCAACCTCCTCTTGAAAACCCTCAATGAGGGAGATTTCACAGCTTCCCTAGGCACCTTTCTCCACTGCCAGTTACAAAGTTTGTCCTGACAAATTAACTTACTTTCCTACAGTTGAAACAGACTACCTCATGTCCTGCTATCTGTCACAATGGAGATCAATGTCATAAAAATGGGAAAATGGCCTTTCAAATATTTGAAAATAATTGTCATGTATTTTTCAGTCTACCTTTTATCCTCTCTCTTTCCCAAATTAAACATATCTAATTGCTTCATCAGTTTTTTGTGCATTATAGCTTCCTCACCTTTCTCAGACTGAATCTTGTTCCCACAAAGGAATCAACTATGCTGAGGTCCTTGTTACACTTTGTGCCTTCAGCTGCACAAAGGTTGATCAGTGTTGGTGCTAGCTTGGAGTTTGGAGCAGTTGCACCCTTAGTTTAGAAACTTTCTCTGCCTGTCCCCTGTCCTCCATCTGCACAGCTGTGGTTTGCCTCTAGAGACCTGGGGAGCAAGACTAGGAGCTGCGAGTTGTCATTAGGGGTCTGGTGAGCCAAGACAGGCTTCGATCCCTGCTCCATGGGTGGGAGTGTAAGAGATCCTGGGATACTGGAGGTCTTCTAACTTTGGTGGCACATCTGTGGGGAGTTGACACACCATAATGGAACAGGAGCTAGATAGTGCAGATCAACAATAATCCTGCTCTGGAGTGATATAACTCTGAGCCATGTAATAAGAGCTTAAAACCACTTTAAGGTGTTAATATATGGACAATGAAGGGGTTAAGAGCTCCAGAAGCCATGCAAAATTACCATGTAAGAAGGTGCTAATATCTTGAAGTGCAGGTGTATAAGCTGTACTGATACCTCCAATAATACTAGGTCTGTATCATCATCATAGACAAGGGTGAGAATCCGCCCCTCTGGAGTGAAGTAACAATATCCCTGTTATGTACCATTATTAATTCATTAGCATGGTTTGACCTACGTTAATATCAATACTAACCTCCTCAAACATATTAGAAATTGAAGCATCTGGGTTAATTTCCATGTTCCTAACCTTATTTTATCACTCACCCCTTGATGATTTTTTCTCACCTCTGTCACAATGACTGTTACCCAACTTCCCATTTTCTCTCCCTTGTGCTTGTCATCACTTCTGCATACTGATTTTTTTTTTTACTTCTACCACTGATCTGTCCATAGTATGGCATGCATTCTAACCCCCTTTTTTAACTTTGCCACCTACCTCTATATCCCTTCCAGTTTTCATCCTTAGAAAGAATTATGCCAAAATTATGCCAGGTAATAAATATAGATGGATGGTTGATTTCTGAGGTCTTTAAAAACAGACTGTGAATTTCATAAGAACACAGATTCTCAAACCTGCTTAGTACTGTTGTAGTGGAAGAAAAGTGTCAGAATCAAAGGTGTTAATGTGACCTTGGCTATAGCTACACTGAGCTTGTACAGACATACCAAGCCTGACTTTAAACTAGCTTGACTGGGTGCAGTGTAGCTAAGGAAGCAGAGAATTTAGTAAGAGCTGCAAAACCTACCAGAGCAGAGTAAATACTTGGGTAGTTAGCTTATACTGGGCTCTGTCTCTGGCCACCCTGCAAACAGTACCTAAAATAGCTAGCTTAAAGTTATCTGTTTACATAAGGAAGGGATTTCCTTTGTTAAGAAAGCACTTAACCTTCCTTTGTTAGGAAAGCACCTAACCTAACTTTGAGGTTTAATGTTTCTGATGTAATCAATCCACTTTTTACTTCTCATCAGTGTCCTCTCCTTTTTCCCTTCTATATAAAACCCTTTCTTTATGCCAATCCATTCATAGTATCTGAAGAAACAGGTTGTTGCTCATGCCTCTCTGAACTAGTTAGTCTCCATGGTGCCACCCTGCCCTACTTTCTGCTATCTACTAATAATCACAGAGAAAAATAAAATGAAATGGGTTCATAAAAGGTGAAAACAAAGTTTCTGGGATTGTCTGAAGACATTTAACTTACAAATCTGGTCCTCCAATATCATCCATAACCCATATTTCAATCTGTGAGATTCTTTCTTTCTGGAGATTAGGAATTTCAAAGTCTGCAAAAAAACTAAGTAAAAAATCCCAAGTAGTTAAAACCAAAGGCAGGGATGGAAAGGGAGCCCTCCCTCTCTCTCCTCCCTCCAGCATCATACTTAGACTCCTGGCAGCCCTGAGTGAACCTTTAGTATCGGGCCCTCCTTCACCAGAGATAATAGTAATAATAATAAGAATTACCTTTTTCAGGCCCATTTTATGTCCTGGCCCCTGACGGCCGCCTGGTTCACCCATGCCCGTGTCTGACCCTGCTTCTCTCCCCCCACCGCTTTGGTAGTAACCAGGGTTCTGATCATGGCCCCTACTAACTTCAGTAATTCAGCATCTGAGGCCCCCATTTGTACCAGCTGTTTTGTCATCAGACACAAAACAGCAAAACACAAACTAAGATTTTGACCGTTCCCAGAGCTTGAGTCTTTGGAGCCAAAGTTTTTTGTTTTTAATTGCTGCTCTTAGCAGCATGGAGCTGGAATAAGGTGCAGTAGTACTGCTGGGTAGGGAGGGATAAAGTTTAAAACACAACAGTTAAATAACAAATCAATTAGTGTTTTGTTAAAAAGAGAACAAATTGCAAGAGCAGCCTCTTTCCAGGCACGGCATGAGC
>NW_017729033.1:37250133-37266852 GCF_001723915.1 Gavialis gangeticus | reverse complement strand
GGGGGGGGGGGACATTCTCTAAAGTAAGAGTAACAAAAACAAGACAAATGTCACTCTGTATAAATAAATCATAGGGTTATGAAAACACATAAAACCACATGGAAGTAGTTTTTTCCATTTGTCCCATCCTAGCCTGGAAGGAAAGTCCTTGTCGCAGGACACTAGGGTATCCTGCTCCTTTTAAGGGCTGGAACTGCTAGGGGGAGAGCCCCAGCTGCTGGTTACCAGGGCAGCCAGAAGGAGCTAGTGGGCCCACACCTGCCAGAGGTCAGCTGACCAGAAAGGGCAGGGCCTGGCTCGTATGTAAACCCCAGGCCAAAGGCCAGGAGGGCAGTTTTCTGCCAGCAGCCAAGGGGGAAGGAGCTCTCCTAGAGGAAGTGAAGGGGAGAGGCCTGACTGCAAGTGCAGCTTCTGGTATTGTTAAGGGACAGAGCATGCCCTGTGTGGCTCAAATTGTGTTATAGCTGGGCAGTTTGTGTTATGTTATAACCCAGGGGCTTATGTTTGGTTGTTGTTTTATAACACTGATGGTTTGGGTGAGGCTATTTGGGGAAGGAGGAGGCCTCACTGGGGGACCCTGGCATCAGAGAGAGTGTGGCATTTGGGGGTGCAGAGACTCCAGTACTGAGGGGTGCAGGGACAGGGATGCAGAGAGCCCAGTGAGGACAAGGGGCCAAATTATAATGAGACCTAGGCAAGATAATGCCAGTACCATCTGCAAGGCTTGGGGTATGGTAAAGAGGCAGTTGGAGACATGCATATAGTCCATAAGGCTGAGGTGTCCTGTGACATCTATTTTGAAGCTGGAC
The DNA here is from genome assembly GCF_001723915.1 of Gavialis gangeticus. Classification (NCBI taxonomy): domain Eukaryota; kingdom Metazoa; phylum Chordata; order Crocodylia; family Gavialidae; genus Gavialis; species Gavialis gangeticus. The sequence goes on along the minus strand of NW_017729033.1, from coordinate 37,266,043 downwards.
CCACAAGGGGTCTGGGAACCCATGGGGTTCAGAAAGTCTATCAGTCCATGTCCAAGAGGACTTAAAGGCAGCCTTCATATACTGTAAATCCACCACGACATGGCGGGCTAGAACTGAGAGTGCGCAGTGGACCAAATTGGCATGGTCAAGGGGCCTTAGGGGTAACACAGCCATTCTTGGGAACCCCGTCCCGTGATTGTCCTCCATAGGCATGGTTTGTTAGACTCTTGAACGCTATCTGTGTCCGAAGGGCAAAATACCTAGCTGGAATAATTTTGCTGAAGCCACTGGAGATACATTATCTACTCACATGTAATGGAATGGTAAAATATTAAACCAGGCTTATTTATAAATGGTAAACCTTGTTGCTGCAAGAGAACATGACGGTGTCCTAGGCAGTGATTTCTTCATGCACATTGTATCATTTTGACAGGATCACTTTTTTTCTTGAAAAGAGCACTGGAAATATCTGCATTTGTATTATGTGAAATTTTCTGTAATAAATTTTAAAAACTTTCTGTCATTGAAAAAGTCTTTTTATATTCTTATACCTAAATGTTTGTGAAGGGACTGGATATGTATGAGGCATATACAAAATTGATTTAATTCAAACTATTATGGCCAAATTAGGATGTGGGAGGGAGGCTGGTTTAAAGGCTGCAAAAAATGTTATCTGTGGTTATTTGCATATGTAACTGGCTTTTTAAAAAACATCTGTTGCCTAGCCTGACACAAACTCACTTCAGTAGAATTTCTTCTTTCTTAAGTTTTTTACTTTTTAGTACTGTGCTGGGTACAAGGCTTGTAGTAAAGGTTAGAACAGACCTCTGTGATCTGATCTCTTCTACAAAGCCGGTCCCAAAATTTCCCACAGTAATTCCTGTGATGGCTGTCATTATTCTGTGGTGGGATATAATACTAGTCACCTATTCTGTGCAGCTAACCTATTTAGCTGCCTGTCTCTTTGTTCCTGACTGATTTATACTAGGCTGATGCAATTGTCAGTGGAGTATGTGATGTCTGCCTGCAGCTAATTCTATTTTTTGGACTCCCCTAGGAGTTTGAACCACATTTTCAAAGTGACTTTCATACTCAGGAGCTCAAGTCTTATCAATCTCATATAAGTACTTCTGAAATTCTTGTCTAATTAAAATATAAGAGTGACTGTGCTGCTATGGACTTCTGAGAATTATTCCTGTCCACAGGTGTGCATGGTGCAGTCCCCAAACACTTGGTGTTTTTTTTTGTTTTTGTTTTTTTGTTTTTTGTTTTTTCTGAGATCAGACCATATATAGTCCTGTGTTGTTGTTGTTTTTTTTGGGGGGGGGGGGTTGTTTTAATTTCTTTTACCCTTTAACTGGATAGGCTCCTCCTGTTGCAGAACCATTCAGCATGACATGTATTATTCCAGAACTCTGCTTTGCATACTGCAATAGAGAAGAGAAGATTATTTCTCAGACCATCCCCTATAGACTTTTTTTTAATGTAAGGTTTAGTGCTACAATTAAGTAGTCATGGCCAATGGACATGGCACTTCATCAGTGAAGACACTGCTTGCCAAAATGACCATCAAAACTGGCATCCTAGCTGGCAGCTGCAGAAGAGGATATGAATGGCTGTAAGAGGGGTGGTGGTGTTTTTTTCCCACCTAAAACTGATCCCAGCTAGTACTTGAATACTTGGCCCATGCCCAGGCATCAGAGTATCTAACAAATCTGGGGCAAGGTCAAGGGACACTTGCAGATTAGTACAAAAAGCTTTGCACTGCAACTCTGCGTTCTACTTGCTCTGCAATTAGAACAATACACAGCTGGAATAATTTTGCTGAAGTCACTGGAGAAACAGCAAAAGATAGCTTATCTAATCACATGTAACTAAATGGTAAAATATTAAACCAGGCTTATCTATAAACGGTAAGCCTTATTGCTGCAAGAGAAAGTGACAGTGTCTTGGGCAGATAAAACTTCCACTTAACTGCCAGACTAGCGTCTTTCTTCACAGCTCAAATTTCTTTGGCTTTATCTTCATGAAGAAAAAATTGTACATTTTAATACGAGTTAATGAACACTTTAAATGCTAGTATAGATGAGGCAAATGGCAATTTTAACATGTTTTAGTTCATCACGGTTAAGCTCCCCTTGTTATCATCACACTTTTCCATCCTATGCTAGATCAGGCCTACAGTTATGTCTACATGATGGGTAACATATTTCTGAGCTACCTAGAAATATGTTCAAGGAAGGTAAACTCCTATATAATTTACATTGATTGATGCAATCCGCCAGAAAGATTCTACTGCGTTATTTTCACATTCTTCTGTGGTCGGGCAGGAGTCATCTACTTCTGTGGGAAGATATATAAAATACGTAACTGAGGAGATGACAAACAAAGAAAAATCTGAAGTGGCATGAGAAGATGCCTGGATGTGTTTCTGCTTAATCACTGGCTATAGAGGCTTATATGGCTGGGCACCTGATAAGAATACACAACAGTTCTGCATCATTTCTCTGCATGTACTAGCTCTTACACTTGATCAATGACACATTCTGGCCCAAAAAGCATATACTGTACGTTGGTTAAGGCCGAGATAAAGTATGCTGTGAAACTGGATAGGATCTCAGGATTTCAGGCAGGACCAGTAAAAGAGACATAAATTTACCTTTGTAATGCCTCCAAATGAGTTCTTCAGTGAGTTGTTCAGATATAGATAAAGTGTAAAATGTTATACAAGATAGCCCTGATTTCACTGATCAGGAAGCAGACCCATACCTCCACTACAGGCCATCCACCTATCTTTTAAGCCACTGCCATAATTTTTAATCAACTTATATCATTTATTGTCTTACCAGTATTGTTTGCTTGTCCACACCAGTTCAGCAAGTCTCCAAAGGCCCCAATTAGAGTATCACCTAGGGGCATATATCGATGAGTTCTAGCTGCATAGCTACTGACTAGAAATTGGTTGTTTTCCCAGAATAGAGACTAAGTAAAGAAAACAGAATTAATTTTAAAAACTAATCAAACCAGTACTTGGGTATTTTTATGCAATGGCATTGCTATTATGTAAATGCAAAAAATATGTAAAATCACTTCTTGATATTTCTATGTATGTCAGAATCTCACAAATGGTTTTTAACATGTTACTGAGGGAATACTTCATGCTTTTGTGATAGAAACAGAATTTGCCCTTTTTACTTTGTAAATCTGGCTTAAATCTGCACTTAGGACAGAACAATCCATGCACTGGTACAGGCTGGGGACCAACTGGCTAAGCAGCAGCTTTGCAGAAAAAGACCTGGGTGTTACAGTGGACAATAAGCTGAATAGAAGCCAAGTGTGTCCCCTTGTTGCCGAGGCTGATAAATACTGAGCTATATTAGTAGGCAAATTGTGAGCATATCAAGGGAATTGATTCTCCCCTCCTATTCAGCACTGGTGAGGCCACATCTGGAGTAGAGTGTCCAGTTTTGGCCACTCCACTACAGAAAAGATATGGACAAATTGGAGAGAGTCCAATGGAAGGCAAGGAAAATGGTTAGGGGGCTGAGGCACATGATCTATGAAGTGAGGCTGAGGGAACTGGCCTTATTTAGTCTGCAGAAGAGAAAACTAAGTGGGGATTTTATAGCAGCCTTCAGCTACCTAAAAGGTGATGCCAGAGACGATGGAGCTAGACTGTTCTCGGTGGTGGCAGATAACAGAACAAGGAGTAATGGTCTCAAGTTTCAGCAATGGAAGTGTAGGTTGGATATTAGGAAAAACTTTCTCACTAGGAGGGTGGTGAAGCACTAGAACAGGTTACCCAGAGAAGTGGTGGAATCTCTATCCTCCAAGGTTTTTAAGGCCTGGCTGAAGAAAGCCCTGGCTGGAATGATCTAGTTGGGGATAGTCCTGGTTTGAGCAAGGAGTTGGACTAGGTGACCTCTTGAGGTCCCTTCCAACCATAATTTTCTATGATCCTATGAACTGGGCTGGCAGAGAGAATGGGAGACTTTGAAAAGGGAGAAAGGGAAAAAGTGGGATCTACAGAGTACTTGTCAGGAAGGTGAGTGGAAGATACGGGTGTGAGGGAAGAGAAAGCTGTGGGAAAACTTCAGTGGGATTGGGACGAGAAAAGAGGGTGAGGGACTTCAAGAAGTCCCTAAAATAGAAGGGATGCCCATTGCACCTCACAGCATCGCTACTTACCATGCTGAGGCAATTGCAAGGGACCCCTTGAATGTGCAGTCAGCTCAACCAAAGGCAGAGGTCCTCAGAGCTGTGACTGTGCTGAGAAAGTGCCAGCAGTTCTACGTTTCACCCATTTTTCACTCTTTCTATTTTCTCATTTTCCTCAAATCAGTAGAGAACTCTGGCCACTGACGCCTAGAGCATTCCCTGAAATTCTAGAGTTAGTTGGATGCGGGTGTTCAAAAATACTGGGTGCATCTACACATGCAATTAGTGTGAAGCAATAAACTTCAGAGCAGTTTGAGTCAGAGTAAACTACTCCCAGGTACAATGTCTAAATGTGTGCCCAGGACAGCAGGAATCTGAGCTGGGGCGGAGCAGGCCCAGGCTGGCAGAGGGCTTGAGGGTCAGACTTGGGGTGCAGGTGGCAGTGTCAGGTGGTGGAGGGGCTGGATGGGGCACAAAAATGTTGAAAGTGCAGAGCTGTGTGGCTAGGTGACATGTAGTAGCTTGGCACCCAGCTGGCTGGGGTGACTGGGTTCAATTTGTGCCCATGGTCAGCATCTAAATTTGCATTTAATTATAGTAAATTACCCCTATGTAAGATAGTACTGTCAGAAACAATACTATCTTACACTGGCATAAATTAGTTTACTGATACCTAATAGCATTGCACATGTAGACAGTGACACTTTACTCTGCAGCTAGTCTACTCTGCAGTAAAGTGCATATGTAGCCATGGTCACTGTCACATAGGTAAAGACTAAATCACATCTTATTTGCACTCTACAGCTGTTGGGGGACAAGAACTAACTAAACCTTTTAGTTAGTAACACACAGAGTAACTAGATCTTTAAGTCAGTAAGACAGACTGTGACTCATGATATCAAATTTGCTCAATTCTGACTGCTGAGTCCAGGAAGTGGCAGATGTTGTTGGTTGTCTCGTGTAACTCAGATAATTAGTACCTTGTTAGGTGGAATTGAGTGTTGTGACAGGTTAATAAATAATTCATAGTCTGATGGTAAAATGTTGCAAGGATCCTTGTTCATAAAAGCCTTTTTAAATGCTTCCAGCAACTCAGAACAGTTCTTCTCACTGCAACGATCAAAACAAATAGACTACTGATGTTTTCTGGAGGCAAAGTAATGATACATGCTTTGTTCAAAATCTCCCGCAAAAGTAACTACTACTACAATTATAAAGGGACAAAGGACTAAATCCCATTTCACCTTCATGTACTTAAGTGGGACATGCACACAGTTTGGTTTCTGTTTCCACCTATAGTGGAATAGGATTATCCTGTGCATGCCCAATACATCACTATTCCTGAGAGTAGGAAATCCAGGTTCTAGGCACCCCAACCAAAGGAAGTTGAACCTGCATCTCTTGCTGCCCCGCAAGGTGCTCTGGCCACTTTACTTAAACGTTTTAAGATAAATGAATGAAGGTATTAGCTAGTGAAAGGAATTTAATAACACAGGAATGAGAAATAGGGATCAACTCCTTTCCACATTCCTTGTAATCCCAACTATACAAGACATAATAGGCCATGATAGACATTACACTTTAGAACCCAATGATCTGTTACAACCTGCAACATGATGCACATGCATGGGGTTATATCTCGTTTAGGGGCCCAGTCATTGTGTGATAGCTAATGCTCGACGGATGTAGTTTAACTGAACCAGATGTAGTTGAACCCAGTTCTGTAACTGGTTTTGTAATGCCTACAATGTTAGGTTCTATCTGCATTGAGAGCTACATAGTTCATCCGCCAGGTGTAGCTTCAGAGACTCCACACTTCCTTGTTGTGGAATGGGTGTGGGTGAAGTTAAATAGATAAAACAGGTTCTGCTGATTTTGCTGGAAATGTAAAGTATTCAATTACCACCTTGGTATTTGCCAACTTGAAAATTAAAGTAGTCACTTGAGCTAGTAGGTTTCAGCAGTGGGATCCTGGACACTCCTAAAGCTAGACACTTGAGCCTCTGTGCCCTGGTCTGGAGTGAACTGGTTGTGTCTAAATGCTCTCAGGACAGAGAAATGAGAGGATTATGAGTCATTAAATCTTGCTCACTTGTCACTCCTGAGATGCCTGTATCTTAGGAAGTCAGAAGCACACATACAAACTCACTCGCCATTCACATGCTTCCAAATACACAGACACACAATAAATACATACATTTGTTCTTTCAAGGTGCACACATTTGCAGGCAGCAGCAGGGGAGGAAAGAGGAAGAAAGATGAAAAACTGGGAAAAAAACAGTCACACAAACTTCAACTAAAGGAAAGCTCTGACCTATTTGAAAGTATTCATTAAACCGTCTCCCATTTTTCAGTCCCTTTTATGCCGGTGTCAGGCTCAGATATGATCCGTATTTATCCTGCAGGAGCATATAGCAGCCCCAGCCATGGGGTGGGATTCCATTGTGCCAGGTGCTGTACGTGCATAGAATAAAAAGATGGTCTCCAAAGGAAAAAAGAACAATAAGAGAAGAGGAGCTGGGTAGGCTCAGTGGTAGGTGTGGGATGATTTCAACCCAAGAAATGAGTGAGTCTCCTCAGCTGCTGCCTGATGTGGTTGGGGGAAATTCCATGTTACTCTCTGCACAACTCCCCTGCCTGTGTCTCTGGACATGATTGGTGGCAGACAGAAGGGCTGTGCGAAATGGCAGCGTTCTGTTTCAACCAGCGTTTCCACGTTTCGATGCAACAGCATCCCATTTCAAATTTTGTTTCGATTCAAAATAGCTGTTCCGTTCTGTTCCGTCAAAACAGCAAAACTGTTTCAACATTTCACCCGTAGGATATAATGGGGAAGGTCAAAACAGGCTATAACTTTATCATTTCTGGCCTGATTTGGATGAAACTTGCAGGAGTGGTAGCCCCTTCTGAGGGCATGAGGTCCACCACATTTCAAGGAGATAGGTGCAGGGAGCTCAGGGAAACTGCACCCCAAAGTCTTGAAAGCAAAACTCATGTCATGTGTACGTGTTAAGCCACAGCAGGGTCAAAACTGCAGGCATGCTAGCCCCTGCTGAGGCCACAGAGCCTGCCAAGTTTCAAGGAGATAGATGCAGGGGTTTGGGGGAAACTATATCTCAAGCTGCGGACAAACGAAACTCATGACATGGTTAACACTGTGTGTTAAGGTGCAGCAGAATGAAAGCTGCAGGCCTACTAGCTCCTACTGAGGCCATGAAGCCTGCTAGCTGTCACAGAGATAGGTGCAGGAAGGTTCTGGGGCCTGAAAGAAACTGTTTCAAAGCCATATCTCCTAAGACTTAGGCTCCAGCCACTCCTAGATTCATAGATTGTAAGGCCAGAAGGGACCTTGGAAGATCATCGGGTCCAGCCCCCTGCCCCAAGCAGGACAGACAATGCAGGGTCAGGTGACCCTATCAGTGTAACTGTCTAGTCTCCTCTTGAAGATTTCCAGGGTAGGTGATCGCACTACCTCTGGAGGGAGTTTATTCCACAGTCTGGACACACTAGTTGTGAAGTAGTTTTTCCTACTTAGCAGGCCTCAGCCTCAGCAGGGGCTAGCAAACCTGCAGTTTTGACCCCACTGTGGCTTAACACATACATGTGACATGAGTTTTGCTTTCAAGACTTTGGGGTGCAGTTTCCCCAAACCCCCTGCACCTATCTTCTTAAAACTTGGCAGACTTCATGCCCTCTGAAGGGGCTACCATTCCTGCAAGTTGAGCCAGCTAAGTTATTTTGACCTGCCATCATTTAGAGTGGTGGGCTGAACTGAGGCAGTAGGGGAGGAGGAGGCCTCATAGGGGCACACTGCTGCAGAGGCCCCAGAGCCAGGAAGGGTGCACCTGAACACACACGTAGTCCCACAAGCACCCATGTCACGAGTTTTGGCTGCCGGCGGCCAGAGGTTCAGGGCTCCAGACAGCTGGCAGGATTTGTGGCCACAGCTGGCGCTAGAAGTTTTCACCCCCCTGTGCCTTAACACACACACAGTGTCACCTATGTCATGAGTTTTGCTTGTCAGCAGTTTGAGGTGCAGTTTCCCAGAACCCCATGCACCTGTCTCCTTGAAACTTGGCAGGTGTTGTGGCCTCAGCAAGAGCTACCATTCCTGCAGTTTTCACCCCACTGTTGCTTAACACAGACCTGTGACATGAGTTTTGCTTTCAGGACTTTGAGGTGCAGTTTCCCAGAAACCCCTCCACCTATCACATTGAAACTTGTCAGATTTCATGCCCTCAGTAGAGGCTACCATCCCTACAGGTTTCTTCTGAATCAGACAACAAACATCAAAGTTATAGATAGTTCACTGATTCCCCATTATACCCTATAGCCAAATCTCTGAATCTTTTCCTAATTGAATCGTCCAAATCCAAATCTGAATCGAATAGTTGCCTATTTGCACAGGCCTACTATTCAACATCTTCATTGATGATTTGGATGTGGGGGTGAAGAGCTCACTGACCAAGTTCGTGGACAACACCAAGTTACGGGGGAACATGGTCACACTTGAAGCTAGGCTGCAGATACAGGCAGACATAGACAGACTTGCAAGTTGGGCGGACTGGAACCAGATGAAGTTCAACGTTAAGAAATGTAAAGTGCTCCACCTGTGGATGAACAATCCCCTGCATACCTACCTACAGGCTTGGCAACGGCAGCCTGACCAGCACTATGAATGAAAGGGAACTGAGGGTAATAATGGACCACAGGATGAACATGAGCAGGCAGTGAGATGCTGTAGCCAGCAGTACTAAAAATACGCTGGCATGCATCGACCGATGCAACTCCAGCAAAACCAAAGAAGTGATTTTCCCACTCTGCTTGGCATTGGTGAGACCGCAGCTGGAGTACTTCATCCAGTCCTGGGTGCTGCACTTTCACAAGGACGTGCTAAAGCTTGAGAGAGTCCAGAGAAGGGACACCCATATGATCAGAGACTTGCATGGCAAGCCATACAAGGAAAGGCTGAGGGATCTGGGACTCTTCAGCCTGAAAAAAGTAGGCTAGGAGGAGACTTGGTAGCAGCTTGCCACTACATCAGGGGTGTGCATCAAGGGCTCGGTGAACAAGTGTTCACCGGGGCACCCTTGGGGAAAACTAGGCATAATAGTACAAACCCCTGGAAGACCGTTTCAGGCTCAAAATTAGGAAAAACTACTTCAGAATAAGGGTGTCCAAAGTGTGGAATAAGCTCTCTTCACAGGTGGTGTAATTGCCTACCTTGGAAATATCAAGAGGAAACTGGACAGTCACCTCACTGGGGTCAGCTGACACCAGCTGTCTTTCCTGCCTGGTGCAGGGGGCTGGACCCAGTGATCTTCTGAGGTCCCTTCTAACCTTACAATCTATGAATCATTTTTACCTTTCCAACGAAAACTCTTTTGCTATACATAAAGGGAGTTTATACTTTGATTGTTTCTTTATAGAGCTAAAAACTTCTTCTTTTTCTTACCTTAACACTTCCTTCACTGCACCTAACAAGGTGTCTAACTTTTGTATTAATATCATAAATGGAAGTTTTGCCCCTCCCATTGCTGAGACCATTACAATCTTGAATTGTATCTGTATGCATACTTGAATTTTCAGTGTTGGCACAATGTTGGTAGCAATAGGACCGTCTTTATTTGGACGATCTGAGTTTATGGGACTTGCCATTATTCCTGGCAGAGAACTAGCAGTTTCAATACATGTTACACTCCAGATTAAGCTTGGCCTTTAAGCATACCATCCCCCACCCCAAGGGTGATTGCTTGGAGGATGAGAGGGATGACAGGGAAACCTCCTAGAAGAATGCATTGCCTATCACACTATTGTGTATGTCAAGTGGCTACTTTCAGTTTTGGGAAATACCAGTTCCATCTGACACCTGTGTCTGTCCAGGATCCCACTGCAGAAATCTCCTAGCTCAACTGGCTACTTGAATTTTCAAGTTGGCAAATACCAAGGTGATAATTAAGTACTTTGCACTTCCAGCAACAAAAACCTGATTTATCTGTTTAACCTCACTGAAACCCACCCACAACCAGGATGCATGGAAAGAAGAAATTATAGGCTCTGGAGTTATATGTGGTGGACAAATTATATCATTCTTAATGCAGACAGACCCTAAATCAGTGGTCTCCAATCTTTTTAGCTAGGCGATCACTTTTTAAATTAAAAAACAGTCCAGCATGCAGTGGCAGCCACCACTATCCCCATGCACAGATTGAGGGTCACATGCCCCCCAGGCCTCTGTCAGGGTGCATGCAGTGGCGGGAGCCACCCCATATACCTGGACGAGCCACCAGGGCTCTGATCCCCCCCCGGCCTAACCAGAGCCCCACTTACACTTGCTCCTGCCCCAGCCTCTGCCACACTCCCTCCCTCACCACAGGGTGGTAGGGCATGGAGGAGGATAACCTCACTCACCCAAGCCAGCCTCAGTGGCAGGGGGCGCAGCGCAGCCCAGCCACATGCATCCTGCCACCATCCTTCCAGTCCTGGACTATGTCCCAGCTGCTCCACACATGCATCCTGCTGCTCCTGATCACAGAGCCTCTGACAGTTGATCTCAGTCAGGGACCTGTCAGAGGCTCTGTGATCAACCAGGTGATTGGGACCCACTGGTTGGTGACCACTGCCCTAAATCATATCTGCAGGATAGATGTTACAAAACCAGTTACAGAACCTGGTTCAAGTACATCTGGTTCGGCTAAACTACGTCCATTGAGCTTTAGCTATCACATAATGATCAGGGCCCTAAACAAGATTTAACCCCATGCATCTGTATCATGTTATGGTTTGTAACGCATTATTGAGTTGTAAAGTGTAATGTCTATCATGACAGTAGCATATAGGCTCACCGCCCTTCAATGCAAATGTGACAGGTGGGTGGGTCCGGAAGTTCTGCCCCCTTAGCCCTGCCCCCTTTCCCCTTATACGGTGTGTGGCATCACTAGCCCCGCCCCTGACCCCAGTCATTCGGTGCGTGGTGTCATCAGTCCCACCCCCACCCCAGTCACATGGTGTGTGACATCAGCAACTATGCCCCACACCCCCAGTCATGGGGTATGTGACACCACCACCACATGGTCCATGACTTCAGAAGGACAGCCCATGCAGACCCCCAAAGTCCAACCCCTCATGCTGCAAGAACCACCCTAGATCACGTGGTATAGCTATGACCTATCAGGTCCCAGACTGCTCTAGCCTGCCCTGGAGCACAGGCATGGCCTATGGGGTGACAGTGGGGTGGTGTGACCCCTCTAACAACCTGCCCCACCACCTCCAGCCAATTGGCAGGGGTTTCAGAGGCCTTGGGCCTCCCAAGAATGACGCTGAACCAATTGGAGTGGGTAGAGGGGAGTGGGATTTAGGCTGCAAGCCCCACCAGGTCTATCCATTTTCCCAAATGACCCTCTGTTTATCTGAGATGGTGCTAAGCAAGCAGGGGTGGATATGAATTCTTTCACAATGCCTGTATGCCTACTCACCACAGCCCCAAGACAGCCTCATAGAAAGCATTACCGTAGCAATAGTTTTGAGGAGGAGGCCAGGCTCCTACCCCAAATACTCTTTAAGACGCCTGCCCCTGTTCAGGAAGACCCAATGAACAGGCAAATGGAGGAGGCCCAGGCGCCCAATGCAGACGTTGAGAATTTGGAAGATGGTATCTTTGTGCCAGAGCCTGCATGTGAAGTAGAGGTCATTGCAGAGGAGAGACCGGTAACAGACTTGAAGCATGGTTGTGGGGGCTCTTAGATTTTGAGAGTAGTGGTGTGGGTTCACTTCATAGTATGTGCATGTTTGGAAGTAGCTAAGGACTTATTAAACAGCAGCTAACTAAGTCCTTTATTTGAACTCCTTTGCAGTTAGATGAAGCCTTTTTAATGACTCCAGAAAGCCTACTCACCAGTACACCAGAAGGAAGCATATGCTTCTGCAGAGACCAGGGACCGTATGAGGCTGAAGAGTTCAGAAGACAATTAGGCATTGAATCATCAGGTCCTGTTTCAAGTCAAGAACGTAAAATCTTCATGAAGTCTCTTGTGTGCGTTTCCTTTTATGGCATAATGAAATACTGTTTGAGGAAGAGACTTTTTGACCTATTGTCGCAGAGCACTTAGGTGCCCTGCTCCTTAGAGTGGAAACTGCTAGGGAGAGAGCCCTCGCAGTGAGTGGGGAGCCCCAGCTCCTGGTCACCAGGGCAACCAGAGAGAGATAGTGGCCCACACCTGCCAGAGGTCAGCTGACCAGAAGGGGGCAGGGCCTGGCCCACATAAACCCCAGGGCTGAGGCCAGGAGGGCAGTTCCCCGCCAGTAGCCATGGGGGAAGGAGCTCTCCCAGAGCAAGCAGACGGGAGTGGCCAGACTGCAGGTACAGCTCTGAGACTGGGAGCACCCCTGAGGTGGCTGGAATAATGTTATAGCCGGGTGGCTAGGATTTATGTTATAGCCCAGGGGGCTTGTGTTTTGTTTGCTGTTTTCACCGGAGGTTTGGGTGAGGCTATTAGGGGTTGGAGGAGGCCTCATAGGGGGTCCATGGCAGCATGGAGATCCTGAGCACCAGAGAGGGCACAGCGCGAGACAGGGGCTGTGGAGAGCCCGAGCGCCCAGTGATGTGCAGTGCAAGACAGGGGCTGCGGAGAGCCCAGGGAGGGCCAGGGGGCCACATTATAACAAGGCCCAGACTGAACAACATCAGTTCCATCTGCGAGGCTTGGGGTGTGGTAAAGGGGTGGTTGGAGCCACACATAGCCCATAAGGCTAGGGTGCCCCAAATCACCCATTGTAGAACGGGATCCACAAGAGGTCCAGGAACCCACAGAGTCAGAGAGTACAAGACCGTGTCCAAGACAACAAAAAGGCAGCCTCCCTAATTTATATCTTGCCATCAAAGATGTGGCAGGTGAGAATCGAGGGTGCCCTTTGGGCCAACCTGGCACGAAAGGGTGCCTTGGGGAGATCACCGCCATCCTACAGGACCCTGCGCCGTGACACCTATGTTGGGGGTGCACATATGACCAATGTAGAATGCTGCATAGATCCTTTCCAATACACTACACTGGCCTCTGTCTGCATGGCCATGTTTATGTTTTTGGAACCGCAGACCATAGAGCTTCTTCCCCCAGACAACTATCACAGACAGAAAAAGAGGTTTTCAACCCCATCTATCCAGTGGCTAATGTACATTTTGGAGGAAAAAAATGTTCAAATTTGACATGCCTTACCAGGTGGCGAATTTCAGGTAGGCCCCTATTTTTTAGATGGCTATGTCAACATTGATGGGGAACCTATGGTGTTTGAATTTAAAGAATGTTTTTCCACAGTTGTGTCACTTGCTACAATGAGAGAGACCAGAACCCATTGACAGGGACTACCTTCGGGTTTCTGAATTATCAGGCATTTCACAAGACCGATTATCTCAAGAGAGAAGGGTTTACCATTAGGACCATTTGGGAGCATGAGTGGAGGGCTCTCTTAGAATTGGATGGGGAGCTGGCAGATTTTTTAAACAAAACCCTGCTGCCTTCTTCACTGGTGCCTAGGGATGCTCTTTTTGGGGGGAGAACTAATGCCATATGTCTATATTACCAAACTAAACCCGGGGAACAAATACACTATTGCAATTTTACCAGTTTTTACCCCTTCATAAACAAAATGAGGGAATACCCTGAAATCATTCATGACAATTTCCAACCCCTGTCGAGCTATTCTGGAATAGCCAGGGTGAAACTGTACCCACCATGAAACCCTTTTTTCCCTGTGCTACCCACCAGGGTGAATGGGAAACTTATGTTCACACTGTGCCATCTCTACGTGGAAACAAGACAGCAAAAGTGCGACCACACTGATGAAGAGAGGGCCCTCCTTGGAACGTGGTGCACACCAGAACTGAATAAAGCTATCACCAAGGGGTACAGAGTAGCTCAAATTTATGAAGTCTGGCATTTTGCCGAGAGCTCTAGCACCCTTTTTTCACGGTACGTAAAAATGCATCTCCGACAGAACCAGGAAGCCTTGGGTTACCCCGCCTGGTGTACCAACCAAGAAAAACAAGAGAGATACATGGCCAATTCTTTGCACAAAGAGGCATGAACTTATGGCCAGAGCATATCAAACCCAACCCCGCAAAGCACCAAATAACAAAATTGTTTCTAAATTCTTCGTGGGGTAAATTCAGTCAGAGAACCAACTTGCCCAACATCAGCATCGCTAGAGACCCTGAAGAACTCTTTGGCTCCCTCTTTCCCCCCGCCTATGAAATTTCATCTTGCAACTTTATTGATGATGAGGCAGCCTGAGTGTTTTGGAAGCACGCCAAAAAATGTTACACCCTCTTGGGTAACACAAACATCTTTATAGCCTGTTTCACGACCGCTTATGCACACTTAAGAGTTGTACAAGCTGTTAGACAGCTTGCAAGACCAGTGTCTGTACCACGACACAGATTCTGTGATATTTGTGAGCCGTGAGGGAGATTGGAATCCCCCGCTAGGCGATTATTTAGGCAAGCTCACCAGCAAAATCCCACCAGATGACCGCATCACAGAGTTTGTGTTGGCTGGTCCAAAAACTTACGGGTACAAGTTGTCTGGGGGAAAGGTTTGCTTGAAGGTCAAAGGGATTTCCCTGAATGTGGCCAACAGTGAAAAAGTCAACTTTGAAACCTGGAGAGATCTTGTTCTAGATTATGGGGCAAACCTTGCTGGGGGACACTCCTAAAACAATCGTGATACAACAGCGCTGTATTGTCAGGAACAAAAGGAAGTGGATGATAGGTATCAATGCCTTGAAAAAAACGCTGAAAGTCGTTTATGACAAAAGGGTCCTAACAGAAAACTTTAACAGAGTGCCCATGTAGGGGGGATTTCTTCATTGCCAATCTTCATATTTAAGTTGGCTGGGAAATCTGGATGTTGACTTCAATTGGAATTAGTTGGGTATTGGGCTGAGAGGAAAAAGAATCATTATTGATTACAGAAGTATATTTCAACTGATATTTTAAAAAAGGCATTTTCTATGTGAAACACTTCCTGGTGCAGCATCCTGGAATATTCAACATTTAGAGTCATATTAACCTAAATCACTTTAAAAAATATTTCCTCCATCCTTTCTTTTGGCCTGTGTAAATATAAGTTACAAATGTATATATTTGTTAAGCTAGAATACCCTTTCTGAGAATTCAAAGCATTTGATTTTGTATATGCTGAGGGTCGACATTTAACACCTGTACAAAATGGGACTATTATAAAGAGAGCAAAAATAGTAGGCAGAGATGACACTGCAAACATCTACTGCAGATGCAGAGCCTGAGTCTCTAGTGTAGGTCATTGGAAGCCCAGTCAGTTCGCTAGCACGCCTGTCTTTAATTGTTGCCTGATACAGAGGATGATTACTGTAAGGAAGAAAGAGTATTTATTTATTTTACACCAAAAGTTGAAAGTAAGCCTCCTTCATCTAAAATCTTGCCAATTTTTAGGAAATGAAGCAGTTAATGAAGCTGAAGAATATATGATCATAATGAAATGAAAGTTGCATACGTAAAGTATTAAAGAAAATTTAAAAAAAGAAAGTTTGAGGAATGTTTTATGTGGCCTTAGAAGGTAGATTCAGGCTAGATATCAGGAGGTGCGACTTCACTGTCAGGGCGGCTAGGATCTGGAACCAACTTCCAAGAGAAGTGCTGGCTCCTACCCTGGGGGTCTTTAAGAGGAGGCTAGATGAACACCTTGCTGGGGTCGTTTGACCCCAATACTCTTTCCTGCCA
>NW_017729033.1:37231454-37245133 GCF_001723915.1 Gavialis gangeticus | reverse complement strand
GGCAGGGGGTCAGACTTGATGATCTGCTCAGGTCCCTTCCAACCCTACCGACTCTAAAACTATGAAACTATGACTCCCCTATGGTTTTTAAAGATGGATATGCGTTGGAAGCACTCCTTTTCTGTGGTTTTGACTGGCCCTAGCAACTGTGGTAAAAGTTACTTTATAAAAAACCTTCTGGATCATGCTGATAAAATGTTGTCTGTTATGCCTGAGAATATCATGTGGTGCTATAGCTGTTGGCAGCCTTTGTATAAAGAACTGCTTTGTAAATATCCTTTTATCAAGTTTGTGGAGGGTCTACCGGACAGTCTCAATGACGACTGTTTGTTTCCTCCTAATAAAATAAATATGGTTGTGGTAGATGATTTGATGGACTCTGCTTGTGACAGAGGTGAAGTCGAGAAAGCCTTTACCAAGTACGTGCATCATCAGAATCTTAGCATTATGTATATAGTTCAAAATGTTTTCTGTCAAGGGAAAAGAGGCTGCACTATTACCCCTAATGCAAAATACATGGTTTTGTTTAAAAACCCCAGGGATAAGCTATAGATAATGTCCCTGCAGCAGCAGATGTACCTGGGTAAGGCCCAGTTCTTTCTAGAAGCTTTTGAGGATGCCACTAAAACACCTTACAGGTATCTGGTGGTTGATTTAAATGCTTCTACCCTGAATGTTTTAAATTAAGAACAGGGCTTTTTCCTCCCGACCAATTAGCTCCTTATTCTTTAAAAAAAACAACGGGTGGGAATAAAAAGAGATGATGTTGTGGAGGCCTCTTCTTAGTGCTGGAGACAGTAGAAGGGGAACATGTCTAACCGCATAAAAAGAAATTTGGCTTTCTTAAAACTGCTTCTTCAATCCTCCCCACAGCAGAGAAAAGCTATACTCTGCTCGGCCTCTGACAATTTACTAGCAGCCATTTCAGAAATTGCTCTGAACACCTTAGAAGGAAACATCCCTTTGACACCGCATCAAATTCACGTGCTGAAAGAAGAGATGGGGGATCATAAAACACCTAAGCAACAAAAGACTGCCTCTTAAAAAAAAAAAGAAACAACTGGTGAAACAGTCTGGGGGATTTATTGGCCCTCTGTTAAGTTTTGCTCTCTCTCTGATTACGGTATGGGACTTTTGGCTAGCCGGTGATGGAGCACTCAGAAAAAATGTACCTGGTGCCTAAACATGAACTGGAACAATTAAGGGGTCCCCAACCACCTCAGCAAAATATCAGAACCGAGGCAACCTGCTTATTGGATGCTGAAATGAGGGATATTCTCCAAAGACCGGGTTTACCAGAATATGATAAGGCTAAACTGTATGCCGCCCTGCTTCAGAAATACCTGACCTACGTAAAGCAGGGTGATCTGGACAGAGGGAAATTAACCCAGTTTCTGCTGGAACAGACCCCCTAGGAATTCCCACAAACCCCAACACCGTCGTTCAGGAAGTATTGGACAATGTGCATGCCTGATACAGGAAAAATGCTAAAGTGTTGCTCACTAAGCTGAGCCAGCACAAAGATATTTCTTCTTGATGATCAAGGGGGTTTTGTCTACAAAGGGATGCTCGTCAAGGATTCTACAATGCTTAACTTGGTCTGGAGAACCCTTCAGAGTCATGCTGGGACTAGTAAATGTCTGCCTAAAGGCTGGGACATCTTTATGAAAGCCATGGCCAAGCTGAACGTACCATCTTCTGTTATGGGCAATGCCATGAATCATGATAATCTGGAACGCCTAAAATTATCTGCCTCAGACTAAGAAACACCAACAGCACCACCTAAGAAGCAAAAAACTGTCTCTAAAAGCCATTGGCTCTCCATGTAAAGTTTTACACTTTGAATTAAATTATTCTATACTGCTATAAAGTTTTTGTCTACAGAGGATTTTTTAAATGAAAACACTAACATACACACATTTAAACAACAACAGCTTTTATTTACACAATCAGCTGAGTGTTTTATTTAGACAAAGCATTTGTGAAAGTCATAGCAAGAAATGCATGTCTGGGCATGTTGAAACATGTTTTGAGCAGGCCTTGCCACATGGAAATTTTTATATTTACTTTTTACAAAATGCATCGCCACCCTATCATTTTGTGCAACTCGTCGGAATAATAACATTTAAAAATCTGGTCAAACGATAGCCCCTTGCTACGGTGGTGTAGGAAAAACACATGATGGTATCCGCAGGCAACAGACTGGGGATCTTGTAACTGTTTCACCTGAAAAGCAGTGTCAGTAGCGTTCTTGTTTAAAAACAACATAACGCTTTGAGGAAAAAGCACTGTTTGGGGGTGACCGTATGAGTCAAAATTCTCTGCGGTTCCGATCCTCCAGATAAACAGCCAACCAGTGTTCTCTGGGTTGATTATATGGGTGTGTGTTGACCACCAAGCTCAGGGGCCTTTGAGACAGTCAAGTCTTAGGAAGCCAGTCGCAGGGGAAAACATCTAAAAAAATTTCTTTGGCATAGGGGCATGAGGATAAAACCCTAGTGAGCTGTTCGGTGTCCATCTTCACATGTAGTCAAACAGGACGTTTCTCCTCTGATTTATTTCTGTGATGTTGTCAAAGACCCCGTACATGATCGTGTTAACTATGGTGGGCAAAGCGTATTTCTGCTCTCAGGTTCCCAGTTTTAATTGGCAAATAATGATCAGCACACTCCTGATCATGAGACAGGTCAAAGGCAAATAAGGCGTACCCCAGAGCAAACTCCTCAAGGTTGATTATTAGGGCCCAGTCTTTCATATGTTTACCGGCTGTTTGCACCAGCTGCAGGTATTCTCTCACGCAGTTACTGTTCTCAAAATCTGGTTGTAGGGGTTTTGTCGGGGTTTGTTCTCCATCAACGTAGGGTCCCACCAAATTCATGTTGTAATGTTTAAAGTTAAAGGGGTTCTTAGCATAATTCCCACTAAAGGCATCATTATCCATGAACCTGATGATGATGAGTTTGGGCAACTGCCCCAGAAACAGATTCTCCTGGTTGCTGACTCAGCTGCCGGCAGGAATGCTAAACACTTTCGTACCCACGCGGTCTATGGGGTATTTAGTGTTGGCCATAAGCAAGGCCTCTGCATGACCCAGTTGGACGCCCAGGGCTACTTTCACTTTTTTCACAAACAGTGAGGTGGATGTGAGTTTTAGTTTACATTGGCCAGCTGCTGCGGCCCCCATCAAGCAGAAGGCATCTTTCCTGCATGTCAGTTTAATTTTCAGATCCACGCCATTCAGCAACAATTTTTCTTGAAAAAACAAATCGCTATGGAGATGACCAAGCAGCTTTATTTTTTTGCTCAGGTCTGTCAGGTTTGCCCATCTCCGAAACCCGTGATTATTGCCATCCCGCGTGACCATTTCATGATGCCCGGGGTATCTTTGTAAAACAGAAAATTGTGTAGTTAGGGTGTCATCACTGTAGTTGAGAACCAATTCAATGAAGGCTTGGTAAGTTGTTGCTCTGGCTTATGAGATGACCTCCCAGAGTGACATCCAGCTGACTAAAGACAAAGGCTAGCGGGTAATTCACCAGACCCACTGCTTACCTAGCATCAAGATCAGTTCCATCGCCTTTTACAGTCTTGCAGCAAAGGTACAGCAGTGTGTTGTTCAAATCCATGTATTCTTCACCATTCCTGGCTATGGAAAAGTCTAGGGGGCTGGACTCAATAATAGCTGAGAGTGGGGGGATCTCAACATATAGGCTTTTCTCAATGCAGGTCTGCGTAGGGGCTATTTGAAACGCATCCAGTTCAGATTTGGCTCATTTTTCAGACCCACAGTGAACAAAGGCCATGGTGGTTAAAATATATTTCTGTTTCTTCCAGGAGAGTGCCCCTTCTTTCTCCCAGGCTGCTTCTTGGTTTTTCACGTGTGGTGGCCCCGTCGACTTACCTTCTTCTTTTTAAGGAGTTGAAGAGGTCCTGCACATCTGGAGTGTGGTGCACCTCTCTTTCTTTTAAGGCTCTTTCTTTGAATATATATGAGGCCAGACACTTCCTGCTTTCCCAGCTTGACCACGTTATCCAGGACAGCTTGGGAGACATGACTGATCACATCTTTGGCTGTGTTTTGTGCCACATTTTTGGTGTGCGGCTTAATAATCTCCAGACCCCTTCTCAAAAGCAGAACGGCTTTTCTAAAGAGAATGAGAAATATGCCTCCCACACCAGCCCCATACATCACGGGCACCCCAACATCTGGGAAGACCATACCTGGCCTGGGCTCTATAATAATTTCTGTACAAGTTAGGGTCCCTATAGTTTTTTACCATCATCATCGTGTTTTTACTTATTTTAAAATCTCAAAGTCTTCTGGGAGCGTAGGTGAAGTTTAACGATCACCTTACCACAACGAAATGAGACAGGTTTGTTCTGATCTGTCTTTATTTCAATGCTGATTGTGTCGATGTGGTGCTGACTAATGGGGACATAATGTGGGTTGTCGTATGTAATGGTGACAAACTCATTGTTGCTTCAACGGACAGGGATGCAGCATAGCAAAGGAACCGAAAACTCCCCAACAAGCTGATGTTCCACAATGTTCTTGTAGACATACAGTGAATTGAACCCTCTGGTAATATTAGCTGGGAAGGGTGTTTTTTTAACAGAGGCCCCAGGTAGCATTCCCAAAATATAGGCTAGCTCACCATGCATATGAAAACTATAAGAGTTATCTTTGGCTTTAAGTCTCACTTTTCTGATCACTTGGTCATAGTGCATAACTAATTCAGGTGGAGTAAGGTGGGTGGTAATTGTATTGTTTACAAGATCCAGTAACTCTGTGATGGTTGTATAATACCCCCGAGGCAGGAGGTACCCCCATTTTTTAGTCCCAGAAATGATTTTGAAAGGGGTGTCTTCATTGATGTTGTTCCAGCTGTGCGGGTATTGTATTTCTGCTAACCCTATCTCCTAGTTCCGCAGCAGATTCAGAGGTTTAACCAGCTGTATGGTAAAGTTTGAGCTGGTGTTCTGCGGAAAAATCCTGGGCAAAGTTATGTAAAAGCTGCCATCGCACATCTCGGCCTTCTGTCTGAGGTACCCCTATATGTTACAAAATGGAAGGCTTCCACCCAGCTGTTAAATTTAGCCAGCCATCCCAACCATTTCACCAACAACTGCTTCTTTCTTCCCTTTCCTTTTGTTACTAGAACTTTTTCAACTCTGTAAACTCTGTTCTGATTGGGGTGCACTTTTTGTAGTTCTTCAGGGTAAAAAGAACCCTTGATAGGTTCATCTTCATAATCTTTTAGGCAGTCTACAGGCATCTGCACACGTCTAAGGACTTCATCCACTATGAAAATCTCATCGGTGAATGTTTTTTCACAACCTTTTTCAAACCTCCCTTTGGTCCTAGACCATCCTCACGTGGTCTCCTTTTCTAAACATGAGTGCTGCTGGTTTTATTTTGAAATAGTCCCCATACATGGTTTTCCACACCCATGAAGAGTTTGAGAAGTTCACGTCAACAGGTCTGGTGTGGATAGTTCTGTGAAAACTGTGGTTGTAGCTCTTTATAAACTCTGGTAACACATTAATGTAGCAAAAGGTGTTGCAGGCTGTAAAATACCTCTACATTTTTTATTTTAATGTTCTATTAAACCTCTCTACCACCACCGCTTTCACTTCACTGTTCGTCACAAAATGGTGAATATTATACTGTTTTAACAGTTTGCTTCAAGACTTATTAAATTCTTTCCCCCGATCAGTCTAATTTTTGACGTACGCAGCCCTCTGTAAAACTGGTTTTAAAGGCCCGAGCTATTTCACCGCCTGACTTGTGTTTTAGACACACGGACAAGGCGTACTTTGATAATATGTCTATTGCTGTTAAGATGAACTTAACCCCACGATTGTGCTTGGAAAACTGCTGCATATCCACCAAATCTGCCTGCCATTGTGCATCAGTATCTGAAACTATCTGAAAATGTCTTCTTGCCAGTTTGTGTAGGGTGTAAGCGTCCTGATCTGAAAACCAGATGGCCACCCCGCTTCTGTTCAGAAACTTATGCTGCCTTTTGGAGGCTTCAAAGTGTGTTCACCCTGCCAAAACCGCCAGCTTCACCAGGAGAGTAATAAACTTCCTTTAACATAACCCCCTGTGTAGACATGTCTGGTAACTGCTGCCCCACACCCACCCCATGCTAATACCCATGTGGTGCATTCAAACGCTTGAGAACAAATTTAAAACATGGTAAAACAACGTTTATTAAGCAGGTAATAAATACAACATTAACGAGGTCTTCAGCCTCATCTTGAACAGGGGGTGGGATACTTTTTTATTTGAAAATAGCCCCCGAGTACACCCCTGCTTGGTGACCTCTGTGGGCTCGTAGCCCTGCTGTGTGACTTCCATGGGCTTGTAGCCCTGCTTGGCAATCTCCGCAGGCTCAAAGCCAGGGTTAACAGTCATTGTCTTTGGACAAAAATGTTGCATCAGTCTTTGGTCTTGAACTGCTCTCTTTTGGACATGGACAAAAACAGTTCATGCAAAAGACCTTTATTTTGGTGGGGTGCCAATGTGCATGCTTTGAAAGCTCTCTATGAAGGCATCGTCTACCTGCAAAAACATTGTTATTAATACAGGACCAGACAATTACAAGAAAATCACCCACACAAAAATCATCTATATTAGTTACCTCAGCAGAGTCCCTTGAGACTGAGTTGTCCTTGCTCTCCATGGGCGGTTCTGATACGATCTGCTCAGGTTCTGTCACGGTCCTTGGTCTTGTTTTGGTAGACTTGGCATCCATCTCACACTCCTGAATCTCCTCCATGTCTGCCCCACCCCATGTCTGAGCACAGTCTCAAACAGAGGGGTCATTTGGGAAAGCAGATAGACCTGGTGGGGCTTGCAGCCTAAATCCCAACCCCTCTACTCACTCCAATTGGTTCAACGTCATTCTTGGGAGGTCCAAGGCCTCTGAACCCCCCCCCCCAATTGGTTGGGGGTGGTGGGGCGGGTTGTTAGAGGGGTCACACCATCCAACTGCCACCCCATAGGCCATGCCTGTGCTCTGGGAGGGGGGGCTAGAGCAGTCTGGGACCTAATAGGTCATAACTGTACCACGTGATCTAGGGTGGTTCTTGCAGCATGAGGGGTTGGGCTTTGGGGGTCTGCACAGGCTGTCCTTCTGATGTCATGGACCATGTGGTGATGGTGTCACACACCACGTGACTAGGGGAGGGGGCAGAGTTGCTGATGTTACACACCACGTGACAGGAGTCAGGGGGTGGGCTGATGATGTCACACACCATGTGACTGGGGTCAGGGGTCAGGGGTAGTGACGTCGCACAATATATAAGGGGAAATGGGTGGAGCTAAGGGTGCAGGACTTCCGGTCCCACGCACCTGTCACGTTTGCATTGAAGGGTGGTGTGCCTATATACTACTCATGACTATAAGAATTTCTGCAGGGATGTCTGTGTTGTTCAGGGGTTGGACCTCTTCACACTCCCGTGACACACATGTTAGCAGAAGTCTGTAGTATAGCCATGGCATATGTCTTTTCCATTTGAAACTCATGTCATAATGTGTGCTTTTTATTTAGCCATGCTTCTTTCAGCATTGTGGCTATAGTAGAGGGGCAGGCCTCTCTGTATAGTTCTTGGAGATACTAAGCACATCTCTGAGATGCTGAATGTTCTCAGTTCTTACAATCACAGATTTAAGGTGCTATAGATTTAGACTGGACCCTTGTAGTAATCAAATCTGACCTTCTGTATGAGAGAGGCCACAGACTGACTCAGTATCAAGTTTACAACTTCTATTGAACTGTAGTGCATCTTTCGGAAAAAACACAGAGTTTCAATGTAAAGACATCAAGCTACCACCTCTTTACTCAAGTTGTTCCAATGGCCTTCTTTGTGTCTTTTTTCTGGCTTTAGCTTCCTGCCACCAGGTCTTTTCCATTAAAAAGCAGTCTACTATAAGAAATCTTCTTTCCGTGTAGGAACTTGTAGGCATTGTTTTTAAGTTAACTCTTAAACTTTTCACTGACTTCAATGGCTGTTAAAGTCCAGAAGTAAATGTCTGAATAATTAATTCATTTACTGCTTTTTTCTATTCACTTCTCTCATCTCATATCTAAGCAGATAAATTATCATTCTACTGTACTACCTAAGGCATCTTAATTAACAAAAATACTTGTTGAAACTATGGCATGATGAAGGCTTGTTGTTTAGGACAACTTTTAGCAACCTTAAGAGAGATAACAATGAGTTATGCTGGGTTTATTTAGCAGACAGCTAAAAATATAAGAAGATATTATATTTTAGAAACTTGAATTTTCTATACTGCCCAGCAATACATAGAATATAAATGTGTATATAGTATCTACACACACATATATGTGTATATAGTACTATATATAGTAAAGTACATGTGTAATTATAGCATTTTCTTATTAGAAACCTTCATTATACACCACAATATTATTTTAATTCTAACCCCTTACTTTTATATGATAGTGATCGGAAAAAAAAATCCACTTTTGACTGAAGTTTTCCTTTTGTTGTTTTAATCCAAAGATAATTTAAAATGTCTGAGCAAAATCTCTTCACTCATGTTTTACTCACATGAGAATATTTAATATATTGTTAAGAGTTTTGTGTTACACAACTTCAAAAGTGTAAACTGCCCTACACCTGCATTGGCTTGGGACCAATTTGGAAATAAATTACAAAAAAATTAAATAGAAGGGGTGCCTACAGAAGTATTCCATGCACATTTTACAGTGCTGTAATTTAGAGCACTTTCTATAGCACTATACAGTTACAGAGATCTTAAACATGACAGAAGTTCACCGTTTGGTGGAGGAGTCTCCCTCCCTGCATTTTCCAAGGTAGGAGGCAGAAAGTGCTCCACAGCTGCCTGGGACTTCTCCACTGGTCAGAAATTTGACCCATTTTTAAAGTGTTATAAAGCCATGCACTTCTGTTAAGTCATGGCAATAAAGCATTTTAAAGGGCAAAAAGCAACTTCTGTACATACCCAAGCATATTAAAAATTAGAATATCTATTTTGCAACTGTGACATGGCATTTCCATTTTGTTTTGATTTACAGTAATTGTTTATAGGACTGCAAGAAAACATGAAAATGCATAACACTAACATTGGCTCTGCAGCTCTTGCTTTCTATAATGCCAGTTGCTACTGTGATTCAGGAAAGCACTTTGCTGTGTACCAATATCCACCCTTATTACAGTCATCCTTTCCTGCATGGATACACTTTTAAGTATATCCTCCACCTGCTTTGCAACTTTGGATACAGACACTGATATCACTGGGGAAATCGAAACAAAAAGCTCTTTTTTATTATTATTTTTTTCTTAAACAGGAAAATTCCTTTAATATTGTTGCCTATCCCCTTTTTTATGTGATGTGATGTGATGGGAAGGAAGAAGTGTCCAAGAAATGAATCCATTATTACTTTGCCATCTAAAGTTGTATCTCATAAACCCATTTCAATGGATGGTTCCATAAACATTTTTTAAATATTTTGTTAGATTCCTTTTTAATCACAAGGGGTAAAAAAATTCAAAAATGTAAAATTTACGCTTTTTTTTTTCATTTGGATAAAATGAAAGTTAAACACTTTTGAAAGTCTTACTCAGGGTTAACTCTAAAAATCAGAATATCAATTAATGAATATAAAATAAAAAATCAGAGGGGAAGACTGTTTAGAAGCTATTAATAACCTGAAATCCAAATTAAACTATTTAACATCCAAAAAGTTTTATTACAGAAGTCCTATGTTTTCTTTAAAAGGTTCACATTAAATACTATTCAGTAGAGGACACAGGATTCTACCCATATAAGAAATTAAATTCAAATTCTATCAGGATCTGTTAAAAGCAGATTGGAAATAACATATATTAACATAATACAGATCTGTAGTTCTTATGCTGTTCTGCAAAACCAACCATTCAGTGATTCGGTCTACTTCCCTAGTGTAGCATCCTTGTTGGGTAAAATCATTAATCACTACAAGAATCCCGAAGCTAAAACAACCAAATAGTGATGAAATCAGCAGACAAGGAAGGAGCCATTGTCAACCCAAACTGCAAAAATTAGATCAACAGACAACTCTCTTACACCAAGTATTGTAAGAAACTGAAAAAGGTCTTTACACCAGTATTCATAGGCGACTGGTAGGAGGTGCACGGGGGTACAGATGCCCCCCCTGGCGGGGCCACTGTGCCCCCTGATGGCCAACACTGATGCTGTCAGTAGGGCTGGTGCCCTCCTGACAGGGCCACCACCACTGGTGGCTTCTGAAGGTTCCCGCCTAGATTCAGGAGGCACCAGTCACTCATGCCAGTATTCACCCTTGAACTCAAAGATACCAAATACTTTCTCCATCATTTCAAAGAAAAAAAACTATACAAACCAATGTCTTATCTGCCTTTCATTGAAACATTGTACATGCCTCCTAAAATATACAAACAAGAAAACCTTGAAAGACTCATCATATCCAACTGCAGTATCTATGCTGAAGAACATTCAGGGTTAATAGCAACCATCATCTAATCCACTTATCACTCAAAGAAATTTTCTACAAAACATAACAGGATTTCTCAACAAAATCCACAACGTAATCTACCTTCCTGAGAAGACTGTATTTGCCACCAGGGACATCACCAGGGACCCTGGTTTCCTCTGATTGAAAAAAAAATCCCCAAGTTTTAGATTTTAAAAAAATAACCCAAAATCCACATTTGTAATATATAAGCGGTGTTTCATTTTGATCACAGAAATATGTACTTTTTTATTCCAAAAACATGCGTTTTTTTTTTTTAATCAGAAAAAACCAGGATCCCTGGACATCATTACTAACGCCCCCTACCTAGAAAACATTAAAGCCTTACTGAACCATGGGCAACTCAGATTTCAAGCCATAGTGAATTGCGTAACTCACCTGTTTTACCTCAGCCAAAAGAATTTTACCTTTTAACATCTGGCTCTGCAAAACCATGAGCACAAGGATGACCTCCCTCCAATTTGCCAACCTCTTCATGAGCCACCTTGAACCAGATTTGAAAGATGTACTGCTAAATCTGCCCTAAATCAACTGTATTTACTTGAATCCAGAACAAGATTTTTTCCACCCAAAATCAGCTTGAGGGTGTGGGAAGCTTCATCTTGGATGTGAGTACCATCCTGGGGTGGGAGTGGGTAAATTCCAGCTCTGGCCTCAAGCTCAGGGCTGAGGCTGGAGCTAAGCCACCCTCTGCCTTGGGCCAGGATGGCTCGTTTTTCATGGGAGAGGACATGTGGCCAGCGGGAGCATGGTGAAGAGCCTGCAGCCTGCCCCCTACTTGCCTCCCCCCATGCTTGTGCCTGCCCCCGAACCTCCTGCTCCCCTTCCCCTAGTTACCACTTCCCCCCTTACCTTCTCCGGTTCCTGTCCTTCCAGCTCCAACCCAGCCTTGCTGGGATCTGCTGTCTCTTCTCCCTGGCTGGGCTGGGCCAGCGTGAGGCCAGTATGTATTACATTGATTTATATATGGTATTTCCTAACTGGGAACATGCTACTGCCAACTGCCCTGGAGGAATAGAGGTGCAGCAGGAGGTAAGGGTTGAGGGAGGCAGGCGGCATAGGGGAGCAGGACACAGGGGAGATGGGCTGAATGGGGGACCAGGGGGTGGGGGAAGCAGGGAGTGGAGGGGCGAGCACAGGCATGAAGTGCAAGGGGTAGGGGACAGGCACAGGCACACAGAGGCAGGCAGCAGCAGGGCATGTGGCAGTGGGCAGGCAGCATGGAGGGCTGGCATCTCACGGATCTAAAATCTGTCTTTGCCTACCAAGGATTATCCAGCAGAGAAATTGGCTGCATCGTTGAATAAACCATGTGGATGCAACAAACTTACTATATATTACAAAAAAAACCAACCCCAAACCAACTGCAAATTTCAGAAGTCAGTTTAAATATAACAACTCTTCTTTAGTTTCTAACCACTTCCACTAATCATTGCTCTGTTACACAGGTTGGTTTCTCACTTCCCCTTTTCAGTGATCACTCTCTATCCTAGAATGTGGTTAAACAAAAGTAATTGTTTTAACTAATATTTAACTCAAACTGTATCTGCTGCTTTCTCAGACCTAAAGAAAGCTATTCTGCACCTAAAGTCTTATTGAATATCTCTCCTTACATAAATAATTCTCTTCAAGTCTCTTTTGGTGACATAGGTGTAATTTTGTCTCTCACTGAATTGAGTTGTCAGTCCTGAGCTTCTCCTCCATAAAGTCACAGGAGACCTGGTTTAGGATACCACCTGGAATAATTTTTTTGTAGTTTATACCTGTTGCTTTCACCTTAAGGTTCTGCAACATTTTTTTTCGCTTCCATTTCTGGTTCTGGCTTCCTCTCCTTCTACGAAACTTTCTCATTGTCCTTCCAGGTAGAAGATAGCATCCTTGAGATTAATTGGTGTCTTTTTAAGTGACTCATGAGAGGCATGAGTTTTTGTAGGCAACAACATATTTTGTCAGAAGCTTTCCAGAAAATTTCTGCCCAACTCTTACAGAACGACTTACAAAACATAGATGAAGGTCTTATAACAAGTCTGTTTTTTTGTAATCAGAAAGATAGAAATGACCTTTTCAACATATAAGAACAACCTAGTGTGTCCACTTAATTTTTTTCCAAGAAAACACCAGAATCTTTCTGTTACAAACAGTTCAGACTAAACCCAACTAAAAGCACTGGTAATACTCATTTCACAGTTTTAATATGTTTTCAGCACTGTTCCTCAAATGTGCTTAAAAGTCTATTGAATGATTTAATGAAACCAAAGTTTAAGGTTAAAAACAGTACATGAAACAATTCAGTAGGACGTATATTTGGTGGCAGGAAATTCACAAACAGTAAAACACAGAGCACAGAAGTTTTCAAGTCCATTAGATATCCCATTCCCTCAGCATTTTCATCAATGGACCCTGCAACCTAGCAAAGAAAAGATGAGATAATTCTTGAAAACCTGAAAACGTTGCTTTGTTTTGACTAAATTTCTTAACATCAATTTTTTTGTTCTGGCCACCTGAGTTGGTTTTGATAGGGTTATTTATATAATGAATGCTTCAGTATCAGGACTATGAATTAAAAACCATTAGACAAAAAGACAAATACTTACCCAACAGCAGGATTCACAATTCTAATATATTCATAACACCTTCCAATTATAATGCTGTCCAGGTTAGGTGTTGTACCTTCACCTTTCCATTTCTTCCCATCTACTCCTGAAAAGTCCTTACTGAAAAGAAGAACTAAGAGAAGCAAGAAAAGGCTGTTCATTCTGAATCCTGGAGAACAGAAGTCCTAAAAAAAAGATAAATCTTGAAGTCCAAATTGAAAGGATTAGGCTGCAACAAAGTTTTTAACACTTGTGATTATCTCTGTGACAAGTATCTTAGTACATAAATCATTTTAAGCAGTCACAAAAAATACATTCTGGTTCCTGGAGTAGCAAAAGAATACATCACTTCCTTGAAAAGGAAATGTTTTCAAAGTTACAAAGACACAAATTAGAAATTCTAATAGTGCCATCTGGTGACAACTGATTAGTATTACAATCCCGCTTAATAGAGAAAAGAAAAAGAAAACTTGTCTCGTGTTATTTCATAGTTTTATAGTTCCTAGGGTCAGAAGGGACCTGAGCAGATCATCAA
>NW_017729033.1:37224048-37226454 GCF_001723915.1 Gavialis gangeticus | reverse complement strand
GCTAATGATGTGGACATTGGAGTCAGAAGCGGACTGGGCAAGTTTGCTGAAGACACCAAACTTCAGGACAAAGCAGGCACACCAGAAGATAGGCAGGTGATCCAGGCTGACCTGGGCAGGCTCAGCAAATGGGCGGATGAGAACCTGATGGTGTTTAACACCGAAAAATGCAAGGTTCTCCACCTTGGGAGGAAAAACCTGCAACATGTCTATAGGCTCAGTAGTGCTACGCTGACTAGCACTACAGACGAGAGGGACTTGGGGGGTCAGCATTGACCACAAGATGAACATAAGCCTGTAATGTGATGCTGCAGCTAGTAAAGTGACCAAAACGTTGGCTTGCTTCCGTAAATGCTTCTCAAGCAAATCCCGGGACGTCATTCTCCCCTTGTACTCGGCCTTGGTGAGGCCGCAGCTGGAGTACTGCATCAAGTTTTGGGCTCCACAATTCAAAAAGGATGTGGAGAAGCTTGAGAGAGTCCAGAGAAGAGCGACATGCGTGATCAGAGGTCAGGAAAACAGACCTTACAATGACAGGCTGAGAGCCATGGAACTCTTTAGCCTGGAAAAGCGCAGGCTCAGGGGTGATCTGATGGCCACCTATAAGTTTATCAGGGGTGACCACCAGTATCTGGGGGAAGGTTTGTTCACCAGAGCGGCCCAAGGGATGACAAGGTCAAACAGTCATAAACTACTATAAGACCATTTCAGGCTGGACATAAGGAAGAATTTCTTCACTGTTCGAGCCCCCAAGGTCTGGAACAGCCTGCGATTGGAGGTGGTTCAAGCTCCTACATTAAACTCCTTCAAGAGTAAATTGGATGCTTATCTTGCTGGGATCCTATGACCCCAGCTGACTTCCTGCCCTTTGGGCAGGGGGCTGGACTCGATGATCTTCCAAGGTCCCTTCCAGCCCTAATGTCTATGAAATCTATGAAACTCCTGTTTTATTTTTCATTACAGAATCAGCAGATCTGGACACCTTCATGGGCGAACCAGGCAGCTTCCCAGGGCCCGAACAGAAAGGGGGCCCAAAAATGAAGGAAAAAAAATTACAATTGAAAAAAAGTTTTAATATTGCACATATACAGGACTGGCAATGTTATCAATTGCGAAAGAACTATTTAAAGACATTGATACCACAGATGTGATAAAGACTTTTGCAACAAAAAATTCATTATCTATGGTGAAGGGGGGCTAATACTAAAGTTTGCCCAGGGCTATCAGGAGTCTAGGTATGGCATGGAGCACCAGCAGGTGACAGGAAAGCTGATGGTTGTCTCCAGAGTGTGTCAATAATATCCCCACCCCCTTTTCAGAGAGTGTCCTTGGTGAGTCACTATTTGTTAGGTTTATTTTGCTAGTTTTATTTTTGACCTAGCTCCTTTTGGTGACACCTCCTTCTGCAGTGAATTATTTAACTGGTTTTGAATTTGTATAAGCAGACTGGATTGAGTGACATGGATTCTGTGGGGAGGAATATGAAGCTCTACTGAAAGATGGCTTAGCCCACTGTATCCCTTTACTGTCTCTCATCCAGTTGCTGTCAGCATGGCTCCTATTTGTGCCATTATCCTATCAGATGTGCTCTCTGAATTGCTTTCTGTTAACTAACTTTTTATCCATTTTATTTTTAGTTCTGTTCAGATTTTCTCAGTGTTGTTCAAACTTCAGACAGGTGTCCTTTTGATTTTAAAAAACCCAAGTTACTTTCTGCTGTTCCAAAAAGGAATTTTCAGACCAGATGTGGATTCCTTTTCATGTTATGCTTCCAATGATTGCTCCAAAGCAGAGTTATTTTTTGTGGCAAACAGTTCTGTGCAAAATAAATACTCACCATGCAACTAAAAATTACACAGGCTGTTTGCTTTGATTCACCAGTGAGAATGTAATTACAGATAAGCCATGATCAAATGCTTCCTGTTCTACCTGTATCTACCCACCTCATCTGAGACTTCCTTAGCAGTCAGGTGGTCATTTTCATTCCTGAATTCAAACTTACAAAAATGCTGAGAACTTAATGGGAAGTACATGGGTCGTCAACTCTAACTGGTTTAATTAGAGGTTAAATATGCTTGTCATTTTTCCTGAACAGGTCTTTTTATACTTATGTGTAAGGGATTACTGATCAAACTGATAAAGGAACCCTGAATGCACACAAGTCCAGTATCAGAGAACCGCTGTATATGAATTCCTATAGGCAATAGCCACTCTTCCAACTCAGAGATTACAAAATTTGCTAATAACTATTAACAGCAACCCATTGATCATACCTTAAATTGGGAAGTATGGTCAATTTTGCTATCCCAACCCATGCTTTGTTCTTTGTAGGTTGCTTTAAGCAGGAGAGTGGAGATGAAGATGAATTACTAGGGCTGTGCAAAGCTTCGACTTAATATTCGATTC
>NW_017729033.1:37222698-37224037 GCF_001723915.1 Gavialis gangeticus | reverse complement strand
ACACTTGGGACCCTTTCTCTGGGGAGGGAAACCCAGCAACAATGTCGAAGGCTATGATGGCTACTTCATTGTTAGCCAGTTATTAAAGGAAAAAACAGGTGTAAATCTCATCACTCAGGGTGGTAAACTCATGTGGATAGAAGTCACCAGCCTAGGTATATGCTTCATAGATTTTTAAAAACTCTTTATCCATGAAACTTAACAAGCTCCCCCTGGTGATGGGATCTGAAGAATGCCAAGGACATTTCCCACATTTTTTAACACAAGGAAAAACCAGAACTATGTGGGACCTCTCCTGGAAGCAGAGTACTGTGGGGTTCAAAGTATGATGCCTGGTGAAAGAGCAAATTTTAGAATGGGATCAGGACAACTGTGATAAGACCTTTGACATGCAAAAGGAACTGGCCTATTATTGCCAGTTGGATATAAACATTTTGAAGGAGGCCTGTCACCTCTAAAGGAATGAAATTATGAAAATGACTTGGCAGGTATTGCTGGTGAAAAAGGAAGGTAAACTCAAACGGGTAAATCTCTGCATAGACCCTTTCCAATATATCACATGAGCTTCTGTCTCTATGGCCATATACAGATTTATGTTTTTGAAAAAACAGACCATAGCACTACTTCTCCCAGACAACTATCATAGACGTATCATAAAGAGCTCCCTTCCCCCTCCCCGGCTTACCTCCTCATTGCTGCAGCTGTCCCTCAGTTGCGGATCGTTGCTGCTGCTGCTGGTGCTGTTGGTGCAGCTGCTGCTCCTGCCGCCTCAAGGGTTGGGGGACACCGGGAGCATGTGCACACCCTCTGGCGTCCTCAGCACAGCTGAATATAATAATAAAATAAAAGCACTTACAAGAAAAAGGTATTCTGAAATCCCTCTTGCCACTAGATCCCCCTTCAGCCTTCTCTTGTGGAGGCTGAACAGGTTCAGGTCCCATAGCCTCTCCTCATAGGGCCTGCCCTGCTGCCCCCTGATCATGGGAGGGGCCCTCCTCTGGACCCTCTCCATGCTGTCCACATACCTCTTGAAGTGCGGCGCCCAGAACTGGACGCAGTACTCCAACTGCGGCCTGACCAGTGCTGCATAGAGGGGGAGGATCACCTCCTTGGACCTGTTAGAGATGCATCTGTGGATGGATGACAAGGTACGGTTGGCCTTCCTGACTGCCTCCCCACACTGCCGGCCCATGTTCATCTTGGAGTCAATGATGACTCCAAGATCCTTTTCCGCCGCTGTGCTGGCAAGAGGGGAGTTCCCCAGCCTGTAGGTATGGTGCTGGTTGTTGCTCCCCAGGTGCATCACTTTGCACTTGTCTGTGTTGAATCCCATCCTATT
>NW_017729033.1:37221247-37222491 GCF_001723915.1 Gavialis gangeticus | reverse complement strand
ACTCTCTGGGTGCGGCCCTGCAGACAGCTGGTGACCCATTTGACTGTGTGGGTGTCGACACCACAGCCCCCCAGTTTCTTAATGAGAACGGGGTGAGAGACAGTGTCGAAAGCCTTCCGGAAGTCCAGGAAGACTATGTCCACTGCTACCCCTGCATCTAATGATTTAGTGATGTTTTGTTTCGACCCTGTTTCGAGCCTGCCTGTTTTGTTTCAACTTTGCTGTTTTGAGGTCGAAACAGCTTGAAACAGTGTCGAAACAAAACAGGCGGCAAAATTTCACACAGCTCTACTAAGAAAAGCCAGACCAATACATCGCCAATTTCTTTCAAAAAGAAGGTGTGTCTTTATGCTCAGAACATATTAAAACCAACCCCACAAAGCGTCAAACTGCAAAATTGTTTCTAAATTCTTTGTGGGGTAATTTTGGCCAGAGGACAAACCTCCCCAACACAACCATCATGAGAGACCCTGAAGACCTCTTTGGCTATCTCTTTTCTCCTGCCTATGATATTTCCTCCTGTGACTTTATTAAAGTCGCATGTCTTGGAAGCATGCCACAGAGTGTTACACGCTCTCAGGTAACACTAAGATCTTTACAGCCTGTTTCACCACAGTGTATGCATACTTAGAGCTATACAGACTGTTAGCTTGCAAGACGGGTGCCTATACCACGACACAGACTCCACGATATTTGTGAGCCGCAAGGGAGACTGGAACCCTCTGCTAGGCAATTATTTAGGCAAGCTCACAAATGAGATCCTGCCAGATGAATACATCACAGTGTTTGTGTCTGCAGGCCTGAAAACCAATGGGTATAAACTGTTGGGAGGAAAGGCCTGATTAAAGGTCAAACGGATTACCCTGAATGTGGCCAAGTGTGAAAAAGTCAACTCTGAGAGCTTAAGAGATCTCGTTCTTCATTACAGAGCAAACCCCATCAGGGACGCCCCTAAAACCATTGTAGTACAGCAGAGCTCTATTGTCAGGAACAAATAGCAGTGGACAATCGAGACCAAGGCTATTAAGAAAACACAGAAAGTCATTTATGACAAAAGGGGCCTCTCAGAAAACTTTAAGTCTCCCCCCCCACATGGCTCTGAATATCATGGAAGTCATAGAATCATAGAAGTAGGGTCGGAAGGGACTTTGTAGATCTTCAAGTCCGACCCCCCACCTGAGCAGGAGAAAAACTGGGCTCAGATGACTCCAGCCAGGTAGGCATCAAGCCTCTTCTTAAAGACC
>NW_017729033.1:37218499-37220120 GCF_001723915.1 Gavialis gangeticus | reverse complement strand
GTCTGACCTGGCTGACTGCTCCTCCCAGCAGATGTCTGGGTAATTTAGATCACCCATGATGACTACATCCCTTGCCTTAAGTGCCTCCGTAAGCTGGCCTGAGAATTCACAGTCCAGCTCTTCCCCTTGGTTGGGTGGTCTGTAGTAGACCCCCACCAAGTCCCTTTTCCCATGACCTCCCTGTACTCTGACCAAGAGAACTTCAGCCTGCCCTTCCTCTGACCCCATCCTGTTAGTTTGTGTATTGCTTTTTGACATAGAGTGCCACACCCCTGTCTTTCCTCCCCATTCTATCCCGCCTGTATAGTCTGTAGCCCCTAATGTTTACCACCCAGTTGTGGGATGAATCCCACCAGGTTTCTGTGAGCCCTACTATGTCTGGGTTTGTACTAGCTATCCGGAGGGCGAGTTCCTCCTGCTTATTTCCCATGCTACGAGCTTTAGTGTAGAGGCATTTAAGGCCTTGTATTGGTGCATGCACCACTCCCAGATTCTTAGGACTATCCGGACCCCCGTCACTTACCTGGGTACTCCTTGTGTTTGTAACCCATCTTGGTTGGGAGGTGTCCTCATGTCCTCCTGTGGCCCCATCCCCCAGCAAAGCTAGTTTAAAGCTCACTGTATGAGATCAGCCAACCTGGAAGGAAAGACACGCTTGCCTTTAGGGGAGAGAGCCCATCCCTCCCAAGCATGTCCCCTGCATGAAAGTGTGGGTCGTTATCCAGGAACCCGAGGCTTGCCTGGCCACACCATCTCCGTAGCCACCAGTTAACTTCGCTGATGTAGGCCTCGTGTCACCATCCGTGTCTACTTACCGGGAGAATAGAGGCGAATACCATCTGCACCCGTTTCCTTGAACTTGGCCCCCAAGGCCTCGAAGTCCTTCATGACGTGGTCTGGGTTGCCCCTGGCCACATCATTAGTTCCCACATTGATAAGGACCATCGGGTACTGGTCTGAAGGTCAAATGTAGGCTGGGATCCTCTCTGTGATATCTTGAATCCGAGCCCTGGGCATGTAGCAGTCCTCACATGCCATGGGGTCGGGTCAACAGATGGGACTCTCAGTTCCCCTTAGGAAGGAATCCCCAATGATGAGGGCCCAGTGTTTCTTCCTCCTAGTGCTCCCTCTCTGCACTGTCTGTGTCATGTGTGGAGTGGCACTGTCCCCGCTGGAGGCATCCACTTCATCCTTCTCCTCCAGGGCTGCCAGGGCCTCATATCTATTCTCAGGTTGTACCTGGGGAGCCTCCACCATGCTAGCCTGAGCAGCCCTGGTTCTGGTGGGTACCTTCCGCCACACCTCTGTTTAGCGCCTCTCCTGGGGGGTCTGTACGCTGGATGCCTGGTCCTTCAGTGAACAGAAATAAGTCAATAAGTCAATCTCGTCATCTGAGGCCTGATCCCCTGCAGCCTGCTCACCTCAGCCTGGAGCTCCCTCAGCTGCTCCTCTAGGGCCCTAAGCTGGGCACAGGAGGGACAGGCAAGGGAACCGCCAGACCCCTCCGCTACCACCAGCCACTGGGTCCCTGCCAGGCCATCCCCACAGATGGGGGCAGGGGGCTGCTGACCCCGCCATGAGCTCCGTCCAGGCACAGGCCCCAGAGGAGCCCAGGGCAGGT
>NW_017729033.1:37212899-37213499 GCF_001723915.1 Gavialis gangeticus | reverse complement strand
CATGAGCTCCGTCCAGGCACAGGCCCCAGAGGAGCCCAGGGCAGGTGGTGCCACCGGGGCAGGGCCCCTAGCAGCTGCGCTCCACTTTTGTACCATGTCTGCAGCACTGTGAGTCTACTTCCTTTGCCTGTTGGACGGCCTATCTGGACTGCTGCTGCGTGCCTGCCTTGATGCCTCCTGGAGAAGATCTTTACTTGGCTGAAGACTTTCACTGTAAATTATGTACTGTACAGACCATATTAATGGTAATGCTTGCGGTCAAACTTTTTTCCCCCAAAATTCCTTTTTCATCATGTTATAGTTGTGGATGTGAGTAGGGTTATCATGTTTCCAATTTCAAAAAAGAGGACATCTGTTGGGGAGCAGGTGGGCAGTGATATGCCCATGCCCTGCCCCTCACTCCCAAGTCACAGCCCCCCTGGTCCTGCTGCCCCTCAGTCCCAGCCAACAGTACCCCATCCCCCAGACCATCCTGGTGTCCCTCACCCCCAACCTGCAGCCCCTGGCACTTCCTGTACTCCACACTCCCAATTCACAATCCCCTGCCCTCCCTGGTGCCCCTCACCCCCAACCTGCAGCCCCCTGCCACCCCCACCCCAG
>NW_017729033.1:37204314-37207899 GCF_001723915.1 Gavialis gangeticus | reverse complement strand
CACACCCCTACAAGCACAGGCAATGCCACCGGTGCCACCAGCCTGCCCACACAGTTCCTTGCTGCCCCTGAAGGCCCCCCCTCCACCCTTTCCCCACTGGAGGGGCAGGCACTTCCTCTGCCTCCCTCATCCTGCTGCAGCCCCAACACCCAGACAGCTTTCCCCAGCACCAGCAGGCACCTGGCCCCTCACATACTCATCTCCATACACAACCCAGACAGTCCCCAAGCCATGGCCCTCCAGCCCACCCCATTTACCTGCTGGGGGTGTGTATGTGTGTCTGCATTTGTGTGTGTGTCTGTATCTTTGTGTGTGTTTGTGTCTCTGTGTGTCTGCCCCTCATCCCCAGGCCACAGCCCCCCCAGCCCTGCTGCTACTGCTCACTCCTAACCCAGAGTACCCCACATCCTGACAGGGTATGCAGGAACCCCCCTTCCCTGTGATCCAACCCCCACGCACATATCTACAGACCCCCCCATACCTTCACAAATCTCCCCCCAACACATCATATGCACCCCACACCCACGCCCCAACCATACAAAGTACCTGCATAATTTTTTGTAACTTTGAGCTTTTCTCCCCATCATTTTGAGTTTTTAGCTGTGCAATTAAAATCATGATTAATTGCAACTAATTGTTTTTAATTACGCAAATTGGGGGTCTTGATTGACCACAAGATGAACATGAGCCACCAATGTGATGCTGTAGCTGGCAAAGGAAACCAAACTCTGGCATGCATCCACCAGTGCATCTCAAGCAAAACCTGGGATGTCATCCTTCCGCTTTACTCAGACCAGTGAGGCCACAGCTGGAGTACTGCATCCAGTTCAGGGCCCCCCATTTCAGGATGGATGTGGATAAGCTTGAGGGAGTCCAAAGGAGAGCCAGCCACATGATCAAAGGCCAAGAGAGCAAGCCTTATGAGGAGAGGGTGAGGGACATGGGACTCTTAAGCCTGGAGAAGAGAAAGCTCAGGGGGGACTTGGTGGCTGTCTATAGGTATATAAGGGGTGTGCATCAGGATCACAGTTGTTCATCAGGGTGCCCCAAGGGATAACAAGGTCTAATGGCCACCACCTTCTGGAAGGCCAGTTTAGACTGGACATAAGGAAAAACTTCTTTACAGTCTGAGCGTCCAGGGTTTGGGACAGACTCCCCTCAGAGGTGGTGCAAGCACCTGCTCTGGACTCATTCAAAAGGAATTTGGATGCTTATCTTGCTGGGATCATCTGACCCCAGCAGACTTCCTGCCTATGGCAGGGGGGCTGGACTTGATGATCTTGCAAGGTCCCTTCTAGACCCTAATGTCTATGAACTCTATTAAACTAATCACAGTCAAATTCTTTAATTGTTTGACAGCCCTATTAATTTACAAACTTTTAAATTCTTGGCACAAACAATTATTAATGAGCCATAATGAATGTCCACTCAAAATCACTAACTGTGTGGTGGTCTCTGTTACTATGTGCAGGTCTCAGTTTTTGATGTAATGATGCATGCTTCAGTGTGTTTATTTTATAAACTCTGTACAGTGGTGTGGTTTGTGTTTAGTATGTTTTTTGCCATGCAATGCTACTGTGCAGTAGTTTTGAGATACTGCACAGTCAATGTCTCACATAGACATGCCCTGTCACCTTAGATAGTGCACGAGGCAGAGGTGGCTGCTGCCATGGGCTGGGAATGGTGCGATGCCATGTGCCTGCCATGTGCTGGCTGCACCTGTGCCGTGTCCCTTGCCCACCTGGCGGCAGCTGGCACATGGTGTCATGCAGCTCTTTGGGCAGTGGCAGCAGGGTGCAGAGTCCAGCCTGAAGCAGTATCTGCCTTCACCCCAGGCACAGATCCAGGGGCATGTGCCCCCTGAGCCTCCACAGAGGAGTGCACAATGGCAGGAGTTCCCCACCCCACCTTGGATGAGCCACATGGGCTCCAAGCATCCCATGACCTGCCACAGCCCCAGGGTCCCATTCACCCCAGCCCTGCCTCTGCCCCACTCCCTCCCTCGTTGTGGGGGCATCGATCTGCCCTGCCACACCCCTGCCCCACGACAGTCTTACCTGCTGGGAGTGGGGGGTGCATTTGCATGCAAGCTGGCACACACTCAACCCCCTCAAATAAAATTTTGTCCCTCTGTCTATGCTAGTGCCCCATGCCACTCCCACATGCTAGGATTGGGTTTCACCCAACCCTGCTCACCCAGTCTAGCATTCAGGGCCATGCTATCTGGTCTGTGGGGCTCCCCATGGACCCAGAAATCTGGCAGCAGGGGAGTGGTGACTGCTCCAGCACTGCCAGATTTTCAGATCCATGGGGAGCCCCATAGGCCAGATGACACAGGTCTGGGAGCCTCATCTGGGCCACGGTTTATAGTAATATACCCCCAAGTAACTACATTTTTACCTCTTTATTTATATCACACCAGGTCAGCACTAGTAATTAGTTGATTCATTTTTCTGAAAGTAAGATTTGGCTAATCATCGAGACAGCTATTGTTCTCCAGAATAACAAGCTGTTTCTGTGCCCTACATCGTGGTGATGGTGATCAGCTGACAGTAGCCCCAGCAGCACTCAAAATTGGTGATTGGGGCTGGTGTCTTGGTTGCTGCCTACTGCTGCCTATTTTGTTAACTTAATAGGATGGAATTCTAGTTCCAATAAAATCAGTAAGACTTTACTATTGGCTTCAGTGCAACCAGGATATTATCCAGAGATTTGAAGGCCAAGATGAACCATTGTAATCATTTTGAGTGATATTCTGAATGGTACTGGCTATAATAGTTTATTGATTCTTACAAGCCCGTTACCCATGTTTGAACTACAGCATATCTTTTAGAAAGACACCCAGTCTTGGTCTGAAGACCTGAAAACCTTCCATTCTTACATAACTTGTTTCCATGGTTAATTGTGCTTATGGTTAATCGTATATACCTTACTTCTAGCCCGAATCTGTGATTCTAGCCACTGGATCCTTACTGCCCTGTTCCCTGCCAGATTAATAGCCATTTACTTGCAGAATCTTTTCTTGTAGATGCTCACTGGCTTTGATCAAGTTACCTTTTAATATTCTTTGAGAAACTCAGTTGACCAAGCTTCTTCAGTTTGACCTGTAGATGTTCTGTCGATACTACATTACACACAGCACTTAATAATATGTTGTGAGTTTAGCAACAACACTCTGGACACTCCTGGGTTGAACTAACAGTTATTTATTATTATAATTCTCTGGAATCATATCCAGGGTGGATCTTAACAACTGCCCTAGGTATATTTGTTACCAAATTTGCCTGTCACTTCGGGGTGTGCTCATTTATTAGGGGTACATTTCTGGGGTCTCTGTATTTCTATCAATGTACAGCTTGTGTTACTTGTGCTTTTATATGGAGCTGTATCTCTCCCTTCTGCAAGTCAGCTCCCAATGGAGCTATCTTGCAGGACTCAGTTTCAATGGGGCTGGATTCCTCCAGCCACCAAATCGGTCAAATACATAAACACACAGTTTTATGTGACACGCCTGACCTGGCTCGGTTGATCAGTATGTACAGGCTGACACCCTCATATGCCAGGAATTAGTTCATTAAGGTAACA
>NW_017729033.1:37199052-37199314 GCF_001723915.1 Gavialis gangeticus | reverse complement strand
AAGAGGTCTCCCATATTGGGACTGGGGAATGTACAGCCTGAGATGCTTATTACAC
Organism: Gavialis gangeticus; assembly: GCF_001723915.1. Taxonomy (NCBI): domain Eukaryota; kingdom Metazoa; phylum Chordata; order Crocodylia; family Gavialidae; genus Gavialis; species Gavialis gangeticus. The sequence goes on along the minus strand of NW_017729033.1, from coordinate 37,199,259 downwards.
TTTTCTTCTGCTTAGTTCTGGTTAGGTGAGGGGTGTGTGTGTGATTGGAGGGGGCGGGGAGGGGGAATAGAAATAGTCCTTTGTAAGTCCAACAAGCTGGGTGCCAGGGCTCCCCAAGGAACACAGAGCTGACAGGTAACAATTTGTATGCAGAACTTATACTTACTCTGCCTCTGACTTGACCCAGTCCAGTCCTGTGGAGAGAGA
>NW_017729033.1:37183731-37194052 GCF_001723915.1 Gavialis gangeticus | reverse complement strand
ATTTTTTGCCCTAACTCCTAGTACAGGTAGCCTCTTGATGAGCGGAGCCCACAGTATTTTTGGCCTTTACAGGGATTTTTGGCTTAGGTAAAAGAAGCCTTGCTGTAGAGTGAGTGGGGAAGGGGAAGTAGAGAAGGAAAAATAAGGTAAATACCTGGTTACCACCAGTTTGACTATGAAAGTTATGTATTGCTAAGTATATGAAATTTATGATGGTACTAGTAGTAATAGACATGCAAGGAAAAACAAACAAAAACAATTATAATTGTACCTTGGTTCAACTGAGTATTTGAGGAAATCTAGCTCAAGCTTAACTAATAAAATTCAGGTTCAGAAAGCTATGCCTAGAGAGAAAAAGAGAAAGAGAATAAGAGAGAGAGAGAGAGAGAGAGAGCTGGGATTTCACCATTCCAAGGCACTCAGGTGTTTTGTTGACAGGCAAAGTTGCAGCTAGCATGATCGCTGAAGGTTAAACAGGCAACCAAAAGAGATGATCTGTTTCTCCCAGCTTCTTGGGAACAACAGCAAATACTGTCAGAGAGACTTCTCCCTCTTGAAGCACACTGTTCGCTGCTTTACAGCTTTTATACCATTAGTGTAGCCTCTTCAAATCATTCTTTTAATTATGTAAATCAAGAGGGTCCCAAGCTGTAATTGACAGGGAAAATCCTGCTGTATAAGCAGCTTCAATTTAAATGAATTACCTTTTTCAGTGACAAGGGGTTGTCTGGTTTGGAACAGCTCAAGAAACTGATTAACAGCCAGGAAAAACATAAAGTTTAAGGAGTAACCAGACACCTAGGAGCCAGCTTGAAATTATTATGAATATAGAAGATATACTGGAAGGGATACCACATTGTTTCTTCTCAGATGGCCTAGCTATGCTTGAACTGCGAAGTCAGCATCAGTGTTTTGTATTTTACCTGTTGTGAATAAGCTTCAGCTGAGCATGACTTTCAGATCTTCCTGTAGTCTTTTAACATACTTAAGGGGATTACTTGGAATAAACATTGTGGGCAGCACTTCTACCAGTTATCCCAGGAAAAGTATGACAGCATTTGTGGTCAGGGCTCCAATGAGCTAGGCATCGTGATGAAGCCCTAACCACTGTCAAGTGTAACCCATACCCCCTCTGACTCGGTCTCTTGCCTCAGCATTCCCTAACCCAGCAACCGAGTTTTAGTCAATCAAGTTTAAAGAGGTCTCCCATATTGGGACTGGGGAATGTACAGCCTGAGATGCTTATTACACTTTTCTTCTGCTTAGTTCTGGTTAGGTGAGGGGTGTGTGTGTGATTGGAGGGGGCGGGGAGGGGGAATAGAAATAGTCCTTTGTAAGTCCAACAAGCTGGGTGCCAGGGCTCCCCAAGGAACACAGAGCTGACAGGTAACAATTTGTATGCAGAACTTATACTTACTCTGCCTCTGACTTGACCCAGTCCAGTCCTGTGGAGAGAGAGAAACCAGGAATGCCTCTGGCTCCTCAAGGCAGGGAAAAATGGAGTCCCCAGTGCTGCAAAAACAGCCACAAGCAAACTGAACCCTGTATTGCTGAACATGAGGGCTTTGGCCTTCAAGAGACAGTACAAGGAAAACACAGTGAGACACAACACCCCTTCCCCCTAGATAGAATAGTCAGCCAACCATTTGGGAGGACTCCACTTCCGCTGTGGTCTTCCCATAGAACCGTACTCAGTGAGGGGTTCAGCAGATGATGGCCCTCTCAGCCTAGCCGGAGACTCAACAGCGATGCTTCCTGCTGATGATGATGGCAAAGGGTTTGCATTGGTGAAAACAGGTAGGCACTTCTCCAATGAATCCATGTCTGTCGGTGGTGGATTGGTGCCTGGAGATTACTCAGGTGTAGGGTTATCAGTAGGAGAATGCCCATGCAGCTGGTCCACATTATGTCTCCAAACTTGTCCATCATCAGTCTGGACTGTATATGAGACGGGTCCTGTAGCGCTTACAATTTTAGATTGAACCTGCTGTGGGCCTGTCTCATAGTTCTGAGCAAACAGTCTCCTGTGGAATGAAAAGATGTAAGGTACCAGATGCCAATGCAGAGTCCAACTCCTTTCCTTTCTTAAACTGCATGTTTCTCACAAGGTCTGGGTTAACACGGTCTTGAGATGACAGCCCATAAGAACCTCTGATGGGCTGGACTCTGTTGTAGGGCAAGGAATTATGGGCAAGGAATTAAGGGCAATGTCAAGCAACCAGAAATCTGGCCAGTCTGGTAGGTAAGTCTCCTACAACAATCCTTTTCAATGCATCTTTTGTAGTCTGCACCATTCACTGAGCTTGCCCATTGGCTTGTGGGCTGCAAGGTGCAATGGTAACAGTTCGAATGTGGTTGCGGCTGGCAAAATCTTAGAACTCTGCTGAGGTGAATGCACTGCCATTATCAGAAACGATAGTGTCAGGCACTCTGTGGGTTGCAAACAGCTGATGGAGAGCTGTGTTAGTGGCAATTGATGTAAGAGTTGAGGCAGTAATCACTTCAAGCCATTTTGAGTACGAGTCAACAACAATTAAGAAGTTATTAACTTGAAAAGGGCCAGCAAAATCAATGTGGATGCGTGACCAGGGTTTCTTTGTCATTTCCCAAGGGAATACTGGTGCTGTCGGTGCATTATGATGGGTTGCTTGACAAATGCTGCACTCCCTCACAACCCTTTCATAGAATCATCATAGAATCATAGAAGTAGGGTCGGAAGGGACCTTGTAGATCTTCAAGTCCGACCCCCCGCCTGGGCAGGAGAAAAGACTGGACTCAAATGAGTCCAGCCAGGTAGTTATCAAGCCTCTTCTTAAAGATCCATAGGGTAGGAGCCAGCACCACTTCTCTAGGAAGTTGGTTCCAGCTCCTAGCCGCCCTAACTGTGAAGTAGTTCTTGCGGATGTCTAATCTAAACCTACTCTCTAATAATTTGTGTCCATTGTTCCTTGTCATGCCAGGGGGTGCTAGGGGAAACAGTGTCTCCCCTAAACCCTTCTGGTTCCCCCTAGTGAGTTTATAGACAGTCACCAGGTCCCCCCTCAGCCTTCTCTTGTGAAGGCTGAACAGGTTCAGGTCCTGCAGTCTTTCAATGTAGGGTCTGCACTGTAGTCCCCAGATCATGCGAGTGGTCCTCCTCTGGACCCTCTCAATGTTGTCCACATCCCTCCTGAAATGGGGCGCACAGAACTGGATGCAGTACTCCAGCTGTGGCCTGACCAGCGTCGCATAGAGGGGGAGGATCACCTCCCTGGCCCTACTTGAGATGGACCTGTGGATGCATGACAAGGTCCGGTTAGCCCTGCCAACCGTGAGCTCACATTGTCAGCCCATGTTCATCTTGGAGTCAATAATGACTCCAAGATCCCCTTCTGCCTCCGTGCTCTCAAGAAGGGAGTTTCCCATTCTATAAGTGTGCTGCTGGTTTCTACTGCCTAAGTGCAGCACCCTGCACTTGTCAGTATTGAAACGCATCCTGTTTATATTAGCCCACTCCTGTAACCTATCCAGATCTTGCTGCAATCTTTCCCTCCCTACTAGCGTGCTCACCTCACCCCAAATTTTGGTATCATCAGCGAATTTAAACAGGTTGCATTTCACCCCGTCGTCCAAATCGCTGATGAAGAAATTGAACAGCGCAGGCCCCAGGACCGAGCCCTGGGGGACTCCGCTGCCCACTTCCCCCCAGGTCGAATATGACCCGTCCACCACCACCCTCTGAGTACGACCCTTGAGCCAATCTGCAATCCATCTGACTGTGTAGGCATCAATGCCACAGTCGCCTAGTTTTTTAATGAGGATGGGGTGGGAGACGGTGTCAAAGGCCTTGCTGAAGTCTAGAAAGACTACGTCCACGGCAACACCTGCATCCATTGCCTTTGTGACCTGATCATAAAAGGCAATCAGGTTGGTCTGACATGACCTGCCCCTAATGAAACCATGCTGGTTGCCCTTGAGCATCATCCCTGAAGCCGGCCCATCACAGATGTGCTCCTTGAGGATCTTCTCAAAGAGTTTCCCAAGGATAGAGGTAAGACTGATGGGCCTATAGTTACCCGGGTCCTCTCTTTTCCCTTTTTTGAAGATGGGGACCACGTTAGCTATCTTCCAGTCATCTGGCACCTGGCCTGAGCACCACGAGCGCTCGTAAAGCCATGCCAAGGGCCCTGCAATAACCCCAGCTAGCTCCCTCAACAACCTGGGGCGGAGAGCATCTGGACCTGCTGACCTGAACACGTCCAGCTCCTCCAGAAGCTCTCTAACTTGTTCCTCCCCAACCTGAGGTCTGGAGGCATTTCCCTTGAGTCCGTCTGGCATCATAGCAGGGAAGTCCTGGTCCCTGCACAAGAAGACGGAAGTGAAGAATTGGTTAAAGAGTTCCGCTTTCTCCTCTGGCGCAACCACCAGATTGCCCAGTGTACTTTGCAGGGGCCCCACATTACCCGGTGCCTTCTTCATCCTCCCTATGTATTTGAAAAAGGACTTTTTATTATCCTTGATCTTGGATGCTTTCTATGTCATTGTCCATACCTGGTCACCATACATAACTTCTAGTCAGCAGTTTCATCCTCACGATACCTGGGTGTGCTGTGTGCAGTATTGTCAGTATGATTTGGTGTCCTGCTTCTGGAATTACAACACAATTTCCCCACAAGAGGCAACCCTTGTGGGCAGACAGCTCATGCTGACGTAATGAAAATGGCCTGAATCCTTCAGCCAATTTGTCTGCAGGGCAGCCCCTCCATACCCAATTGAGGACATGGGCAAGGATAGAGTCTTTTGCAGTCATCTTTGCTATCTGATCAGCCTGAAGAGGGGCTTCTGGCATGGATTCCAGTGTGAGGACTTCTGCTAGTGGAGGAGTAGCAGAATCAGGTATTTGTAGTGGTAGGCAGCTCAATGCATCAGCATTTGCAATCATTTTCCCAGGTTTGTACATGAGTGTATAGTCATATCCATTTAGCATGTTGCATACGGGGAAACAAAATAGGAGGAGTTGGTTTGTCCATAGCAAAAACTCCAAGAAAGGGTTTGTAGTCCATTCGGATTTCAAATTTGTGGCCATAAACGTAATTGTGAAATTTTTTAACTCCTGCAATGATTGCCAATGCTTCTTTATCAATGTGGGTGTAGTTCCTCTTGGTTGAAGTCATTGTTCTTAAGTAAAAAGCAACAGGTGTGTCCGTGCCGTCAGGCAATGTGTGACTGAGGACAGTGCCAACTCCAAATGGTGGGGCATCACAAGTAATGGGTAGTGGCTTTGGCTCATCATAGTGAACAAGGACAGAGCCTGATGTCAGCAACTTCTTGATTCCCTGGAAGGCTTTGTTGTGCTGACAAGTCCACTTCCACTGAGCTACTTTATTCAGTAAGCGATGAAGGGGCTCTGATATGGTGGCTTTGCCTTTCAAAAAGATGTGATAAAAATTGAGAAGTCCTAAGAATGCTTGAAGATCCTGTCTGAATTTTGGTATGGGGCATCATGTATTGCTTTTACCTTGTCTTCATCTGGGTGAATACTAGAAGCATCAATTTGATATCCCAGAAAGTTGATAGTGGAAACTCCCAGTTTACTTTTCTCTCTTTTTACTTTGATACCTGCTTTATCAAATCTCTGTAAAATTTCTCTGAGTCTCTCAGTGAGTTTCTCTCTAGACGGCCCCATGATCAACACATCATCAAAGTATGGAACAACCCTGGGAATTCCTGCTAGCATTTTCTCCATGAACCGCTGGAACATTCCTGGTGCCACAGAAATTCCAAACTGGGGGCGCTTGGCACGGAGCACTCCCCAGTGTATAATCATTGTTTGGGCCTCAGCAGCCTTATCATCCACTATCAATTGCTGATAGGCTTGAGTGAGGTCACGTTTGGTAAAAACCTTCCCTCCTGCAAGAACAGACAGTAACTGGTTAATGGCAGGCACTGGGTGTGGGTCCTGCTTAAGGGCTTTATTAATAGTGCACTTGTAATCCCCACAGATGTGAACACTGTTGTTAGGTTTTAAAACAGGAACAATTAGTGTGGCCCAGCTTGTATGTACAATTAGCTTGAGGACCCCTTGCATGATAAACTGACGTAATTCTGCATCAATTTTCGGCCACAGTGCAAAAGGTACTTTGGAACGTCACAGGTGGACCAGAGTAAGTTCCTAATTCCTCGGAGAATACCTAGGGAAACTCCCTCGCAAGCCTTTCCAGACTTTCTGTGCAGAGACTGTGTACTTGAATACTGATTCCCAAAGGTGAGAATGAATTTCTTCTCAGAAGACTTTTGCGGGAGCCCTTAGTGACAATGAGGGGTAGACTCTAACAGATCCATACTGGATGTCAACACTGCAGCTACCCAAATTTTCCACAATCTGTCCATTGTAGTTACACAGGCAACGGTCAGGTTTCAATAACTTGAGGAGAGGGTGCCGAAATAACTGGAAGAGTGTGTTTTCATCTATGAGGGATACTCCCAAATCTGAGTTCACTTCCATTTTGCACTTCTTTCCATTTATTACTACAGTTGCAATCATCTCAGAACCTTGAGTTTCAACAACACCAACATTTTGAATCAAATATAGTTTTTGTACCTCACGTTCTGGGGAGGTATCTAATCTGTGAATGGTTTAGGAGTGAATCCATTTGCCACAGTCTTTTTGTCTCCCAGAACTGGACTTCAAGCGGCAAACCCTCTTTATGTGGCCCTTCTTCTTGCAGGCATGATACTCCTCATTCCTAAACGTGCACTCCCTTCGTCTATGTTGGCTGCCACAACTCAGACTTGTAGATTAACTGGTTCACGTGGTGCTGTTGGTAGGGTATAATCCACCGAATTTGCTGGTGATAACCTGATTCTTGATCTTTTTGGAGTAAGTGGACATTGCTGGAGAATGCCTGGTGAATTTGTCTCATGTTACGGGATGCTGTTTCAGCTACCAAGGCTTTTTCTTGTGCAGTAGCTAAGGTCAAATTTTGTTCAGAGAGCAGGCAATGTTGGATTGCTTCATCTTGAACCCCATAAATGAGACGGTCATGAAGCGATCACTGAACTCACCGAACTCACAAAATTCGGCAAGGCGACCGAGCTCAGGCAGGTAATTTGCTATACCTTCATTGACCTTTTGGTCCTGTTTAAAAAAAATGAAATCTCTGCAGGGTAACAGATGGCCTTGGGCAAAAATGTTCCTTTAGCAGGGCAATTAGGTCAGTATAAGACCACGTGTTTGGTAAGACAGGTGTTGTGAGGGAACGGACAATGGCAAATGTTTTGGCACCGCAGACTGTCAGGAGGATCGTTCGCTTCTGTTTTGGGTTTTCTACTTTGTTGGTTTCCAGGTAACAGGATAGCTTTTCCGCATAAGAGTCCCAAGAAGCTGGCTGGCTCACATCAAATTCTTCTATATGCCCCAATGTAGCCATTCTAACTAATATCAGCTGTAACAGAGAGAAAAGAAGCAGCAGAAAAAAACTTTCCTCTGATCACAAAACACAGCCTGGTCTCAGAATGTCGTTCCACAATCTAGGGGTGTGTTTTCAGCAAAGGATTCCATCCTTGTCACCAGATGATATGTTGTGAGTTCAGGAACAACACTCTGGATGCCCCTGGGTTGAACTAACAGTTATTTATTATTACAACTCTCTGGAATCATATCCAGGGTGGATCTTAACAATTGCCCTCAGTAGATGTATGCAGAACTTATATTTGCTCTGCCTCTGACTTGACCCAGTTCAGGCCTGTGGAGGGGAGGAAACCAAGAATGCCTCTGGCTCCTCCTGGCAGAGACAATGGAGTCCCCAGTGCTGCAAAAACTGCCACAAAGGAAACTGAACCCAGCAGTGCTGAACATGAGGGCTTTGGCCTGCATGGGACAGTGCAAGGAAAACACAATAAGACACAACACTTAGGTTGAATTTTCTATCAAGCCAACTTGTAAAGGACAGTTTCCTATCTGTGTAACTTATGTTCATGTGAAACCTTGCACTTGCCTATACTACAAAGCATGTTGTTTATCAATCCCAAATGTTTACTAAATGATCTGGATCTCCGTCCTGACTGTTTACCCCCCACCAAATTTTGGGTTTTTTTGTTAATGTTACCTGTGATTATTTTTTTTATTTTCCTCTAAGTCATTGATATGTTAAATAGCATTGGGATAAGAACAAGTGTTTGTGGCCTCCTATTTAAAATACTTCAATTAGATGGTGATTCCCCATTTACAAGTACCTTTTGAGGCTTCTTGGTTTAGCCCCAGGGTGTCATACCTGTGGCCCATAGGTTAGGTCCTGCTCACAGAGCTCATGCGATCCACAGGTCTCCTAGTGAGGCTGGGAATTTGGGGACTGGGTTGGCAGGCATGGAGCCCGCCACTGAGATCTGGGATAGGTGACTCCATACAGGATGTGTATTGGCCACAGGGGCAAGTGATGGTAGCATTAACCCTTACCCTCTCTGATGCCGCTAGTCCTACTGCCACCACCACCTGGCCCAACCTCCAAGGAGCCCTCTGGTCCAGAGTGCTGGGTGAATTTGATACCCTTAGTGTAGCTAATATATGCTAACATTGACTCTTCAGTCAGAATATAATGCTATACAAAGGTACATCTTACAGATGTCTGTATTGACCCTATTGCCTACCTTGACCAAATTTAGGAACCCCCCCCAAGTTTGCTCATTTGATTTTGAAACTTGTGTAGGGGTCAAAAAGGAATTTTACCTTATGGTCAGACTGGCACAGACTGTAGAGGGTTTTACCTTCTTCTCTAGCAGGGGGCATGGCCCCTCTACTGGGATCTTGAGTGGACCATATATAAACAACCTGTTACAGAAGCAGGACGCTGGCTGCTGTGGCCCCTTATTTTACTTGGGGCAAGGCTGGGTGTTAGGTCTTGTGTTGTGTCAGGACTGACAGTAGTTTTACTAAGAGTGTAGATTACTGATTTGTAGAGGATGTTTTGGATAAGGGTAATTCTGCCTCAGGCAGGGGCCTGGATTAGATGTGACTTCTCTGCCATGATCCCCCTACATTACCTGTGGTAAGCCCAGGTGTTAGGTTTTGTGTTGTGCCAGGATTGACAGTAATTTTACGAAGAGTTTAGATTTTGGATTTGTAAAGGATGGTTTGGAAGCAGGTGGGGGCGTCCTGCCTCAGGCAAGGGACTGGATTAGATGTGACCTCTGCAGGTCCCTTCCAGCATGACTTCTCTATGATTTTACGAAACAGCAAAGGGTGAGGTGGTGAAATCATGGCTGGGGCTCGACTTTCCTGGCCCTCCCCTGTCTGGCAGTAACACTAAGGAAAAGCTGTGGGTGTAAGGGCGGCAGCAACCCTCTCCCTGACTCTGGGCTTCACATCTGACCCCCTAACACTCTTGCGAAGGTGAAGCAAAGGGCATCTCTCTCCAGAGTACCCACCTGTGGGCATGGGGGGTCTCCAGAGGGAGCTTTGCCAGCTGCAGGGACATGGGGCTGGGACTACAGGGGCAGCCTGGGCTGCTAGCGCCTGGCAAGGGAAGGCGGCTGTCCCATGCCCCAGGCTCCGTGTGTCCAGACCCCTTGCGGGACAGACCATACAGCAGGTCTCACCACTGAGCACAGTTGCCAGGAGCACAAATAATTATATCCGTACAATAATTTCAGCCCTTGTACAATCAATAACACTAGAAGTGTTCAAAATGTACAATAATTGTTGCGGTAGATAACTGAGGCAGCATCTGCAAAACCCAAGTCACTCTCAGAGCGTCTTAACCAACTTTTGGTCTTACTGTCAGCCTCAAAACAAATGTTTCAGCTTGGATGCCCCAGTTCCCACACACTGGGAGCGGCGCTCATTTCATACTGAAGCCCTGCCAACGCTGCCACCGAGCACCGCTCCCACGCAGTCCCGCACGCGCTGAGCGGTGGGACGCGTCTGAGCCTGCGCGCCTAGGCAGCAGCTGCAGCCGCCGCTCAGGTGCCCTCAATCACGTGATATGGGGAGATGGCGGCTCCCGCGACGCCCTCAGCGGGGCTGGGCGCATGCGCAGAGCCCTTGCCGTCGCTATTGCTGGCGCCGCTGGCCGCGGCGGGGCTCTATGGGGAGAACATGGCTCCTTTCCCCGAGGAGGTGGATGTTTTCACGGCCCCGCACTGGCGGATGAAGCAGCTGGTCGGTCTCTACTGCGATAAGGTACTGCGTGGGCGCCGGGAGTTGCCGCCGTGCCCCGGCCCGGGCGGGCGAGCCCGCGGGACGATTTACCGAGTGCGCAGCTGTCAGCGCTTCCCCCTCCCCCCCTTACCCCGTGGGCTCGTCCCGCCTCCCCGCCTCCCCCCCGCGTTCCCGGCGGTGGGCTCG
>NW_017729033.1:37163476-37178731 GCF_001723915.1 Gavialis gangeticus | reverse complement strand
GCCGTGCCCCGGCCCGGGCGGGCGAGCCCGCGGGACGATTTACCGAGTGCGCAGCTGTCAGCGCTTCCCCCTCCCCCCCTTACCCCGTGGGCTCGTCCCGCCTCCCCGCCTCCCCCCCGCGCTCCCGGCGGTGGGCTCGTCCCCCTCTTCCACCTGCGGCAGACGCGCGGCCCCGCCCCTCCCTCCGGGGGTGCAGGCCCCGTCCCTCCGTGGGGGCGGGGGATGGAGGGTGAGCGGGCGTGTGCAGCGCCCCGCACCTGGAGACCCCCGAGCGGGGCCTGGCTGCCAGGGGTGCCTCATTCTTCCGAGCAGCGTCGCCAGGTCTTCAATAGTACATTATGCTCCTGGAAGCTCAACATGATCGTGTTTGCTGAAAAACTGTCGCCCAGTGGAAAAATAGGCAAATAAGTCTGCAAAGAAGCAGCCGCCTTATTTCCTTGACACGGCTGGCTGTCAGCCGTCTGGGAGTGACGAAGACCTGGGTCCTCGGAGTTGAAGCATTTCTTTATTTTGAGGCAGGCAGTGATGAGAGAGTGCTGGCAGCAAACCTGAAAGTCAAGTTAGGACTCCCTGAGTGGCTTGGGTTTTACAGGCGCTGCATTAATGAGCTGCCTTAAAAATTATGGTATGTTTTGAAGGGTGTCCAGGTTGTTGGTCTAGAGGAAAAAGCAATTGGGACTCGTGGACAGAAGTGATATCTTTGATTAGACCAATAAGGTTTTTGCAACAAAATTTCTTTAATTGCCTGGAGGCATCAGTAGTACATTTTGAATACTTTTGCTGTTACTTATCATACGTTGTGCTAAGGTTGAAGTTATTGTGCAGATACGATAATTACTATATACTTGGCAACACTGCCTCCGAGGGGCAGGGACTTCCTCAGGCCTCTTGACTGCCATTTGGGCATGTGGACCGGAGCCCACTGAGCAGAGCTGTGGGCTCCCTAGGAGATGGGGCCGCTAAGGTCTTATCACTCATTTTTTGGGACAAATCAAAGACAAAACGGGTGGGAGTATGGGTCCTGGGGTCAGAACAAGTGCACCAAGGGGAGCACCAAGCAGAGCACACTGAACACCACCCACTGGCCCACAGATGAGTCCACCGAGCCAATGGATGCTGTCCTATGAAACTGCCTTGAGATGGGAATGGGCCAGGGATAGGAAAGCAGACCTGAACCTTCTTTTCTGGTTAGATATATTGACAGCTTGGTTGGGGCCAGGGGGAGGTTGACCAGGTCTATTTGTCATCTTTAGTCACGTGGGCCTAAGCCCACCAAGTCCCACTTGCCACAGGTAATATCTTTTATTGGCCTCCCTTGGATGGAGAGGCTACAGGAAAGGTGAAATTTGATTCCTTGGGACAAAAATAATGAAAAAATGGACAGGATGGAGGTCAAAGATTCATAACAATGCCAAGGGAGGCACTGAGCAGAGCACCCACTGGCCCTCAGATGAGTCAAAGGAGCCAACGGAGGCTGCCCAGCAATACTCTGCTCAGAGATGGGAACAAAGTAGGGCAAGTAAAGTGGCTCGGCAGTCCCTGGGGATCCTCCTGGCCAGAGCCTCCTTCCTGGTCAGATACATGGCTAGCTTGGTCAGGGCCAGGAGGAGGTTGACCAGGAAGTCCTGGGACTTGATGGGGCCATGGACAGGGAGTCTGTAAATGAAAGGTGCGGAGAGTAGTGCAGCCAGAGCCTCAGCAGGAGGGGGTGACCAGTATTTCTTTAGGTGGTCTGTGTTATTGGGCCCCCTGTGTATTTGGGGCATGCTGATCCTAGCCAACCTAGCCATCTACCTGACCAGGAAGGAGGCTGTGGCTGGGAAGACCCCTGGGAGCTATGAGGCTCTTTTCCTGATCTCTGGGCTTGTGTCACTGGGGAGCATCATGTGGCTCCTTGGACTTGTTTGAGGGCCAGTGGGCACTGTCTAGTGGCTCTTCTCGGTGTCCGTGCTTGACACACTAGTTGTTAACTTGTGACCTCCACTCCTGTCCTTGTTTTCATCATTATTTGTCCCAAGTATTCGGTAACACATCATTAGTGGTCCCTAGTACTAAAAGGGGCTGATAGTTTCCTTGGTGGGCCTGGGCCTGTGACTCTTCTTGACATGTTAAAAGTCCTGTGTATTTGGGACTTGCTGATCCTAGCCAAGTTAGCCATCTGTTTGACCAGGAAGGAGGCTTTGGCTGGGAGGCCCCTGGGGGCTGCAGGGCTGTTTACCTGATCTCTGGGCTTAATTTCACTGGGTAGCATCCACTGGCTCCTTGGACTTGTTTGAGGGCCAGTGGAAGCTGTCAGCTCTATTTGGTGTCTCTCCTTGGAGCACTTGTTTTAAACCTGTGACCTTGCTCCCTTTAGTTGTCCCCCAAACTCAGTTGACGCATACCCAATAGATGTCTGTAATAACGGAGGGGGCTAGTTGTTGCTCTCTGGGTTTAAGTCCCAAGTTCCCCTTATGTGTCATATAGGCCTGTGTAGTTGAGATAAAATGAGACCAGCTTTCAACTGCAATACGTTCTTCCTCAGGTCTGTCTGGCATCCAGGAGCTGGTCTCACTGTCCCGACCACAAAATTAGTCCCATAAAAGAGATCAGCCTAAGAAATCCTTATTGTTCACATACTTTCTGGACAATCACAGCTACAGCATTGCTTTTAAACTGTCATTTACTTCTATCTCATCCAAAGATTTGGCCTAATCACTTGGGATGTGTTAAAGTAAATATTGAGCTGGTTGGATAGGAATATTGGGGGAGGGGTCATTTTTAATACTGCAGAACTCTCTTATCTTTTACTTTCTCATTTTCATACAATAAACTCTTTCGCTAAGGCATATGAAGTGGAAATTTGTATCCAAGCATTAGAAGAAATAGCAGGTGTGTAGGATTGTATCACTTTTCCTGCTATAGGTCTATTTATGTCCTTTGTACTTGAGGTCAGTTTTATTAGCTATGTAACAGAAAAGTTTCTAGCTTGTGTCTTGAGTTTTGTCCTTGAGTGATCTCGGTTCTTAATGAGATCAGGTTGGGTTTCCACTTATGCTACAACCATAATCAGCCAAATCCAAATTCAAAGCCGTTTTTTCTCTTGCAAAGAACTCATAAAGACCACAGCTATGGATTTCTAGTTGAAATCTCCGAGTTGATCTTGACTCATGTTTGTAAACCGAACAGTGCTAAAATTGCTTGGCACCCCACATCACCTTTGAAAGGATCTTAAGGCACTCTGGTTGAGAATTACTGGTCTATACCAACAGTTGGCCTGTGTCTATACCAGCTGTACAGTTGGTCCAAAAAAAAAGAGATCACCCACAAGAATTCTTGCCTCTTGCACATCTGGACCATAATGGCAATAGCATCTTCTCCACACCCATTTACATTTGGTGTTTGTCTGTGAAGCGCCTACTTTTTTACAATAGCCTGATGTATTTTCTCTGATAATTCCCTCATGCTCAGAGAGAAATTTCAAATTAGATGCAAATGTACAGTGACAGTTTTGCCAATTTCCATCATTATTGGTAAGAAATTGGTGCACTGACGCTCCTACCAGTCAAATGTGGGGCTTTCCATAGGTTCATAGATACTGGGGTTGGAAGGGACCTCGGTGGATCATCGAGGCCGACCCCATTGAGTCCACTTTCGATGATTGTTTAAAAGATTGTATTTAGGTGGTGTTCTTTAGGATGGTTAGATGTTATGCTTTCTCAATGAGATTTAATCAGTGTGACAGAGCCATAGACGGAACACTTAATGGTGCTTGACTACATCTGTGAAAGTCATTCAGTTTTATCGTTTTATTACTGAGTAAGTGGAAGAGCCCTTATCATAAATCTTTCCTAACTTCTTGGATGGCATCTTCAGCAATTTGGGCACACTATTCTGGGATATTCTTTTTGTATGTAAAAATAGAAGCACTCTTCTTTATGAATTCTTACAGCTATTGTCAAATCTTATTTCATGTTTCATGAGCCAAGTATTATTAATCTTAGAAATGATAGAAAGGTGGGGAAGGGCCACAAGTCACCTAGTCCATCCCTTTGTACTGATGCGTAAATTATATCTTGAATGCCTTGTTCTAACCTGTTTTTAAAAACCTTCAAGTAAAGGGATTATACAGCTTCCTTAGCTTGTTGTCGTGCTTCGCTATCCTTATAGTTAAATATTTCCCCCCCTAACAGTCTAAATCTTTGCCAAGTCAGCCAGTTTCTCCAAGTTTACCTGAAGTGTAGGACAAGAGGAGCAATTGATTTCCATCCTTTTTTTAATGCATTTTGTGTTGGATGGCTGCTATCGTATCTTCTCCTGGTCTTCCTTTTTCAAGGCTGAAACTCATTCCTTTAACTTTTCCACATTGTGTGTGTTTTCTAAACTGCTTCTAATTATTATTATAGTTTTCCTCTGGACTGTTCATATCTTTTTTTTTAAGGTGCTCAAAGTTGAACACTGATCACCAAGTGTTGCATTGTAATTACTATCTGTCTCCCCTAATTATACATCTCAGAACAAGTTATGCCTTTTTTCTTTGGTAAAAAGATTGCATTGTTGACTGATGCTCAGTCTGAGGTTCAAACTCTACAGAGTAGAGCATACTTTCTATTCATCATTCAAGTTAATGAAAATATTGAAGAGAATCAGGCCTGGGACCAACCCTTGTGAGACCCTAATTGATGTACCATCCCAGTATGATGGCAACTGATTGGTAACTATTCTGACAGCAGTTTTTTCAGCTTGTTGTATACCCATCTAGTAGCAATTTAATTTTGTAAGTCTTTCAGAAAGCTTCCAAAAGTTAAGATATACTACATTATTGCTTCTCATCTGTAGTTGTTTTTTGGAAGAAGGAAGGAGTTGGTTTGAGGTGATTTGTGAAATCTGTATTGGTTATTTTTATTGCCTTCAAAACCTTTACATCAAGGATGTGCCACAGGTTGGCCATGTGACATAAGTGGCATGAGCAGCTTGTGTGTGTGGCATGAGCAGCTGGCCCCTGGCAGCATGCTGCCATCCTGCATGCAGATCCGGGGACTGCGCCCCCCGGGAGGAGTCTGGCACAGTCCTGCATCCCTTCCCGGGGGGCGCAGGCCCCTGGCTCTGCTTGCGGGATGACAGCAGGCTGCTGCTGCTGGCAAGTTTATATGAGTTTTTCTTTGAACAGTTTGAGGTGCAGTTTCCCAGAAACCACTACACCTATCTCCTTGAAACATTGCAGACTTCATACCCTCAGAAGGGGCTACCGTGTGTACAATTTTCATCTGAATCGGGCAAGAAATGACAAAGTTATAGGCATTTTTGTGATTGCCTATTATAGCCTATGGGCAAAATGTTGAAATGGCGAAAGAGTTTCAATGAAATGAAACGGAACAGTGTTTTGAAACAGCGAAACAAAATACTGTCCCTTTGAAACGGCAAAACGGAAGTCAAAATGAAACGGTGCTGTTTTGCATAGCCGTATTGAATAGTGTTGTAGTAATTTTTGTTCTTTCCTATTAGTTATTTGATTCTTTCTGTTTTTTTCCCTCTCCTAATGTAATAGAGAACCTGTTCTTGTTCCTGTTATGGGTTACAACTAGTAAGGGGAATTTTTTTCCTTAGTCTTTCTGATTCATAAATATTTGTGCTAGTCCTTTAGACTTATGCTGTACTTAGTTTTGAGTCATTGTTTCTATGTGGATGACTCTTTGATTTTCAGGTGATTAAAGAGTTCTCGCTGATGCAACCGTACTGGTTTCTTACAATGCTTATCTTTCTTTGTCATTTGAAGAGCATGCAGTTATGCTTTAAAGGTCGTTTTCTATTTCCGTAACTGCTTGTTCTCAAATTATCCTTTAGATCACCATCTATTTGACCAGGAAGGAGGATCTGGCTGTGGGGGACCCCTAGTGATTGTGAGGCCATTTTCCTCCCCTCTGTTGTCCCTTCATGCCTTTGGGCAGTGTTTCACTGGGCTGTGTTCACTGGCCCCTTGTACTCATTTGAGGGCCAGTGGGGACTAACTGATGTTTTGTCCTTGGTGTCCCCCTTGGAAGTGTTTGTTATTAGCCTTTGACCTGAATTCCCATCCCTTTTTTCAAATTTGTGGCCCCACAAAATTTAGTTGTGTCCCCTGTAGCCTTCCTAATTAAGGGAGGCTCAAGGTTTTCCTGGTTTTCCTAAAACCCACCATTCCAATGGCAAAGCAAATAGGCCCTTAGATTATGAGTCAGTCATGTGCAGCCCATGGGCCAGATCCAGCCAGCAAAAAGATGTTACCCAACCTACCAACCTGGGTTTGGTGGGGAGAAAATCTGTACCATCTGGCTGCTCCCCTAAGACTATGCTGTGTTAATTCAGTCAGCTGTTGCTAAAAGGTTGCTGACTCCTGCTTTAGAAAATCTCCCTGAGAGATCCTGCTTATGAGTTTGAGCGAAGAGTTGATTTTTCCATGAGTTTGCTGAAGCCCACATGCATGTCAGCATTTGAATCTTTTAGTTTTTCCTCTTTTTAGTTCTGCAGTTACATTATATAGAATTGTACATTTTAAATTTGTCATGGAGCACATTCAGGGAGAGGTGTTTCAATCATTTCTTTACATTGTTAATTCTGTGCTGCACAGAAGGTGGTTTATTAAGGTAAATTCTTCTGTTTTTTGTAGGATAATCACACATTAATTTCTTACATGTTAAAGGTATAAAAATGCTTTCAGGTGGAGGTAGGCAGGCAAGGTTCTTTGGGTAGATGTGATATCTTTTATTAGTCCAACTGAGTAGTTGGAAAAAAGTTCTTGGTGAGCTTCTGGGCACAGTCATCCTTCAGGTGAAGCTCGAATTTTCCTAGAAGGGTGAGGGATTAAAGTGATATTTGAAACAACTAAGTATGCATTTGAAAAGCTATGATTTTTTTATCCAAGTACATTAGAATTGTTTCATTTTAGAAAGATGATCAAAATAATTGACATCCTGACTTTCCAGTTCAAAAGACAAAAAGTATTATTTGCTGGCTTGGATGGGGAAGAGAACAGATTTTCTTGTTTTATGATTAGCCCATTTCTACACTATCACTCACGAAAAATTTGATAATGTTTTCATTTTGCTTTAGAAGAATTCTGTTTCCATTACTTTAGCATATGTACTCACTCATTTTACCAGCTCTTTAGAACAGTGGTCTCCAAACTTTTTTTGATTGCACACCCCTATCAGTAAAAAATTTTTGAGCATGCACCCCCAATATATGTATATTTATTTGACATACGGACCGAGTGAGGGCGCCAGTGTCAATCCGTATATTAAATATTAGTAAAGCTTAATTTCTTTCTTTCTTTTTTAGATAGAACTTCTATTTATATATATATTTTTTTTTAATATTTTCTTTCCGCACCCCAATGGATCGTCTTGCGCACCCCCCCTGGGGTATGTGCAACTTACTTTGGAGACCACTGCTTTAGAATATTGGCAGCTGGAGTTAAATTTTTGTACTTGTCTTTAGTGCTTAGTTATTGCTAATCAGCATATTGCTGCTTACACATTTACCTACTTGCAGAATGAGAAAACCACCACCAAGCACAGTGGTTCCCAAGCTATGATCTGTGAGCCCATAGCAAACACTGTGTGGACTGTACTGGGCCCTTGTGGTGCACATTAAAAGGGTGCATCGTTCTCTGTGATAAATGTTGGAGGTTGGTAATCCAGAATGTCTGGGAGGTACTGATTTAGAAAATTCAACACTGGTAAAGCTAGAAAATAAGATGAGTTAGGTTTCTGTATAAAGCTATCAGGTGCCCTGCCATCCTTCTAAAGATTTCTAGACTTAGAAAAATCAAGTCTTCTAAGAAATCACAGCTCCATTCAGTACCTCCTCTTCAGGGTGTAAAGACCTTTGTATCCACTCATTAGCCTTGCACCTTGCCCTCTAATCAGTGACTGTACCTGTTCTTTTTCTCATATCGATTTCTAGACATTTTTGTAACTTCTCTTTATTCTTCTTAGGAAGTTGTCACCTCACTTTATACCTCTTCAGAATATTTTTATTTCCAGTTTATAATGCAGACTGGTTGCAATTAAAAAAAATCAGGTATGTTAATTCTTGCAAATCAGTGTTTCAGTGAAGATCTAATGTTGTTTTTTTCCCCCTTTTGTTTGTAGTGTAGAGCCAGCTATTTTTTAGGCATAATAGCCTACATGCTCCCCAAGTCCTTTTTAGCATGGTTGCCATCTCAGGTCGTCTTCCCTCCATTCAAATTTTCCAAACAAAAATCCCCTTTCTGTACTTTTCATTCCTTTCCTCCCCATTCTGTCAGTTTTTTGTTTGTTTGGAACAGCTGCAGATTTTCCTCATCCTGCCATAGCAGCCTCTGGGCTTCAGTAGTAACCCAGCAATTCTCTTCTACGCACCTTACACTCCAGGTAGTATATTTTCCATATATAACATGCCACAAAATATAATATGCAACTTGTTTTTGAAAGGCAGATGAAAAAAATACTTATTTTCCAGAGTTATGGCTCTGTAGACAAGGGACAGAGCCTAATTTAAGCTCACCCACCCTTTCCTGTTTAACAAAAGCTGGAACCCTAGTTGCTGCTGGAGGCTTGTCTCCATAGGTGGATGATTTTGAAAAGAGCTCAGGATTCTTCAGGGCTGTAAACTAGAAGGAAATAGACTAGGAACAGCTAGCAGACATCAAATTGCTCTAAGAAAGCTTAGCTTGTTTGGTGGAACATCAGGAACTTTAAAAAGGAGAGGTGATCTTTAGCATCTTGGAGTGAAGAACAATGAGCCCTTAAATCAAATTGACTCAGCTGCTTGTATAGTAATGCCAAAGCTGCTGCAGTGTGGAGCAGGAATAAAAGCAGGGTGCTTCTATCTCTGGCAGAATGTATGCTTTCCTATTTAATACATGGACCCCAATTTTGGGGGTCTGATTTTTTTTGGCAGTGGGAGGATAGGTGCATGATAAGTATGAGAAATATGGTAATACCCTTGTCTGTGCCTCTACTCTTGTCACCCCAGGCAGTAGTAGTGGCACTGTCACCATTTCTGCTTCTTGCCACATAGGAGGAGCAGTTTCTTTCCTGATTTCCTCTTCCATTCTCTGGGAAAAAGGTGGAGGTGAGATGAGAAGCTGCAGACCTGTGAAAGCTGGAGGCTATAATTAGTATCTTGTAGTATTTATGCAGGTATTGTGCAATTATCCTAGAACATGGTGCATAATCTCTGAAATAACTGATTAGGTTGGGTTGCAGCTTCTGAGAGGATCTTAGTCTTTAGTTTGTTTTTGTAGTTGGTTCTGCCTAAAATAAGGGATTAAGCAAGAACAAGGAATTTTCTGTATGTTTTCTTTTGAGTATCTTGGAGACTTGCACAAGGGCATTGTGGTCAGGCTGGCATACAGAGGCAAAAGCATTCCTGAAGTGTCTGTAGCGGGTGAGTCACCAGAGTAGTGGAGACATACCCTGAGGCTCCTTTCATTTTACTCCATTTTAGTGAGTTAAGGACAGTAGGTACGTTCTGATGTATAGATAAGAGCTTGTCTGGCAAATCAAATGAAGGTGTGAAGTCATGCATATAAATTACATATGTAATGCACCCACATGGATGCTCTTGTTCAGACTTAAGCTCCACTTGTTCTTGTAAAGAAAACAGAAATTTGTTTAAACTCTGGGGGAAAAATGGATGATGCATAAAGCCCTCTGCTTCACTACGTTACAAGAATTAAAGCTTAAATGACTGTGGGTGTGCATAGCTTTTAGTAGAGAAGCAATGATTTTGTGGGTGATATCTTTTATTGGACCAACTGCATGGTTAGGATAAAGTTAGACAAACTTTCCAATGCAAGGCTTTCTTATTTTGTGCAGTGTTAATACCAACCTAATTAAAAGCTATGCAATAGCAGTTGGAAGGAAGTTTAATAGAGCACAGACTTCCATCTGTAAGATTTTATTTGATATGCTGTATTTACTCAAATCCAAGATGATTTTTTTCCCCATCGGCATAGGGGGAAAAAAGCCCTGCCTTGAATTTGGGTGCTGGCTCGGGGCAGGTGGCAGAGGACAAGCAGTAGTGGGGGCAGGCATGTGGGAAAACAGGCACAGGCTGTGGGAGGACAGGGATCATGGATCTGGCCACTCACACTTCTACTACAGCTGTAGAGGGAGGGGGCAAATTTAAGATGACCTTCCACTAATTAGATTATATACATGAAAAATTGTAACAAATTTTATAATTTTTCATGTATAGAATCTAATTACAGGGGGGGTTGTCTTAAATTTTAAGTCATCTTGCTTGGTTTTGGATAAATAAGGTACTTAAAGCAATTTTGTAACCTAATTTAGGTCCAAAATTAAAAAGTAGTATTCCAGGTTGGGGAGGGTTTTTTTTAAAACTCTGCTATCAGAAGAGTTAGATTCAGAGTTCTTTTTGTTCTCTTTGAATTTAGTACTCCCCTGTAGTATGGTGAATTCATTTAGGTGCTTTATCTGACCATCATCATCATCATCTTCCTTATCTTGACGCCTATAAAATGTGTTTAGGTTATATAGCATCCACTACTGTAGTATCACAGCATCTCATGGTCTTGTGTTATTTATTTTCACGAGTAAGTGCTCACAGTGTACTCTGTGATAAGTAAGGGAATGCTATTCCCATTTTACAGATTTGGGTTGAGAAGAGGGCAAGAGAGAGAGCCTGAGGGTTAAATCCACAAAATTGCACATTGTGATGCTGAGCCTAGGTTCTCTGCTGTCTGGTCAAGTCCTTGGACACCTATGCTTCCTTTTATCACGCACATTAACAGTTAGGATGTGCCTGTGTAGTACAGTGCAGTAACATGTAGGAATATGCAAACTAGCTTGGGTAGTGGGAGTGGTATAACTGCATTAGCGAAGCATTCTTTTTGGATTAGTAGCTCTTTTGAGAAGCAGGGTATATGAGCCGAGGTGAAGCACCATACACTATGCTGCTTCAAGTTCCCAAGCTAGCTTTGAACAGCACTGCGTTGTGCCACATTGGCATACCCTTAGGCATCGAAGAGTGGGAGTTGCAGAAGGCAGTATGCCAGAGTTGGGAGCTGCCTAAATTAGTTAGGAAATGCTATGAAGAAGAGTGGGACAAGCCCTTCCCCTAGGTAATTCAGGACTGGAGGGGTGGTACCGCCTCCACTCAGAAATCACTGCCAAGATCACCCTGTCAGATTTAGGCAATTAACTAAGATCAATTCTTTTTCACAAAAAATAAAAGGAAGAGGAGATGGTGGTGGTGGGCAGCCCACTTATGCCCAATAGCCCAGCAATTAGAACACCTGCCTCAGAAGTACAAGAACTGGTATGGGTGTTTTCTCTGCTTCATTAAGAGAAGGGATTGGAAATGAGGTCTTTAAGCTCCCAGATGCGTACTTTGGCTACTGAACTGTTTGGTGCAATGCTGCCAGCACCACCTCCTACCCCTAGGAATTCAATGTGATGTAGATGTGTTTTGAAAATACATGCTAGATTGAACTTCCAGGAGTGGGGAATGTTTAGTTTGATAATCTTCCCAGAGTTTAGGTACTAAGGTATTCATTGCCATGAGGATTTTTCTCATGCCCAGGAGTAGAAATTTAGGTTCATAGGGTGTTTGGCTGAGCAGCAGGTTGAAAGTTTTAGACTTTGGATGCTGTAGATTTTTTGGGTTTTTTTTAATGTTATAGCCTAAAATGTCCCTGCCACAGACTTACTTGACTGATCAGGGCCTTGTGACTGTAAGGCTATCTCTTCTGATTAGCTTATTCCACAGCTCCAATCTTTTAATAAAGAATGCCAGAGAGTGAAACTGATGGGTCTGTGTTCCTTGTCCAAGACAAATAAAATGTAGGAAAATAAGGAAAAATAAACAGTATAAACTGTACAAAATTATTGTAAAAAAAACCCAGTTGGTGCATAACATGGTGCTAGTTTCAGAGATGAGACAAAAATGAGCTCAGGGCTCCTTCAGTTTAGTATTGTATTTCAGAAGAAATGCTGTGGCTGAAGAAGGCTCAAGGAGAATTTGCGTCTCCTGCCACTCGGGATTGACAGCCATGAACCCTTTTTCACAGCTAGGCACTCAAGTGGCTGGGCAAACTCTTTCTCTCTGTCTTGGGGGAAGGGGAAGGCGCAGGTTCCTCTGGGAATTCAGTCTTTTTTCCCTGACTCAACTTGCTGTATCACCCTGTAAAATTGCTCCATTTATTAATTTTTCCCTTTTTTATAAAATAGGGTTAATTTTTTTTCTCATTGGGTATTTTAAAAAATAACTACCTGATTGGTACAAATGTGTGACTCACTATATAATCTTGCCAGCATTGTTCTATGCTGCTTCATTCTTCCCAGCACAAAATAATAGTAGCAAAAACCTGCAGAAACCTTGCTCTTTTCTCAGAAAAGAACGTTTGGACTTAGAAAAGAAAGTTTGGGCGCTGCAGGCTGCCATGTATACTTTGTGTGATCCTGTCTGAATCCGTGATCATTTTTTCTGCTATTTTAAGATAGTTCATGAATTCGGCCATTTTAAGTCGTACTGAAATCATTGTCTTTGATATTTAAATTGAAGTGGATCCCTTCCTGAAGTCTTCTTTAAAGACGTCCTAGTAGCTTTGGTCTTCCCCTAGTTTCTCCTTTATACTATTAGCTTTTGAACATAACAACTAAACATTAAAAATGTTTTTCTTAATTTTTAACATATTCCCTTATTTATGAAATAGTAACTGAATTATAGAAATACGTATTTCTTCACAGGAAGCATGGTTTTATCTTTAATGTTGGTGCAGTCACAGACTTTAAATGGTTTTAGGGAGTGTTTTTTTTGTGTTGAACACTAGTTCTTTGGTTGCCCTCCACTACTGATACATTTTGCGGAGGTGGGAGCTGTGTGGAAAACCCCTTTTTGTCAGTAGGTCATAGCTGATTATTTGAGAGTTGGAAAATTAAAGAAGGCAGTAAGCTGATTTGTAGCAGGGTGTTCATCCTCTTTCCATCCTTATTGGTTGGAATATATTTGAAAGTTAGTTTTGACTTGGTCCTTTCCATTTCTGCTGATATTGACAGGGACCTCTTCACTGGTTAAACTAAAATATTGCATATATCAACAGTGAAATATTTGATAGATTCATTATGTGGATTTAGAAAATTGCTAGGGTTAATGTTTGAGCTAACTAGATGTCTGGCATGTTTTAGATGAGTCTGTTTCCAAAATATGTGCCAGGGTCTGATTATTTGAGACAGAGAGGTTTTGGGGGAGCTGCCTCTGTTGGGAAGCTGATGCACAAAGCTGTGTTTGGTTCCATCTGCTGGGCCTGTTCTCAGGTTTCCTGGATTTCAGTAAACTGCAGTGCTGTTTTCTCCTTCGGTATCTCTCATGCATCTTGTGTTTGGGCTCCCTTTTTATCCTACCAAAGGAAAAGAGTCCCAAAACTTATCGAAGGCACCTAGGACAAGTGCTGATACCCCGCTGCTTTAAAACCCATCCTTTCCTATGACTCCAGCTGTGTGAATGTTCTGGGATATAGTTGACAATTCCGGAACATACGATAGGCATAGCATGTGTTTTATACTCATTGTGCAAGGCTGTGTGCAGGGCTTCAAAACATCATTGCACTTTAGCATCATAGGAAAGTAGGGCTGGAAGAGACCTCACAAGGTCATCTAGTCTAGCTCCCTGCTGAGGGTAGGATTATCCCTTACTAAGCCATCTCAGCCAAGTGTCTGTCCAGCCTTTTTCTAAACATTTTCAAGGATGGAGATTCCACAGTTTTTCTAGGTAGCCTGTTCCAATGCCTGACCATCCTCATAATCAGAAAGACTTCTTCCTAATCTCTCACCTAAATTTCTCCTGTTGCGGTTTGAGGCCATTCCTCCCAGTCCTGTCCTCTACAGCCACAGAGAAACCCCATGTCCTTCCTTTCTATAAAAACACAATAGAGAACAAATCATACAGAAAACAAGTATCCTGAACATAGTGCCTTTACATCTGGCTTGTCCATACGTTGGGAATCCAGAGGGATTTGTGTTCAGTGTGGCAGACTTCTTCTGTGTATGTTGTCCTTCATCTTGAACTGGTGAAAAATGACATGAAGAATAAAGCAGTCTGTCCCGTAATCTTTAATTCCCTTCTGTTATGCTACTGTCCTCAACAGCTGTAACAGCTAATCATACACCCCTGCCAAAGGACCTCATTGCTTCTAAGCTTCGGCTAGCCTGCTTGGCATACCGCTTGGTGGTTAAAGTTAAGCATTCTCAGTCATCCCTGGTCTTGTGGGTGCCTATGCGAGTCCTTGAATCAAAAGGTCTTCCTTTGTGATGCAGCTTTTTTGATAGCAACAGCTTTGTAAAACTACTAAGCATTTATAAGGTGTATATAGACATAGTGTCCAAATTGCAGGTAGTTTTAATACCAAAAGCCTCTATAGTCCCTACTTAACGAGGTCAGGAGGTAGAAAGATGAAATAGAAATGGACCTGGTACAGAAGAGTCCCCCAAATTGCTGTCTGCACCCAGCAACTCTTTAGCTTTCTTCTGAACACTCTGAAAGCTCCAAGACTAAACATAAGAATTAAGGCAAAAAACAAAACAAAACTGGGCCTTGGGGAAAAGCAGGCTTCTTAGGCAAAGGGGAATTTAGAAAAAAATATCTCTTTACAGACTGACTTTTGTGGGTTAGTGCTTGAAGCAATAGACGGGGTTGTTAGACTGTCCCATAGTTGGGGTAAAATTCAGGTCTTGAGGCTAATCTTTTCAAAAGAAGTACTATAGTAGAATACATGCATATATGTTAAGTCCAGTTCCCTGAATTTGTAAGTAGTCATTTTTCCAAGGATTTCTTTAATCTTTACTTCCAGCAAAATTGCCACTTCAAGCTTTCTTACCCAAGAGCATGAAGGGAAGATGGATCTCGCTAGTTTCTGCATTGAAATGGTTACTGAAGGAAAAAGTTATGAGCCAAACACTTTCTCTTATTTGTATTTGTAGATTCCAGCACGTAACTGAGAAAATAAATCAAATTTGGGTCTACAAAATATCATATTTAGTCAGATAGATAAGATGACCCCCCCAATAGTTAGATTCTATAGATGGAAAATTGATATATTTGTTATAATTTTCCAGCTGCAGAGTCTACGTATTGGAGAGTTGTCTTGAATTCCTTCCTCATGCTATAGCAGGGAAAGCAGTAGCTGGGGGGAAGATGGGGTGAGGTGGCCCCCTTGCCCTCTGCCCTGCCCACTTCTTCTGCCTTCAGCATTGCTGCCCCCAGTCTTAGCCTCCCCCCCCCCCCCCCCCT
>NW_017729033.1:37155932-37158476 GCF_001723915.1 Gavialis gangeticus | reverse complement strand
GGAAAATTGATATATTTGTTATAATTTTCCAGCTGCAGAGTCTACGTATTGGAGAGTTGTCTTGAATTCCTTCCTCATGCTATAGCAGGGAAAGCAGTAGCTGGGGGGAAGATGGGGTGAGGTGGCCCCCTTGCCCTCTGCCCTGCCCACTTCTTCTGCCTTCAGCATTGCTGCCCCCAGTCTTAGCCTCCCCCCCCCCCCACTCCTGCTCCACAGTTTCTGCCTCTTCTTTTTGCTCCTCCCAGTCTCTTCCCCTCCCTCTCCCACCTTACTATCAGATGCCACGGAGGCTGCTCTGTCCTGGAGCACAGCATGTGGAAGCTCAGTCCTTGCCTGGTCATGTAGCACTGTCGGTGCTGCTGATTGGCTGGGAAGGGGAGGGTGTTTTCAAGCACTCTGTCTGAGAGAGACCCCAGCCCAAGCCAGAGCTGAGCTCCACCTGACTGTAAAGAGTGGAGGGGGAGGAGGAGGAGGGGCAGGGCAGAAGCTGCAGAGGGTAAGTGAAGGTAGGGCCGGCAAGAGGCTGCTGTGAGTGTGACTCTGGCCCTGCCCTGGGCTCACGGCCAGTCAGAGCCATACCAGCCACCTGCTCCCCTTTCCACTTTCTTTGCAAATATAAAAGGAAGGGCTTGTCCCCCATGTTGACTGAGGGCAGGGGAATCTCATCTTATATTCAAGTAAATATGGTACTTTTACTTTCAATCAGCTTGTCTAAAAGATATTAATAGTAGTAGTTTAATGTTATCCAATATTTGCTTCTATTGAGGTTGGGGAAACATTTTTTGCCTTAGCAAATGACAGAATTGTGCTTGAGTGCAAAGTACAGCTTATAACGTACTGTAGGCTGTGCTGATCTGGAGTTGCGTAAGTACTTGGCAGCTACTCAGCATGTGTCACTTGTATCCCTAGTGGCAGTCAAGAAAATAACAACACTGCAACAAAAATAATCACAATCTGTGGCCTTCTTGCTGGCTAGTAGATATCTGTATATTTCCATTGGTTGATGGAACAGAAAACAAACTTTTTCTACCCATTTCCTGGTAACCCCAAGGCTAGGAGAGGCAAAGTCTCATCTTATCTGCCTTTCCCATTTTCTCTTGGCTTCTGTGAAAATCTGTCCACATCCTTTCTATTACTCATGCAGTGTAGTTCCTTGTGAATAACTCTGCTGCCTCTGCAAATACTTATAGCTTTCCAAGTGAATGCCGGAACGGCATTGGCTTGTTTCTTGGTAATTCCACTACTTCCTGCAAGGTTTTGAGTAATAGGAGTTATACCGACCAGTCTGCTGGTTTCACTCTGGGCTGCTTTGGAAAACCCTGAAGAGCAGCCTAATCACCAGGGATCCTGGTTTTCTCTGTTAAAATAAAATAAATCCCCAATTTTTGGATTTAAAAAAGTAATTATGGAAAAATGTGGATTTTGGGTAATTCTTTTAAATCCAAAAGTTGGGGATTTTTTATCAGAGAAAACCAGTCACCCTGCTAATCAGTGGAAAATACTGATTTGCTTTAAATTTTGTTTGTTTTTGTAAAAAGACTTAAATGCTTAATAAAAATAAAGGAAAGCTTAAATTGGGGAAAAAAGGTTGCTTAGGTTTAACAATTGCTAGGGAAAGTTTCAATTTGCTACTGGTTAGTACTTTTTCACTCTAGTACTTTTTTCAACAAGAAAGACTTATGTGATTGGCAAATTGAAAGCTTTCCCTAGCAATTGTTAAATCTAAGCAACCTTTTCCCCCCAGTTTAAGCTTTCATTTACTTCTGTTAAACATTTCTAGTCTTTTTACAACACAGACAAGTTTTTTGCATGTTTAAATTTACAGTTATTAAAAAGTAATTAGCATACTGGTATTTCTTGCTTGCACTGGGTATGGGTGGGTAGGTTCATGCCAATCCGGTACTTTTTGCCTCAGTCTTCTCTCAGGAGTCCAGCCAGTGGGCTGCTTCCTGGTCTGGACTCTTCTAGGCTGCAAGCAGAGTCATTTGGCAAGTAGAGTAGGGCATGGGCAGGAGCTGTTGGAAGCTGTGGGATTGGGGCTGTGTGTGTCCTCTGCCTGGCCTCACTCTTGGGAGTCATGGGATGGTGGTGGGGTGAGGTGTGTGTATGTGGTGTGTCCTGCCTGGCTCTGTTTTTGGGAGTTGTGGGGGTTGGAGAGAGAGGAGAGAGAGAGTGTGTGTGGGTATGCGCGTGCACGCGCGCTATCTTGCCTGCCCCCCACATCCCCCCCATCCCAGATATCCCTCAAATGGTTACTCTAGATATAAGTAGCTAATCAGAGGCAGAACTACCCTGTGAGTAACAAAGTGTAATGGGTATTAATGGCTAAATACAGGTATTCAGGAAGCCCATGGCAGAAGCGTTCGAACTTTCAACCTTTACTGTAAGCACCCCTGTTTAGGTCAGGAAGTAGCAGAACGTGTGAATCCTTGGTGGGGGCAGGTGGAGGCCCAGAGCCCGCCAACAGGTAGAGGGGGTCTTGCACACCTCCTAGCATACCCTACAGGTTCCCTGGG
This sequence comes from Gavialis gangeticus, assembly GCF_001723915.1. Classification (NCBI taxonomy): domain Eukaryota; kingdom Metazoa; phylum Chordata; order Crocodylia; family Gavialidae; genus Gavialis; species Gavialis gangeticus. The sequence continues at coordinate 37,155,960 of NW_017729033.1, read as the reverse complement.
CTGCTGAAGACTCCCAAGTGGAGCCAAA
>NW_017729033.1:37153965-37155921 GCF_001723915.1 Gavialis gangeticus | reverse complement strand
CTGTTTTTGGGAGTTGTGGGGGTTGGAGAGAGAGGAGAGAGAGAGTGTGTGTGGGTATGCGCGTGCACGCGCGCTATCTTGCCTGCCCCCCACATCCCCCCCATCCCAGATATCCCTCAAATGGTTACTCTAGATATAAGTAGCTAATCAGAGGCAGAACTACCCTGTGAGTAACAAAGTGTAATGGGTATTAATGGCTAAATACAGGTATTCAGGAAGCCCATGGCAGAAGCGTTCGAACTTTCAACCTTTACTGTAAGCACCCCTGTTTAGGTCAGGAAGTAGCAGAACGTGTGAATCCTTGGTGGGGGCAGGTGGAGGCCCAGAGCCCGCCAACAGGTAGAGGGGGTCTTGCACACCTCCTAGCATACCCTACAGGTTCCCTGGGCTGCTGAAGACTCCCAAGTGGAGCCAAATTGTCAAGCCACCCCTGATTGACTGGCGGGGACATCATGGCTGCCCACCTGGACCTGATGCGGCAGCACCTTATCATGGCTTGTGACCTTGTGGCCACAGCCAGCTGTCCTGTGTGTGCCCATCCACTATGCCCTCTGCCCACCAGGTGTGCGTCTGCCCTGTTCTTGGCGAGGAAACGGGACAGGTCCTTGTAGAATGGCATGCTCTGCCATGGCCCACAGACCACTCTCTAGCATTAAGCATGCGGTAATAATGCCTCCTCATCAACATGAGCCTTAGCCAGGCACCTCTCCCAGTCTCCGTTGTGACCCCTCGGCTGCATCTCTTGGACGATATGCTTGAAGACATCTTTGATTTGATGCCTTATCTGGAGCTGGTGCTGGATGTGTTCCTTGCTCCAAATGCTGTGAGGTTCTTTATTTTCCTGAACTGCACTTGTGTGTGGCAGTTTGGCTATTGGGGTGTTTGGCTGTTGGGGGTTGGATGGGACAGGTTTGTTTATGGTCTGTGGTGGTGTCTGTTGGGGTCTTGGTGCCTGTGGGTGCGTAAATTTCAACCCCAAATTGTACTGGCCAAACTTTACTAGATTTCATTTTTACACCTTCATCTTTTCTTTCCCCATCTTTTACTGGCACTGTGCAAGGCCCTGTTTGGAGGAGATTTCAATATAAATATAGATGTCGCAAGTGAAGAGGCACAAGGCAACACACTGTCAAGTGGTTGTTTTGTGTTACTATGGATTCATTTTGAAAAGGAAGGGAGATTATGAAAGGGAGTATGAGACAAAGATAAGGAGAGATCATCTCCTCTAATTGCTTTGCATCCAGAGCTATAACGTTTTAAGAGCAGACATAAGCAGAACTATTCTAGTGTTGGAACCAAAACCAGGTGCCAGGTGCACATACAAGACCAATGCAAACATGCCCCTACGCATCTGAATTGACATTTAATATTTAAGGCTTTATGCCTTCTTACGTGAAGGTGATTTTTGAATTAAATGGACAAGTCCAGAGAGTTTTTGGTTCAGAACTGAGAACTAGCTTAAGTTTCAGACAAACACAAGCTTGGTTAGAGCAAGACACTGTTTGCATCAGGTCATTACAAAATATTTCTGAGCATAAGCAGCTGCTTACTGCATCGGCTGCATGTGAAATCACTTTGGAGAATGCTAGGAGAGTCGATATTATGGATTGTAGATACTGAAAACGAGAAATAAAGTTTACTTTTTGGTTATTTTCCCCACACAAAATCCTTCAGATGAAGGAGACGGAATGCTATTAAAATATTTCAGGCAATATTTTGCTTCCTAATTTACACCCACAGGCATAACTGGCTCTTTATTTTTATTTTCTTTACAGGTGTATAGAGCTCAGCATCTTCACCTGATAAACCTTAGTTAGCCTCCTGGATGAGCAGCGGCTTTGTCCCATGCTGGGCAAACAGCGGCAGGGCATGGTGGGGTGTGTGCCCCCAGAACAGGGCAGGTGGGGCTGGGGCTGCACTGGGCTGTACTCGGGGTGGGCAGTGGAGGCTATAGGG
>NW_017729033.1:37150368-37153865 GCF_001723915.1 Gavialis gangeticus | reverse complement strand
AAAACCAGGTGCCAGGTGCACATACAAGACCAATGCAAACATGCCCCTACGCATCTGAATTGACATTTAATATTTAAGGCTTTATGCCTTCTTACGTGAAGGTGATTTTTGAATTAAATGGACAAGTCCAGAGAGTTTTTGGTTCAGAACTGAGAACTAGCTTAAGTTTCAGACAAACACAAGCTTGGTTAGAGCAAGACACTGTTTGCATCAGGTCATTACAAAATATTTCTGAGCATAAGCAGCTGCTTACTGCATCGGCTGCATGTGAAATCACTTTGGAGAATGCTAGGAGAGTCGATATTATGGATTGTAGATACTGAAAACGAGAAATAAAGTTTACTTTTTGGTTATTTTCCCCACACAAAATCCTTCAGATGAAGGAGACGGAATGCTATTAAAATATTTCAGGCAATATTTTGCTTCCTAATTTACACCCACAGGCATAACTGGCTCTTTATTTTTATTTTCTTTACAGGTGTATAGAGCTCAGCATCTTCACCTGATAAACCTTAGTTAGCCTCCTGGATGAGCAGCGGCTTTGTCCCATGCTGGGCAAACAGCGGCAGGGCATGGTGGGGTGTGTGCCCCCAGAACAGGGCAGGTGGGGCTGGGGCTGCACTGGGCTGTACTCGGGGTGGGCAGTGGAGGCTATAGGGGGGCTGCAGCGAATTTTAGGGTGGCTGCAGCCCCCCACATAGCCCACGTTCTGCTGCCCACCCCAGTCGGGGAGCACATGCTTCCCCCCCCCAATGCCCTGCCTACGCTCTGGGCGGAGGGGTATGGGATTAAGCCACTGTTCATTTGGGAGGCCGGGGTGGCTCCCACTGCTGTGTGCCGCTTGTCCAGAGGCAGCGCAGTGGCTCCATTCTGTCCTGGCTGGGTGAGCAGCAGGAGGGCATAGACCCTGCTCCCAGTGCTTTCTGCTGCCTGTCCGGAGTGCAGCCCAGTGCAGGTCTGGCCCCACCTGCCCCACACAGATCCAGAGGGACACCAACCCCACCCCCATGCCTTCCCGGACAGGTGGTGGGAGCAGTGGTGAGAGCCCCAGGATGTGCCACTCCCAGACCAGTGGCAGGAGGCTCCTTGCACCCCCCTACCCGGGCTGGCCAGCTTTTGCCGCAACCCCTGTCCCAGCCCCAGCTCTAGCCCCAGTGCCTCCCTTGCTGTGGAAGTATTGATCTGCCCCCTCCCACCTCTTCCTTCCCCCCCACCACAGGGGACTTATCAGCTGGAGGCAGCTGTGTCCAGCATTATTAAGTCAAAACCTTGAAACAGGGTGTAAATTTATAAAGGTCATAAATGCTGTTTGTCGTAACTCAAAATCGTAAGTTAGGGACTGCCTGTAAAAAGACCCAGTCCTGCTCCACTTGAAACCAAGGGAAAATTACTCCAATTTCAGATTGAAGTGTTACTGCATTTCAGAAACTTGCATGTGCTTGAAGGACTGTGACTTAGATATTTTGCTTGAAGTGTGAAACACTCAAAAACATTATATTGCTAAAATGTCAGCCAAACTTTTCTGTATAAACTGAAATGATTTAGCTTCCTAAGTATATGTATCTATGTATTAGTTTAGAAAAGTAGTGCTCAATCTTTTTAGACTCAAGGCATCCCTCAGAAAATGCCAGCTCTTAGCTTTCACTCATTTTTGGACTACAGAAAAATAGTAAAGCAATTCTTCTGGTGCAAAAAACTCAGACTGTAGTGCGTCAGAATGGTTTTGATACTTTGGAATCAGGTTTGAAATCCCATGGTTTACTTTGTGAATTGTGTGCAAGTGTTTTCTCACCTAACAGTGGTAATATTGTGTGGCACCCTTAAAAGAAACCTGTGGTACCGTGGTTGACACTGGCACATTTTAAACCAATGATTTGCATGTTATCTGTTAAACTTGAGAAATGGTGAGTAAGGCACAATGCTTATGAAAAATGGGAGTTGTGTGCTTTTCTAGTATTTACCTTGACTTGGTGGGATAATAGAAGTCAGTTTTCCATCTGAATTTTTCTTTCTATTCCAGCTTTCAAAGACCAACTTCTCCAATAACAATGATTTCCGGGCTCTTCTGTTATCACTCTATGTCACATTCAAGGAATTTAAAATGCATGAGCAGATTGAAAATGAATACATCATTGGCTTACTTCAGCAGCGCAGTCGGACGGTGTATAATGTGCACTCGGACAACAAGCTCTCAGAGATGCTTAGTCTCTTTGAGAAAGGTTTGAAAAATGTAAAAGTAAGTTTCTAAAATAGGCTGACAAATATTTGTAAGGCCTTTAATTATGTATTAAGGAAAACTTGTCAAGATTATATATTAATCTGCTGGGTTTTTTCTAAAGTTTCTCATCAAACAAATGAAGAACAACAGTAACTCAGGCTTTCTTGATATGTTAGCAAATACTTTCCATTTTCCCTAAGTAGAAACCACAATGCTTATTTCATTTAGCAAAGTTACAAATTATCAAGTAAGAATCCTGTTCAGATGTATATTTTGAATTTTTTTCAGAAAAGTCTGTTATAAATTGCGCTCAGCTTGTGAAATTAGCAACTGGCCCGGGGCTTTGCCCGCGGAATGAGCCGGCTGCCTCCTTAAGTCCCTGTTATAAATAGGGACCTACCTAAATTACTATTTCACAATTTTTGTGGAAACAATGATTTTTTGGGCAGGTTCCATGAAAGAGCACAGGCTCCATGCTTTTGGTGTGCTCCCCCCGCAATAAATAAACATACTGGCAATCAGAAAACCATGCAGAAAGCCCTGTAGTCTTTGAGCACAGTGGGGGGAAAGGCAGAGGGTGCCTGGTAGCAGGCAAGGAGTGAGGAGCAGGCACGTAAGAGTAGACTGCTGCTGTAGTACCTGGGCAGACTCCTGCTGAGAAGAGGCTGGAGAGCGGTGGGGCAGGCTGGGCACTGTGTATCTGTCTGTGTGTGTGCCTGTTCTTGGCCCTGCCTCCCCAGCTCTAAGCCTGCAGGATGCTAGCCAGCTAAGCCCTCTGTTGCAAACTTGGGCAGGGGTCAGCAGGCAGAGTGAGTTGCTGGCTGCAAGGAGCAGTAGTGGCTGGAGGTTTCCTTGCTGGGGTGGGGCGGGGAGCAGCAACTGCTGCAGCACAAAAGGAAGTGGGTGCTGGGCTGGGGCCAGGCAGCAGGATGACAGCCTGGTAGCACAGCAATGTTCCTCACACCTTCTGTGTGCTCTGGCCCTGCTGTGAGCAACTCCACTCCCTCCCCACCTTGCCCTGCTCCTCTCCTCCATGCTTCCCCTCCCTGCTCCCACCCCTGCTCTAAGACGCCAGGGCTTTTCTCCTTGTTTGTATGCTTGGGGTTTTATTTTTGGGGGGCAGGCAAATTGCAGCGAGCCACCACTTGGGGATGACCTGAAACCATGGCTTAATTACCCTGATTAAGTTGGGAGAAGCCATTAATCCATGCTTAATAATGTGTGGGTTAAAGATTTCCTAGGCTTCCATAGTTTTGGCCTATCTGACAATCTGCGGGGG
>NW_017729033.1:37137560-37150259 GCF_001723915.1 Gavialis gangeticus | reverse complement strand
TTCATTAGTTTTGGCCCCCCTGACAACTGGGGGGGGGGGGGGGGGCAGGACTGTTGTGGCCCATTGGCCAATCATAGGGGTGTGTGTGGGCGGGGCGCGGAGTGGGGGTGCCATGCTCAGCCCATGAAATTAGTGGCCAACCCCAGGCGCTGCCTGCAAAATTAGCCCGCCACCTCCAAGTTTGGTAGACCCCTAATTATAAGAAATACTCCAAAGGCTTTTCTAAATCTCATACATTAAGTAGAAATGTGTGAGGTAAGATTAATTTAGCATTGTATTAAATGGTGGAACTTCCATTGATTTCTGTTGGCCAAGACTATGAGTTGTTTTACTAACATGCTAAGAAAGCTTACAGATTTTTTATTTTCTGAAGTGTACTTTCACATAATTTCATAGGTGAAAGGAATCGCTGTGTGTGAAGAACTGCTGCCTTGATAATTTTTCTTGCATTTGACCTATTAATAAGCCATTTCACTAAGGCCTGTTCCAAACTTTTCATATTTTTCAGTAGCAGTAAGTGATTGCCATCCTAATTTTCTTTCCCAAACAGCTTTCAACAAAATATAAATTGCTCCTGCTTACTAGGCCTCAGTTAGTTCCCCTAGACCAGGGCTGTCCAGTTTTAATCAGGCAGGGGCCACATACCACAGGCCCCAGGGCTGCTCGCTGTGTGGGTGCCCACGCCTCTCCCTGCTGCATTGTGCACTGCCCTGCCCCATCCCCAGCGGTAGGACGGGGAGCCTGGAGACACTGGCTGCTGTTGTGGCTCGAGTGATATGGTGGCGGGGGATGGCTAGGCAGGAGTCCTGGTTAAGCCACAACTTAACCTGCTGAAGGCTGTATACAGCTGGTGGGTCACCAGTTGGACAGACTATTTCCTCTCAGTCCTCTTTTTTTGGCTATACCTTGGTGAAAAGTGAGGATTTTTTGAACAAGACAACTCTAGGTCTAGAGGTGTCATACTTCAGGAATGCCTTTCCCAGATCACTTCAGATTTTTTTTACTTATAAAATATATTGTGATTTGTCTGCTGGTGCATACTGTTGACATGGAGTGCATTAGGATTTTTATACAATTGGTCCTGTAGTGGAAATTCAGCTCCCTGATAGTGTTGAACCTGGTATAAGGCTGGCTCATCCTTTGCTTCTGAGTTTTACCCAAATAATAGGAAACACAGGCCACGCACATATAACGTACATATTTTGTTTTGAAAACTTTTTAGAAGCTACAACAAAACCTTTAAATTATACATATTGCTAACGTAAGAAAACTAGAGGGAGATACAGCCACAGTCTTGGTAATTTTTTTCCAGGCTTTAGTTGTTTAAATGGGTTGGATTTAACTTACATTTTTCCCACCATATTGTTGATTTTGATTCATTCCGTTTGTTTCTAGAAATCTATTTTAGGAAAACGTACAGATTGACTTCAACTTGATTCCTTTCTGTACCAGTTTTTATGTAGCTGATATTGACTGTAATGAACGTGCATTAGTAACTCTTATTTTGGTACAGTCTGACCAGTCTACTTATTGCATGTTCTGGGTCAACATAATAAGGCTATTTAGTTTCATCCCTTATTGTCACTTCCAGCAGAGGAAAGAAAAACACTAAGCTGTCAGAAAGCTCCTGATGACATCAGGTGTTTTCTTTTTTCCTGCAACTACTACAAAATTTACTGTACGAACTTGCATAAACTTCCGTCTTTTGCAATTTCTGGACAGACTCCAGGGCCAGTTTCTCATTGCAGTAATAATAAAAAAAGAGTAAAGCATTCATAGTTGAAGAAAGTAGGCAGCAAATGATCCATGACATTAAAGTAAGTTGAATGTTTTAAAATTTTGACTGTTTTAAAGTAAGTTTCTGTAGCACATTTAACTTAGAAACTGTCAATTGTGATTTCACTTGTCAACATTTTACTATCAAAGTTTAACATAAAATATATAATATTAAAAGAGAACTAAGCCAACATAACTTCATCAAAGTTTCCTATACAAATGATGGAAATTATTTAGATTGCTTTAAACGTTTTTGGTCATGTTGTTATAGACTGGTAAGTTTCAGTTTTAATACTCTAAGTTACAACTTTGCATATCATTAAAACTTGATAATTCGCATACGATTGCAAGGTATCCTACAATTAGGAAGTGATGTTGTACGTACTAATTTGACTAGTGACAGAAATGAGGAAATAAGATAGAAGTAATAAATACTGATCATAATTTTTTTAAATTGAGAAATGTAGTTTATTTTGGTACTTTCTGATACTTCATGCTATAATTTACTAAAACACACACACATGTAATATGACATGTTTTAAGGAACTACTTATAATATTTTTGAGAATCTGTTTGTGACTTCTTCATGGTTTGTAGACCTAGCAAGGTTTGGAATAGAAAGGTTCTATTGTATCTGGACATGATGCAATCTCAATTGTAATAGAAGAAACAAGCTAGACTACACAAATTGTAACAGAATGAATGTGTTACAAGAATGAATATGCTAATGATTGTCTTACGAAAGATTTTTAAATAGCTTTTAAAATATAGTCTAACTATTCAGAATCTTCTTACCAAAGGCTAAAGCATGAATTGTGGGAGAAAAGGTAAATTATTTAAATTTTTCTGGAGTGTAGAGAAGCTTACTATTTAAAGATTTGCTTTCCTTTTCAGAATGAATATGAACAGTTAAACTATGAGAAACAGCTAAAAGAAAGGCTGGAAGCCTTTACCAGGGATTTTCTTCCTCACATGAAAGAGGAAGAGGAGGTAGGTGGACCTTGCCTTAAAAATGATGCTAAATTCTCTTATTTGGGGAGTTGAAAAGGCTGAATATGATCAAAGAGATCAAAGATACCAGAAGGAAAGACATGGTAGACTGATGATTCTCAGTTTTGTTAATAGGTTGCTTTGTGCCCATAGCAACCGTGGGAGAATGGAAAGGAGAGCATGGAAGGTAAACTGCCTACATTCTTAGCTATGGTTGAGATATGACACATACAGAAACAACAGTGACATTAAAATGACAAGGTGAAATCCTGGGCTCATCGAAGTCAATGCCAAAACTCCTGGATTCAGAATTTCTGAGTTCTCTTACAGCAGATGTTGCATATAGTAGTCTTTTGACTTTACTTCAAAATACAGCCACAGTGCAGTCAACCAGATGTTGCACATTATCACGTAGTATGACATTAATCAGAAAGCAAGAAAATCCCTGGCATCTCTGTCTCTGTCCAGATTGAATTAAAATCAACAAATTTCAGTTTACGGTACAGGAGCTTTGTTAACAAAGCTCCATTTTAAAATAGTGTCTCTTTTTTGTATTGTATTTTCAGTTACGTTTTGAGAGTTTGCCAGTCAGCTGCATGCTTTCGTACCTGCACACAGGTTTTGCCTGCTTAGAATGGCATTTCAGCCTTTTATTGTGTTGTGATCTTGGGTGCTACAATATTATTAGCTATCATCCGTTGGGGTAAAAACTGTTACCATGGTGAAGGTGTAAATAATTATCCTTGTAATTTTAATTATATATTAACCAGAATCCAAGTAGTTCTGGCCTGGCACCTCCCTTTTCAGTAAGGGTTCCATCAGTGGTAGAGATTTTGTAATACATTTGGATGTGAAATGAAGAATAAATAACATCTGTGATAAAAGCTGAAGGCATATTTCACTTTAATTTTGTGGCTGATTGGTTATGCAGGTGATATCTTAATGTTGCTCGCTAACAGAAGATGGAATTTAAAAATGTTTGAGTAGTTTCATTAATTCAGAGCTTCTGTATAATGTTATATAAAGAGTCAGTAATATGAAGGACTGTTTTAATTTGGCTTCATCACTGTTTTGTTTAGGAATGCCTCCTTGTGACAAAGTATTTAGCAGAATTCATAAATTTGTTGGAATCTGACAGGGTAATGAGCTTTCCTGCTCCAGCCTCAAACTTGCAAACTTTTGGCTGTCAACTGTGCTCCTTAACGCCTGCACCACCCCAGCCTCCCATTAAGAAATATTTGATGACCTTAAGTGAAGAGAGAATATTTTGAGCAACATGTTTTTCATATATTATTCATAAAATATCTTACATGATATCTATCATACATTGTAAATTAATTTCTAAAGGAGACCATAAAATTAGCCAGAGATCTGCAAACACTTAAAACAAACTATACCAAATGATAAAGAGAATGTAAATAGGGATTTATTATTTATCATCTCTCTCAATACAGGAACCAGGGGGCACAGAATGAAACTAGTAGATAGTAAGTTGAACAAAAGGAAGTTATTTTGTACACAGTATAATTAGTGTGAAACTCATTGCCATCAGATGTTGTGGAAGCTGACAGTTGAGCCAGGGACTAGACAGATTCTTGGAGGAAAGGGGCATCAGTACCTGTTGAGCTGGGAGTTAGGGGTGCAGCTTCTGGATCTGAACTTCCTAGATCTTAAATCAGAGGTGGAAAATTGTTTTGGGCAGAGGGCCGCTTACTGAGTTTTGGCAAGCCATTGAGGGCCACATGACATGCAGCCAGGAGCAGATAAATATTAATTTTCTAAATTTTTTAGGGGCCCTGTGGGCCGCATAGAATGGCCTGGTGGGCCGGGTCTGGCCCCTGGGCCACATTTTGCCCAGCCCTGTCTTAAATGCTGGAGATTGCAAGTGAGAGAGGAACAGTGCAAAAAACCCTGATCATACCCAGTTCCCTCTCTTTCAGCATCCACTTTCTGCCCCTGAGAGACGCAGGATACTGGGCTAGGTGGTTTGATCCAGTAAATGACAGTTTTTATGTACTCAGAAAAATGACTGTAAAGCAATGTCTTAAGAATCAAACAACCACTCCCAAACTACCTCTTACACATACGTATACTTTACAGTCTGGTTTTACCAGTTTGAACGTTTTATGTATATTGAAAAATTGGGAAGCGTCCTTAGGAGAAAGAAAAGCCTCAACAGTCTGTTCAAGATGGAACTTGATGCATTAAGGTTTTTTTTGAACATCTTTCTTCTCTTCATTTGTATTGCTGTTTACTTCAGTGCTTTTCATGTGAGGGTCTCGGTAACATCTAAATTAAACAAGTTTAATTATTTCCATTTTATGTGTGGGAAGATCAAAGAAACAATTAATTCACTTGCCCAAGGCCACATGTGAAGCCATTGGAGGTCAGAATTCAGGAATTCTCTGTTCTTGTGAGTCAGGTTTATCAACTTGTACTCTGTTGTAGGAAGTTTCTTTTGTAAATAACAAGAAACATTGGGTTATAAATACTCTGACAGTACTGTGCCTTGTCACCCATGCTTTGTCATAGTTAATTGGCATGTTTCATTTTTAGGTTTTTCAGCCCATGTTGATGGAATATTTCACTTACGAAGAACTAAAGGATATCAAAAAGAAAGTGATTGCACAGCACTGCTCGCAGAAGGAACCTGCAGAATTCCTTAGAGGTTTCAGTTTCTGGAATCAAGCTGGAGAGCTCCAGAAAGTTTTGAAGTATTCTGTGGATGAAAAGGCAGATCAAGGTGAACTACTTTAAATTAGACTAAAAGAAATTCTAAGTTTCAAAATCGTGTACAGGGAAATAATCAATTTACTGTCCATTTGCTAAATGTTTTATAGGTGATATTTTTTGTTTATTACATAATGTTGACTTCCTTTAATAATACAATAATGGGAAGAATCTGTCTGTTTAGATATTTCTTATACAGGTCTTTTACAAGTTATGTAGGTATGTACTCTGCTTCCCTCCCTGCCCTGTCTCCAGCTTAGAACTAACATGGTGTTCTCCTTCTAATTTCACACTTCAGTTTCAGATTGTATTTTCTGCTTCCAGACCCTGACTTAATTTTCTGGTTGAAGACATAGTTGGGACTTTTCTCTCTTGATTTTTCTCAACTGAACAGATGTCAGAACTGTCAAATGACAGTATTTTAGATAGAAAAATTCTTCTTGCTTGGACCTCCTTTCTCTAAGGATCCACTGAGGGAGGAGAGAGTCAGAAAAAAGAATCTGCAAGATGCATGACTGTGTAAGGGGAAATGTCATGTTCACTGTCAGAATGATATTTGTACCAATATCTAACTCCTCCTCAATTTTCTTTTATGAAACTTAATATAGGATGGATCACTTGATGAACACATGTATCTTACTGAATGTGACTGATGGAACAGCCATAACATTGTCAGTGTTGAAATTTGCTCTCAGAATTTCCTAACAATTCAAAGGGTAGTCTACGTAGCACGATAGACAAGTTTTTTGGTATTTCAATACAGCCAGGGTATCTTAGTGGGGAGGGAGGGAGGGGAAATGCAGCAAAGCCTCTGGAAATTTGACGACCCTGAACTGAGAAGGTGACAGTCCACCTTCAGTGAAAATCAAGCAAAGTACAATAATTGTGTACATGAAGCAAACAAAATACATGAATCAAAGCAAATACAATAATTGTATTCTGTAATTCAATCTACAGTAGGATGTGAGACTGCCTTTGAACTACTAAATCCATCAGTTTCTAGGCCACCCTGACAGAAATTAAGATCATAGTTTAAGGTGTAGGATACATCTTTGGTTCTGAACAATCAGATGCAGTAAGCAAGTAGCCTCACAGAATTGGCTGCTGCCATCTCTAACTGGAGGAGAAATTTAGGAACAGTAAGATTTCTGCAACTTCTCTGTTTTGAGTTTAGTGAGTCTGGTATTAGAGGACAGTTGTTGGGGAAGCATATGTAGAAGAATATGATTTTTGAGGGAGTTGTTTGTTCTCCATTGCAACCGTAGAAGAAAAGGAGCTATTGTTATTCTGTTCCTCTTGCACTGCTGGCTTTCTCTCTGAGAAGCAGCAACAGTATATATATTCTGTCTGAGAAGGACTTGCTGAGCATCTGGATCAGTTAATCAGGTAAACTTGTGCTTGATTGCATTTTTCTGTCTGGTTTTGGAAATGCGCTTTACTTGTCTTGTACTTACTTTGGAATTTGCAGAGGTTTGATGCAAGGCACCATGGGCTGATTGTCAGTTGAACAGCTTTCTGATTAACCAGGTGTCTGAAGTTCTCTGTGAGCATCAGACTCAGATCTGTGCACATCAATAAAAGTGTTTCTGAAGGTATATGTGCCAAAGTCGGAGTCTACTTGAACACATTTACCTTGGGAGGATAATCTTAATCTGCTATAGCAAGAGACAATAGCATTGCCCTCTGTAGTCTTCTCTAAAGGACTACAGAAGGCAGTGCAACTACAGACTGTTCATGTTGAACTGCAGTTACAGTTACTGGTTTTAGGTTTGAAAAAGTAAGGGGTAACTAATATTTAGTCTTCAGTTTATCTGTACACCTTTTCACACCCCTATCTTTATTATCTATATTTGTTTTTTCATCTGGTTTCTCACAGATCAGATTTTTTTATAGCATTACCTACAAAAATTCAGTAGACTTTCTCTCAATATTTGTTTCATAGTGGCAAAGTTCTTATTTTTAAAAAGGGATAAAAGTATTTTTTTTAAATGTTCATGCACACACTATGAAGGGCTGCTGTCTGCTTGCTAGCAGTAATAGGAAAGAGAAAGCTAGAGCACAGAAACATCATATCTAAGCGATAAAAAAAAATAATTTCCTAAATGCTCTGAAGCCTGTCTAGGGCAAATGGTGACTGTTAAGGGAATATTGTTAGTGGTGGGAAAGCCCTGTATAGGTTAACTCCAGGAATCAATAGTGAGAGACCCTGAAGTGATATTCATAGAGATCACAGGATGCCAAATTGCCATTTCTTTATCATTTAGAAGTTTAAAAATGTCCTTTTAACCCACAGGACTGAATGGGAAGAAAGTGTGAAGGGTTGATAGGTTTGGGGTGGCTTGCCTCAGTCAAGAAGATGGAGTCAGTGGACATGACACAAAACATGGTCCTTCTTTAAGAATAAACACAGTCTGCTTGCTTAGCTGTAGGTAAAACAAGGCCATGGGGGTTACTACTGCTATCTGAAAATCCAGGGACAACCATGCATTCTGTTTTGGCAAAAGGCAGGCACATACATCAGCTGAAGGTGGAGATGCTGCTTCTTTAAGCTTTCCATCACCATAGAGTATCTCGTCCATTTTAGCTGTGCTTTTGGCATCCAGATCCATTTCTTGGTCACGTTTTAGAACAAGAATTTGGGCATTTAAAGGAAATGGGAAGTGTAGAACTGAGTTGCTACAATCTGAAATTGGGTTTGGACGACAGTTAGGGGTTTTATTTCTATTTTCCTTCTTTTTAAAATCAAAACAATCCACATTTCTTTCTGTCTTTTTTTAATTCTAAAGTAGTGTTTTAATTTGAAAGCTTACTTATAGTTGTATTTTATTCTTATAACACCTTAGAGAAAATGGATGCTCAGATGCAGAAATATAACCTCATATTTCTTAAACACATGTATTCTATATTTCAGAAACTGAAGTGACAGGGCATACCACAAACATTACTCATCTTCCTCCTGAAGTAATGCTGACCATTTTCAGTTACCTTAACCCTCAGGAGTTGTGTCAGTGTAGTCAAGTCAGCACCAAATGGTCCCAACTGGCTAAAACTGGATCTCTTTGGAAACATCTCTACCCTGTTCGCTGGGCCAGAGGTACGTTATCAGAAGTTTCAGCCGTCTTTTAAAAGCACTTCAAGAATCTACAAAAGCAAGAGAATCACTGTTGTTTTGTGTTAGGTATATAAAATAATTTATCTATAGAAACTCTGGCCAAAAAATGACATTTGCCAGCTTAGTTCAGGGTATTAGAAGATATTCATACGGAAACATTATGAAGCAGTACAAAATTAGCTTAATTTTTTATAGCTATCAACAGATAGCTCATCACTTGTTGGTTAGCCTTTAATCCCAATAACTAAGACCTTTTAATATATTGTGGGTTTTTTTAAATATTTTAAACAGTTATGCTAGTTTAGTAGCAATTTTATTTTTTGAGGTTGGAAGGTATAGTTGTAACTGTTGATGATAAAATACTTTATAGTTGTGTTTATTGCTGGTTAACACAAATAAGAACTTTTTTAGTTTTTAAAAGTTTTCTCTGGCATGTCGTTTCCAAGACTAGAATTAACTGCAGAATTGAATGCATACAGCACATCTCAAAATTAGGGCCCTTTCTAGACGTTCAGCTAATGTATGATAGGATTTAATACACGATCTACAAAAATTGTGCCTTCTGCCATGCCACACTTGCATGGCAGGAGTCTTGATTGTGGGATCCAGCATCAGCTTCTATTGTGCCTCATCACCGGTAAAGGGGCAACCTGGGATTACCGTCCTGGGCTCCGCATGCACAGACAAGTAGAAAGCTCCCACAGCTGCGAGTCCCATAGCTGACATGACTGGCAGCTGTGTCAGTGCCCTGTGGCTGCCAGGACTGCGAGTTCTGTGGCTGCAGACTCTGGGTTACAGCAGTACCCCATGACTCAGAGTGCTCCACAGCTGCCAGGGTGGAGAATCCTGCAGCTGACCGGACTCTGGGTCCTGGCAGCTATGGGACGCTGCTAGGGCTGAGAGTCCCCTCAGCAGTGCATGGTGCACCCCTATGGCTGGGAGCCCCATTGCTGATGGGACTCCTGTCCAGAGGGGAAAAACCTGCTACATGGGCAAATTAAAGCTGAATAGAAACCAGATATAAAATTATTGCACATTTTCCATTTCTAGCTTTATAGCTGGTTGGACCTTTTTATCAAATGATAGTTAATTTGCACATGTAGCCTAATTATACAGTTAACCTAGTAATTGTGTGATACATGTGATGTGTAGATGGGGCCTTAGTTGTCCATTTTAAAGTGACAGATATTAAAACCTATCCTTCTAGCTTGTTTTTAAATTGTTTTCCTAAAAGTTTGCATCTCAAAACCATTGCACGAGTCTGAAGACTATTTAAGAGCACTAGATAGATTTAAGGGCACTTTTACACATGCTTAGGGGTGTGTGTGCGCTTTAATTAGAGCACCACAGTGTTTTGTGTATCAGTGTCCCTGTGCTTCAAAATGGTGGTGGAGGCACTTGAACTAAAGCTTGTTTAATAAGCCATTGCCATTTTGAAGTGTGGGGACTCTTATACATGAGATGTGGGAGGCCGGTGGAGCACGGTAATTACCACATCTGGCAGACGATTAATTGTGTCTGCTCTGATGCCCTGTAATTACAGTGCTTTGGAGAAGCCACTGCATTTGTGTACAGGCACCCAAAAAGAGTAACTTGATTCCATTGTAGTAGGACTACGATGAGGTTTCCATTAGGCCATGTTGAAGTTACACAAACTCTCATTAATTCTATTTTAAATTACTTAATACGTTTTAAGTAGATATTTTATATTGGTTACAGCTTTACATTTTTAGTAGATAGTGTAATATATAACAAAATTTAATAGTGAAATACAAAGCATAATGAAAGCTTGTGCTGTTCATTCCTTTATGGCTTATAAAGACAGCCTCAAAAAAGAGTTATGCATGTGTTTCAGTTGTTTAAACACTAATTTCGGTTCTGGTTTTGGCTGGTAATCCTCTCCTAAAGAAGTTACAAGATGCTCAAACCTGAGCACTCAGTTGACTGGATAGGCATTTTTTAGCAAATGCCTATTTAGTTTTTTAAGCAAAATGCTTCACAAAACATTTTAGAATTGTGAGATTTTTCTTTTAAAGATTTTCCTTCTTCCCTTGAGTTGAGCTTAAGGAAAGCTGCAGCTGAAGTTTCAGTAGGTGGGGAAAGGAACTCAGGATTTTGTTTGTGGGAAGTTGTTATATTTTAACTGAATACATTTAAGTGGATCACTTGAATTGCTGCACACCCTTGTGTAGAACCATTTAGATTTGGTTTAGTGCTTGCTATAACTGGCTTGTATTGGTAAATTTACTGAGCCAAGTTATAGTGATTTAAGCAAAGAACAAACCATGTTGCCCATGTAGAGTTTTGCACAAATTTAACTTGGTAGATTTGCCATGGATGTGCAAACAGGTTAATCTGTGGCAAGCTGTGGACACATTTAGTGGAGCCCTATCCAAACAGTGGCATATTTACCTTTGAATAAATCAGGGCTAAATTCAGTGCTTTCAGATAACTTTCAGTGCAGAACCTGTTTGTTTCTCAGACTTTAAAATGTACAACTTGTTCAATTGTACAAAACTACCACAGTGATTCAGGTTTATTTTAGATTTTGCCTCTCCAGTCTGTGTTGGCAGTATTAGTTTTAAATACTGTAACTTTTATAATCTAAGTAATATCACAGAGCAGGGGTGTCAAACACAGCCCACAGAATTGGTCATCTGGTCCGTAGAGCTTCTCATGGGCAAGACCACCCACCTCTGCAGGCCACATTCAGTCCACAGGACTTGTCATTCTAGCTGCTGGAGCCCCTGTAGCGGCAGCATGGAACCCTGCTGTTTTGGTGTGGTTCCAGAATCTAGCAGTAACACTGCTCCCTTCCTCCCCCTCTCCCTTTACCCACCACCAAAATCAGAGGTTTTAGTCACCGCTGGCAGCTAAGTTTGGTGGCAGGGGAAAAGTGGGGCGAGTGGCAGCAGCTTTAATTCCCTGGCTTCTGGAGCTGCACCAAAGCAGCGGCTCTGGGAGCCATGAGGATTAATATTGATGTGGGCTCAAGCCCATGGGAGACCAGTGGTTTTGACACTTTTGCTTTAGAGCAGGGGCAGGCAATTACCGAGTTTTGGCAAGCTGTCAAGGGCTGCATGGGTAGCCCCACTCCTTGACAGGTGGCCCACCCCCTGGTTACCATCTTGTTACTAAAAGTGCCACCCCCTAACCCCTGACATTTGCCACCAGAAGCCCCTCCTTTTGCTCCCAGAAGTACTCCTTTCAGCAAGGGGTTTTGCTGCTGCAGAACCAGAAAAATGCCAAATTATATTCTAAAAAGCGATCATCTACAACATTCATTAATTTGATTTCAAAAAATATTTTTGTCCTGATGTACCTGCATTTGTGTAGTGTACATAGGGGTGATTGCACAGTAGCTTAAAATGAAGTCTTATACTTGTATATTGTCTGGGGGTGGATATAGGTTTGTGAGGGCTATCGGTGTGTGGAGTGTGGGTGAGTATGAGGGGAAGGTGATGGGTTTGTGTATGGCAGTGCGAGGGGAAGTGTAGGTGCATGTGTATGGAGGGGTGTGTATGTGGGACTCGCATTACGAACACACACGCACACTCTGGCCCCATGCCTGCATGCATGCACATGCACACACTGTCTGCCCCTGTGCCTGCCTACATGCGCGTACACACATACACATCCCTACTAGCACAGTCCCATGCTCTGCAGTCCAGGGATGCAGCTGGGAGCCACAGCCACCTTTTGCTGGAGCAGGGCAGGGGCAAGAAAGCTGGGAACTGGCTGGGGGTGGCCAGGGCTGCTCAAGCCTGCAAGCCTGCTGAGGGCTCCCTCTGGGTCCTACTGTCCCTGTCTCCAGTCAGCTTTGAAAGGGAGCCAGGGCAAATAAATATTAATGTACTAAATTTTTTAGGGAACCGGGGCAAATAAATATTAATTTACTACATTTTTTAGGTGCTCCACAGGCTGGATAGAATGGCCTGGTGGGTCGGATTCAGCCCGCAGGCTGTATTTTGCCCACCCCTGCCTTAGAGGCTCCTCTTATATATTGTAACGATTTAATATAAAGGACACAAGCAACAGCAACCAACCTCCCTTCCCCATCCTCCCCCTCCAGCCCACCAAATAACAGCTAC
>NW_017729033.1:37122615-37132560 GCF_001723915.1 Gavialis gangeticus | reverse complement strand
ATTAATTTAATACATTTTTTAGGTGCTCCACAGGCTGGATAGAATGGCCTGGTGGGTCGGATTCAGCCCGCAGGCTGTATTTTGCCCACCCCTGCCTTAGAGGCTCCTCTTATATATTGTAACGATTTAATATAAAGGACACAAGCAACAGCAACCAACCTCCCTTCCCCATCCTCCCCCTCCAGCCCACCAAATAACAGCTACTCTACCAACCTCTTTTTTTACAGTAAGCAACTCTCGGCTAGTTGATAATTTCACTGCTACCATATAAGCTGTTCAAATAAGAAACGCGGTTAATTGATACCTGTCTGGCTGTCTTGTAGAAAATGAGCTTTTCTAATGGAATGTATAATTGAGAACTTATGATCTGTAGATGCAGGAAGTAGGCTTGTTTTCTTCCACAGTGGTTGCCTTATGACTAAATGCCATGATCAGTAAATCCTGGGGATGTTTTTAATAAAAAAGAAACTTGCTGATTTAAGTCATTTCATGGATTTTCCATGGAACATCAGGGTTGATTACATCAAAGTTTAGTTTTTGAATTTCAGAATGAACAAAATCCAGATGTTTCATTGATAAGCTCTCCTATTCTGGAACATACCAGGGGAATAAATAAAAATCCAAAAAATTAGATCCCACTTAAAGGCAGAACAGTACATTAACTTAACAGTGACTGCAGGAGCAGATCCAGAGGGAGCACAGTGGTGCAGTTTCACCCTCTTTAGGACCACACTGCAAGAGCAGCAGCTGGGGACTTTTTTCAAGTCTCTAAAGGAGATGAAAGTTCCCCCTTCTTTCTGCTCTTGACACCCCTTCCCTTCCCCTGTGTGCCCAATGGCATGTTTCCCCTGTCCACTGCTGCCGATATCCCCAGCAGACCTGGGGGCAAGGGAAGCTTCAGAGTTGTTGCTACTCTGCTTCAGCTGGGCTGTGTGGGGAGACGGGCCCAGCAGAGGACAGTGGCAACAGTAGGCAGGTCCCTCCTCCTTGGCCAGTCCCCCCAGATGTTCCCCATCAGCCAAGGAGCAGAGCAGGGTGGGGGAACCTGCCCGCCACCACTTGTATACCCTGCCAAACCTGACTTTGCCCTAGTGCGCAGGGCTTTAGCTCCAGCTCCTGGCTGCCTACCACCCACTCGGCCCACCCAGTGCGATCAGCAGCCACCTGCAGGCAGCAACATGAGTGGAAGGTGGCCAGGAGCTGGGGAGCTGGAGCCCTGTATGCTGGGGTGGGAGCCACCAACTGCAACTTCCCCCCCTGCCTGGAGCTGTGAAGCAGGGGCAGGAGGAGGAGCTGCTGGAGGTGGGGGGAGCTGAGCGGTACCTGAGCAGCTGCAGCAACAGCAGGAACAGCAGCATTGTGCATGCTGGCTGGGGTCAGGGTGGTGCCATTGGCAGGCGCGATGCAGGCTGCCCTGGGCAGGAGTGGGTGGAGCTTAGCTCCATGCAGAATGCTATGGGGGCAGCTGCAGGCTGGACTAATTGATTTGCGGCCCAGATCTGGCCTTTGGCCTGTATTTTGCTCACCCCTGATCTAAAGGCTCATTCCAACTTCAAGTTATGTTAAGAAAAAAAAAAAAAAAAATCCTAAATGTCATTTCCTTAGACCCTAACATATAAAATTGAATTATTATTGGAATTTTCATTTTTAAAGACCAAATGTTTCTTACAATTTTTTTTTTGTTTATTTCCTTTTTTGGCTGGGTAGGTGACTGGTACAGTGGTCCTGCAGATGATCTTGAGACGGAACCTGATGAGGAATGGGTAAAAAATAGAAAAGATGAAAGTCGTGCTTTTCAGGAGTGGGATGAAGATGCCGATGTAGATGAATCTGGTAAGCAAAATCTAAATCCAGTTGCTATGAAAAGTCATTCGTGATGAAATAGAAATCTTGAAGAGATGCTATCACACAGCTATAATTTTACAGAGGCAAATACAGATAACTTTAAAAAGAACAAAACTTTATCTTAATTGTTTTTATTTTACATGCTGTTATGAATAAATGGCAGTGCATATAACCTAATTTGAATCTGAACTTTATTGGCCAGTTTCAACTGGCAGCTGTAAATGAAGATTTAACTGCTATGCTTAAAATTAAATGAATTCTTTACTAAGTCTTAGGCGTTTAGCCCACAGCTTTTATATGTTGTGGGGTATAGTAGGTCTTCAGATATATTTGCTCTGTATTAGCTATTTATACTTTATTTCTCTTTACAAAGGCAAAGCAGTAGAAGCATCTTCCACTTCCATTGTTGATACTCAGTTGCCTCTCCCTTTTTTTTTTTTTAAACTAAGTCAAAAACAACAAAAGTCCTTTAAAAAAAAATCTGCAATTTGATAGCTGCAAATTTTGTGACTTTGTGCTACTGCAGCCTGGCTGTGAATTATGCTTCCTATCTCAAATTTGACTGCCTCCTTTCCAGCTCTCTGCTTTTTTCATCATGAATTGAACATTGGGAAGGCAAAGGTCGTGGGTGTTTTATTCTAGCTGTTTCTCTTTGACAAAAGTTCCCCATCTCAAAGATAAATTTAGAGTAGTACTTCCCTTTGGTATGCAAGTTCCATGATAAAACTGACATTAAAAATATGGTAGTATAAAGACCACGATCTTGGAATCCTGTTAGGTACAATGGTACTTTTTGATAGCATACTATAGTTTTCTTACTGCTAGCACTCTTTGAGACTGCAGACTGCTGTCTGCTTTGTAGACCACAACCATGATCCTGTGTAATTTCTGGTCTGATCAGTTCAGTGTGCTGTATGTGGGATTACCAATGCAGAGGTAATTGGCGGCTTTACCCGCTGCATGGTAAGTGTTGTCAGTCCTTGTATATTAATAAGTATGATGTGCTGTCTGTAATTAGTAAAAATATTTAATTTCTGTGCTTCTAATTTAATAGTGAGTGGTATTTGAATTACAACTCAAATGAGTGTTCATTTGTGTCTTGTCTCTAACAAGAGCCAGCACCACTTCCAAGAGAAGTGGTGCTGGCTCCTACCCTGGGGGTCTTTAAGAGGAGGTTAGATGAACACCTTGCTGGGGTTGTTTGACCCCAGTAATCTTTCCTGCCATGGGAGGGGGTTGGACTAAATGATCTGCTCAGGTCCCTTCTGAACCTAGAAACTATGAAACTATGAAGACACAGTGAGCCTCAACCAATTTCAGAATTTTTGGCGCGCGAGGACCACAAAACACAGAGTATTGTGCACTTTATTGGTTTGATTATGGTGGTGTTTTAAGGTTTTGGAAACAATCTGTAAAGTTTGAAATTATGCACAATCTGTAAGAAACATTCCTCAGCCTTTCTGAGCTCTTTAGCAGCAAGATAAACCAATGGTAGACCCACATCTTTGCAGCCTGCTCCCTGGAGCCAGATTTTAGTAAAACTTGTGTTTTTATTAATTTCTTCTTTGCATTATCTCGGGTACAAAATTTGTTGGCTTTCTAAACCTATGGTTTGTAAATCCTGGATGTAAGAAGGTGGGATGAACTTTAAATTGATCAAAATTCATTATTAATTTTTTGGTTTTTTTCCCCCTCTCATTTATTTTGTAGAAGAGGCTGTGGAAGAGTCGCTTGCCATTAACGTAGCACAGAAGGAAAAACATTTACTTCATGGCTTAATTCATAATGTTCTCCCATATGTGGGCACTTCAGTGAAATCACTAGTACTGGCCTACAGTTCAGCAATTTCTAGCAAAATGGCAAGTATTGTCAACCCTTGTATGTTAATAAGTATGGTGTGCCATCTGTAATCAGTACAAATATTTAATTGCTGTGCTTTTAATTTAAAAGTGAATGGTGTTTGAGTTGCAACTCAAATTAACTGTTCATTTGTCTTGTCTCCGAGGTTTCCCCTATAAGCTGCTTGCATTATTTCTGTTTGCTCTTCCTTTTCTAGGTTAGACAGATCTTGGAACTGTGTCCTAACTTGGAATATTTGGATTTAACTCAAACTGATATTTCAGACTCTGCATTTGAAAGGTTAGCTACTTGTTTTTAAAACATAGTATTTATAGATTTTTTCCTGTTGAAACAGCATCAGCAATGCAGTGACCAGTACAGAACTTATACTTCAGTAACCAACAGTCACATTAAAGTAACATTAATTTTATACCTAACAGCAAGAAAAGCTTATAACCTTGGAATGGAACATATGTAAAAGCTTTTGTTGTTTTACTGTTGTACAGAACCCTGAATATAACCACGCATAAAAACTGAATTGGGTTGTAATGTTAAAACTCACTCTTGAAGGTTAGCTAGGCTGTGTATTGACTCAAATTTTTTTCCCTGTTGCTCTAGGGCTGATACAGTTTATAATATTTGGAGTGCAACTACTTGTGATGTTGCAATCAGGTAGAATAGAGCTCTGTTCATAAGGACTTCTGTTGAGTTTTACAGAAAAGGCTGCAGAAATTTTATTGACCTCAGTGAGGCGCTAGAGACGCGAGGCCTGCACTAGTTTGTGCAGTTTTAGAGTCTAAAATTACATGTTTCAGTAGCCAGTGTGTTCTCATGTGGGGATTATGAGGATTACAGGGTCTATGAGATATACTAATAGAGTTTGTAACCAATGAGAGAGACTTCCTAGTATGTGTAAGGTCTATTTCATATGTTGAATAGGTAACAATACTTTGTCAGCTGTGCTAGAAAATATTACAGCTTCCTAAAGGCTAAAAGCAGTGAGCTCTCTAGAAAGATGCAGTCTCTGTGGAAGTTATTTGATGCAGATTTCTTAATTTCTGTCAGAAGAACAAAGACCCTTGTGCCTCCCACAAGACAGTGAGCCTCAACCATCTCCACCCACATCATTTTGTCAGGCATCTGGTGATAGTTACAGTCCTTGCCCAGGGTACTGTGAAGATGCAAATTAACTTTTTTTTTTTTTTATATAACATTCTCCTAGAACTTAAGGAACCCAAATATTCCCTGCTTTAAATACTTGCAGTGGTAGAAATTACAATTCATGAACTATAAGTCTTAAGTATTTTTAAAAGGACCACATTTCAAGCATTTCCAGGTCAAAGTATGTTCCCAAGTTTGCCAGCTCAAACATGCATATTCCCTGTAGTACATTTAGTAAATTAGAATTGTTCTGCTGGCAATTACATTTGTGCAGCAAGAACTACAGTTTTGAATTGTCCAACTACATTATTTCTCTTGTCTACAGGCTGCCTTGTAAATCTGTTAAATAGTTGTGGATCTCTGAGGGCTAATGTTCCTATTTTACCATTCTGTTTTTCAGTAATGCTGTTGAATATGTTGTGTTCTCTGTTCCTTTAGATGAACTTAGCCTTTCTGGGTGCATACACATCAGTTCTTACTGCAATTGTGCTTTGAGCAGGGGGCTGGACTAGATGACCTCCTGAGGTCCCTTCCAACCCTAATTTTCTGTGATTCTAAATCATATACTTGATTGTAATGAATTATTTTCTTTCGTTCTTTCAGAGCTGAAGCAATTGAAGTATGAATATTAGTATTAGAATTTAATTTCTTTGTGGAAGCCAGACTCTTTCTTGCCTAGAGAAATTGTTTGTAAAATCTTTTTATTACCATAACTGCACACACTTTTCTAATTTCAGTTGGTCTTGGGTTGGCTGTTGCCAGAGTCTTCGCCATCTTGATCTGTCTGGCTGTGAAAAAATCACAGATGTGGCCATCGAGAGGATTTCCAGAGCTTTGGGAATCCTGTCAGCTCACAACAGCAAAGGAGCACCAAAAATTTGCAGAAACAGGAACGTGAAGACTGTGTGGCGAAACAAGGACAATGCTATGCAGTCCAACAAGAAATATACTTGTTTGCGTGACATAAATAATGAAAATCTTATTGAGGGAGAAGGTAACGAGCATAATTGGAGTAAGCCTGTCAGCTCTGAAGGGTTCAGGTCTGCCTATGTCTGGATGTTAGATTCAGATGATCTGGCTGATATTGAAGATGCTGCAGAATGGCGACGCAGAAATGTTGAGGGGCTTTGTTTGATGGAACCAGCCTCTAATCTTAGTTGTTCAGCATCTTGTTATAATAAAGACATTTTTGGACTAAGGACTACTGTCTGTTGGCAGCAGCATTGTGCTTCTGCTGCCTTGACATATTGCGGACACTCATTTTGTTGTGCTGGAATGGCACTAAGAACTATACGAGCACTTCCAGAGCCCTCTGCACTGTGTAAAAAAACAACAAGGACTAGA
The DNA here is from genome assembly GCF_001723915.1 of Gavialis gangeticus. NCBI lineage: Eukaryota > Metazoa > Chordata > Crocodylia > Gavialidae > Gavialis > Gavialis gangeticus. Next base: position 37,126,371 of record NW_017729033.1, on the reverse strand, counting down.
CAGTCAGAGGGAAAAGACTTGGCATACTCTGGGTGTGAAAAATCAGATGAAGAGACTGCACGAAGTCTTCAGTTCCTCAGTCTGTCTGGATGTTACCAGATCACAGATCGTGGTCTCAGGTAAGAAGTTGATAACTGAAGTCAAAGAGTGCCTCATTTCTTGTGTTTGTTGATATCAGTTGGCTGATGATAGGGTGAGTCTTTTCAGGAAAGTGTCCAGTTTGTTTTTGAAACACTCATACAGAAAATTAAAAATAGACATGTTCTCCTTTCAGTGCTAGTCCATTTGCATATTTCCATTGTAGGTACATAAGCATATCAAGCACTAAAGCTTGGAGAGCTCTTTGTATTGTAGCAGTACCCTTTTCTTGTGCTCTGCGCTGAACGTGTAAAGGAAGCCGTGTACAGGCTCATAAGTAGTTTCAGAGGGAGGTCTGCATCCCTCCCATCCAGATTTTTTCTCAGTCATCTTGGCTTGAAGGCATTCTCTTTTCACCACATTCAACTTACAGGTTTTGGTAAGCCTTGTGCCTTTTCTTATGTACCCTCGAGAGTACATGTCTTACCCCTTTTTACTTTTTCCCTCTTTTTCTGTCTCTGTCCTCTAGCAGTCTCCTATGCCTGCTCTGCTGTGTGCATGCTTCAGCTGTGTGGGGACAATGGGTTTTGTCCAGTGAATTGGGATGTTTCCCAGCACAGCTGATCTACTTCATTTGGCATCATCTTTTTATACTTTTATTGGGAATGTGCACATGTAAGCACACAAAGGAGAAGGAAAAGTCCTTTATTACTGACTTGAGGTTTTTGAGATGTATTTCGAGTTTACGCCTACATTTTCTGTTTTGGGGGACCTGATGGCCTGGGATTTTGTGGCTGAAAGGGAACTGAGGCAGAATTAATACAGTACCTTTTTATGACCTAAGTACAGAGGATGGGAAACGCAAGGAAACGTAGGGCTCCTATACACGTGCAGGGACCTTGTTCCACTGTGGAACAGACTCGATGTTGGAGTGTCAGCGCAGACTCGAGCACAGAAATTAATGCAATCCAGCAGCCTCCAGCATCATGTGTATCAGTGTCCCTGTGTTGAAAAATGGTGACTGGGCGCTTTAAACTAAAGTTTGTTCAGTGAGTTTTAGTTCAAATTGCCCCGCTGCCGTTTTTCAGCATGAAGGCACTGATACATGTGACTCTTCGGGCACTTTCAATTAGTGCGGCTCTCCAAGCTACGCTAATTAAAGGGCCCCCAAACATCTCTCAGAGCACATGTATCAACACCCCTACATACAAAACTGGTACTACTCAGACAAAAAAAAGTTTCCTAGCTCAAGGAATTGCAGCACATGTGCAGTGGAACTGTGTGTATAGACAGTGTACTGCATTTGCTGGTAAGTACCGTATTGATTTGCATACCATACGCATCTTTTCCCTGAAAATTGACTACCCAAAGTTAGGATGTGTGTCTTAAGCAAGCAAACTGATTTCTGTGGCAGAATGGAAGCAGGGGAATGCTGAAATGGTGGCAGGGGGCAGTAGCAGATCACCCATGGCTGATTTCTTTGGCCTTATGAAGCAGGAGCAGAGTTGGTCATTAGCATCACTCTCCCTCTCCTGGCTGCGGGGTTAACAGCTATAGGTTGACTGGGTTGACAGTAGTGATGTTGTCTGAGCAGTAGGGGAAAAGTGACACTGACAGCTGGACTCCACCTCTGCTCCATGTGGCTGGGGGGGGGTTAGCCCTGGGGGAGCTGGACTCTGGAAAAATCTTGTTTTAAATTCATTCTGCCTTCCCAAAACAAGGTGCATCTCTTACGCAGGGGTATGCGGTATGTCAATTAATATAGTAACTATGTTTGAGCAGATACCATTCAGTGTTGCACTGTCAACTCATGTATGGGTCTGCAGGAGTGTGCTGCTATCACAACTAACAAAAAAAGAAAGGGAATGAAAATATTTTTTTACATGGGGCAGTGTTTGGAGAAAAAAGCCAGGGTGGTTTTGTAGTTGTGCAGCCTCTAGGAACACAATAATTAGAATTAGGTATTTGAAAATTCAGAATGATGTAAACTGTGAAAACTCCCTGAGCTCTTCTTTCCTCAAAAGTTATTCAGTTTGATGAGGAAATCTCCAGAGTACTGCTGTGCAGTCGGCTTAATTTAGGTTTGTAAGTTGAGACATTCCTCCATTCTCATAAAAATATGAAATGCATTCACATAGAGATTTATTGTTTTATAAAACGACCTCTGTTTTTGACATAATATCTACATATGTTCCCTGTAGCAATTGTGGAAAAAGTTTTATAAATGAAGGTTTCATGCTGTTACTTTTTCAGTTTTTATAATTGAATAGAATTTTTGACTTGTGACACTCTATTTGAAAATTTGCTGCAGCTTTTCCATGGGAGAAATTTTTTTTACTCCCCCAGACGATATCCGTCTAAGGTTGCATTGACATTTAATTAAACAATAGTTTAGGGTAGCCTTTGTGTTATGAGATTTAGTTGTTAATGGATGTACAAGCATTCAACAAGAAATTTATTGCTAGGTTTTCTTGCTTAGTTTAATTTTTAGTTATGTATAGGCAGGTTTTCAAAAATCTAAAAGAGTAGTAAAAATGTCCTTTAAAATGTCCAAGCATTGGACATAACTTTATCTGTGCCCAAACACAAATTGTGAGAGAGATTATTTAATGTATAAAGGAAAAATACGGAGGTGGGAATCTTAGTGTGGATATTAAAACAACTTCCTTAGTTTAGGGAAAACTGAAAAGGTTTCTTAATATGCAGTATAGCATCCGTTAAGACTTTCAGTTGAGTAGGGCTATTGTGTGTTCTTAGACTGCTGGTCCAAGTGTGGTACCTGAGGTTTCAGTAGTACATTAAGTAGTATGACCAGCTCTTTTCAGGCTGTCCCCATCGAGAGAAGTGTTTGCTGTGGTGTCATGCTTTCAGTGGGTGTTTAGGGGGAGTTATAAGGGTGTGTTGCTTTGTATTATTAGAGAAAGAAAAATCAAATTAAAGGTTTGTGAGGCTTCAGGTTCCTTTCACAGCCCTGTACAGGTCTCTCTCCAATGCAGCGGGCTTTATACTTCTACAAAGTTCCATTGGGTCTGAGGAGTTTAGTTAATGACCATGGTTTTCATTTCAGGAGCTTTGACAGTTTTAAAGATTTCAATCCAGGCCATGTAGTGTCTTGAAGATACAGACTGAAACAAGATCTTGAACTTTAATTTTGAGTTCTCTGAAGCAACCATAGTAGAGTGATGCGTTTCAAGTAACTTAGTACTAAGTGTTGAAGACTTCACATCTAATATATGTATTTGCATTGCTGTAGTCCAGCTGGGAAACATGAAAACATGGATAACTAAGGCATTGTTGTCATCTGCCTGAAGGAGATATTCTTCTAGCCCAGTGTTTGTCAGACTGGGGCATGATGTACCCCGGAGATATCTGGCAAACTTTTAGAAGCTACATGGGAGGAAGAAATGGCAAATCAGAAGAAAGAAAATGGAGAAATGTAAGTGCAGGAACAGGAAGAAAAAAGCCAATGGAAACCAATTGTACAGTATCTCTTAGGCCTTGGCCAGATCCAGAATTCTGCAAAGAGGGGTGTGGCAATAGTGACATGCACTGAAGGGGTGGCTGCACCCCTGCTCCCCCCTTATGAGGACAGGGAGACTAGCAGTAGGACACTTTGTTTTAAGTCTGGCAAGATGGTAAAAATAATTCCCTCCTCCCTCCCATTCTCCTGTGTGCTCA
>NW_017729033.1:37093308-37122526 GCF_001723915.1 Gavialis gangeticus | reverse complement strand
CCCTCCCACCCCGCCCATATCTTTCCTTCCTTGCCTCTTTGCTGCTGCTATCCCCAGCTGGCTGAGGGGCTGGGGGTGGTCTCTAGAGCTGTTCTTATCCTGTGGGGCTGCACAGGGAGCCAGGTTTAGATACAACAGTGACATCTGACAGGTTCCCTTCCCTTGTTCCTGTTCTTGGGCTGGCAGAGAATGCCCAGGGGGACTAGGCACAGAGGAGGAACCTGCCTGCCATGGCTGCTGTTCCTGGCTGAGCCCAGCTCTGTGGAGCCTAGCTGGAGTGGACAGCAGCAGCTCTGGAACTTCCAGCCCAGCCTCAGGAGAGCTGGAGACAATGCAGCAGTGCATGGGAGAGGTGGGGAAGGAGCATGCTGCTGGGCCTGGGGTGGAAGGGAGGGAGGGATTCTTACTTGCTTGTGGGACTTAAAGGAAAAGTCCTTGGCAGTTACTTCCCTGGTGTGATGGACTGAAGTGAAGGTGTGTTTGTCACACTGCATGTCCTGGTCTGTCTCACTGCACCTCCCCTATCCTAAGTGTCTGGCAAATATTGCATTTTTCACATGATTAACATATTACCAGCCTCAAAGATGTTACTCATTAAATGTGGACCATCTTTGCAGCTGGTTTGTATGGTGTCTTAATTTGAACATACAGCATGTTATATATTCAGTGATAGGGCTTGGCTTGACACCTTCAGTGTCCCAGGGTACAATACTCCATGCCCCCTATCTATCCAGTGAACAAACTGGCCCTGTGCTAGGGCCCTAACCTATTCCAGAGCAATAACCAGGACTGTCAAGTATATTGTGCAGCAACCCATAGTGGGGGCAGGGCACGCTCGCCGTCCCTTCACCTTTGCAGTGGAACTAGGGCTATGCTTGTAGGCACGGGCCCTTTTCACCGATTGTGTAGGATTTGGGATCAGGACAATGAGGTAGATGAGGTTTTCTTTAGACAATTAGTGGAAGTTTCCAGATCGCAGGCCCTGGTTCTAATGGGGGACTTCAATCACCCTGACATGCTGGGAAGGCAATAAAGGAGTGCACAGGCAATCTAGGAAGTTTTTGGAGTGCGTAGTGGACAACTTCTTGGCGCAAGTGTTGAAGAGCTGTGCTCTTCTTCAGCTGCTGGTCAAAAACAGGCAACAATTGGTGGGGGATGTAGAAGTCGATGGCAGTCTGGGCAGAAGTGACCACGAGATGATCGAGTTCAGGATGCTGACAAAAGGAAGAAAGGAGAGCAGCAGAGTGTTGTCACTAACTCAAACCTCCTTAAGTATGGCCTCCCCTGGGAGGCCAGTCTCAAGGGGAAAGGAGTCCAGGAGAGCTGGTTGTATTTTTAAAGAAACTAGAGGTGCACTGATGAAGATTTTTCTGGCCGATACCGATGGCTGATTATTAGCCAGCCCTATTAGCTGATACCAGTCTAATAGCTGATATGTAGCCTTGCAGTTTGGAGATCAGCATCCAGCTGGTAAATCGAATTGGGGGGGGTGAGAGGCATGGTGGGGAGGGGCAGATTAAAGCCCCTGCATTGAGGGAGGGAGTGGGGTTGGGCAGGGGCAGGCACTGCCCAGCCAGGATGGGCTGAGGTGTGGGACAGAGCTGCGGACAGATCATTTAGGAGGAATGGGGATGATGGGTGGCACCCTTAGGGGAGGTATGTGCCCCCCGGATTTGTGTGGGGCGAGGGTGGGCTGCCTGCTGCAAGCTTGGGGGCTGCGCTGGCCTCTTCCCAGTGTGGGGGTGGGGCTAGGCTGGGGTTGTGCTCAGGGCAGGCAGGGGTGAAGCAGGGTGAGCGGCAGCAGCACTGGAAGCAGGGGCTATGGGGTGGACTATAGCCACCTCCATAAGTCCCCTTCCAGCACTGCTGTCTGCCCTGCCTCTCCCAAGCACAGCCCTGGCCCAGCACCCCTGGCAGGGAAGAGGCTGGTGCAGCTTCTGGCCCTGAGCCCACAGCGGGCAGCATGCCCTCACCCTGTGCACAGATCTTGGGGGGCACATGCCCCCATGCCTCCCTGGGGTGGGGGGGGTGGCGGGGACCCACCTCCCCTCCCTGCTTCCCTGTGTCCCCTAGACGAGCTGCCCATGGCTCTGCCCCAGCCCCACTACCTCCCTCATCGTGGGGCTCTCATTCTGCCCCCCTCACAACCCACAGATTTACCCCTTCTCCCCGCAGATTTACCAGGCAGATGCTGCTCTCCAAGCTGCCCAGCTGCATTCCCAGTTGCATGCATGCTGCAGCTGCGTGCATGCACATAACATTTATCAGTGACATTATCAACTGCACCAGCCAAAAAAAAGCCAATTGCCGATAATCTCAATTTTCCTTTTATTGGTACCGATCCGATATGGACCGATATATCGTTGCACCTCTATAAGAAACATTACTGAGGATGCAGGAGCAAACCATCCCAATTTGCAGGGAAAATAGCAGATATGGCAGGCGACAAGCTTGGCTTAGCAGAGATGTCTTCAGTGAGCTAAAGCACAAAGAGGAAGCTTGCAAGTAGAAGCTTGGACAGATGACTAGGGAGGAGTATAAGAATATTGCTCAGGCATGCAGGATGAAATCAGGGAGGCCAAAGCACAATTGGAATTGCAGCTAGAAAGGGACATGAAGGGTAACAAGAAGGGTTTCTATAAGTATGTTAGGAACAAGGCAGCCAGAGGCTACAGCGTTAGTCCCTTACTGAATGGGAGAGGCAGCATAGTGCCAGATGATGTGGAAAAGGCTGAAGTGCTCAATGCCTTTTTTACCTCAGTCTTCACAGGCAAGGTCAACTCCCAGACTATTGCACCGGGTAGCACAGTTTGGGAAGAAGGTGAGCCCTCAGTGGTGAAAGAATAGGTATGGGACTGTTTAGAAAAGCTGCGTGTGTACAAGTCTGTGGGGCTGGATGGGATGCACCTGAGGGTGCTGAGGGAGTTGGCTGATGTGACTGCAGAGCTGCTGGCCATTATCTTTGAAAACTCATGGCGATCAGGGGAGGTCTTGAACAATTGGAAAAGGGCAAATTAGTGTCCGTCTTTAAGAAAAGGAAGAAGGAGGATACAGAGAACTATAGACCAGTCAGCCTCACCTCCATCCCTGGAAAAATCATGGACCAGGTTCTCAAGGAATCCATTTCTAAGCACTTGGAGGAGAAGGAAGTGATTAGGAACAATCATCATGGATTCACTAAGGTCAAGTCATACCTGACCTACCTGATGCCTTCTATAATGAGATGACTGGCTCTGTGGATGTGGGGAAAGCAGTGGACATGATGCACTTCACTTCAGCAAAGCTTTTGATACAGTCTTCTGCAGCATTCTTGCAAGCAAGCTGATGAAGTATGGGTTGGGTGAGTGGACTATAAGGTGGATAGAAAGCTGGCTGGATAGTCAGAGTCAACAGGTAGTGATAAAATGGCTTGTTGTCTAGTTAGCAGTCAGTATCAAGTGAAGTGCCCCAAGTGTTGTTCCTGGAGCCAATTTTGTTCAACATCTTCATTAATGATCTGGAAGATGGATGGAGTGCACTCAACAAGTTTGTAGATGGCACCAAGCTGCGGGGAGTAGTAGATACATTGGAAGGTCAGGCTAGGATTCAGAGTGACCTAGACAAATTGGAGAATTGGGCCAAAAGAAATCTCATGAGCTTCAACAAGCACAAGTGCAAAGTTCTGCACTTAGGACAAAAGAATCCCATGTGCCACTACAGGCTTGGGACTAATTGGCTAAGTAGAAAAGGAGCTGGGGATTACAGTGGACAGTAAGCTGGATATGAGTCAGCAGTGTGCCCTTGTTGCCAAGCAAGCTAGCAGCATATTGGATTGCATTACTATGAGCATTGCCAGCAGATCAAGGGAAGTGATTCTTCCTCTGTATTCTGCACTGGTGTGTCTATATCTGGAGCAGTGTCCCTCACTGTAGAAGGGATGTGAACAAGGTGGGCAGAGTCCACTGGAGGGCAGTGAAAATGGTTCAGGGGCTGGAGCACATGACTTATGAGAAGATGCTGAGGGAACTTAGTTTATTTAGTTTGCAGAAGAGAAAAGTGAGGGCAAGGTTTTTATAGCAGACTTCAACTCCCTGAAGGCGGTGGTTCCTAAGAGGGTGGAGCTAGACTGTTCTCATTGGTGGCAGATGAGAGAACAAGGAGCAATGATTTCAAGTTGCAGCAAGGGAAGTTTGGGTTGAACATTAGGAAAAACTTCCTCACTAGGAGGGTGGTGAAGCACTGAAACAGGTTACCTAGAGAGGTGGTGCAGTCTCCACCCTTGAAGGTTTTTAAGGCCCAGCTCTAGAAGGACCTGGCTGGGATGATCTAGTTGGGAATGGTCCTGCTTTGAGCAGGGGTTTAGACTAGATGACCCTTCCAACCCTAACTTTCTGTGATTCTGTGTGATATCTTCCCAGTTAGTAGGATGCTAGTTTTCTGAGCTTAGTACCTGATTCTGTTGCAGGTCACAGCATTCAGAGTAGCTTACCACTCTGGAAAACTCCTTGTAGCAGAGTTTGGCAGCTTCAGTGAAGACTTCTAGAAGGCTGTCTTGGCCTCAGGATAGATTTGGACGGATTAATAAGGTTTCTTTCTGCATGTCTGAGTCTTTTTTTTTTGTTTGTTTTATCCCATATTATTTGGAGTTTCTGCCTTCCTTTGAGACCAGCACATCGTGTCAGGAAATGAAGGAGATTTGTGTGGGGGATGAGTTGCGTGTTGCACCTGCTGAGTTGAACCAGCATGTTGATTAAAAACTTTTAATCCTGGGAGTATTGTTCTGTAGCAAGCTTTGGAATTTGCTGGAGTCCACAGATCTTTGAGGTTGCACCTGATGTGTGTTTATACCCATCTTTTACTTTCTTTCCCCACTGTGAGTATATTGAACTAAACATTATTTGAATGACATCTATAGGTAGAATTAGATCTAAATTATAGCTGTTATTCATTTATGTAGTTTCTGCAACAAACAAATGGTAAGATCTCTAAAACATGAATGTTGGTCTTGCAGTCCTTATTGTGGCAAAACTCCTGTTGCATCACTTGTACGTTCAATATCCTTACCATGAATGCTTCCTAGTAAGATTAGAGAGTGGCATAAAAATCTGCTTTTTGATTATTCGTACCCTGTGTTCTTAAAACTAAAGTGCACGGTGTTAGCTTCTTGGGGAGTAATGTTGTAATGTTTTACCAGGCACTTTCCTTGAGTTACAATTGTCTACAAGTCCCGTTACCTGCAAGCGTTGTGCTTGTTGATCCACAAAAGATTACATCAATCTTCAAAGTCCACTCTGTTCCTGCATTGCTGGGCTCTGCACCTTTCTCCCGTGTAGTCAGAGGACATAGTCACCATCCAGGTTAAACTTTTGTAAGAAACTATATGGAGATAAAGAACTGGAGAAATTTCAATAGCTAAGGCAGGGGGTGTCAAACTTATGGGCCTCCAGGTCAGATCAAGCACAGGGAGCCATGTGATCCAACCCGTACAGGGCATGTGCTGGCTCTGGCACTCCCCATACTGCGTGCGGGTCTGGGGCATGTGCTGCATGCATTACTTACATCAGACCAGATTTGTACTCTGGCTCTGGGGCTGGTCTGGGTTGGGCCACATTGGAGCCAGTGCACAGGGCTGGGCTGGCAGGGCACCACATGTAGCACCACCCCATGCTGTCCCCTTGTGTTGTGTGCACTGTGCATGGCAGGTCCAGTTTGTGCACCCTGCCCAGCCCAAGTTGATGCTGGGAGCATTCTGGATGTGGCATGTGACATGAGCTGGTTCAGGTGGGATGCTACATGCAGCCTGTGCCCCAGATTCCCTGTGCTCTGTGCAGCTCTGGGTTCAGTGGCATGCCTCATGAGCGGGCATGTCGCCTGCAGCATGTGGGCTTTGTGGCACAGGATTGGTCCCAGACCTGTAGACCAGCCCAGTGAACCCTACCTGGCCCCAGGGCTCAATGAGTTTGACACCCAGGAGCTATGGCAATTGAATGACCCTTGTTGAAGCAGAGTGTAGTGTTTTGAGCTTTGCTTCTAAATGCTCTGCAAAAGGGAAGCTGACCTCTGGTCCCCAATGGGCAGCCAGGCAGCTCACTTTTGGGGTTGAATCCTGGCAGAAGCTGAGGCACTGATACTGGGCCGAGGGAGGGGCGTTGTCTGATGCTCACTCACTTCGCTTGTAGCATTGCAACAGCTCCCACTTACTTTGTTGAGCTGCTGGACTTGGTCCCAGGAGAGTGCAGAGCTAGCAAAGGGAGGAGAATGAGAAAGATTTACTTATTTCTCCAGTTGTCGTCAATAACTTTGCTTTGGTATCTGCAGGGCGCACACCTGGTAATAAGCAGAGGGAAAACTTTGGTAATATTTCATTAGAGGAGGTTACTTCTGTGTTCATTTGACAGACCAGCAGTTAGTTCAGTGCTCACTGCTGCCATGGCAGCTTCTTGTCTTTGTTTTCTTCAGATCAGAACTTGCTTGTAGGACATTTCTGAACATGGCACTGTAACTGAATTGTGCATAGACTGCAGTCCAGTTTCTTGTGATGTCTTAACATGTCCTAATTGTCTCTCCCCACAGGGTGCTGACTCTGGGAGGAGGACTGCCGCATTTGGAACACCTTAATCTCTCGGGTTGTCTTACTGTAACTGGCGCAGGCCTGCAGGATTTAGTCTCTGCTTGCCCTTCTCTGAATGACGAACACTTTTACTACTGTGACAACATTAACGGTAATGTCTCTTTCTATAAAGACGCATGATGATTTTCTGGGGCTCCATGTTTTGGGGATTTTTTTAAAGTTTAGTCTGATGTAGTACCAGACACCAGATTCTTATGGTGTTAGTAGGCCCTTACGTGGGATTTAGGTGGGTGGGTGTTAGATACCCAAGTCCAAAAAAGCAGTTCAAATTAGGTTGGTGCGAGCTTCCTAAGACTGTATTACCTGCCTCACTCCACTGTTTGCCTTCATTTGGGACTGCAAGAGTCATGGGGGCTAGGAAGGCAGTTTTTAGCAGAGGGAGCCAGCCTTGGTAGCTTGTTGTTAGGATATTCCCCTGGGATTGGGGAATGTTTGGCAATGGCCCCTACTGCAAAGTTTATTTCTGGTTTTTTCAGCCTAGCACCCCACTGGGTATCTCTAAGTGCCTCTGGTCTTTCTGAATCCCTGTGGAGATGCCTAGCACCCCCTGAATACTCTGTTTAAATGCTCAGATGCATAAACCCAAATCACTCCTACATCATATCTGTGACGTTTCCCTAGTGACTGTATGGGATTCCTAGACTTCTGGCTAGATCATTTTGAATCCTCTGCCTGGGACAGATGTATTAAATTGTGAGTCATTGCTCTGCCCAAATATAAGTGCTGACTGAGTCAATTTGCATCCTGCCCTGAGTTTCTTGATTTATCCATGGAACCTCAACTTTAACTAATGTCTTTGTTTGCTGTGTTGGACCTTTCAAATTTTAAGTAGCTTGTGAACATATCTGTTTTCTTGTACTGGTGAGCAGTACCTAAGAAAACATGTTTGTGATTTCACATGAGGGAATTGCTATTATTTAGTCTGGATAAGAGAGGACTGAGAGGGAGATTTAATAACAACTTGGACTACCTGAAGGCTGGTTACAAAGAAGATGGAGCTGGACTGTTCTCAGTAGTGACAGATAACAGAACAGGGAACAATGGTCTCAAGTTGCAACAAAGGCAATTTAGATATTAGGAAAAACTTTCTTTCTAGGAGGGTAATGAAGCACTGGAACAGGCTGTCCAGAGAGATGGTGGAATCTCAATCCTTGGAGGTTTTTAAGACTTGGCTAGACAAAGCCTTGGCTGGGATGAGATAGTTGGGGATAGCCCTTTTTTGAGGAGGGGTTTGAACCAGATGACCTCCTGAGGTCCCTACCAACCCTAATTTTCTATGATTCTTGAAGACAAGGGATGGGAGTTTTGAATTTCCGATAATTCTTTTGTCATTGTTCTCAATGTCTGTTCCCTGCACCACTTTTTCAGTATCCATCTCTTCCTTCCTGTTATAATGAGAAGGCAGAGGAGGCTCACTGGAAAGACATTGGCTCTTTTCCCTGACTTTACCACTTTGTTACCATTGGGAAATATAGGTCGTAGAAGAACAGAGTAGCTGTTTTTGCACACTTAGAGTAGTGCACTGAGTATTTGACTATCATTTTTAAGAGTTTTCATTTTATTCCTTGACCTTTTACAAATTATAAGAGTTTTGAACTGAAAAGAGCTCTTCTCTGTGAACTGGCTTTTGTTAAACATGGATTTTAAAGACCCTCCATAAAGGACAGTCACTTAAACAATATTTAGAATATGAGTATTATGTTTTAAAGATGATGGGTATATGTTCATTTATCTTCCCATTCTCATGCTATAACATTGGCCAGGGATGAATCTGGGTTGGGGAAAAATGTTGATGGTGATGGGTGCTGGTCAATATATACAATACAATTATAATGAGACCTTTGGCTGCTGCCACAGTTGGAGTTGGGTTCCGTTATGCCAGGTACAAGACAGATTTATGGGAAATAATGGCTCCTGTCTCGTGTAATTAAATTATACAAGGTAAGTGTAATACAAGAGAGAAGGGCAGGAGTGGAGGGGAAAGCTAGCAGAATGAGATCATGTTCTAATGGTTGACTCTGCATCTGATAGTTCTGAATTACTGGAACCTGTTAAAAAAAAATATCCACAATCCCTGTGGATATTGACCTGACACTTGTATGATGTGTTGGAACCTGAAGGCATGTTACAGTTTAGACACTGAAATCCCTTCTCGCATCCTTGGCATATAGCCAACTCAAGTGCAGAATGGTGGAGTTTTAACAACACAAGGGAGATTTCACAAGCAAGGAGTCCAGACCAGTTGGATAGAAAGGCTCACATGGAGCTTGACTTGGTGCTAGATTATTAGGCCCTAGCAGTGAAGCTGAAAGTGACTATTATACCCAAACAGCCAGTGCTCATGACTCCCACAGCTCTTTTCTTTTCCTGTGCCATGGATTTTGACTAGTGCACCCACCCATGTTTTCTTGGTGATTTCATTCATTCCTTTCTTCCTTCCTTCCTACTAAAACAGTTGCCTTGCCTGACTGTTTCCACATCTCCCTCTAAATCAGGGGTGGGCAGAGTGTGGCCTGTGAGCCACATGTGGCCCACCAGGCCATTCTGTCTGGCCCACAGGGCCCCTAAAAAATTTAGAAAATTAATATTTGTCTGCCCCTGGCTGCCTGTCATGCGGCCCTCAATGGCTTGCCAAAACTCAGTAAATGGCCCTCTGCCCGAAGTAATTGCCCACCCCTGCTCTAAATCCTTCACTGATGCCCTGTTTGCAATGTATTAGATTTAAACCTACTTTTAAGGCTCTTTACAAACCCGGCCCACTCTCTCAGTTGTCACTCTCCCTCCCACCTTCCATTCTCTTAACAATACCAGCCTTGATCACACTGTCTACATTTATCTCTACATTTTTTTCAGTCCCCCAACCAGTAACATGTGAAACACCCTCCTCTTAGTTTGTGAAGTCGTAAAGGTTTTTAAATATTACTGTTTAAACGAGTGAGACATAAGCATCTCCAAGCTGAGCACATTTGGAATATTACTGCTGTAATGGTGGCTGTGCCCTCTCTGGTTTCTGGTACCTGCATTTACTGTCATGTCTGAAATTAGATTGTGAGGTCTTAGCTCAGAGACTGTCTCGCTTTGTTCTGTAAACCATTCACCATGGTTGTGGATGCTATGTAACCTGTATAAAACAGTGTGGCAGAGGGCTGATTATGGGAGACAGAATATAATTACCTCATTTACCCCTACTGTTGAGAGAGGTGTTGTATGATATTTAATGTTCTCTCAAGTGATATTTAATGTTCTCTCAAATTAAGCATAGTTCTGAGTACTGAAGCTTGGATAACTAACCATGGTGGGTAATAATATCCTTCATTAAACCCCTCTACAGTTTATTTTGGATGGTGTATTCCTAACCTCTCATTCAGACTGGCATGTGGTATTGCTTCTCAGAATATTAAACAGACATCACATTCTACCCCAGATGTAGCTGCAGTTCTGTGATTGTTGAAGTTATTCCTGTATCACTGCAGTACTTCATAAATAAGAGCAGGAGGATTAATAATCAATTAAAGTGTTTTGTTTCATCTCCAGCAGCTTAAGTTTCTGTGGCTTTCATTTATCGCACTTTGTACATCAGAAACATTATATACGAAAGCACTGTAAAATAATTACAGAAGTCTCTGCATGTTTGTGTATTTTTTTTGTTTGCCACCTCTCGGGTTGTTTTGGGGAGAGGGGATGTGTGCTACGGTGTTGGAAAATTCCTCGTTCTTGCATCACAAAAAGTGGAACCTGAAGCATGAGGCTATGAATGATTCAGGTTTTGCTTTGACACCTGCAAGGTCTTCATTCCCAACTGCAAACTTTTCTTCATACTTTTCCTGTAAATAGTGGGTCTGATGCCATCAGCCCAAGGCATGCATTCTCATGACCGAGATGGAGCAGGTCTCACTGAAGCTGTGCTGTAGAGAAGTTTGCAATTTTCACATTCTCATGAATGTGAGAACTGCTTGATTTGCATGCAGTTTTTATACCGGTCTAGCTGCTGTTTCACTAGGAAGAGTCGTATCACTGTATCCCAGCAGAGTTAAAGTGGTACAACTTTTGTGAGTAGATGAGTCCAGTATCTCAGTTTGAAAGAGCTCTTTCTACAAAGAAGTTTCTTGCTCTGAGACGTTCTTGGTTTACTGGGGCTGTATAATGGTGTGGTTCAACTCTATACATGGAAAGACTTCAACAAGAGATTAAATGTCCCATTGTAGAACTGACCTTGAGTTCCAGAAAAGGCTGAGAAGTTTGTCTGAATGCACACCTTTGCTGCTCAGCTTATTTCTAGAAGAAATATGATGACAAAGCATTGTACCCAAGTGAGATGAAGCTAATGCAGTCTCTTTGAATGAACTATGGTAACTAAAGTTTGGTTATGTTCTTCAGTTGTTCTGGTGCTAGTTCAGCTACAAGTTCCCTCATTATTGCATTCCTGAGTCCAAAAGACTGGGTTGCAAGAGAGCTCAAAGGCCTGGGCTAAGGAATTGAGATGCTGGGGAAATAGGAGTTTGATTTTGATGATGATGAGTTCTGTTATGAAACTCTAAAAATCCACAGGAACGGAGCTTGACTCTAGGTCCATCAGTATATTTTGAAACCTTTGCTCAGGGTACGGGATCCTGTATACTGACATTACTGCTGATTTGACATGGTGCAAATGTTTTGGGTATTGCTTGCATCTTCTGGATAACTGGAATTCTGCTGAAAAGTTCAATGCTTTACTTTACCGAGTTTTAGATTGCCTCGCATGAGTTCCAAATAATATTGGCCTTATTCACTACTGTAGTTAATGCTCAATTTCATCACTTTTATTTTTCATCACTTTTCAGTGTGTTGCTCTTGTCATCTTCCCTCAAATGCTCCATGCATTTAAACAATCTAGAAGAAGAGTCTGTGCACTGGACTGAAACACTAAGATTCTTCTGACTTGCTGCGGATCTGAGGAGGAAAATACCTAGCCTCTTTCTGTAATATTAAGCTACTTCCTGCCTCTCTGGGCTGTGGAGAAGAGAAGTTACTTCTGTTTCACAATTGGGTTTTGCACAGAGTTATGCATCCTTTGCTCAGACCACTGGGTATGTTTACAGCAGGGGTGGGCAAAATGGCAGATCTGGCCAGCATCTGGACTTCATTTCCCAGCAGCGCCTGCCTGTGTTGCTGTGGCCAGTTTCCATGGAGACCCCAGCAGCAGTGGGGGGATGATAGTGCGCTGTGTTTCTACGGAGACCAGTCCCAGCAGTGCTGGGAACTTGCAATGGTGACAGCATGGTCGGGAGCTGGGGTGCAGCCATTATCCACTGCCTGCACACTCCAGCTGTGCTCCAGTGCAGGCAGCAGACTGCAGTTCTGCTCCGGCTCCAGACCACACTGTCACCACTACAAGATCCCGCCCCTGAAGCAGCTCCACACCAAACCATGTGCCCTGCCAGAGCTGTTGGTGCCAGTCCCCATTGAAACCCTGGCTCCACTGTGTCACGTCCTTGCTGCTCCTGTGGTCTCCATGGAAATTGACTGCAGTGATTACTGGGAAATGGAGTCTGCTGTGGGCCCAATCTGGCTCACAGGCCGGAATTGGCCCACCCCTAGTTCACAGTGATCAGAAACCATAGCTTTAATATACTGCCATTAGAGCTTATGTTGACTTAGTAGCTTCTTGCTCTGGTGGTAAAAACATAGATGAAAGGGACGTAGCTCTAAGCTGTTACTTGAACAATTAGTTCATTGCAGCCAGTGCTACTGTCCAGACTGGGTAAACTGGTAACCTTTGCATGGTGCCTTGAAATGAACAAATTCTGACTGGATCAGTTTGGAAAAGTGGCTATCCAGTCAAGACCTTCCGATCAGGATGCCCTATCCCAACGTATATGGGTTCAAAGCAAGGGCTGTTTATATCAGCATCAGAAATGACCTGAGCTGGGATGGAGGGACATGGGAAGGGAGATGCTGTAAAAAATGACAGTGTTGTTGTCTTTGAAGCTGTGTTGCAATGTACATCCTGTGGCAAGCTGAATAAGTAAGTGATCCTTTGTACTGTCAGCTGAAGTATCTACCTGTTCTTCAAGTGCATTACAGCAATCCAAGTTCAAGGTGATGCCATATTCCATATACCATGCCACATCAGGTAATACCATATCCTGTGCCATATGCCCCTGCATATGACACTTATCTTCTGTTGGAAAGGCAGAATGAAGGAAAAGGAAAGAGAGGTTTTCTTTTCCAGTCGTTGCTGCTATGGCCTTGACTGAGCCAGGCAACGAAGCCCAAGGGAGGGGAGTATTGTCATGAGAATCATTTCCCCTTCCAGAACTCTGCCAACACACAGCTATTGGCAATGGCTATGAGAGGGTTAAACCTGTAGCTGCATTGGCCCTGCAGCAGGGTTGGGGGAAATGACACAGATGAGTAGACTGTACCCTTATCTCAAGCAGGTCTGGTGGAGATGGTGCTGAACACAACCCCCTGCCTTCATTTTGGATGGCTAATTTTCAGGAAAAAATGTGAATGTGATATACAGATAAATATGGTTGCCTTAGAATGTGGCACAACTAATTGTGAATATGACAGGTTGATACGGGTGCACCAGCCACAGACTTTTTAAAAAGTGTAATTTGTGGCCTTCCCTGTGAGGAGCTGAAATGCCGTAACTTGCAAACCTCAAAACTGAGAGTGGATACTATACAGTCTCTCCCTTGAAGTCCAGTACCAGAGGTGTAACAACCAGGTACTGCATCCTGGGTGGAAGCTGGAGTAGGGCTGGTGGCAGCATCTGCTGTTCTTGTGCCCCCTCTAAGTAGGTGTACCAAGTTATGCTACTGGCCAAATTGTCTCCATGTTGTCTGGATTAAGATTTATCCAGTTCATATTTAGGTAAAAGAAACATGTACCCTTCTTCTGCCATCCCCCCATGTTCACACAGTGGGGGAAGTGGGAAGAAGAACAATATGGTTTTATTGCAAGATTCAACAGCGTATTTGAGCTAAACAGATTCTTTTGGTGGTGGAAATCCAGTCCAACAGAGGGAAGCATAAATTAAAATGTAAAGGTACAAACAAGAAATTCACAAAGAGTAGCAGAAAGGGAGACTGGGAGAGAATAGCGAGGCCTGCAGAACTGTTGGCAAAATGTGAAGTTAGTGAGGGCAGGGATACCCTAGAGAAACTAAAAGGTTACTTGGTACATACTGTAGGACAGGGGTAGGCATCCTCCAGCACTTGCCAGTGTGTGGCACGTGACGACGTTTTGTTTGGCATCTGTGCCTCAGGACAGATGGTGTGGAAGGGGCCAGGCCTGTGTTGTCACAACAAGGATCGGGCCCCTCTTGGCTCCCCCGTTATCTGAACCCTGGCACACATGCCAACATCTTACAAGTCCAGGTTGCAGGTGTTTTTGGCGCTCTGCCCAAAAATGTTGCTAACCCCTGCTGTAGGATGTTGGGGAGAGAAGTTCTTTCGGCTGAATAAAGGGGGAAATGCTAAAATTTAAGAAATGCCTGAGTTACTAACAAGAAGTCTTTGTTTAGTGTTATTTAAAAAGAAAACAAGTAACAACCCTATTTGGGGTCAAGCTGGGAATGGCTAGCCATTAATGAATGGGGGTGCTTTATTTCAATATTGAGTCATAAAACACCTGAAATTATTTTAGCACATCAAAGAAAATTGAAGACAGGAGGGCCGGAGAGATGTAGTTTAACTGAACATTCAGGTTTGTGTGGAAGCTAAGTAGCTAGGGCCTCAGAAGCAAAGAACTATGTTATACATCAGGAATTGGCCAGAAAAAGAGTAGAAAATACGTATTTCATTTTCAGCATGAGTTTAGATTCATAGGGTCCGTTTCCAGGACTAGTGTTGCTTTTAAGATGGTTATTCATGATTTCGAAAATGAGGTGGCAGCACTTCCAAACAAGTTAAGAGAAGATTGTGAGGAGCTGCACCAAAACCTACAGATTACATTACCTTTCACTTGTGAATAAATTTTACTTTGGAAGGAAAAATTTGAGCTACTTGTATATATTGTCTGGGCTTTAAATTAACTGTAGCCACTCAGGGAGCAAACGGCAGGTAGTGTTAAAGCATAAGAATGAGGTGAAAAACAGCATAACGGTAGCCTAATACCATTTTGTAATCTAATGGCATGCATGATTTTTGGATGTATTATTTTGAACAAGCTTTAGCAGCAATGGAAAGGGGCCAGAGATCCTCTCAAAATGATTTGACTGGCCTAACCCCAGTAGGCTGTGATAGGAAAGCCAGGAGAGTGCTACACCTTTAGGCTATTTACAGACATGGGGAAAAAAAAAAAGCAGCGCTTTACTTTAAAATCAGTGTGCCTCTGCACCAAGCGTAGCGCCTGCCCAGAAGAGGCATTGTGTTAGTTTGACTTGGCTTGCCCAGTGTCTGTATAGGTTGGGTACTTCAGCAGGACTGTTTGGCACTTTTATCTAATAGCTCATTCAATCAGCAATTACGTAAAAGTGCCAAAAAGCCTTGCTGAAGCTCCTGATCTATACGACCCAGGGGAACTGGGTCGAACTAACACGCTTCCTCTTCTGGTAAAGTGGTGTTTTTTTCATGTCTGTCAGCAGCCTTAAAGCGTTCCTGCCAAGAGCATGCGGTCCCTTTTCCTTGCCCAGCGCTCCAGGAAGTGCCATGTCCTGCTAGCATTGCTGGAGGTGCAAGGAGTGCGCTCACCCTCCTACGCATGCAGTCCTGAGGGTCAGAATCTGTCGCAGTGATTAGAAAGATTTGATCAGAAAATATTCCTCTAAACGGGTCCTTGTTGCATTGTCTCTGGTTGTCTTCCTGCAGCACAAATTGAACATACTGACAAACTGTTTTTTACTGCTCTGCAGACAAGTCCAGGTGCCTTTTATTGTCCTCATGCTTGAATAAAATTGCTATTTAAATTGCTCTTCAGAATTTGGCTCGTTCTGAAGCAGGAAACGGTTGTTCCCAGGCACCAGGTTGTGTTTTCAGTGCTGGCACATAGAAAAATCGTTTCACTTGAGAGCTAATCACATCTGACTAGTTCTCTAGCTATAGCTAGAGAACAAACGGGGACAGAAAGCATCCAAATGCCCTTGTCAGCAGTGTTGTTTCTCTGTCCATAACCACATTACAAATGCATTAAAATAATGCCTTAACACTGGATTCAGGGTTGTCTGGTTTCATTTGTATTTTCAGTGCAGTAAGGGGAGGAGGTGGGTAGTGTTAAATGATTTTCCACGCAGTTTGAATTGAATGTGAATAACTTAATTTGGTGGGAAACCAGAGTTCAGCAAGTTGAATGGCAGTAAATGTTGTGTCTTCAAAAGGGTAAAATCATATATACGGCCAAAATTGAGGAAATCCTGTAGTGCTAATGATAATAGTTTGCTCTCTGTATGTGCTCTTTTAAGTATTTTAAATCAAAGGAGAAACGGTAAGTGACGGTAAGTGAAGTCGGGTAGAATTACAATAGCAATGTTTCTGAATTCACGTAAGTTTTATATGAGTTGTGCAGCTTATTCCTGGCTGACAGATTCTTTGGTGTGGGGTCAGATAGTCCACTAGGAAGTATAGTTCTGCTCATTCTTTATTCTGACTCGGTACATGCATGTTAGCTGACAGGCTTTTATTTATCTGCATTGGTTAAAATCCTGTTTCAGTTTTTAGGGGATTTAGATTGATCAGGGGGACATTCTCACTTTTAAAAAAATTCTCTAGTTTGTAAAAATGTTCAAGTATTCTCTGCAAATTTAAGCTTTTATGTTTGTAGTGGTGTTTTGGAAAGAAATTGTGAACTACAGTAATAAAAGGGTGAAGCTGACGTGTTACAAATGTGATGCATCATTTCTTTTTAGACTTGGGGCAGACACAGGGTGGTTATTCAGACATGCAGAGGTGTAGCTGAATATTAGTTTGTGGAGATAAATGTGCTGAAAATGTTCAAGTGTGTGATCTCATGATCTGTACACATGATCACTGCAACATTCATGGATTTCAGTTGCAGAGTTTTGGTGACTGAAAAAAACTCACGGTTAAGATTATCTATGTACAAAAAGCCTGATTTCAAAATCCTCACAACTCCCACAGCTTAGCCCCATTGAACTTTCATTATATAAAAGGGTGGAGTAACCAAAAATGTATCATAAAAAATTCTGTTTCCATTATAGAGGAAATATAAATTTGTCTGGTTTTAAAAGCATGGTTATAGAAATCAGGTTATGATTTTGAATAATCACAGTGGTCATAATGAAGATGCTTTCTGTACATTCTTAAATTTCTAGTGAGAATCCAAGAGAGCTAACTAGTGAGGAGTTTTTCCAGGAAAATAAATTCCAGGCTTAAAGCTACCTCCATAGAAGCACACTTCCTCGCTTCTAAACTCACATTTCTATGTTGAAATTATCTAGTGGATAAATCACTTGGTTGCCATGGTAGTCCTGAAAATGAGCAGAACTTGTTTTTCCTCTTTTAACATTTGTTCTGTTTTCATGCAGGTCCTCATGCCGAAACCGCCAGTGGATGCCAGAACTTGCAGTGTGGTTTTCGGGCCTGCTGCCGCTCTGGCGAATGACCCCTGACTTCTGATCTTTCAGTCTACTTCATTTAGCTGAGCAGGCTTCCTCTCATGCACTTTACTTCCAGTCCACATCTTGTGTTAACAATTCTTTCTGGAGTGCGATTTGTTATACTGGTCCCTCCTTCCCCACAGCTTTACAATCTTGATCCTGAGTGTCCTGTACAGTGTTGTACCGATCTCACAGAATCTCATTTGGTTTGAAAGGTGGTGGGTTTTATTTTACTTAATTTGAGGGAGATGGGAAAAGCATCAGATTTTTTTTTTTATGCCACTTTTTTCAGGTTTGGCACTTAAATATACTTTTATTGGATTTTTTATGTTGAGTGGAAGTTAAGCTCTCTTTCTCTCTGTCTCTCTCTCTAACCCACAATTAGAACATAAAGCTTTGCAAATAATTTGAAATATACTTTTTGTTATTTGGGTAACAATACACATCTTTAGAAGTGTTGTTTCTCCCTCTTTCCTCTGACCCCTAAAGTCCTTCCTTATGCTGCAAAATTAGGGAAGGGCCAATCTTTCCTATAGCACTGATTTTTGTATTTGGGCTTGAGAAATTATATTCAAATAAAACATTCCCATCAACACAACAGGTTTACTTAGCACTCAAAATCAGTATAATTCTAAGGTGTAATGACACAATGTACAGTGCTGTATGACTCCACAAGTCATTTGTGTATGTATGGTAGCTCCAGAGCAGCCCCGGGGGATCTGCACTGTCTCTTCTTATAAAATCTGTTAAGATGCTAAATTTTTGAAAGGGAGTTTCAAAGCGTTACGTTTTCAACCATATGAACAAATGTACCAATCAATAAACATGTCTTTGAGGACTTAACCAATGATGAATAATCAATTTTGATCGGAACATGGGAGTACTTGTGGCCGCGTGTAATTTGGAGTGGAGATTGGAAAAAAATCTGCTGTTAGAAACAGCACCTTGCATGTTCTTCCTTACCATCCTAGTCTCAGTACAACTGCAAGTTGGCAGAATTCTTCGCAAGAGCCCATTAGGAAGCATATATTCAGGAAACTCTGGCTCCTTATTTTGACATTACTCATTGATCTTTGATTCCCCATTGATTGGATAAACATGTGAAAGGGCTGTTGCCGTGATGTATCAAGCTTGCACGTTTCTCAGATCTCCACTTTCCCTAGGCTAGTGCTCTGACCTGGAAACTATCAGGTAAAAGGTAGGTGATGGCTTTAGTATTGAATTATGCCTCTGGCCTTGGGCAAGGCAAGGATGCCTTGTTTGTGACTCTTGATAAGGCACAGGTATGAGCTAGCTGTCAACCTGCTCAGTATAATCAGGATGCTGGCATTTAGGTACCTACAGAACTCTTATTCGCGAAAGGCAGAGGTAACGGTTAGTGGCTACTGAGTGGAAGGTTGGAGGGTTTAAATTTTTTGACTGAGGTGTTGAAGCCCTTCTGTCAGGTTGGCCAAGTGTACCTTTGCCAGACTTGCAGCACCGTATCACATGCTGACAACATGGAAAAGTCATAAACAAGGAAAGAGAAACCCCTTAGAGCAAAAGTCTGCAAGTGTTTGGAGGGCAGCTCTGGCGATACTGCACACCAATGGTCAGGGCTGGTGTTTTAGCTATTAGGTGTGACTTGATGTAGCCACACAGTGCTGTGGATGGGACACTGGAGGGAGTCAAGGAATTTTTGCTTCTATTCCAGTATCGACTACTGACCTGCTTTGTGGTCTCAGGTAAGTTACTTTGCTTTGCTTCTGTTTCTTCTTACTGCCCATTACTTAACTTGCACATTTTAAACTAAATTATTTTAGGCAGGGATTGTCCAGTGTTTACTTTTTGTAAAGTGCCTAGTACACTAGGGCATGCATTGCAGTTGAAATCTCTATGCTGTGGTAGAACTGATAACAAATGGACAGGGAAGTTTTCTGACAGTAGGAGCTACTGCAACATCTTGCTGGGGCCATCTGATCCCAGCAGTCTTTCCTGCCCAGGTGCATGATGGCTGGACCCAATGACTTGTAAGTTTCTTTCCAGCCCCTAAAAAACTATGAACCTATTTCACTCCAGGAAAATGATGGATGATCCATTGCTTGGTACATTTATAACTACACTGTCAAAATACCCTAATCTTCAATAGCTGGATTACTCCGTAATTTTCCATTTGGGGGATTTATTGTATCTCTCTAAAGTATCTAAGTGTTACGCTGCTTTGTAATTCCTAACATGTAAGGAAACATTTTATGTTGGTAGATGAACTAGCAGATTCCTCTTCAGAGTATGGCTTGCAAACAGAAGTGTGTTAGGCTAACACAGAAAACAAGAGCAGTGACAATGTAACAGCCTGGTCTGAGTCAGAATATTTCCTGATGGTCCCTACAGGTCTCCTATTGGTTGCAAGCCTCTGCCCATAGGCCTGTTCCCATTACAGTTGTACCTTCATTATACTGGACAGACATTCCCTTAGGGTGCAGACTTGCACATTTTCACCTGTGCTCTGTCTGTACACTGAAATTGCTACCAGTTCAGGAGTAAACAGCACCACTTAAGTTGCACGAGTGAGTCAGTTCTGTGTCCACAGCTTTAAGCATAGCCATTTGCTTAATGAAAATACGCTATTACTGATTCCCCTGAGAACTAGTGGTGAGGTGTTGTAATAGGACCAGGTGCAGGCAGCTGTTTCTGGAAAGTTGGTTGTCTGTCTGCTCTGCACGTTGGCTTGTGCACTCTACTGTAAGTTACCCCAGTTTAAAGGTGTGTGTCCATACCCTTAGATTCCTTGATATTTTCACTGTTAGCTTCTGTGCTGCCCTGGCTCGTCCTTCATGACACCTTTGTCCCCGAGTCAGTTTATGGTTCTATATGGGCTCCCTTTAATCTCTAGGTTCAATTGTCTGTAGTTCAGTACAGCTGCTTGAGGTGCAGCAGAAATATTTTAAATCTAGAGTTTGTTATGGAAATGAGTCTTATAATGGTGGTGAAAGAATTTAGATGAACAAGACCCTAAAATGATGATCTAGGTTTTGCTAAACCATTTTGTAATAACTTTACCTTTTTTAAATTATAGTCTTGTAGCTTTCAATGGATATATTTTCTCATCGTTAAACAACTATTAAAATCAAAGGAACTTTTATACAAATGAGACACTTGATACAAATGGCTTTTGTGATAAAATATACTTACTTTTTTAGGTTAAAAGTACATAAAATAGTTAAACAGAGAAAGTAAAACTATATAAATACATATAAATAGTAAAATATGTTTCACATATACAAATTAATATATATCCAGACAACCTCAGAGTCCTAATAGAACAGATACCATTGGTTCTGGTCTTAAAAGAAAAATTCACCAAAGCCTGAGAAGGATGTCTCTGGTTTCCATTTTTGTGTGAAAGATGCCACAGTTGTGTTCTCATCAGTGGCTTCTCGTTGTGTGTGAAGCTGTTCAACATGTGCCTTGCCAGTCTGCTGAAATAATGTGTGAGAAGGGTCTGTCCTTTCATTAAAAACTTGTGTAAACTCAAAATATCTCCACTGAAGTTGAGTCATTCAAGTGCAAGAAGAGAATTGGGCCCCAAATGTTCATTAGTATCTTAACTGAAAAATAATCTAATTGGAGATCAGTTTTGGAGCCACTGAGGCAGAATCCCTGGGGAAGCAAAGCTTTAGCTTTAATTTTTACTAGCCATACTTCTTCACTAATCATCTCTTTTTTGTTGAGGCCTAGATAGAAGGCCAGAAGGTAGAAGGAAGGGGTTAAAAATTATGTCTATATTGGCATTTTTGGGGAGAAATCTTACACCATAGCAGCAGCTCTCACAGTAACAGGGTTAGGACAAAGTAGTGTAGAAAACTTTCCAGGGGTTATTGGCATTTTAAGCCTCTGTACCATCTAGGTTTCCTTGGTCTTTGCAACTTACTCTCACAGGTATACACAAACTAAAGAATGCATTTTTACTGTACTGGGGGGAAGGGGAGAGAAGGACCCCTCCAAAACTGCACAAATGGAAAGAAGTGATTATTTTAAGTACTACTTCATATAATGATTTTTTACACTAAAGCTTTTCTTTGGTGGGGCTGATACCTTTTAGCTGTGATTTTATTCTGCTTTAACTTCCTGTTATCTATTACGCACAAGTGAAGCAATGTAAATCCACACAGAGAGAACATTTTTTGGATAACCATGGACATAAACAGCAAGAGCAAATTCCACATTTGAAACATCAATGTTGTGAACTCCAGTACTGTGTACAGCTTCTATTAAAGGTCTCACTTCAGAATATGGCATATGAATGGGAAATCCTGAGACCTAGGAACAAGAAAAAGGAAACATTATTAATGCTTCTGGGAGGGGTGTGGATTGCTGTGTTCTATTCTAAATATGATTTACAGTTTGGAGAGGGAAAGAAAGTAAAAGCAGCAATAGTAATGATTTTTTTAAGTCTAATTTTGTTTATAAATGTAAGTTAAGAAGAGAGCTTAGCAGAGGCAGAATAAGGCCACAAACCACAAAAACAGAACACTCATGAATCTGTTCCTATCTGACTCCAGCACAAAGCAAATGCTGGTTAATACACAACCTTCCTGTTGTTATTCAGCCTCATGACCTTGATCAATTAAATTGCTGTCAGCCTGTGGCCCTACTTCAACTCAGACCAACCACCTACCTCTTTTGGACCCAGTCCATTCTTGATGATGTCCTACTATGGACTTAAGGTTAGATCCACAAAAGGATTAAGAGTACCTTGAGCCCAAATCCTCATGCTGAAGATGCTTCCTTTGACAACACTGAAGAATGCATTTTCATTATACTGGGGGAGGGAGGACTCCCTAAACAGTATCTAATTTTTTTATTACTTGATGTGTCCAAAAGGCCTCAGCCATGACACTGTTGCATTTAAATCTCATCAGGATCCAAAAGTAGAACAGGGGTTCCCAAAGCACATCTAACAAATATCAACATGCAGCTGCAGATGGAGAGAGCCACCTGATAGCTGAATATTTATTTAATATGCATTAGTATGATACTGAGTACAACAAACACTGGAACCCCCCTGGCCTGCCCTCTACACACAGATGAGTACTGTTAGTATTAGGATACAGTATCATTTTAATTTTCTCTGGTGCTCAGAGCCTGATTTTTTAGTCAGTGGTACAGCTTCAATGGCAGTTGTGAATTGCTTGAGGATCCAGGATGAGATGCTGCATTATAAACACCTGCTCTAAGGTGCAAGAAATATAAAGTAACAGATCTATTAAGTAGGTAGATAAAACAGGTATAGAACAATAGGGCTACAACAGGCAAATAAGGAAAGAGATGGTAAGGCACTCTTCAAGCAGGAATCAAAAAGTATCTAGATTGCATCAGTTTAGTACTAATGGGGTATTTTAACCTCTCTGCCATCAGAAAGAAAACAAAAGCATAAGGGCTCAGTACTGTTTCACTACTAAGAAGTCCCTAGACTTAGCTTGTCTGTCTGTCACAAGCTAAGACTACCACACTAGGGCATGATCCTATTTTGCCTATGGTGGCACACAGCATGCTTTAATAGACGGCACTTATGCACCTCCAAAAACACCGAGCTGCATTGTCTTAATGGGGGCTTTACTATAGTCTACACTACATCCATCATACTGCAAATCAGCATGATCCAAGAGGTATCCTTCTTATTCAGATTCAGGACCCAAGTGGGAAGATAGTGCACCAAAAAGTGAAGTCAGTATCCCCATTTGTTTGGTAAATGTCTCCTCCTACTATAGGCAGTCCTCGACTTACTACGTTTCACGTTAAAACGTTTCGCACTTACAACATCTATAAACTGACACTGTTTCAACTTTCTGATGTCAGTTTTGACTTTACAACACTTGATCCAATGCGATGCTATGCCAGTGAACAAATTTGCTGCGCCACCTGTCTCCCTGGAGAACATCTGTTCAAATTTCCTTGGACACTTTCTTTAAGAAAGCAGACAAGACTCCAGAAAAACCTGCAGCCAAGACTCCTGAGAAAACTCCAGCCAAGAGCCCTTCAAAAAGTCCAGCAAACTCACCTCAAAGAAGTCCTTCCAAATAAATATGATTGCTATTTAGAATATAAATACATTAATGTAGCTATATTACTCATCTATAACTGATTGAGCACAAAATTGTGGTGTATTTTTGGTGAAAATAAGGTATTGGGCCTTGGTTCAGGAACCAATCCCCTATTTATAACATTGTTTCTTATGAGAAAATTGGTTCCGAGTTACAAAGTTTCGACTTATGACAATTGGTTCCTGAAAAATGGGTCTTAAGTCCAAGGACTGCCCGTATGTCCTAGGCTTAAAGCATGGCCAGTGGGAAATTTAGGGCATTTATATATGTGCTCCAGGAGGTGTGTGGATCAGGGGTGGGGCATGTTAATTAGTGCAGCTCTGAGAGGGACATTAATTAAATATGCCTGGAGCATCACATGTATCAGAGCCCCTATGCTGAAAAATAGAGGTGAGATGCTTTGAACTAAAGCTCACTGAATGAGCTTTAAAGCACCCTGCTGCCATTTTTCAGCACGGGGACACTGATACACATGACACTAGACCACACTAATTTCCACACTCCAGCAGACTCGATTAATCAACGAAGCGTTGGAATTATAGTGTGTCAGAGCAGGCTCCCTGTATGTGTATAGGAGCCCCTAAATCCTAGGACTGGCTCATGGCTGAGCTGAATTAAACAGCACCTTTTTGCCTTGCTGTTGCAGCTGGGCAGCCAAGAGGAAAAGATTCATGGAACCAGAAGGAAAGCAAGCAAAAGGAAGTATGTCTTATCTAGTTGCCCTGGAAGAGAGCTAAGCCTTAAGTTCTAGCCCCTGTTCTCAATGGTGTTTATGCATTTTATCTAGTGACTATTTAAAGTATAAATACAGAAGATGGGCTATGAGCCAGCAGTTTTAAGTACAGAAAAAGCAGACTTGGACTTCAAGAAAAACTGTCTACTTGTAAAAGCAAGAGGACAATGCATAAGCTGCAGAGTTAGGGAAGATATGGAATTTTCTTTGCTGGAGGTTTGTAAGAGGCTGGATAGGCATCTGTCTCAGATGGTTCAGAAACAGCTTATCCTGTGCCAGTGCAGAGGCCTGGCCTAGATGATTTGGGTTTCTTCCAATCCTATGGTTCTCCGATTCCAGCAGACTGGGTATGTTGAGAGAGAGGCTTCTAGTACCTAACTCAGTGCTGTGCAGCCCAGTCACCTAAAAACTAGGTATGACAAGGCTGGGAATTGTGACAAAATCCTTTTGCAGATCTAGCCACTAAAATTTGTGACCCTGAGCTCTAGAATGATGGAAGGGTCAATTTCTTATTAAATGTGTCTTCACAATAGTGGCCAATTAGGTAGCAGGGAAGGTACAGTACAACAGCAAAAATAACTATGAATGGATGCAAATAATAGAGTACGCATTTCCAGTTAACTGGAAGCAAGCACTAACCAGAAATCTGCATTGGACCAGGCCAGTCTCAAACTGAATGTGTATTTTGTCTGGGTATAAATGTGGATGGGTGATAAGCAGTTAGGACAGGTCCTTTCCTCCACTGCAGAGAACACTTAGATATGATGGATCTGAAGTGAGAGGAGAAAAGCAGACTGCAGCATTTATCTCACTTCCAGGTGCTCTACAGAAATTAATTTTCTATCTGGGGAGAGAGCAAAGGTCCACTGTGGCCCTGGAAGTTTCCTAGAATCCCAGGAGCACAGAATTGCCCATACTTTCTTGGCTTTCTTGGTTGGTGTTTTGCTGATTTCGGAAGCATTAACCACTGGCTGATGTTGACAGTAGATGCTGGCCTTTGATCATTAGCCTGACTGTACAGCTGCTGCTAAGAAGTTCCACTTTACTAACTGAAAGCAAATAGCAAGTCACTGGAGTGCTGCAATCTGACAGCTCATGATCTAGCTTCATTACAGAAGATGCATGCATTCATTTAAATAAGTACCCTGTAATCTCCCAGCTGTTTTTGCAGTTCTGCTTGGTGATCATCTTCTATGTCTTTGCCTTGGTTCTGTTCCAAGAGGGGCAGGAAATGACGAAGTGTGGAGGTGCAGTACCTGTTCCAACGAGTGAGGTGCCTGGGCCTCCACTCCATAATTTTCTCTTTTAGTATCTTTTCAATCCTGCAATAAAAATTCAGCTATTTGTTAAGAGCTGTACATTAACCACTGCCAGTTCAAGGTAGAATTGTAGCTTCACAATCTAGTACTAGGGATTCTTCCAGAAAACTGACTGCTGCATTTTTTTCCAGCTAACTACTCAGGTTGTGGGGAGATGTTAAGGAAAGTAATGAACCCTTCACTGCTCACAAAGCAGTTCAGAGAATCAATACACACATAACAGCAGTAAGGTGACTGTGTCCTGGCTTAGCAAAGAACTCTCCCAAAGTCATATGCAGGAAAGTGAGTTTTGACCTTTGCAAATATTTTTCCTCTCCTTATAGTACTTTTATCTTTACCCCATTGTAACAGTCACCAGATACAAAAGGTTGCAACAGCTCCAGTGAACTTTCTGTCCACCTCAAAATGTGGGCAACACCTCCTCTAGCTAACAGGTGAAAAAAAGCAACCATGAGCACTGTAGTGCTCCCGAAGTAGCCACAGCTTCCTAACTGCCTTATCAGACTCAGCAGACCTTTGGATATAGACATGAATATGGGTGAGGCAGGTCATCGAACAGGCTAGATTTTGTAAATGTTCAGTCTTCAGTGTTGATGACACTCGCAGCATTTAATGTCATTATGCAGATGCTTGTAAAGTTACCTGCCCTGTAGTTCTAAAGCAGCAGCTTTGTCTGCCCGCTGGTAAGTTAATTCTTCAGGCTAATAAAAGAAACAAAGGGACTTAGAATGTGAGGATTTTAGTCAGCAATGAAAGCACAGAGCCTCTCTCACAGTTTTACACAAGTGTACCTTCACTAGAGGTATGCATCCCACCACGTATTGAAGGTGGTAAGAAACAACAGGCTAGCTCAGAAACAACACACGCAAGTGAAGCTAAATTTTTGTATGTAAAGAAATACATCCCTCTGTACAGTTGGCTTCAACGACTGATGCTTGTATGTCTGATTAAATACAGATAAAGCACTGTTTCTTTACAGACAGCATACTGCAACATGCAGACTGGAACTTGATTTTTTAAACATTTTAAAGACAAAGTTGACATCCCTCTCGATTTTGACGTCGCATGGTTTGGATTTTACTTGCGGCTGAGCTCAGAGAATGGCACAAATCGTACTTGTCCTCAGATCTCACGTTGGTGTTCTGAGGGCCATTTATCATCCATTCTACTAAGTAGTACTAATTGGCACTTGTTAGAAATATTGTACTCTAAAGACCTAACTACTGCATTCATTGTGGTTGGCCTGATGTATTAACAATCACATTAGTATCAAGTTTACCCTTAAATGGTAAGGCCTTAAAGACTTCCATTTTCCTTAAGCGTGTGGGGACTGTATATAGGAACAGGCATGTAAAATGTGAGAGAAAAATGACTCATCATAAGCATCATAATTGCAAATCGTTTCACCCCTTGAATAAGCATTAAAGTAATTGTTTTGAACTATAAATTAATCTAAAGATACAGAAATACCTGAACGCTCGAGAGGCCAGGATATGGTAAGCGTCTTGAAAAGAAAGGCTTCCATAATTTGGGTTTGCTGATGTCAAAATTTATCCGTACTGGGGAATCATATTGCTGAATATTGAACCAGATCTAAAGGAAAACAACATTGCTGTAAGTATTCTTCCAGTACTTTGGCAGGTAAGCACTGGTGACGCATATAAAGTGTTCCAGTTTTCAAAAAGGGTAATCACTATATTCCAAAGCTACAACAGGAATAAACTGGGTATAAGACAAGAAACTGTCCTGTATATTCTGTTTCACATCTTTATAGATCTATATATAGGTTAACATGTTACTATACTACATGTAATTACAATTTATTGGAATTGACTTAGGGTTGAAGAGTTGTCATACATGTTTTCAACATGAGATGAAAGGTGTAATGCTCAGAAATTATATCTGTGATGGATGTTATAAACTCTCTGAAGTTACTATTTTGTATTTATAATAAAATATTAAAAAGACTTTAGGATGTGCTACACAACGCTTTAAAATGAACTTTCTGAAACAATTTAAAAATAATGTAAACATTTGCTGTAGTCTGCTTTTTCTACATACGCCTTTCAGATAACACACTATGGGCGTGTCCCCATGAGCAGGAACATGCATGTCCCTGGGCATGCTGCTGCACATGTGCTCTGGCACATGGCGATTGCCCCGGGTGGGGTAGGGAGGCAGGTGCCAGCATGTGGACTAGCCCCAGCAGCCTTATCTGGGGGCCAACTGGGACTGCAGCAGCAGGGGTCCAGGCACACTGGAGCCCGGCTAGCAGCTGGAGCATGGCTCTGACCAGTCAGGCTCTAGTTGCACACACTGCAGCCGTGTGTGCTGCCCTGCTTTTTCTGCCACTTTTTTGATACCAGGATCTCCCGGTATCAACCACCCCTGTACACACTCACCAGCAGTGCAGCATGTGCAGAGTGTACAGTCTGTGGCACTGCAGACAGGTTTGCAGTGCTGCAAATCACACGTGCGCTTGTGGGGACATGCCCTATTTATGCTTTATCATACAGACATACTCCAGTGAACGTAGGAGTTGCCTGTTTAGCTTGGGTCACTGTTTTACCAAATCAGAGACCCTGTCTTCAATAGTGTCCAGAATCAGTTAAGTGCAAGAAACCCCATAATGGACAATTATGGAATAGCAGCTAGGATTATTAATCAATCATCATCCAATTTACTTTTGAGAAGCAAAAGAAGATGTATCTTCTTATTTTTTTCATCCTGTTTGACATACATAACTATGGACGAACTTATGGATATAAAACATTTCATCTTTTTTATCTCAGTGATGCATCATGGTAGTGTGTTCCATCAAGTACATGCTCTATAAAACAACTATTGCTTTTAAGGTGGTTAGCTTCAAAAGTTATTGCCCATCCACTTGTTTTTACATTATGACAAGGACACCTGGCACATCTCTCTCTCTCTCTCATAGTTTTCAATTCTATTTTTCATTTCACTTCTGGCACAGCCTAATATTTAATTTGGTCTTTTAGCTACCAGTACTTTGAGCAATGCTTTCACTGAGCTGTTTTGACATCACGCAGCTTTACATGCAGCTGGTATACTAAAAAAATGAAGTTAATCAAGGCTAGCAAAAAATGCAAGCAACTTCAGAAGGACCTCATAAACTAAGACAAACTTTCGACTGTAGCACATTCTTCTTAGGAACTGTTTAAGCCTGACAGCCTGCTGAAGTCTATCCCAACCATCCAGTTGGTACCACCTGCCAAACTTCTCTTTGCCAGTATCTAAGAGACACTGTACAACCTCTCACTTCACAAATACTCTGTCAGAAGTGGCAGAGTAGGTATGTCATAGATTTCAT
Organism: Gavialis gangeticus; assembly: GCF_001723915.1. NCBI lineage: Eukaryota > Metazoa > Chordata > Crocodylia > Gavialidae > Gavialis > Gavialis gangeticus. Next base: position 37,093,907 of record NW_017729033.1, on the reverse strand, counting down.
AGACATTAGGGCTGGAAGGAACCTCAGAAGATCATCGAGTTCAGCCCCCCGCCCAAAGGGCAGGAAGTCAACTGGGATCATAGGATCCCAGCAAGATAAGCATCCAATTTGCTCTTGAAGGTGTTCAATGTAGGTTCTTGAACCACCTCCGATGGCAGGCTGTTCCAGACCTTGGGGGCTCGGACAGTAAAGAAATTCTTCCTTATGTCCAGCCTGAAACGGTCTCGCCGTAGTTTATGACCGTTTGACCTCGTCATCCCTTGGGGCACTCTGGTGAACAAATGTTCCCCCAGATCCTGGTGGTCACCCGTGATAAACTTATAGGTGGCCATCAGGTCACCCCTGAGCCTGCGCTTTTCCAGGCTAAAGAGCCCCATGGCTCTCAGCCTGTCGTCATAAGGTCCGTTTTCCTGACCTCTGATCATGCACGTGACTCTTCTCTGGACTCTCTCAAGCTTCTCCACATCCTTTTTGAATTGCGGAGCCCAAAACTGGATGCAGTACTCCAGCTGTTGCCTCACCAAGGCCGAGTACAAGGGGAGAATGACGTCCTGGGATTTGCTTGAGAAGCATCTATGGATGCAAGCCAGCGTTTTGGT
>NW_017729033.1:37084173-37093274 GCF_001723915.1 Gavialis gangeticus | reverse complement strand
CAAAGTACCCATTTAATAGGTTGGCTTTTTCCTGGGCGTCAGTTGTCAGTTGCTCCATCTGGTTCAGCAGGGGTCCAGTGCTACCCTTGCTTTTTCTCCGGCTCCCCACATATCTGAAAAAGGACTTTTTGTTGTCCTTGATGCTCAAAGCTAGTTGAGCATCAAGGACATAATGTATATATGTATACATTATATATGTATAATGTATATATGTCAAGCAAATATAACAAAATCCTTCAAAGCAAATAACAAAATCATGTCAACCTGTTTTCCTTTAACCATTAATTCATTAATGTGTCTAAAAATACTCTTGTGGAGTATGAAGCACAATTTTGCTTTACAGGGCCATGCTAGTTTGTGCCTATCATATTTGCACTTTTCCTGATGCTTTATCTTTTTAGTTATGACTTCAAAACAGTTTACCTCATACTGAATTAAAGTGTCTGCAATTCTCAGAATAACCTATATCTTTTTAAGATGGGTACCTCACCTACAGCTGTCCAGTACCCTAGCACATCATTTTAACATGCATCTTTCTGTTAGTGACTCAGAAGTTAAATTTCCTAAGAACTGTAAGCTGTACCTATGGTAACTTGTTGCTTTACATTTTTTCAATTTGCTTCAGTGTCTCCTCTTCTGACACCTCTATTTTGGGCACCTTCTTAACCTGAAAATCCAGCATTAGCTATTTTCCCCAACATGTTCTGCAATGAAGATCGACCCAAAGAAAAATTTTTTTAATATTCTCATGAATGTCTTAGTTGCCAGTGACAGAGAAGGGAAGTTGTTCAGTCACAACAGCTGTTACTTAAGCTACAGCATGGAACATTTTCTTAAATCAGACATGTGTATTAAAAACAAGCCTTGATAATTTAAAGCAACTATAACTGGCTTCAGTATACACACAGCCATATAAACCTAGGGAACTATAGCAAATATGTTCTGGTTCAAATGACAGTACATTAGCTAACGTTTCCACAGTCCAACAAAGGGTGGTAAGCCTCTTTAGGTTTTATAAAATGTATGTGTATATACTTGCTTCAAAACACACCCAGTGACATGTATTTAAAACATTGATGACCTTTTTTTAAAAAAAGGTGCAGGTGACCTATTGAAGAATCACCTGTAGTTGGAGACGCACAGTATGACTATCACTAGAAATAATGCTCAGAAAGACCAATATTGGACCACAGTGTTATTTAGCTTTCATGCATAATTTGGAAAAACTGAATCCACAAAGGTTATACGACACACAGTGTAGACTGCTGCCTTTATTTATAAATCCTGGTTTAGTTACTCTCAAAAAAAAATGTTGGGTCAAATCCTTAGCTGATGCAAATGGGCCAAGGTCTGGTGAAATTGAGAGCGCCACACCTTTTACACTACCTGGTCGTGGTGCTCTAGTTCCAACACTTTTTTAAAACTCTGGTAAAAGTCTGTCTAGCACTAGGTAAGGGCAACGTTTAACTATTAAATTAGCCAGATCCTAATTAAAATGGCAGAGCCATTGTTTGATGATCTATTTCCCTATTTAATATAAAGCATGTTAGCACTGATCCACCATAAGGCAAACAAAGGGATGACAAAAAAGCCCCATATTTAAGAAAATATGGAAAATACTTACATTATCAGAGCTAATCAAGCAGCCCACATTTTGAAGTGGACAGAAAGTATCAAATTGTCCATAAAAACGTCCAGTACTAGGATTCCATATCACATACTGATTTTGTTCCCAAGTAAGTACATATGTGGTTGGTCCCTATGAGGGAAAAAGATAAACCTTTTAAAAGCTGGTTTGCAAGGATAACAGATATTGCATTTTATGCAGTACCACATGATTTTTTTGTTACTGAAGTCACAACACTTTTTTTTTCTCCAACTGGTTGAATATAATTGGCTTCAAATAAACTCATTACAATTCTACCATCTTAACTGGCATTCAAGTAATTATGCATCTCAAGTTTAAAGCTGTGTGTTGCTTTCTTCTGGATTACATTAGAACCACGTAGGTAGTATGTGGCATCAGCACGGATGAAACACTTCGTCATTCTCAAATGTAGTCAGATTGAAACCACAAGGAGATTGTAATTTTCCATTTACCCATAGAATAAAAGTACATATGTTTCCACACTGCCCAGCCAGCATGCCTGTCACAGATACTAGGGTTGAGAGTCTAATCTCCATATTTGCTTGAGTCCCTGGCCTTCTTTCCCAGGCTATCAGCAAGAGTCTTACTGGTTTCTTTAGAAAATGGTGAGACCACTTTCACTGAGGAATGATTTTTGGCCACCACAATGTAGACCAGGTTTGAAAGAGTCTGCTATAATATACAATGAGGCTCAAACTAAGTTTTCTGTATATACTGAATTATAAAACTAAACTGTTAGGGAAGCTTAAGTACTTGGCTATAGTAAACTACCAGAGCAATGCTGGCATTCATGTTAACACTGTGAAGTCTTGCTAATGATCTATTTTACAGAGCTAACTGTAGGTAAGAATCAATATGTGTATTTGTATAATAATTTTTTTTTTGAAAACCCTGCATGCAAAAGGAGGTTTTCCTGATTATTAGTTGATTTATGAATACAAGTTAAGAAAACCAATCTACCATGGCTCAAATAGTTATTGATCAGGACTATAATAAACCATAATCAGTAAAACAGCTAGTCTGCATTTCTTACAAGCTGTAACATTCTTATGAAGCAAGCTCAGCAAATAACTGCACACAATCTTTTCTACAGCTAACTCATTTGCAACACAGTCCTACAAAATTATCTCATTCACATGTATTTAACTCAAAAACAGAAGCATCTAAAATACTGCAACAACAGGATTACAAATCCCCTTTACTGGCAGCTGTCTGGTATTCTTAAAATGGGAAGAATAAAGATTGCTAAATTTACCATTCTTATGATTCAACAAAGAAGCAGAACGCCCTTACTAGACAATTCTCATGACAGGTGACTAAGCAAAAGCTTATAAGGTTCAACTGGCCCACCAGGCATGATTAACAAAGCACTACAGGAATCTGGTTAACTATAAAAGCCTTAGAAGCATCCAAACTAGAATGAATACCTGCATAATATGCACCAACAGTCCCCAGGAAAAATTACTTAGCAGGACAACAGTCCACTGTCTGACAAACATCTGGTAGGCGTATCCTTCCTTGCAGCCTTTCTGGAACTGCACGTGTCCAAGGTGAGATACAGAGACTTGTGTGCAACACCTTTTTAGCTCTAAGGCTGCCTGCCCTTTCCTACTTGTCCTGTTGGAACCAAACAAACAGCCAGCCAGCAAGGATGTAGATGGTAACATCAATGGAGCAAGGTGGCTGGACTGTGCTGGCCTCACTGACACCAGGTATGCCTCTGAACAAAAACCTGCGTCCCCAGGCACACATGCCTAGACAGCCACCCTAGACAACCCACTTCTGTTCCAGCACCCATTTCTCTCTTCCAAACCCCAACATATACAGTCAACCGCTTTAGATGCTCTTCTACCTTTCCCCAAACCCAAGCACCTTATCTGGACTTTTGGGTATCTGGAAGTTTGTGAAATAAAACTTCCTTCTGGTGTCATGGGGCTCAATCTCCATCAGGTTTTGACCAGATTAACTGAATTTTGAGCATCTGATCCCAGTGCTATTAAAGGAGGGAACAATATGGCCAGATTTCACAAAACCCAGTTGTGTAACTGCTCAAGAATGCTGAGGACACAACTGTTTTGCAACAGTCAAACTTGAGGGCATTCTGCTACAGCTACAGAGGAAAGTACGGCCATGGATGTTGAAGCCTTTCAGAAAATTTGGTGGTAGCAGTCATTCAGGAATCTGCCAAATTCTATGGGGACAAATTGCTCCCTACTGGTGAAGGAATTTAAATGTGTTACACTGCCCACTGCCTTTTTCTTGGCAGTCATTTACACTTGTACAAAATATATGTTAGAGGAGGGTTTACATATGCCAGACAGCGGTGAAGCAGGATTACACTTACCACCGCTCTAACTTTAAATGCACCGTGTCTATTTTTTCCACACACAAATAACCTTCTACCTTATTTTTCTTTCAGTTACCAGATAATGGCTCCAGTTTTTAGAGTCCTGTGATCACTACTTTAAAAATCATGCCTTCAAGAGAAAACCTTACTCATTGCTTGGAACTTCATCATTTTTGCTGGTGCATGCTACATTTTCATAGGCATTTGGAGATGATAGACATGTTCAAATCAGATGAAAAATTAATCTCTTACCTCAGGGATAGCATTTCCAATTATAAGCCAGGCTTTTTTGCCTATACCAAGAAAATAATTGCACAAGAGCACAGCATGTTCTTCCTCATCACCAGCCAAAAGATCAAGGAATTGCTGATTGAGAAACAAAAGTTACATTTATAAATAAGTATCGGTGCAGCTCCCAACCAAAGTCATTTAAGAGTCCTTCCTAATATTGTGCAAGTAACCTGCAACTATCAGGTCCTTACTGCATATTATGCAGTAATTCAGGGGTGGGAAAAGTGGTAGATCTGGCTGGCAGCTGGACTCCATTTCCCAGCAGCTCCTGGCTGGGGCTGGTCTCCATAGAGGGCCCAGCCACTGCCCTGTGGTAGTGCAAAGCTGGGGTGGCCACAGAGACCAGCCCCAGCCGCACTGGCAGGGCACACGGCAGGGGGCTGCTCCAGAGCCACTGGGATCTTGTGGTGGGGGCAGCTTGGTCCAGGGCCAGGGCAGAGTTGTGATCTGCTGCCTGCATGGTCCAGGCAGCAGATCACGGCTCTGCCCTGGCTTGGGACCACACTATCACTGCTGCAGGGAGCTGGGGCAGATCCATTTAGATAGGAAATTTTAACCACAAAAGTCAAATTCTACCTTCTGAGTTTGCAGTACAGATTTCTGACAAAATCTTCTGGGCTACTCTGGCTAGTACATGATGTACTGGTAATTCCACTACCTTCCAGCCCCCTATTTACATGCGTTTTTGATGACGAATGTCCAATGGAGATAAGGCTTTGGTTTAAAAAAAAAGGGGGGGGGGGGAGCTTTTGTCTAAAACCGTTTATCCTATATTATAGTCTGAAAAGGTGATATTTGAGTGTAAATTAACCTGGCTTTAAGGCTTGCACTGCTCCAGTTGTACAGCTAGTAGGAAGTGGCCTGTGTAAATTTAATAGTTACATCCATATACAAAGGCAGCACTCAGGCAAATCATACAAAAAGAACATGTTTCCTTGATAATTCCTTGCCCATAAGCTTATAAATGGATTAGAATAAACAAACCTTTTTCAGTTGGGGCAGAGCTAAATTTTCTCCAACACTTTTCATGCTATTTATTTCAAGTGGTAAAAGCATTTCTCACTATAAATAAACTGTGAACTGTAATTAAAGATTAAAATAAACTTTAATACCAATCAGGTTTTCAAATATTTCATATTTCAGATTTACAAAACATCTTTATACTGTTCACATTGTAGGGTTTAGCAAAATACAAGGATTTTACTTAACTTTTTAAACATTAACAATTTCATTTAAAACAGCACAAGGAATTAATCTTTAATTTGTGGGAAACAGAAGAATGTTTACTGCTAATATTAGGACAGAATGGGAAGGAAGGCAGTCATTACAACTTGACATCATAAGTGTCAGGTTCACTTAATTTGTTTCTAGTACATTGTTTTACTCAGAGTGGATTAAGTAACATTGTTTTTAAGTCTCATACATAGAATTTTTTTTTCCCTACTGCTATCATTTTACCTCCTGACAAAGCATCAGAGCCTGGTTAAGTCTGACAGTGCAGCTGACATGCAAGCCATATCCTCCATGTTCATGAGGAAACTATGTTGACTCAGTGCAGTTATATGGAGAACACAGTAGATGTTATCTAAATTTTATTTTCTCTCTTATTTTCTTTCCTTTACTGAGCATCTTAATTTTTTTGTAGTGGAAAATGAGGAACATCTTATGGTGATCACAGGTCCAATATGTTGTAGTCTACTGGACCAGAACCATTTGGTGAACTTGTACAAATTAGTTCAGGGTGATTTTTTTTTTTAAACCTTGACCTATGGTTCAGTAATGACAAAGACATTTTTCGTTCTTTGAAGCAACTGACAATACTGAAAGGATCAATGTCAATTACAAAGAAAACTAAGCCTCAGAATAAAGAGGAACAAAAACTTCTACCCTTTACTTACATCTGATGTGCTCCATAAGTCACAGATTCCAGCAAATGATACGCTATCTGGCAAGACAGGAATCAAAGCAACGTATCGAGCCACCAACTCCTGCAAACAAAGTAGTGTCATTCTTTTTGCTCATTAACCACAAAGCACAACGTTTCAGTAGTATTAGCAGCATATTGCTACTCCCACAGAAGTCAATGGGAAAACACTTACTGACCTTGCAGAGCAGCAGCTAGCACGTTTCTATGGGTTTATGAATAAGCCTGATTCGATTCTTGGCTTCAGAGGGTCGATGAAGCCCACAGATGTTTTGTATAGTTTTCTGCATCTTTAGTACATTTAACTGAACCTAATATTTTTAGTAACTAGCCAATGAGCAACTTAAAGATAAAGGGGTATACAGATGATAATTCCTTTGAGTCATGAAATATTCATAATTACACAGATCTCTAAGAATGTCTCTCATTTGGCTCATTGTTGTAGGCCTGTTTTGCCATGTATTTGAATGGTTGCTCTTACATACATAAACATTTTCAAACTCCAGGTGTTGAACTCGAGAGCCATACGTTTCAAAATGCCGGATCCCATTATTTGAGAAACTCTTAAGTTTTGGCTGCACTTCACTTCTGAGATCTTGTCTATGTCCACAGTGGGAAACTGATGTCTTTATACATTAGCTAACATATGCTAACTGCACATCTTTTTCTGTAGCAAAGAAAAAGTCTTTGATGCATGGCATGTGTTGTGACACAGCAAAAAAGATCATTACTTGCCTGCATGTAAGCATAGCAGTAGATTTTGAAATACAGGATATTACACTTTCAAACTCTCCTCAAAATCCCCTCATAAGGCACTTGGGCTAGATCCAAACTCTCCTTATATGCATCCACACTTAGCTGCCTCAGCTCTTAAAATTAAAGTGCATTATTCCAGAAGAATGAAAACTGACAGGTTAAGCATGTAGGAGCCCCTGTACGCAATGGAGAGAGCTGGTGATCCAGAGTGCCTAGGTGCTTGGCAGTGAGGCACCAGCAGTAAGCCAATAGGAAAAGCCAAGCACAGGGCTGCATCTTCTGGCTCATGACTTAGGGCTGCACATTAGGATTTTCTCCCAAAGTACCTAGCACAGAAGCACCTAACTCAGGGACAGGCAATTATTTTGGGCACAGGGCCACTTATTGAGTTTTGGTAAGCCATCAAGGGCCACATGACAGGCAGCTCAGGGCACGTTAATATTAATTTTCTAAATTTTTTAGCGGCCCCACGGGCCGGATAGAATGGCCTGGCAGGCTGCATTCAGCATCCGGGCCACATTTTGTCCACCCATGACCTAACTCATACCAGTAGCAAGAGCCAGTTCATTGTAATCTAATTTCCCCATAGTGTGGTAACTCATAGCAGCCAATGGCCACTATAGATCCCAGCTTTAGTTTAGCATGCTTACTCAAGATGACCCGAATTTAAGATGACTGCCCAATAACTAGATTCTATACATGGAAAATTGATACATTTGTTTTCATTTTCCATGTATTGAATCTAGTCATTCAGGGATCATTTTTAATTTATCCCTCCCACCTCTGCAGTGGGGCTGGCAGTAGGGAGGCAGGTGGTGTGGGGAGGTCAAGCAGCCTTCCTCCTTGCCCCCTTCCTCACAGTCTCTGCTCCCTGCTCCCCCCAGCCTCTGCTCCTTGCTTCATTCCAGCACCTGCCCCCCCCGCTCGGCTCCCCACTTCCCTCCTAGCCCAGGGTGGGCCGAATGCGGCCCGCCAGGCCATTCTACCTGGCCCATGGACCCCCTAAAAAATTTAGAAAATATTTATCTGCCCCTCACTGTCATGCAGGCCTCGATGGCTTGCCAAAACTCAGTAAGTGGCCCTCTGCCCAAAATAATTGCCCGCCTCTGTCCTAGCCTCTGCTCCCCCAGTCCTCCCATAACCCCAGATAGGGGCTGGAGTCTGAGCCATAGCAGCTCCCCCCCCACAAACATTGCACATAACTCTTAAGACAGGGGTGGGCAAAATGGCGAATCCAGCTGGCAACTGGACTCCATTTCCCAGAAGCCCCTGCCCACATGGCTGTGATAGTGCAAGGCTGGGGTTGCCATGGAGACCAGCTCCAGCTGTGCTGGCAGGACAGGGAGCTTCTCCGGAGCCATTGGGATCTTGCAGCAGGGGCAGCTTGGCTCAGGGTCAGGGCACAGCTGCGAGTGGCCACCTGCACGCTTTGGGCAGGGGTGCCCAGGCAGCGGATCATGGCTCTGTACCTGTTCAGGACCAGGCTGTCACCACTCAAGGAGCCAGGGCAAAGCGGTGATCTCCTGTCTGCATGCCCCTGCCAGGAGTCTGCAGGCAACCAAGCTGCCTCCGCTGCAAGATCCCAGCAGCTCTGGAGAAGCCCCCTGCCCTGCCCTGCCCCGTCAGCGTAGCTGGGGCCAATCTCCATGGCAACCCCAGGCTTGTGCCCCCTATCAGCGTAGCTGGGAACAATCTCCATGGCAACCCCAGGCTTGTGCTATTACAGTGCAACAGTTGGGGTCTCCAAGGAGACTGGCTCCAGCCATGCAGGCAGCGGCTGCTGGGAAATGGAGTCTACTGCCTGCTGGATCTGGCTCATGGGCTGGACTCTGCCTGCTTCTGCTCTAAGATGAGGAGCTTGTTTCCCCAAGTTAAATAGGGCAAAAAACCCTCACCTTAGAATTGAATATATACAGTAACTGTGAATTCACAGATGATTCATAGATGCTAGGGTCCGGAGGGACTTCAACATATCATCGAGTCCAACCCCCTGCCTGGGCAGCAAAGAGTGCTGGGATCAGATGACCCCAGCCAGATGCCTATCCAGCCTTCTCTTAAAGACCCCCAAGGTAGGGGACAGCATCACCCCCCTTGGAAGCCCATTCCAAATTTTGGCCACCCTTACCATGAAGAAG
>NW_017729033.1:37066848-37079173 GCF_001723915.1 Gavialis gangeticus | reverse complement strand
CATCACCCCCCTTGGAAGCCCATTCCAAATTTTGGCCCCCCGTACTGGGACAAAGTTTTTCCTGATATCTAGCCTAAATCTGCTCTGTCAGTCTGTGACCATTGTTCCCTGTTACCCCAAGAGGCGCTCTGGTGAAGAGAGCATCCCTGATTCCTTGCTGCGCCCTCCTAATGAATCTGTAGGCAGCCACAAGATCACTTCTCAGGCTTCTCTTGTGGAGGCTGAAGAGGTCCAGGTACCTTAGTTTCTCCTCATAAGGCTTGGCCTGTAAGCCCTTAACCATATGAGTGGCCCTCCTCTGGACCCTCTCGAGATTATCCACATTCTTCTTAAAGTATGGCGCCCAAAACTTGACTCAGTACTCAACTGCGGTCTGACAAAGGTTCATGGGGGGGGAAAGTATCACCTCCTTGGTTTTATTTGTCATGCATCTGCTGATGCATGATAAAGTGTGGTTAGCTTTGCTGATGATTTCGTCACACTGACAACTCATGTTCATCTTGGAGTCCATTATGACTCCAAGATCCCTTTCCACTTCTGTGCTGCTCAGGGAGTTATTTCCTAGCCAGTAGGTATGCTTGTTACACACTTGCCCAGAAGGTTGGAGACATGGGTTCTAGGCCCTCTTCACCCTCACACCCACCTCATCCACTTCCCAGAACTGTGTCCTAACCCTCAGGCTAGAAAGTTCTGTAAGTGGGAGTATTCCCCACCCCACCTGCCCCCTTCAGTGAAGGTGAGCCAGCGGGCAGCTAAGAATGCAAGTCAGGCTCTAGAAGGGGAACAAGCAAGAAGGATCCTTATGACACAGGAATCCTGGGGTCCATTCTCAGCTCACTCAAGCGTTTTATTTAAAAACTGACTCATGCAAAATGCACAAGCAGTCTCAGGGGCCAAGGACCCGACTTGTTTGTAGTGTCACCTAACAGCATGTTGCAGAACGTGCTTGATTAGTTTCTCTCTATCCTATTTGTTTCTCTTCCCCTCCCTTTTTTATCTTTTATCTATTCTTATAGTAAATTTGTCTGCAAACACTACATCTGTCATATAAATTTTGAAATAAATCTTTTGTCCTTTCTAACAAGTACTGCTCACTGTCACCATGAATGCATTTGTTTATATTGTACCATTATTTCTTTACTTTGCCCCTCTCCTTTCCAATGCAGCCAGATATTTTTTTGTACAAATATATGTATACTTCTATATAGACAGGAATTCTTAAATTTATGCTGCATGAACTGCATCGTTGTTTCCAAATCAAATACTTACTGTTGTTGCCTGAGAATTATTAGGGTGTGCACTGAGAAGCTCCTGTGGTGGATTCAGAGGTTTGATGTATCTGGTAATAAAGACTGTTTTCCCATTGATGTCAATAACAGTTGTCAGGCACCGGCGACTTGGAAATTTCAGTGCACACTCAGCTTGATACTTTTCTGCTGCTCGGAGCAATTTCTCATCTTCCTGGGAATCAAACTTCAAAGGATATTACAAGATATATCAAAATACAGCTTTGCACAGAGCTTGGACTTAATTCTTCACTCCTTTGCACTTTATGTAGTGTATGTATAATTTTGGTCTGGTAGCATTTCAGCTTTCTCTAGGTGTGTATTTGCAAACGTTTTAAAGGTGCAGAAAAACAGGTCTTCTGCATTTCCTTCTGTGGACTCCACACACACACACACACACACACACACACACACACACACACACACACACACACACACACACACACACACACACACACACCACACACAGTATAGATTGCACAGTCTTTCCTCATGTATTGAAAATTAAGTGAAAATTTTGTTTGAATAAGGCAAGGATGGCTGTATAGTCATTCAGTTAGAGTGCAGACACCAAAAGGTACTGATTTTTTTATTATATTTGCACAATAACAACTGAATTAGAATACCAATCAGGCTAAATCTCTGTCTAAGATGCACAACTCTTGTTGGCTTTTATGGAAGTCACATGGCTAAAACCCTGTGCAATGTTAAAAAATGATATACAGATGGCCTTTTGACATACTTAGAAAAGTAAAAGTCACTACAAGGCAGGCCTGCATTAAGATTTTAGGTGGGGCTTCAAAAACAACACTGTGGGGACGTAAGAGCACACATCCAACTAAGAGACAATGGGACGCAATGCTATTTTATTTAGAACAGCTTTTAAAGACATTTTGAAATGCATGTCAAGTACATTTATATTAACTTTAAAAGGCCCCTCTACAATGCAAAGTGGTGCAAAACAGTCTGAGTGTTACTTAGAATTTGGGCCTACACTCAAAATACTGTATAACCTCTTCATTGTGTTTTCTTGGTGCCCAGGATAAGCAAAGCTGGGATTTCCATGCATTTCTCAGTAAGAACCTCTTCACCAACACAAAAGCTATACCTTACAGAGTTTCTTCTCAAATCAAAAACGGTGGGCAAGATATGGAATTTGTGTAGTGGTCCTTGTGGCACCAAATTTTCTTGCAAAATATCATTGATTAAACAACTGATCTAAAGAACCCATCTGTCAGTAAAGGAATTTGCATGCTACATCCAATATACAAATGATCAAGCACAGATGGAGGCTCACTGGGAAAAGCTGGTTAGCTGGACCAAAAACAAAATGACCCTAAATAGTAAAGAGCAGTACCTCTTGACTAATGTAAATATCAATATGCATATTGTACCTTCTTGAGCATTTCATTCATCTACACAGAGATTCACGAGGGACAGCCACAAAAAGAAAGATAAATAAAAGAGAAGAAAATGGCAGTAAAATTAAGAGAGGTAATTATTATACATTACTCTAAGAGGCTAAATATATGTCAAGTGTCTTCCTTACACAAAGAATAAATACAACAAAATATTCAGTGACTGTGTCCGATTTAACATGTTCTATAATAAAGAAGTTAAAAAAAAATCTGACAGGGATTGTCTACATCCCAAGTTACATATGAAGGCTGCACTTTTACGTAATCATTGCTGAGAAAGGAAAAAATGTGTAAGCACTAACCCACACAAACCTTGTACTAGAGCAATTTCCTTTCTTTTATAAAATGTAGGTTGATGTTTGGTAAATGAATGTTGTGCCCAATAGAGAGAGTTGCTGGTGACTCATACTCCTCGAGACTGAGGTCCTTCACTGATCCACAAAACAGGAAAAACGACAGTGTTTTCTAGTACATATGTTTCCCTTTACTACCACACTAAAAGGCCTCCACTGTGACTTGGAAAGATTTACAGTCTGCCTATACACATGCTGGTTCACATTCTAATTAAAATATGTCAGAATGACTCAATTAATCACTCGATTAATCAAGTTTGCTCCACGTTCTAATTGGAACACTCAAGCATGGCCTCATCATTACATATATAAGGACCCCACAAGTTTAAAAATGGCTGCTGGGGTGCTTTATCTAAACCTCATCAAATCAGGTTTAGATAAAGCATCCTGCAACCATTTTTAAACCTACAAGAGCTTAGTATATGTGATGGTGAGGCACTTTAATTAAAGTGGTTCTCCAGGAACTGCTCTAATTAAAACATCACTGACTTCTGAGCACATGTATAGGCACCCCCAGAGACTAGTTCAAGATTTGACCTATCTTTGCCCTCTGTGCTGAAATCAACAGCACAAACAGTTGATGCAGCTGTGAAATGCACGTATATATCCATGAAGAGCTAAGTTTCACTACTTTTATATAGGTAACCAAATAGCCATTCACTTGTAGTGACTTTTTTCAATGAAGATCTAAGCTGTATTTGGAACAATAACACACCATTGAAAGGTTACATGTATTGATCTAGTGCCCACTGAACGCAACAGACACTGGATCAAGCCTTACATTCTCTTTGAAATGTGCTGAGCCATCCAATTAGCTACACACAGGTTGCTTACAGATTAATTAAAAAAAACACCACAAAAGGTGTTTTACTTTAAACCCAGCGCACCCCAGCACTGAGCCCAGCACATGCATCACATTAGTTTGACCTGGCTCACCCAACATCTGTATAGATCGGGCACTTCAGTGGAGCTTTTTTAGGACTCCTATCTAATAGCTAATTGAATCAGTTTCAGATATATATGCCAAAAAGCCCCGCTGAAGCATGTGATCTATACAGATGCTGCAGAGCTGGGTCAAACAAATGTGCTGCTTCTTCCAGTAAAGCAGGCTTTGGGTTTTTTTTTTTTCCATGTCTGTCAGCAGCCACAGTTCTCGTCATTAAACATTTGAAAACTGTACAAGACGTTTTGTTTGTGAGGGGTCACATTCAACACAAAATACAATTACTTTTTTATTTTTGGGTCACGAGATTTAGAAGACAAGCACATGAAATCTTGTGAAGCTTGGCATGCTTTTCTGTATATACAACTAAAAAATAAAATGCACTTTGACTTAAATAGAACAATCTGCTATTTAATATATTCATTTTCTCTTACTCTCCCAATACTGCAGCTTATTGTTTTCTATGTATTTTCCCTTCAAATTTGGATCACTTGAAAGCTATACAGAATGCCTGATAAGGTAGTAATCTGGTTTGACTCAGTGAAGTAATAATCTGTTTTGCAAACTAACTGCAAATAAAAAGGCTTTTGTTCATTTGTCACCAGTTATAATTCTTAAACTGTCTTATATATAGTATAAGCTCAAATGCAGACTCAGTGAATGATAGCCCAAGCTAAAGTACAATGCAATAAATTACTGAACAATTCATCACAGCCTTTTTTTCACTCACTTTAATTCTTCAAACATTAATAGAAAACATATGCTAATAGCTTTCTTACCTCAGTAATATTTGCCTACTTCTGGTACTATTGAGAAATATACTATTATCAACAATTCAGCTTTTACAACTATTGTTCTGTAACATTTAGAAAAGGGCTCCTATGTTCTTTCTCTCATTCTCTATAGCATGATAAAGCTCTTTGCTGCATCTTCAGAAAGGACGATATTTCCATTCCCTTTCTAGCTCTTACATCTTAAGTCTGGCTAGGGACAGCTAGCTAGTATTATCATCTCTGAAATGAAAGAAAAATGTCAGTGAAATCTAAAAGAATTATTGAAAAGACAAACCTTTCTATTACTGTATTTTCTCACATACAACACATCCACAAAAAACACCCCTCCTCCTTGTTTTTGACAGGCAGAATGTACAAAAAAAAGATGTCTCCAGTTATGGGCAACTGTGTGACAAAAGTCCTCCTGGGAACACAGAATGGTCCCAGAAGTGTGGCATCAGGAACTTCCTGGTATGGCAAAACTGTCTCCTGGAATGCCACACTTCCTGGACACACTATGTTCCCAAGAGGACTTACTGTATGTCCCAAAAACTTAGGCCCCCAGACCCTTGCAAGACTGTTATTTCTTTACTGTAAGTAGTTCTTTGTATAAGTTCCTGTAAATAATGTGTCATTTCCACATCACAAGCCTCATCAAGATACTACTGGCAGCGCACTTACTGCTTCAGGAATGTGCTACAGTGCTCAGACAACAGCTACAGCAGGAGAAGGTCAACACAAGACTCTGGCCCTTCAGCTTGCTGAGTGGACACAAGATGCAGCTATCTTGGCAGAGGCACAGCATACACAGTCTCTCTAGGTTTGCTTCTTCTCCAGGAAAGAAAACAGCTTCCCAGCTTAAAATACGCACCCCAATTTTGAGGGACTGATTTTGGGGAAAAAGCGTGTATTGTATGTGAGAAAATATAATAATTAAAGTGTTTCATAGATTCATAGATGTAGGGTTGGAAGAGACCTTGTAGATCTTCTGGTCTGACCCCCTGCCATGGGCAGGAGAGAAAACTGGGCTCAAATGACCCCTGCTAGGTAAAACGTCAAGCCTCCTCTTAAAGACCCGCAAGGTAGGAGCCAGCAACACTTCCCTTGGAAGCTGGTTCCAGATCCTAGCCACCACGACTGTGAAGTAGTGCCTTCTAATGTCTAGTCTAAACCTACTCTCTAACAACTTACGACCGTTATTACTTGTTACTCCGGGAGGCGCTCAGGGGAACAAGGTCTCCCCCAATCCCCGCTGGTCCCCACTAGTAAGTTTATAGATGGCCACCAGGTCCCCCCTCAGCCTTCTCTTGCGAAGGCTGAACAGGTTCAGGTCCCGTAGCTTCTCTCTGTAGGATATGCCTTGCTACCCCCGATCATGTGAGTGGCCCTCCTCTGGACCCTCTCAACGTTGTCCACATCCCTCCTGAAGTGCGGCGCCCAGAACTGGACGCAGTACTCCAGCTGCAGCCTGACCAGTGTCGCATAGAGGAGGAGGATCACCTTTTTGTCTCCCTGAAGTCAATAATTGAGACTAAGACTATGCAAGTGGGCTGGTTTAAAAAAGAAGCTTCACGACTGTTCTGTAAGCTTTTGCAACTTAACGGCTTACTAATTTGCCACGGCAGTGGGCTAAGTTGCCTTGAATTTAAGACCATGGAAGAATCAAATTATATGTAATATTTTCCCCCCTCTTGTTCATGCCAGAAAGAAATAAGACAAGTGCTGAACAAATAACCTGAACTGATATTTTACAAGACTAATTCCTGAAGGCATTACACAAATTCTATTTCCAGAATTCCAAATTTGCTTGATTTTAATTTTGTATAATGCAGGGATATGATTCCTTCTCCCAAACTCTTCGTCTTCCAATAAATTGCCACTGCAGCTGTTGGGTCTGAAGCAAGAACAAAACTGCTGCTGCATGTGCTAAAGAAACACAAATACATCCCGACTGCCTCTCACCACTAAATTGCACAGTGCTACAAAAAGTGACAGGAGGTGCACTGGTTTACAAGTTGGCATGGTTTAAGCCTGGAACATTTTTTGTTGCTAGATCGTGTCCTTTAAAAAATGATCTATGAAGAAAAATAAAAGCTGCTATCTAGAAGCATTTATCTTCAAGCAGTTTATAGGGAGGCAGCGACTTGGACGAGGGGGTGAAAAGCACCCTGTTTAAATTTGCAGATGACACCAAGGGTTAGGGTGAGGTGGGCACATGCTAGAAGGGAAGGACAGATTACAGCAGGACCTGGACAGGTTACAGGGGTGGGCAAATGAAAATAGGATGGGATTCAATATATCATGTGCAGTATTTTTTTTAATTAATTTTGAGCTTTCTCTTATTTAAAGAAATTATGACCAGAATTTCAGAATTCTGAACCAGCACCATACCTATAGGCTGGGGAACTCCCTTCTCAAAAGCACAGTGGCAGAAAGAGATCTTGGAGTTGTTATTGACTCCAAGATGAGCATGGGCCGACTATGCAAGAACACGGTCAGTAGGGCTAACTGGACCTTGTCATGCATCCACAGATGCATCTCAAACAGGTCCAAGGGGGTGATCCTCCCCCTCTATGTGACACTGGTCAGGCTGCAGCTGGAGTACTGCGCCCAGTTCTGTGCGCCGCACATTCAGGAGGGATGTGGACAACGTTGAGAGGGTCCAGAGGAGGGCCACTCACATGATCGGGGGTAGCAAGGCATATCCTACAGGGAGAGGCTACGGGACCTGAACCTGTTCAGCCTTCTCAAGAGAAGGCTGAGGGGGGACCTGGTGGCCGTCTATAAACTTACTAGTGGGGACCAGCGGGGATTGGGGGAGACCTTGTTCCCCTGAGCGCCTCCCGGAGTAACAAGGCATAACGGCCATAAGTTCTTAGAGAATAGGTTTAGACTAGACATTAGAAGGCACTACTTCACAGTCGTGGTGGCTAGGATCTGGAACCAGCTTCCAAGGGAAGTGTTGCTGGCTCCTACCTTGCGGGTCTTTAAGAGGAGGCTTGACGTTTTACCTAGCGGGGGTCATTTGAGCCCAGTTTTCTCTCCTGCCCATGGCAGGGGGTCAGACCAGAAGATCTACAAGGTCTCTTCCAACCCTACATCTATGAATCTATGAAACACTTTAATTATTATATTTTCTCACATATAATAGGGAGGGAGAAAAATGGCAATAAATGCTATATCTGAATGGCATATTAAAATGTAGTGTTCCAATTTTAAACTAACTCTACATAAAAATTGATCTTACATGTTCAGGTTCAATTTTAGGAAAAAATGAAACAGTTTTTTTCCCCTGAATATAAGTTAATAACTACAGATAGATTTTGAATCACTATTGCCCTTACAAAATGCCATAGGAAAATCCAATATCCAAGGAAAGATCCCCAAGGGTTAATTGCACTAAAATCCTAAAATTAAAATGACTCTGAAAAAAATTATTATTTGTTATTTTTATGCACAAAAATATTTCAAATTCAAAATTAAAGACTGCTGGAGGTCCAACTATAGAATGACCCCACATGTACTGGGGATGAGTTTTGGGTTTTTTAGGGCCAAGTACAGACGGTCAAAAAGCCCGAGGCTGAATTGATTCAATCTTTGCAGGTTACTCTAAACTGCAGAGATCAAACCAGTAAGTGAACAGACATTTGCTTTTGATTCTGGTAATGCAGCCACATGCCTGCAGCAGCCTAGGCCAGAAGCCAGGGGGCACTAGAGTACACCTCCCTGCTCAGCTGAAACAGACACCTTGGGCCAAGGCTAGCCTGCCCACCCTGTGAGGGGTGGGTTTGCAGGGGAAATGAAAAGCATCCTGGGATGCTGGGGGACTAAGTTAATTTGCATCTGGAGGGAGTCTGGGACAGAAGTTCAATAAACCAATTTAACCTAAATCAGTTAAGTCTGACACCACATCCATCCAGGTGTATCTTAAACCAGTTTCAGCCATTTTGAAAGCAATCTATGTGTTTGTTACAAAGGTTTTCTGATCACTTATACAATTTTATGTGTAATTTCCATCCCTAGCCTAAGACAGAAAAGGGTAGACTTGCAACCAGTACAATACACTATTAATTAGCAAATACTACAAAAATGTTCAGAGTACATTTTTAATTAATTTGGTATGTACCTATTCTACATTCACTTTCCATAAATATCTGCGTGATAATAAGCAAGAATGCTCATATGAAACAAAAGTTATACAAACATGGAAAGTGAATCCAAACTTTGCTTTTCATGAGCAGTTAAACCAAAAAGCTGGTAAGTTATTCTCACGCAGCTGAGGTAAATCCTAGCAGTCTTTCCTGCCCAAGTGCAGGGGGGCTGGACTCGATGATCTGTAAGGTCCCTTCCAGCCCCTAAAAAACTATGAAAGCTTTCTAATTTATACCTTGATTCTGGCTCAGCAACAAAGTTCAAATTGTGACTAATAAGCCACAGACTTCAATACTTCTGCAAAATATATCTTTGAATATTACGAACAACAAGTACTCAGGTCTGCTAACACCGGACCTTTAAAAAGAACTTAATTCTACTAAAGATGAATCAGTCAGTAAGGATTTCAGCTCAGTTTGAAAACAAAAACTACTTTAGAATTACTTTTAGAACGAAAATATTCAAGCAAACTGTCAGGCACGCTAACAGGTCAGTTAGAATATTACTGAGTCAAGTCTAATTCAAGTGAAAAAAATATCATTACATGGTAGAAGTGAAAAAGGCAAAATCTGTATTCATGTTATATAAGAATGACTGCTTTAAATAACATCTGAAGGGAGTTACCTTGTCTCGAATTGGTTCTCCAGGAATAAGCTGTGGTTCAACAGTAACAAACAGTGTTATATAGGAACCCTCACTGAGGCTTCGGACGGAATCATAACCTCTTTCATTTCCTAGATTCTTTTCTTTAATGTAGCCAAGAAGGACTGGAGGAATGTCTATCTTAAATGTACCATCAATCTAGAACAGATAGACAGATATTAATGCAAACTCAGCCATTCGTTACCAAGAATAACAATTCCATCAAAGTCAAAAAAGCAACGGTTCCTGGGGTACATTTATTATTTGCTGTATTTGGGGATTTCATTTTGTTACTTCCCCCTCTCATTTTATTACTTTGGCAGCTTCTTTACTTACTTCTCCAGACAACAGAAACAGTCATGTCAGACTATATGACACTTAAATCATTTAATTATAGAAGAACTATGAACTGCTTTATACTTCAAATTAAATTTAATTAGTTAAAGCAGGGTTTTAATTTATTTGCTAGGAATGCAAACTAAGATTTAACATAAAATTTACAATACTAATTCTTTAAGAAATTATTTTCTTATATGTTACTAATAAATCAGTTCAACATAACACTGGACATATCTACACATTCATTAATGCGCCATAATAATGGTAGTAGTATCTGTAATGACAGGTACTAACTTAATGCGCTATAACTGGCACTACTGCACCTTAGCTCAAATTAATGTGATGTTAATGCCTCAGTAGACTAAATCTACTGCACATTAGCATGGGTTTTGCCCACCACACTAATGCACAGTAGAATTAATATATAGCGTTTGAATATACTAATTGGGACGCTCATGTTGATGCTCTGAATTAAGTATCATTTGTCATATCTTTACATTCACCAGAGAAGCAGATAATATAATATGATTAAATAGCAGATGCAGAATAAATATCCTTGGGAAAATAGTAACATTTAAACTTGTATGACCTGGATCTGACAGCTGAGTTTCTTGTTTTACAGTAGCTGCGGCTTTCTAAAATATTTTTTACATGAGCCCCATTTGCACAAATCCAATTTTCATGCATTCCTGGAGTCCTGCATGTTCTCTTATCCTATATCCAACTGAATAAAAGCATGAAGTTGGCCCAATCACTTTTCCTAGTTTCAAACCTAAAGGACTCTGCAATATCTGGGAAGGAGGATGGGTCATGGAATTCACATGAACAAAGTGTCTCATTTACCTCCTCAGGAAGAGGGAGCCAGAAATCCCAAATGAACCAAAATGGCAGAACAGTTCTGACAAATTAGGCATTGGTTATACTAACCTCAACCAGAGAGAACTGCTGGGTAAATGGGGGCCCTGAGCTACATGCAACTGATACAGAATATCCCTTAAGTATGCAGAGGTGGGGACTAGAGCTGTGGTTATATATACTCTAATATGAGATGCTGGAATGTATTTAGTAAATCTTTATGGATTTAGATACCCATTTCAAGAGTCTCTGTTATCCTCTGGAAATCAGTATAACTGTTACATCTACTTATACCCAAAAGTCTATTAGACTACAAGTCTCTTCCAACCCATTCACTATGAATGTTTTAAAATTCTTATTCCACTTCACCAGTGCATACCCTTGCTTGAAAATATACGGTAGTAAATGGAATCCTAACAGATCCCAGCCAGTGTCTCTCAACACGAGTATGGATTCCACTTTCTCTTTCACGGTCATCCTATAGGAAAGTTACAAGAAATAGATATTAGGTTAATAACCCTGTGAGGCACCATTACACACAGACCATTTTTTAAAACTTAACCAATGGTTTAATCAAGTTAGCAAAATAACTAAAATAATGAACTACTAAAAGAAGACAATCTCTGCTACAAAGAGTGTCTATTAAATGGTCCCAAAGCTCTGTATGGCAGGACTCTCATGCATGTTGGGAGTTCCATTTTTCTTGGGGAAAAGGGTGGGATTCAGTTACTTAGTCTGCTTAGTACTCTGGGGATTTAAGAATAGCATGGATATCTCCCTTGGCCTATCTGAATTCCCCTCATGCTTATGGGGGAGTTAGCTGCTGAAGTGAGTGAACACAGAGTTGCTTCTGAGTGCGCATATGTATCCAAGTATGAATGCCAAAGAACTGGTGAAGACCTAATTGAGAAGTGTACTGGATTTAGATAATTTTTTTGGTTACTGATGCAAGGGAAATTTGAATTGATCCTTAGGCCTCTACTCCTGCCTAAGCTCAAGGCATGGGCCAACTGCAAGGACGTTAAAGGGAAATGGAAAAGTGCACAGGAGAATGGTGAAGATATTGCTTAAAACTCAGGTCATAGACTTAATTTATGCATCTATGTTGTTCATTCCTCTTTAGCCTATTTCTCTTATGTGCATGGAAAACATGAGCCATAATATTTTCTAATGTTCATATGGCCTCATATAGAAATTTGTTTTCTAGTGGGAGAATCACTGCTCTACCAGTAGTAATCATGAGTGCACACATTTTCAGAATTTTTTCCTAGAGCAAAAATGGCTGCTCCATAAGAAAAAACGACTTGGGAACAACCAAGTTTATATTGTTTCCAGGCGAGTTTGTTCTGGGAAAGCAAAATGTCTGTACACTTTCCTTTCTGAGAGAAGCTGTAGCACAGTCTAGCATCCCAGGGTGATTTGCTCCCACCCCTTTTCTTTCAAAGGTGTTTGTTTAAGTTTTGCACTTCTGGTGGCTATTTAAAATAAGAAAAATATGTCAGAAGACCACTGGTTACTGGCTCATTTCCATGCATAATGTTGTTTTATTAAATGTGGTGCCTTT
>NW_017729033.1:37048616-37061848 GCF_001723915.1 Gavialis gangeticus | reverse complement strand
GAGACAGTGTTGCTTGGGCTGGACTCTACTGCTCCACCAGGACAAGGAGCAGAACACATTTCCTTTACAATCCCCCACATTGTGCTGAGGGAGCCTGCACAGCACGCTGAGATGTGTGCACAGGGGCAAGTACACTTGCAGTGTCAGCATTAGAATGTCTGTTTAAAGGTTCATGGATAAGTTTTTCTAACAGGAAAATAAACTCAAGAGAATTTTCCCAGATCATGTGGCCAGGTGTTTGCAGCTAGTATCAAAGACATTGAAATGAATAAAAAATGACCTCTCAACTGTGAGCTCACCTCCAAGATATCATAGAGTACTTCATCAAAAACATTAATAAACACTTCGTCCTTCACTGATTGCAAACTGGTAGTGCTGTAGTCACCATTGGGAGCTCTACCAAGAAAAAAAGCAATTTATAGAGAATGCAGAAAAATACTAAATTTACACAGAGGTGCCGAGTCTGTGGGGGGCCCAAGGGCCCTGGCTCCCCTCAGGAAGAGAGCTGTTACCTGAAATGCATAAAACTCTCCACATGTCCATCATCTATCCCCCTCCTCCCACCCAGAAAAAAATAAAAGTGAGCACCTATGACTTTACCCACATTGTTCAAAAGAACCAATTAATCCTAGCCAGCATTTACAATACTGTGAAGGGCAGAAGTAATACCTTGCTTGATCTTACTCATACCTAAATGGAAGTTCCAGCTCCTCATTCCAGTTGGGGTTTGGTCCCTCTGCTGTTGTGGTCCGGCAGACTGTTCGCTGAAAAGAAACTTCTACAAAAGGACGGACTAACACCTTCAAAATAGAATTAACATAAAAAAACAGAACTCCATAAAAAGCTTAAAAGAATATTTGAAAATTGTCTCCCAGAGCATTCACCAAGTTAAAAACAAATAATATATGAAGGCTATGATAGTTTGGTTGCAACAGGTAAACTTGGGTGTTTATGTAAGTGCTCTGGGGAGGTGGGAGGGGTTCACAATGGGGAATGAAGGGCTTGCACTGGGGCAGCAGGGAGAACTCCGCCCCCACTGCAAGCCCTGCACCTCAGCAGGGTCACAACAGCGGCAGCCTTCTTTCCACTGCTGTCACTGTGAGCCCCACACCACACCAGGCTCACAGGGGGGCGGTATTCTCCCTGCTACAAGCCCCACAGCTAACAATGCTGCTGCCACTGCGAGCCTTGTCAGCTACAGGGCTAGTAGTAGGTGGTGCATCCTTATGGCTGAGAGCCCCTTGGTGGTGTGGTTCCCAGCCACAGGGAAGCACTTAGCCATATGTTCAATCAATGTTATGATTAGAACAAGTTGCACAGTTATCACACATTTTTTGTGGAATCACTTCATAGTTTATTCCTTGTTTTATCATATCATTAATTAGCTGAACATGTAGTTGGGTCACAACTTAAGGCATGATTGCCTGGTTAATCATGCCTTAAATGTAACATGTAGAGGAGGTGCAACAGGGGGCCATCTTGAGGCCGGGCATGACATTGGCCTGCCTACCTGTCTAGGGCAGTTTTCCCACCTGACTCGCCTGCGATGCTTTGCTGGAACTTAATAATTGTTCATAAGCAGGAGGCTGCCTGCTACAGTCTGGTGGCATGTGACCATCTAATTGGGCCAGGTCACACCTGCTCCACAGCCTGCTCAAGCCCCTTAAAGTGGTGGGCACCAAAGATGCCCTGCCACAGGGGGCCATAGACATACCTACACCTAGATCATTCCTGACTAGTCGCTGTCCAATCTCTTGTTGAACACCTCCAGTGATGAGTCCACAACTTCCCTAGGCAGTCAATTTTACTGCCTCGCTATTCTCACAATGAAGACATTTTTCCAGATATCTTGCTGCAACTTCAAGCCATTCATTTGTGTCCTCCTGTCTGCAGCAAGAGAGAAAAGTTTCTTTTCCTCTTCTTTATGGCAGCCCTTCAAGTATTTGAAGACTGCTATCATGTCCCCTCTTAAATACCTTTTCTGCAAGCTAAACAAGCCTAGCTCCTTCAGCCTTTCCTCATATGACATGTTTTCCAAGCCCTTGACCATCTTTGTTGCCCGCCTCTGGATCTTCTCTAACTTTTTCTCTAACTCTAGACCTTCTCCTCATGCTTTTTAAAATACGGAGTGCACAACTGCACAAGGTATTCCAGATGACGCCTAACCAGTGCTGAGCAGAGAGGCACTATTACCTCCTGTGTCTTGCACCTAATGCTTGTGTTGATGCATTCAAAAACTGCATTTGCCTTGTGTGTGGCTGCATCGTGCTACATACTCATATTCAGTCTGTGATCTACCAAGCATCCCAAATTCTCTTCCCTGGTGCTGCCATCCAGCAAGGTGTCACTCATTTTATATTTGTATTTTTGATTACTCTCCGAGGTGCAGCACCTTGCATTTGTCCACATTGAACTTCATTCTGTTAGCTCTAACCCAACTTTCCAATCTGTCAAGATCCTTCTAAATTACACTTGCATCCTTCAACGTGTTCTCAACTCCTCCAAGTTTTGTACTGTCTGTAAACTTGGTCAAGAGGCTTTCTATGCCAGTACCCAAAATGTTAATAAACATGTTGAACAGCACAGGGCTGAGGACACGTCACTCAAAACCTCCTGCCATTCTGACATAGACCCATTAATAACTGCCCTTTGCTTGCAGCTATTGAGCCAGTTATCTATCCACTTTATAGAAGTTTTATCTAGTTCACATTTTTCCAGTTTGTTTATAAGAAAGTCATGCAGGACCTTGTCAAAAGCCTTGCTGAAGTCCAGATATACTATATCCACAGCATCTGGCCTTTTTAATGGTTTTGCTGTTCCACTAATCAAGCTAACCTCACTTAGGGCAATTTTGCTGCTTGTTAGCTTCTACTGGTTTCTCCTCCTGTTTCACAGATCTAGAGACTCTTTAGCTGTTTTCAGAATCATAAATCCAGCAGTGCATATCAGTCTTTGTCAGCAACTAGGGTATAGCTTTAGTTAAGCAGGAAAGGGAGGGTGAATCAGCTGAAGATTAGGCTCCATTCCCGCTCTATGCAACTATAAATCTGGAAAAATATTTTTCTTCATTCTGCCTTTCAAAAGCAAGAGCCATATTATATTCTGGGGTGTGCTGTATGCAAGAAAATATGGTAGTCCCAATGCCAGCCCTGCTGGTAATATTTTATCCATAAAGTTACTGCTTAGCAGATCACCACCTCTATAACTAAATGACTGCGCAAAACTGTCAGTGTTATACCTGGTTAAATGCCCAATCTATACTATGGGTTGGGCTCTGAGGTGATGGAGAGGCTGCAAACATCTCATTAAAGGATCTTGAAGATCTGGATGGCTGTTGAAGTTTGCTGTGAAAGAAAATAAGTGACAAATAGGCAAAGAGCTCAATGTAGAACAGAATACAAGACCATAGCTTTTTTAAAGGCTACTTCTGTTGAACTACTGAGAACAAAATGGATACTATGATTTTAATTAATTTCAACTTTCGATTAAGTGGATAACTAGTTTGGAAATAATTATTCCTCTCTCTTCCTTTCCATTAAAAATCTTCTCAGATATTTAGATCAAGGGTGATCAACCTCCTGCCTGCAGGCCATTTCTGGCCTGTGACACTACATCATCCAGCCTGTGGAGCTATCCACAGATGTGGAAGTTCGGTGGTTGGGGAGTGGTGGCAGTACTCCTCTGCTGGCAAATCTGTGGGCTTATGGGGAGCCCTGAGCCCTGTGAGCTGGACCTGGTGCTCGATTCTAGTATGCATGGGCAGGCAGAAGCAGCGCACCAGGGTCCAATCCCAGCATGCAAAAGGGGGAAGGGGTGACACAGGATGGTGTTGGCTCCCTGAGACCCAATCCCAGCATGCAGGGTGTGGGAGAAGGTGCTGCCAGCCCCATGGGAGTCAATCATGGTGTACGGGGAGCAGGAGAGGACAGTGCCAGGCACCCAAGATCCCATCCCAGCACATGGGGCATGGAGTGGGTGGTGCTGAACCCCAGGGCCGATCTGGCCTACAGACAGGCCCCATACCAGTCATCTGGCCCAGTGGGGCCAAAAGACTGAGCACTACTGATTTAGATTATCATTGGGAAGTTTCTTATATGCCCTGCTGATTTCTCAAAGTCAATATTTTATGAAAATTCAATCACAGTAAGCAGATAAAATACCAAGAGGGGTATAATTCTGCATGGGCAGTAATGGACCTATTGAGTCTGGGAGTGAACCAGGGTCTATTAATCCTAGTGGGACACCTTGTTAATATGGCTACACTGGTTGCACTGCCCAAGATAACTCATTCAGAGGTATCCTAGGTATCTCTGCATAGCACCACAGCTCCACAGATGCACCCAAAGTGCAGCACTGACCTTCAAATTTAACATAATGAAGCTACATTAGGTACAAGCCACTGCTTAAATATGTCACTGTTAACATATTTAAATACATGATGGAAGGAGAGTAAGAGAAATCCGGAAATATGAAATCACTGATAGAAAAGAGCATTTGGACTTCTTTTAAACTTAACTCTAGTCTATATAATCTTATTTAAGGACAAGGGGATACAATTAAAAAGTCCTGTTTAGGTACAGAATGTCTGGCTGTTAGTGTTTGTAAAATGACAAGTTATTTTCCAGTTATTTTTTTTCTCAAATAGACTAGAATGAATTGTAAAATAGGTAACATGAACAGTTATAATATCTGTATTATAGAACCTAAAAGCTATTATAATATCTGTATTATAAAACCTAAAATCTTAAAGAACCTGAAAAGCTGTAATATCCATATTATTAAACAACATCAACCAACTTGTAAAAATATCCAGTTGTTATTACAAGCATCAAAAACAATATAATTTAAAAACAAAATTATAGTCACTAAAAATGTTGCCCAAAAAATTAGATTGGCACATGCATGTACACTCAAAAAAAGGTATTTTAAACATATGGTCTTTATATGCAAGTTTGGCAGATGATTAAAAGCAACAACAAAAAGTGAGAAAAAAATTCCAACAAGAGACCATTTAGCAGGCTCATACCTCAGAACTGGTTTTCTCACGGGAATGTCATAAGCTCTAATGACATTCACCAGGAGTTTTACGTCTCCATCTGATAGATTCTGTGCTGTAACTTTCTTCCTCTCTCTTCTTCTAGGCTTTAGAGGTCGCTTTGGCTCCGCCAATTTAAAGAGACTGAGCCCTAAAATACTAATAATGATAAAATATAAAGTTAAGTTTTCTTCATAGGACCCAGGGTTCTAAGGCCGCCTTGATACACAGACAAAAATATGCATTCAGAAAAAGGGAAATAAACAATCTTTTCAATTTCATACATAACTGCTTAAGCTGCCAAATATGTCTAATTGTTTAATAGTACATGAATGGCAATTTTTAAAACAAATTATGTATCAAACTTATGTAAGATATACAACAATATGAGTGTGGAAGAAAATGAATTAAACCACAGTGAAATGGATTTAAGCTACTGTAAAATATATAGTCACGGTACATATTAGATTATATTTAGCAGTATATTTAATACACAAAAACCTAACTTGAGAACTACAACAAACAGTAGACTATAAAAGTGGAAGGAGAAATGAATATGGCATGACATACCCTGGGTCATCAGAACTTATAACAAGGCAAAGCAGAACAAAAAAGAAAAAAAGAAAAAGAATAAAACAGATGCACAAAAATAATCAGAAGTGATACTAAGTATAAAAATATTTTAATGACAGTGAGCCCTTCAGAATCAATCCTAAAAAGGTAACTGATATCAGAGATCAACTTTTAATTATGTGCATCTAACACAATGCAATTTTGTTGTTAAACATCAGTATAAAACTATGATTCTTTTTTAATATGAAAATTCATAAATACACATAAAACATTATCTATCATGCAGAGTTTTGCGTATGTCTTAAATCTGCAACAAATATAAACCAATTTACAAAAATTAGTCAAACATTTTGTTTTAAACAAACTGGTAAACTGATTAAAATTATACTATTTCCCATTCTGCATCATGAAAATATTTGAAAAGGAGAACTGACCATTGAAAAGGGAGAAAGTCTCTGTATCTCCAGCAGATGGGACCATTTAGGTTTATACAGTTCAATCAAAAGTTATAATTATAGTGTATGGTTATAACATTGTAGTAAGCATAAATAGGTGTCAAATAACAAAGAAATACACTTGTCATTCATTACTTATTTGTTTAAAAAGATCTAAAGCAAACAAATGCTAGTTTATCATTCATACGTTGAAGAGTCATGCTGAGATTTGAAATGCAAGAATGTAATGACTTGCACAGTAAGTCAGTGTGGCAAAATAACAAGTAAGTAAATAAAATTATGACAAGAAAAGAGCGATTTTTAAAGATCAAAGCATTCTACTTGAAATAAATACTGCACGAGAGGTGCTAAGCAGAAAAGAAAGAAAATACACAGAAGGGTCCAAAACAAAATACGTGCATACTATCTACACAGCACCTTCTGTGTCTTTTCTCCAATCTACACAGCATATCTTTCTCTGCTACTTTTTCCCCTTCTATCCACTCTTTTCTCAGGACACCTTGGGATTGTGCAATTTGAATGATTTGAAGTCCAAACAACAATTTTGTGGTTATCTGTTTCAAACATCTTTCTGAGATCAAGACCATGACAGCGATGATTATAACTTACATTTATAGCTCACCTTTCATCCAGAAATAATTCTATCTATGTTATACACACACACAGATATATAGGTATGTATTCTTTTTTCAAGTGTCCCATGGCATGCTAGATGCCTTGAAATCTTGCAAAATAAATGAGACAGGGTCCTTGACTTCAAAAGGCAAGCCAACTAACTTAAATAAAACACCGCATCTGAAGCTCATAAAGTAGATAAAAAAAGACGGTGACATGCAGAGAATAGGACGCCATTCAGATGATGTGGCAAGTTAAGCACCTTCACATTTGTGCATTTTGCCTTTTTCCACACACACACATAAATCTACTATGTTGTCTTCTAAGGAAAACATGTATTTACTTTACTGAGTAATTAGACGCTGTAGCGATGGCACTAAAAAGTATGCAACAGACACAGATGTCTTACTTGAAATAACAAACTTCTGCCAGAACAGTGTCCCTTAACAGCAGGCTGAGGCACCTCCCAATGACTAATCCAGAAGAAAGAGTGCCACATTGGACTACCAAAGCCACAACATGCGATACTTAGGCCTTATTTGGAGATCAGCCATTCAGGCTTCTATAGAACGGGATACTGCCTGGCTTATGACAGGAGTGCTCAGCCCTCAAGGCACAGTACAGATGCAGCCCCCTGTCATCTACTCTGCAGGGCTCCCCATGGATCCAAAAATGTGGTGACAGGGTTGCTGCTCCCCTGCTGCCATATTTCCAGACCTGAGGGAGCCCTGAGGGCCACGCAGCACTAAACTGGGTATGCAGGGTGGCACAGGGCTTGATCCTGGTATGCAGGGCCAGGCCCAATCCCAGTACGTGGGGCCAAATCTCAGCACACAGGTCCAGGCAGGGGTGAAGCCTGATCCCAGTGCATAGGGCCAGGTAATTTTCTACCAGGAAGTGGTGCCAGCATCTGATCCTAATGTGAAAGGCCAGGTAGAGGCAGCGTGGGGCCCAATCCTGGTGTGCCGTAGGGCCTGATTCCAGCATGCAGGAGAGGCACAGGGCATCAGGGCCCAACACCAGCATTTAGAGCTGGCATTGGGACCAATCCAGACATACAGGAGCCAGCCGAGGCCACATGGGGCCCAATTGTGTCTTGTAGGACCTGATCCAGTCCATGGACCAGACCCATGCCACTCATCTGGCGCACAGGGCCAAAACGTTGAGCACCACTGGCTTATAAAAATCAAAGTATAAGGCAGTCTAACAGCATATAAATAAATGCCATTATAAATAAATACTTCTGCTGAAAACAGCACATTTCTTCAAAGCATATGATACACAGTTCTGTTACTGTTGCTAAACATTTGTCTATGTTTGCAAAGGTATGCATGGTGCCTACAGAAATATACCATCTATTTAAATAAATAAATAATATTTAAATAAATAGGAAGTTTGTCACATCAACTATTTTTTTCAGAAAAGAAAAAAAAAGAAGTTAGAAACATGGAGATTTTTAGATGAATGATTTGCATTTATATATGATGAATGCTCTTCTCTTACCCCAGGCTAGGAGCTTCCTCTTCATTTACCAGGTCAGAAAGTAATAAATGGTGTTTTGCTACCAGAAACCGGTTTATCACTGATTCTCTAACCTGGAAGCAAAAGCAATTGCACACCTGATTCAGAATGACTGGAAATACATATAGTCCATTTTTTTTTTTAAAAAAGGAAACCTTTTTCTTAACCCACTTTATAAAAAGGAGGGACACAATTGATTCTGGCTTCCCTTTCCATAGTCATTTTGCCAGCAAAAAATGCTAGCCCATTTCAGAAGTAATCAGACTCCTCCAGAAGCAGACTTCTAGCTGTTTTGGATGAATAACTAGTTAGGTGAGATGGAAGAATGTACAAGAATGCATGATCAGAAATTCTTCAGGTTTTCCAGAGTCCAGTGGGACACAGATCACCACCAGAAATTTAACAAACAGCAGGAACTAAGGGTTGAACTTGAAGTAAGGGATGAAGCTGATTAACAGAACAGTTAATGGGGGGAGAGGGGAGGCTTGCAGTGTGGGAAGACTGCATTGCTGTTATCTGTGCAATTGATACTGCATGACAAGTAGAGCCTTTTGGAGTAAGTCAGTCGATAAGACACCTTTTATAAGTAAGATGTTTGCAAGGAAATACAATTTAAAAATATTTAATGATTTCAATTCCCAGTATAACAAATAATCCCTTTGTGACAGGCTGAAGCGCATAAGTGAAATTTCTTTTTTTCTGAGGAAGGAAGACAGAAGGGGAGTGGTTGAATTAGAGGCATACTAGTTTAGTAAACTGGGATTTCTAATCTATTTAAGAGCGTCTACAATATTGATTCTGATATTTTCTTCTAGTGATTTAAGATCTAATCTGATCTTGCCTGTCTTTATACATCACTGCATTATGCCAACTACTTTCTTATGCCGACATACAACTAAACTGTGCCATCTCTCTCTCTCCTGCTATCTTCAGAAGCTTTGAATTTTGCTAATAGGTTAGACAATGGATATTTTCTAAGACAGTTTGGATAAGAATGATTCTGAGTCAGGCAGGGGGTTGAACTCTGGAGGTCCCTTCCAGCCCTATTTCTCTTTTGATTCCTTCATTCAGGGATGGCACTTGTGTCCTATTCACAGCACCCTTCTGGAGCAAAGCTGTCATGTGCAGCATTCAGAGGGTTTCTATATCGTTTTGGCAGTTCCGTATACTGTGGGATCTAGTGAGGTCTAGTGAATTAGGCTGTAAAAGGGGCTGAACCTATCTTTGCCTGCAATCAATTTTAATATAATTTGGAAATGTAGTTGGCAATGTACTCTTGAGGGTTATAGCAGCTCATAAGATGAAGGAGTCAACAATTGTTGCAAAAAAGCTAACAGTATATATTGGGATGTATTAGTAGGAGTGCTGCACACAAAGAAATGTTTGGATTCTTCTGCTGTATTCAGCTCTGGTGAAGCCTTCCCTAGAATACCGTGTTCAGTTTTTGCTGTTGTATTTCAAGAAAACATGGAAAAATTGGAAAATGTCCCTTAAAGAGCAACAAAAATTATTAAAAGTCTAAAAGATGTGACCTCGTGAGGAAAGCCTGAAAGAACTGGGATGTTTAGTCTAGCAAAGGGAAGTCTGAGCAGAGATTTGGTAACAGTCTCCAAACACAAAAAAAAGTTGTTATTAAGATGATGGCAAGAACTGTTCTTTTTGCCCACAGGTGACTGGATGAGAATGCCAAGAAATGACACGGCAGCTAGATATTAGAAAGAGCTTCTTAACAATGAAGGTGGTTAAGCTCTGGAACACATCACCTAGATTACAGATTTCCATTGCTGGAAGTTTTTAAATACAGCTGAAGATGTGTTTGTCTAGGATGGCTTAGACAGAGATGGCCCTGTCCTGAGCAGAGAGTTGGACTAGAAACCTACTCTGTTCTCTTTCAAGTCTATTTATCTAGGATTCCACTTCTAGCTTTTTTTTAAAAGTCTGCCTGGATTTCTTCTAAAGCTTCCTTTTGTCAATTTATAAACTGTTATGCCTGTTTACAAAAAACTACTTTCAATGTTGAACATAACTTATGTATAATTTGTAGCTTTCAAAATTATAGAGGTAAAATACAGCAGTGACTTATTGAACTAGTAAGTCTAGAAAAACTGAAGGATTCACAATTTTTGCATTTCTCACCTTTTGGAGATATTTGGCAACAAAGGCTCTGTGTGCATCTAGGTGATCCTTGCAGTCAATTATATCCCTCTCACGCAGCCTTCTTTCATAATCCTAGGAGTATATACAAAGTTTGTTATCTGATATCCCTTCTAGTCTATCATTTCACATAAGGAAATAATAAACGTTGAATTAATAAAAACATAATAGATCAGAACAAACTGATTTGGATGTAAACAGTGACATTTTTAAAGCTTTAGTGGAAATATTTTATTTAGTTGCACAACTTCCAGTAATAAAAAAATCCCTTTAAAATAGCTGGAAATCACAGTCTAAATTACCACAAATAGTTCGAAGAATTCCTTCGCTGTTTCTATTCATAGAGCTGAACTTTGACTTGTTAGTGTAAAATGAAATTCCACTCGAAGTGGAAAAAAATACTGGCTTGCCTATATTGTGAAACTACGACAGAGAGATTTCTATCACTCTGATGATGCACCATGCCTTCCGTGAGGAATCTAATAGAAGGGTGCTCAACCTATTTGGCCCCATGGCCTGGATGAGTGGTGCAGGACCAGTCCACAAGCTGGATCTTGAACATGGGGTCATTCTGGAGGCCTGATTCAGTGCTAGGTTGGTGCACAATATTGGTCTAAGGGTGCAGTCCATTGCACCAACTCCAGCCCCACCAAAAGCTACTGCCAATTCAGCAGCAGCTGTGAAAGGGTTAACGCAGTAGCTCTACCCCTGAACAGTGAACTCTACCCCTACCTCCCTGAAGCCAGCAGGGAGAGAAGCATGGCAGCCATTAGAGCTGTTGTCCATTCTTCCATTTCTCCACTCTGGTGCAGAAAATCAGCTTCCCCATTTAAGACAAGCATCCCAGTTTTGGAGGGCTGATTTTGGGGGGCAATGGTGCATATGGTATGCAAGTATATAGGGTATATTAAAAGTAAAATTCCTTTCCAGCTTATGGTCCTGTAACCTTTTTGATGCCATCTTGGCCTTTAAAGTAATGAGGAACTGATTTAAATAAAATATTACTAATGTTAAACCTATGCAAGAAAGAAACATTTTACCAGAGACCTTAATATAAATAATCTCAATTGATTTTCTACCTGGAAGATTTTTTCACTGATTTCTCTGTCATTTAAAGGCACCTGCTTGTAGTTTCGGAACTCTGCCACCTCTCTGTTTCTGAGCTGCAGAAGTCGAAATCGTTTTGACTTATTAAGTTCCTCGTCTGAAACAAAATTAAATTCTTGCTGCAACTGCTCTAGTCTGAAGAAATCAGGAACATAAGTATCTCCACTAGTGGCAACCTAAACAAAAGAGGCAAATATGAAAAGTTCAATTTAGAAAGAAAAAAAATTCACAATACCATTTTTAAGAAACTGCCCAATTCAATTAATCTGATATACTGTCAAGAGTCTCACTGTAACCAAGCCTAGCATGAATGCAACTAAAACACTTTATATTTGAGAAAAAGATTTTTGATAATTCCTAGCTGGGAAAGAAGATAGTCAACTTTAATTCCTTCATAATTTAAATGTAATATGAAAGATCACAAAAGGCAGCAGCAAATTCTTTTAGAAACAAATTTTACACCAATATTTAAAGAAAAACTATGCTATAGTATACTACTGTTGGCCCAATTTCTTCATGACAAACTCCTGTACATAGCCTTATTGATGTGAGCAGTCCCACTGAAGTTACTTTTCAAAAAGAGCCCAGCACTTACAATTGACTGAAACAACTGACATGAATAAAGTTATTCGCATGTTAACGCTCAGTCCTGCAATGACTTCAGGTTTAAGTGCCAGATTGTAAATGTCTTTCTCCCAGTGACCATGATGATAACCTGCTCTCCAGTGAAGCATAGGGTTCATTGTTTTAAATAACGATTTAATTTTTGTTTTGCTTTTCTAGTCCTTTACCAGTTTTGCATCCAGCTAGAGTGAGAGGGAGGATTTACTGGCAGAAGTTGGCTAGAGGGCATAATTTTTTCACACCCTGTAGCTAACCTACATATATGTCAGCAAAATGTTGTAGAGTAGATCAAGCCACAGAATATGCTGCCCCAGCCAAGACTAGGTCAGAATCCAAAGACAAGAAATGCTCACTGGAGAACAATGCAAGGTGAAATTCTTGATTCAGTGAGTCGTTTTTGAAAGCACCTGGCAGATTTGCTGTTCACATGCCCTTCTTTGAGATGCAGCAAGCACCTTGTGTAACCACGACAGGCATTTTTTTGAATCCTTGTGACTTCTGTCACAATTATTACTACATTTACTTAAATCTAAGACAAGGTTTTGCTCTCAATCAGCATGGGGGGAAGCCCCTCATATTAGATTTGCATATACAATGGGAAGGCAGGCAGGCAGCTGCTGTAGCTCTGACTCTGGCCCTGAGTCCAAGTTAGGGCCAGTCAGACACACAGCAACCACCTGCTCCTTCCTCCAATTCTCCTCTGTAGCTTCTGCTCTCTCCACCCCCTTCCCCCCTTACTCAGGCTCAACTGGGCTCGGGCTCAGACTGGATTTCCTCCAGGGCATGGAGTACATGGAAACTCTGTCCCCTGCCCAGACAATCAGCAGCATCACTACTGCTACATGGCCAGCAGGGGCTGCACTTCCACATGCTGCACTCCAGGAGAGGATAGAGTCTGAGCAGCATCTGACAGTGGGGGGGGGGGATAGGGAAGGGAAGAGGCAGAGACTGTGGGGAGGGGGGGGGAATGAAGTATCTTGATGCATAGTAGTACATTTGCCTTTTTCAAGGCCACAACACATTGGTGACTCATCATCCTATGATTGGTTGCACATCTAGGTCTTTCTGCTCCTCACTTGTTTCAGCTTATGAGACTGTAACTTATAGCAGAAATCCTTTTTGCTAGTCCTTAAACCAGGGGTGGACAA
>NW_017729033.1:37040091-37043616 GCF_001723915.1 Gavialis gangeticus | reverse complement strand
GTGGGGGGTGATGCAGAATGGCTGCAAGGGGAAGAAATATGGTAGGGCACAGGGCAAGGGAACCACCTGACCCCCCTCCCCTCAGCAGTTTTCCCTGCTATAGCAGGGAGGAGAGGGCAGAGACAAATTTAAGACAACCCTCAAATAATCAGATTCTATACCTGGAAGACTATAATAAATTTACATATTTTCCTTACAGGTTTCCTTTGATTTATGCTGTACATGCGTTCCTGGAGAATGGCGTATAAATCAAATTTGCATAAAGCAATCCCACTTTACAACATAATAAATAGGGATAGGTTCCCATGGCGGTGAGGGAGGGAGGGAGGTGGGGAGAAGGGAAGGTGTGGGGTGGGGTGCCGCTCCTGGGGCTGCACAAGGCAGCAAAGCAGAGGGAACAGAACGGCACTCACCACAGCCCCGGCTGCAGCGGCCCTAGGAGTGGCCGGCGCCAGCTGCCTGCAGCCACTGAGCTCCACCATGCTCTGCCTGTCCCCATTCACCTCTGCTCCTGGGCTGTGCCATGCCATGGTGCAGTCAGCTGGTGTTGGCTGCTCCCAGAGCCGCTGCAGCCAGGGCAGGGGTGAATGGGTCCACAGCTCTTTCCCCTCCCTGCTTGGGCAGGGAGGCATCTATGTTGATCGCATAAGAGCGAATTTACCTCACATATAATGAATTATGGGTCTAAATATGTGCATCGCCTAAGAGCAAATTTGCATATAAAGAACCCGCATAAATCGAGGGAAACCTGAATATAGAATCTAATTATTGGGAGGGTCATCTTAAATTCAGGTTCAACTTGTATTTGAGTAAATATGGCACATTAGCATCCAGAACAGATTATTCCAAATTGTTATACTGGCATTACTGATGTACTCTGCCAGAGAGTCAAATGACAAAACTGAACTTCTTAACAAGAAAAAATGAAAATTCTACAAAAATTTGTATTTCTATACCTGAGTTTACCTATGAACAATTTAAGAAACCCATCTTATTTTACCTACTAGATGTCTAAGTATGATCCTATTTCATCATGCGGATGTCCCTGAAAAACAATTAATGCAAAAATTGATGGGTTCTCTTGATTGCTGCTTTCAGTGAAGCACTGATGACCAAAATATGTCTAGGTATACTGGGCACATAACCACCAATAATGAAATATGCATACATGTGAAATAGGAGTACCAGCGCAAAAGCAGGTGCCTGATATTCAATTCATGCTTATATCATTTTTTACAAATACCTTTCAGTGTTTTAGTTCCAGTAAAAACTTCAATTCCAATAATACTTTAAGCAAAAATTGTTATGTTAATGAGGCATGGAAGATAAAAATGACCATTTTAATGTATGTTAATATTGCGATTATGTAAATCTGATTATTTTAAAAACAGTTAATTTAATGGTGACAGATATTCAATTAAATAAAATGCAGTAAAAATTACATGACTTATTTTACAACTATAAGAGTCCAGCGTTCACTCTCACATGTCCACATGTTACTGGGCTGTACTTTTGAAAAAATCAATCTTAAGACTCTCAAATGATGTCATGAGATTTTCAAAAATATGACTTCCATATTTCAAAAATATGGTTACTTTGAAGATAAATTTCTTACTAAATTAATGATCTGTTATAGAGAAACCACCAGTCCAGCAAATCATATTGACCAAAGGAAAAATAATTCCCCTATGCAGAAAAACTCAAGTACTCAGAAACACAGGAAAATGGAGCAGAGAAGAACTGAGTGCATAGAACGGGCAATTTGATATAGAAGTATCTATACAATGATCAAAGGTTGCACTGAGGACTAAAAACAGTGAAATTACCTCTAACTTGTACCTATAGGCAAAGAAAGGGAACTTGTAGTAGTAACTGGGGTGGCCCTCTCCTTCCAGACAACGACAACATGAAGGGCAAACATGTTGCCTAACAGGGACCAGTGAACAAAATAACACTATAAGCCTATACTAGCCATACATCATAAACTTGAAGAACTGTGATAAATCCAACACTGAAAGCAAGAAGGTCCAGTAACAAGGTATCCAGGTTAAAGGGCTTGATTTGCCTCAGCAATTTCTCCAGACCACATAAAGTCAACCTGACCGGCCTGAGCTCTACAAACTTTATACTTAGGTACCTTTCTGGCCTAGGTAGCTAACTGGGTGCTTTAGAGAAGCGCTGGTTTCCTTTCAAATAAGATGGAATCTAGGACCTGCTGTTTTTTTTAAACTACATGAAAATAAAAGTACATTGAGAGATAAGTTTCTAAATGAATGAGAAAGGTGACATACAACAAACTTATTAGTCACAGCTAAACAATGCAACAGCAAAGATGGGAAAATACAATCAATCTGAAAAGAACCAAAAAACTTCTTCCACTCTGCTTTCAATTAGGAGGCTAATGATCTCATATCTATAAACAAACACTACAACATGTTGTTATAGTCACACAGGGCTCAATTCTGTTTCTTTTGAAGTCAACATAAAAACTACCAATGACTTCATTAGGAGCATATCCAGCATAATTATATTAAACATTTATGAAGAAAGGGCCATACAAATTAAAGTTACATAGAATTTTAATGTTTAGGGTACAGAAAGAATTCTCTTGTTTGGGTTTTTTTTTCATTTTAAGGATTTAAAATCCATTAATATAAATGGCTGATGCTAAAGCAGCAAATTAGAAATACCCAGTGTTACGTTAAACATAATGCAGGGATCCTGGTTTTCCCTGATAAATAAATCACAAATTCTCTGATAAAATAAATAAGCAAATAAAAACAAACAAACAAACAAAATTGCAATTTCTCTAATAAAACTGCACAAAACCATGATTAAAAAATTAAAGCCCTGCCCCCCCCCACAGCTCCCTGGCCCTGCTGGTGCCCCTCACTCCCCCCCACATTCCCTCCCAGCCTTGATTGTGGCACTTGCCCCCCACTCACAACTCCTTGCTCCCCCAGCCCTGCCGGAGGGGGCCCCCAGCTGCCAGGGCCACAGGGCCAGGTACCTGGGTCCTCAATCCCCTGCCCACAGCAGGAGGTAGCAACTGCTGCAGGAGAGAGGAGCCCAGCTCCCCTCTGCTGCCTGTTTGCTGCGGGCCTCAGGCAGGGGGGTGGTTCCCAACCACTGTGCACACTCCTGGGGGGCAGGGGAAACCCACGCCCCCAGATTTGTACATGGAATGGAGGTGCATGCACGCTGCAGGCTTGGGTTCCCACCCTGTTGCCTTTCCCCAGGGCCTCCATAGCCTAGTGGGTGCAACCTAGTGCTGCAAAGAACAGCGGGGCCATGAAGGAAAGTTGCTTGCTGCTGCAAGCTCTGCGCTGCCCTGGCAACATATCCCCTGTGCAGCATTGGGTTGTGCGCGGGGGACAGCTCTC
Source organism: Gavialis gangeticus (assembly GCF_001723915.1). NCBI lineage: Eukaryota > Metazoa > Chordata > Crocodylia > Gavialidae > Gavialis > Gavialis gangeticus. The sequence continues at coordinate 37,040,233 of NW_017729033.1, read as the reverse complement.
CAGGGCAATGCAGAGCTAGCAGCAGCTTTCCTGTGTGGCCCAGCTGTTCTTTGCAGCACCGTGTCACACCCATTGGGCTGCAGAGGCCCCAGGGAAGGGCAACCTGGCCTGCACACAGTCTGGGGGGGGGGGGGGGGGGGGG
>NW_017729033.1:37027487-37040081 GCF_001723915.1 Gavialis gangeticus | reverse complement strand
GGGGGGGGGGGGGGGGGGGGGGGGGGGGAGGTATGGGTCCCCACTGGGAGTATGCACAACAGCAGGGAGTATGCGCAGCAGTGGGGAGCCAGCCCAACTCCCCACCCCCGGATGAGACACCTGTAGCACCATCCCACTCCCCGCTGGGGCCCTGTGGCCTAGCATTGCAGCCCTGGGCCCCAAGCCCCACGCATCACCCGGCAGGGCAGCAGCCCCAGCCCTACCCCAACTCCCTCCCTCCCTCCCTACAAGGGCCTCAATCCCCCTCCCCCACCTCACTTACCTGCAGGAGCTGCTCTGCAGGCTGCTTGGCGGACATGTGCATGTACATGCATGTGGCACCCCCCATGCCTGACTGCCCTCCTCCCAGCACTATACCAATCTGACCAGCACTATGAATGAAAGGGACCTGGAGGTAATAACAGACCACAGCATGAACATGAGCCGGCAGTGCAACACGGTAGCCAGCAGGGCTAACAATACCCTGGCATCAATTGATGTATTCCAGCAAAACCAAGGAAGTGATTCTCCCGCTCTACTCAGCACTGGTAAGACCACAGCTGGAGTACTGCATCCCGTTCTGGGCAATACACTTTCACAAGGACATGGTAAACCTTGACAGAGTCCAGAGAAGGGCCACCCATATGATCAGAGACTTGCACGGCCAGCCATACGAGGAAAGACTGAGGGATCTGAGACACTTCAGCCTGAAAAAAATAAGGCTGAGAGGGGACTTGGTAGCAGTTTACCGCTATATTACAGGTGTACATCCAGGGCTTGGTGAACAACTGTTCACCAGGGCACCCTTGGGGAAAACTAGGAGTAATGGTCAGAAACTCCTGGAAGACCATTTCAGGCTCAACGTTATGAAAAACTACTTCACAACTAGGGTGTTTAGACTGTGGAATAAGATCCCTCCAGAGGTGGTACAATCACCTACCTTGGAAATCTTCAAGAGGAGACTGGACAGTCCCCTTGCTGGGGTCACCTGACCCCAGTTGTCTTTCCTGCTTGATGCAGGGGGCTGGACCTAATAAACTTCCAAGTTCCCTTCCAGCTTTACAATGTATGAATCTCCCAGTCCCTCCCAGTCCCTTGCAGGCTGGAACTCTACCAGCCTGCAGAGGGCTCATTGCAAAACTGCAAAACGCATGGGTTTCTCCACTAAAATGAGAAATCCACATTTTACTTCGGTAAGGGGGGAAACCCGTGTTTTACTCCATTTTCCTGTGGGAAATGGAAAACCTGGATCCCTAAATATAAGAAACATAGCTGGAAATTAATTAATTGTAGAATTTAACATTCTTTGGATTATTTCCTAAAAAGTCCCAAACAACTTCACTAATAACAGATTTCCTGACAATGGTTTATTAAAGTCATCTTACCATAATCAGTTGCATCAAAGCTGCATTGCTTGGGTCATTTGGATCAAGCTTTGCTTCTGCTGCCCATTTAGCTAGTTTCTTCATGTCAGTTAAACCTGATGCACCAATAGATGCAATGGCATCAATATTTTTCAGAGCACTGAAATGAGAGTTGATATCAGAATGATTCTGATTTGGAAACAGATGCATGTTTTGGTCAGTGCAATCTAATGAACATTTAAAACAGTATCTTGGAAAAAATACTTGAACTGTTAATTTCACCAGCCCATAAATTTCCATAGTTCACTGAAACAGACTATTTGAATTCATACCAGTAATTAGAAGGTGAGCATGTTTGGGGCATTTTTATGCATGACACAGGGTATATTTTTATATAAACTTCTATAATACAGTTAGGCTTGGCAGGATTCAATCTTTATCAGTAAATGTTGACAAATGTTGATTTCACTTCACATTCGCAGACTGACAAAAAACATTCCATCGTTAATAATCTACATATATAGAAAGAGGACGCAAGAAAAATGGTGGCTGATGGAATCTGCGATGATAGGAAAAGCAGTCCTACAAAACCATGCTGACTGTAGTTTGGACTGCAATTTCCAGAAATCTCAGGGGACTGGGTACAAAGGAAGAAGTAGTAACAAAGCAAACAAGGGACCTATGGTGAGCGGAGCCAGGACTGATGGCAGCTCTGCCACTCAGCTGGGGACAGTCCTACAGCAGTTAACATTTGTCACATCAGACAGTTAAACTGCACTATAATAAGTATACTGTCATTAATAAATTGTCTGTTTCCCACACCCCTAATTTCATGCAATCCTGAATATTTAAATTGATAAAAATCAAAATCAAATAAATTAAAAATAAATATTGATATAATCTGTGAAACTTATTAAAAAATAAAAATGGATTTTTTTGTTAGGTCCATAAAAATGGACCTAGACGAATTGGAGGATTGGGTCAAAAGAAATCTCATGAGGTTCAACAAGGACAAGTGCAAACTGCTGCACAACCCCATGCACTAGTACAAGCTGGGGGTTGACTGGCTGGGCAGCAGCTCTTCAGGAAAGGACCAAGGGGTTTACAGTGGACAATAAGCTGGATGTGAGCCAGTAGCGTGCCCTTGTTGCCAACAAGGCTAATGGGCATATTGGGCTGCGTGGATAGGTGTGCTGCCAGCAGGTCAAGGGAAGCGATTATTCCCCTGTATTCAGCACTGATGACATAACATCTGGGGTACATCAGGTGTCCACTTTTGGGGCCTCCACTACAGAAGGATGTGGACAAATTGGAGAGAGTCCAGCAGAGAGCAACGGAAATGATTAGAGGTCTGGGGCACATGACTTGAGGAAAAACTGAGGGAACTGGGCTTATTTAGTCTAGAGAAGGGAAGACTGAGAGGGGATTTAATAGCAGCCTTCAACTACCTGAAGGGAGGTGTTGAAAGAGGATGAAGCTAAATTGTTCTCAGTGGTGACAGATGACAGAAGAAGGAGCAATGGTCTGAAGTTGCAGTAAGGAAAGTCAAATAATATATTAGGAAGAATTTTCTCACTAAGAGGGTAGTAAAACACTGGAACATGTTACTCAGAGAGGTGGTGGAAGCTCCATCCTTGGAGGTTTTCAAGACCCAGAGAGACAAAGCTTTGACTGGGATGATGTAACTGGGGATGGTCCTACTTTGAGCAGGGGGCTGGACTAGATGACCTCCTAAGGTCCCTTCCAACCCTAATTCTCTATGATTCTATGAGTTCTGCCAAGCCTACATATAATATCTGAGGGTAGAAAGGTTGTTTTGTTTAGAAGCAGACAGGAAAATTAACAGCTAAGACAAGGCTACATTTGTTTTGTTACAAAATGTATTAGGCATCTGAATTTCCAGACCACTGGTATATGACAGCATTTAGTACTGAAAGGGCCTTGTTACACATCACACCTAGGCTCCTCAAAGTGGTAATCAGTGTTAGTTAGCTTGATTTTACAGAAGTCACATGTTCTCTGACTGTTCTAGACCTAGAATCATAGAAAATTAGGGTTGGAAGGGACCTCAGAAGGTCATCTAGCCCAACCCCCTGCTCAAAGCAGGACCATCCCCAACTATATCATTCCAGCCAGGGCTTTGTCAAGCCAGATCTTAAGAAACTCCAAGAATGGACAGTCCACCACCTCTCTAGGTAACCTGTGTTCCAGTGTTTCACCACCCCTTGAGTGAAAAAGTTTTACCTAACATCCAACCTAAATCTCCCTTGCTGCAACCTGAGACCACTGTTCTGTGTTTTATCTGCCACCAATGAGAACAACCTAGCTCCATCCTCTTTGGAATAACCCTTCAGGTAGTTAAAGGCTGCTATCAAATCCCCCCTTAGTCTTCTCTTCTGCAGACTAAATAAGCCCAGTTCTCTCAGCCTCTTCTCATAGGTTATGCACTCCAGCCCCCAAACCATTTTCTTTGCCCGCCACTGGACTCTCTCCATTTTGTCCACATCCTTTCTGGGAGGGAAGGAGGCAAAACTGGACATAGAGTGGGACAGGCAAAACTCCTCTCTCCTGCAGCACTCCAGATGTGGCCTCACCAGTGCCAAATAGAGGGGGAATAATTACTTCCCTTGATCTTCTGGCAATGCTCCTACTAATACAGCCCAATAAGATGTTAGCCTTCTTGACAACAGAGGGACACTGCTGATTAATATCTAGCTTATTGTTCACTGTAACCCAAGTCCTTTTTTTGCAAAGCTGCTGCTTAGCCAGTTAGTCTCAGGCCTGTAGTGGTGCATGGGATTGTTCTGTCCTAAGTGCAGGACTTTGCAACTGTCTTTGCTGAACCTCATGAGATTTCTTTTGGCCCAATCTTCCAATCTGTCTAAGTCACTCTGAATCCTAGCCCTATCTACCAGCATATCTACTACACCCCCTGCAACTTGGTGTCATCCATGAACTTGCTGAGGGTGCAATACACCCCATTTTCCAGATCGTTAATAAAGATATTAACGAGGAGAGGCTACGGGACCTGAACCTGTTCAGCCTCCAAAAGAGAAGGCTGAGGGGGGATCTAGTGGCCTGTTACAAACTAGTCAGAGGGGACCAGCAGGCACTGGGGGAGTCCCTGTTCCCCTAAGCACTACCAGGAGTGACTAGGAATAATGGTTACAAGCTGGCAGAGGGTAGATTTAGGCTACATATCAGGAGGCGCTACTTCACGGTCAGGGCAGCTAGGACCTGGAACCAACTTCCAAGGGAAGTGGTGCTGGCTCCTACCCTGGGGGTCTTTAAGAGGCAGCTAGATGTACACTCTTTCCTGCCATGGTAGGGGGTCGAACTTGATGATCTGCTCAGGTCCCTTCCGACCCTACTAACTATGAAACTATATTGAACGAAACTGGCTCCAGAACCAATACCAGCTTGATACTGACTGCCAACTAGACGCTGAGTCATTGACTGCTGCCCGTTGAGCCAGCCAGCTTTCTATCCACCTTACGCTCCATTCATCCAACCCATACTTGCCCAGCTTGCTTGCAAGAAAGCTGTGGGAAATGGTATCAAGAACCTTGCGAAAGTCAAGGTATATCACACTGCTTTCCCCACATTCAGACAGCCAGTTCTTCATAAAAGAAGGCAATCAGGTTGGTTAGTCATGAGTTGCCCTTGGTGAATCTATGCTGATTGTTCCTGATCACTTTCTTCTCCTCCAAATGCTTAGAAATTGATTTTTTGAGGACCTGCTCCATGATTTTTCTAGGGACTGAGGGAGGCTGACTGGTCTGGATCCTCCTTCTTCCCTTTCTTAAAGATGAATACTATATTTACCCCTTTTCAACTGTCTGGGGCTTCCCCCATGAGTTTTCAAAGATAATGCCCAGTGGTTCTGCAGTTACATCAACCAACCTCCTCAGCACCCTTGGATGCATAGCATCCGGCCCCATGGACTTGTACACATCCACCTTTCTTAAATAGTCCCTAACTTTTTCTTTCAGCACTGAGGGCTGCTCACCTTCTCCCCAAACTGTCCTGCCTGGTGCAGTAGTCTGGGAACTGACCTTGCCTGTGAAAACCAAGGTAAAAAATGGTATTGAGCACTTCAGCCTTTTCCACATCATCTGTCACTAGGTTGCCTCCTCCATTCAGTCAGGGACTCACACTTTTCCTGACCTCCCTCTTGGTGCTAACATACTCATAGAAACCCTTCTTGTTACTCTTTGCATCCCTTGCTAGCTGCAACTCCAATTGAGCCTTCCTGATTTCATCCCTGCTTGCCTGAGCAATATTCTTATATTCCTCTCTAGTCATCAGTCAAAGCTTCCACTTCCTGTAAGCTTCCTTTTTTTTTTTTTAATTTAAGCTAGCTCACCGAAGAGTTTTCTGCTAAGCCAAGCTGCTCGCCTGCTATATTTGCTATTTTTCCTGCACATTGGGATAGTTTGTTCATGTGCACCCTCACTAAAGTTTCTTTAAAATACAGCCATCTCTCCTGGCATCCTTTCCCCCTCAGACTGACCTCCCAGGGGAACCTGCCCATCAGTTCTCTTAGGAAGTCAAATGCAACCTGCCCCTGACAAGCAGGGGCCTGGAGGACTGAAAGGTAAGAATACTCACCCCTCTCCTCCCATTCCCTGTATCTCCCCCCACCAGGACTTTCCTCCTGCCACTCAGGGCACCCCCTTGTCTTCCACCCCCATCCCTGGGGCTCCCCCCCATGGCTCTCAGGGTCCCTACCTACCTCCTGGCCCTAGTGGTTCACCTCTGCCCCCCATGTCCCCTGGGTCACTTGTGGCTGCCAGCACTGTCCCAGAGGATCAAACAAGAAAGGGGAATCTGCCTGTCTGACCACTACCATTGCTGAGCTGTAGCTGTTCTCCCAGCTTAACCCAGCCCAGAGAGTGGCAGCAGCTGCAGCTGCTGGGCATGTCAGTTCCCCTTCTCAGCCTGTCCCCCAGAACAGCATCAGCAGCCAGGTAGTAGTGGGGTGACAGTAGTGGGGGTTCAGCAGGGACCTGAGGTGCTGGGGGACAGTGGCCCTGATCTGAGGTGCTGGGGGGAGGCAACAGGCCCAATCTGGGGCAGCGAAGGGATGGGGGGGGCAGTGGGCCCAATCCAGGACAGTAGTGGGGGATGACAGGCCCAATCGAAGCTGGCAGGGGAAGTGAGGGGGTGACTGGAGGAGTGTAGCCTAGAGTGGCCACATGTTAGTCTAACGCAAGCAGGGTAACAGATCACACAGGTAAACCTACCCTGGAGTAGAATAACTTTAAGATGTCTCAGGAGTGCTTAAAACTAGTTTCACATCTTAAAGTGTGGACAATCCCAGTGGTAACAGCTTCCTGAACTGCCTAAAATGAACGTGTAACTATGCCCAAAGAGACAGTCCCCCTTACACTGTAGACTTTACCACATATACTACTGACAGCTTTTTATCCTGAGCAAATTTAGACTGCATGCTGAAGTCAATGATTAAGAATGCTTTGCAATCTAACAACTATATACTGATGTGGTTATTATTCATGGGGCCCTGCTCTCTCATAGCCATAGCGTCTTGTATCAAATTTTTAAATGAGTTTATGTTTGCCTGGAGTAAGGTAAGTGCTTAAGTAAATGAGGAAAACTGCTTTAAAAATCCCACAACTATGTACCAAGGAGACTACTGTGTGCAAAGTCCTGCTCCCCTTATAACTGTACCATACTATGTAAAGATTTTAATTTTAATATGTTTGTAATTAAGCTTTTAAATTGAATACATTTTATTTCTGGAATGGTAAGTTTTTACTGTTGCACAGAAGATCTATTTAAGGAGTTCCTTCTAGCACTATCAGAAGTTACACATCTGTATAGGAATCATCATTCTACACAGAAGGCATTAAGGTAAAAACAGGGTCTGGTATTCTTTGGCATCAGAATCAAGACCAATATCCACAGCATTCAGGATGACACCATTTGAAAGAGCAATATAGTATCTCGACTCCCCTGTTGGCTTATATACTCAAAAAAAGTTATGATAGGCCAAAATTAAATGGAAGTCTCAGCAGTGACCAACCACTGACTAGACAGCTACATAACAATATCACCTCATTACTAGTAGTAGTCTCTGCCAGCCAGGTTTGGGGCACCCATGCAGGGCAGCAATGGAAACCTAAGAACTGCCATTTACTGGGTCAGACCATAAGTCTATCTTGCCCAGTATCCTGTGTCTCACAGTGGCAGAAAGAGGATGCTGAAAAAAAGAGTTAACTGGGTATGACTAGGTGTTTTTCCTGTTCCTCTTTCACTTGCAGCCTCCAGCATTTGAGGTCTAGGACAGGGGTGCTCTACCCCTGGCCCATAGGCCATATCTGGCCAGTAGTCATGGCATCTGCCCCGTGGGGCTCTTCAGAGGTCAAGATATTGGGTGGAGGTGGGGGAAGAGAGGTAATTAATACAGTCACCCTGCCCCCACTGCAACATTTCTAAGTCCTGCATGGCCAGGTCATGGCCAGGCCACTTCCCCTCTCTGCTGCACAGCCAGATCAGGCCTGGGCTACAGCCCCTCTTCCCTGCATGGCCTCCTTTTCCCGCATGTCTGGGCTGGGCCAGGGCCAGAGCCACACACCCTCCCTACATGCAGTCAGATCAGGCCCCACTGTGCCCAGCCCATGTACCAGGGGGCCAGACCAGCCTGCAGATAGACTTTGCACCACCCATTTTGGCCCATGGGGTGAAAAAGTTTGGCACCACTGGTGTAGAAAGTCCTGATTCAGAGGCTGTACCCCTAACTCCCTTGCTCAATAGATACTTATGCTCTTTTCCTCCAAGAATTTACCCAATGGGGCCTTTATGAATCTGGCTAAACTGTCAGCTTCCACATCTAGTGGCAATAAGATCTACATTTTAATTACATGTGGTATGAAAAAGAATGTGGGTTAGTTTCAACTTACTACCTATCAGTGTCATTTTATGACCCCTAAGTTGTTGTATTTGGCACCTGGATAAAGGTACCCTGCCACATGCTGCTACAAGTGTCAGGTATTTTTCTTAAGCCTTTGTCAAAGACATTGGGTGTTGGCTAAAGCCAAAGCTGGGGATTTTGACTGGGGTGCGCCAGTGCTCCTGCTGGGACTCAAAACCAGAGGCTCCTCACTAGAGGGTCTTGCCTCTCCACTCAGGGTCAGACCAATAACCAATTTGGGGTCAGGAAAGAATTTTACCCCATGGTCAGATTGGTATGAACTGTGAGGGTTTTTGTCTGCCTCTGTATTGCGGGGCATGGCCCTTTTTCCTGGGATCTCCTGAGTGTATTAATAACCTTTACAGAAGCAGGATGCCATCCACCGTGATCCCCTGCTTTCCCAGTGCAAGGTTAGGGTGTTATGTCTTGTGTTGTGTCAGGGTTGACTATGTAGTTTTACAAATCCATGAATTAACCTCTTAGTATGAGATAGTTTGGGCAGGATGGTGGACTAGATGACCTCTGGAGGTCCCTTCCAGCCCTACTTCTCTATAATTCTATAATAGTAAACAATAAATCCCTATTTACTTTCTTTTCACCATTTAGTATTTTGTAAGCCCCTATCATGCCTCCCCAAGCATCTCCTTCTAAAATGAACAAACCTAGCCTCTTTAGTCTCTCCTCTTATAAAAGCCTCTCTATACTACTAATCAGGGGTGGATGCATAAAGAGGCATTTATAAAAAGGCATGATACTTTCTACTCTGTTTATAATTCCCTTCTTAATCTTTTTCCTGTGTGGTAACAACTAATGTAGAGCCTGTCACAGTGTAGGTACAGTTCAGGATATTTGTGCCCATGTGCTTCACTTGACCCTTACCTACAATTAATTTCATTTGTCATTTAGTTGCCCATTTACTCACTAGTGCCAGATCCTTCTATAGTTCCTCACAGTCCACCTTGGTCTTTACCAGTTTGAATAATTTTATGTCATCTTCAAATCTGGCCAGCTCACTACTCACCCCTTTTTCCAGATCATTTACAAATATGTTAAATAGCAGTGGTCCCAATACAGGGAAGCCACTTACACTTGTAGTATCCACAATAAAAGTGTAGACAAACAGGACTTCAGTCAGTACAGCACTTTTCAAGCACTCTGTTCATTGTACTAAGAACACTGCTGCAGAAGAGTCCAGGAGGGAAAGAGATTATGTAAAGGAATCTCTAACCCTTCCATTCCACCACTCAGGATCTTCTAAACTCAAACCAGGGCCGCTTGTTCACATGATGGGGGTTTAGTTTTCCTAAACTGAAACAGTTCCGCTTCCTACCTCATTACAGCCTGCCCATGGCCAGAGAGCAAGCTGCTGCCAAACTAAGCAGCTGCTGAGCTACAGGGGACCTGGTCCTTCCCTCCATGGCAGCGGTGCCCCCTGGAGTTACCAGGGCAGGGTACTGGCAAGCCAGGTGCTGGCTCTGAGCTGAGGCAGCCTCCACAAGAAAAGCAAAAGAAAAAAAGTAGGCCCCTCACTGTTTAAGACAAGGTCCCCCCCATTTAACATGGGGGGGAAAAAACCCTTGCCTTAGATTCACATCTGAGGGCGGTGGAGGGGGGGCAGCCAGCTGTTGTGGTTCCAGCTTAAGCCCCTACCTGGGGTCAGGGCCATAGCTGCAGCTACTGCCTACCTGCCTCCCTTTGCTGTCTCTGCACCCTGCTATCTCCCACCCTGCATCTTCTTCTCCATTATCTCCCGCCCCACACACAGTCTCTGCTTCCCTGTCTGCCCCTCTCCCTGCTCTGGGCCAGAAGGCTCTGTGAATGCTGCAACCTGGGGCACTGAGCAAAGCCCAAGCCCAGCTCTGCATGAGCAGCATGTAGCCCATATGGCTTCTATGAGGGGCTAGGCTGGGGCTGTGGTCAGTTCCCCAAGCTAGAACAGGGATGAAGTCTGCCAGCATGGAGCAAAAGCTAGAGGGGAGGGAGAGACAGAAGCTGGGAGAAAGGGGTGACTTGAGGCTGGGGGGGTAAGGGGGTAGGCAGAGAGCAGGCACAAGCAGGGGGTAAGCTGCTGACCTCCCTACAACACCTGCATCCCCATTGCCCGCCCTCCTGCAGCAGTGGGAAGCATGGACTAAAGAGGGCCTCCTATAATTAGATTCTACATATGGAAAATTATAATAAATGTATCAGTTTTCTATGTATATAATCTCCTTATAAGGGGGTTGTCTTAAATTCAAAGTTGTCCTAGATCTGAGTAAATATGGTATTACTTGAATATAAAAGCCACTTGTTCTTTCCTCAATACTTTTAAGCACCAAAATACAAATCTATAAGGTCTCTCAACAACTCATTGCTCAATATTACCTTGGAATTCCCGCATTCTGCTGAGATACTGGAGGAATTAAAGGTATGCCATTTTCTCCAACAGCCCAGGAAATGCTATTGGACACTTTGCCAGAGGTCATTAGAGTAATTTTATTACTACCATCAGCTTCAAATGAGAATGGCACACCTACAAGAAGAACACAAAGAACATATGATGATCTCTCCTTTATGTTTCAGGACAGTAATTACTACTGGTATTAAACATTAATTTAGTATTTGTGAAAAGAATGCATATGTTAACACCAATCACTACCAATAATGCTGTTAAAGAAATAATTATTTTCCTAATTCTTAATTTCTTCATCCATCAGCACAAATGCTTTTTTTTCCCCTAAGGAGTAATGAAAAAGGAAGGAAAGCTTAAGAAGTCCATCCTGACAGAACCATGATGTGCATATTTCCATACATCCAAGTTTTACAGTGACCTCTTGTCCTCCCACTCCCGTCTCTTCAACACTCACTTCTTTCATTTTGTGTTGAATTGCTTTTTCTTTCTATGTGGATGGCTCCTACTCTTTTGCCCTACCTTAGTTACTGCAATTTACATGAGTCACTCATTTTACAACTTTTTTTTTTACCTTGTTCAGCTTTTTGTACTACTATTTTTTTGTTTATCTTCACGTTCTTACTTTATTTGATTTAAGATTGTAAACTCCTTGGGGCAGTACTTTTTGTTAATCTCTGAAGAATCTTTAAAGCATCACAGAAATTCACAATACTACATAAACTTTTATTAAACCAATAAATAATAATAATAATGATGATGGAGCCCGAAGTGCTGGGACTCTATAAGCCAACCAAGAAAGAAGCTATTAAAATTTAATGTTGTTAAAAGTCAAGACCAGTAAGAAAAAAAGTGTTTTAGAATATGTAAGCAAAACAACTAGTACACGAATATATTTACAGGGCCATAACATCAGCTGCTGCAATTCATTAAAATCAGTGGAGCTACACTGATTAATACCATCTGTTTACTTCCTATAGTCAAAGCTTTTGAGAGGGCCATATTTTTAAATACTGAAAAGTAACTAGACTAAAAAGAGCTCCTCTGAAATTTTAAACAATGTAATAAAAATGTATTTTATTACAGAAAAACTAGAAGTACTTTAAAAAAAGTACGTGGAAGAAATATCCCATTACATACTTAGCTAATAGTGTGAACTGGGGCTGTTTTACATAATTGATTTTCAGAAGTTCTATGCCAGAGATAAGGGGAACATCCTTAACAGAAAGCAATGTATTTTATGTACTTGGTTAAAAAGTAATGTGGTGGTTTGAATCTTAGGACAAAACAGTCTAATAATGAATTACTCAGAGTAAGTAATAACTCATACCACTCCCGACTCCTTCATGGTCCAACATCACACGCTGGTTGCTGCTAAACTCGATTTCCTCTACAGGAGCTCTACCAGTGAGAACTGTAGTCTCAGGAATGGGTATAAACACTTCTGCTACTACGTTAGGACTGCTGAGCCCTACTGTTTCATATATCTGAAGTAAACAGAGACATAAAAGGTAACATCCTACATTCAGTTCTTGGTAATATACCTTGTATATCTGAATCCACAATGATCCAGAATTTAAGATGACCCCCAATAATTAGATTCTGTTTAAGTTATAGGGCCAGGCGGGGGCCATGCTCTATACCACAGGCTGGAGCAGGACAGAACATGCCAAAGGTGGAGGGGAGGGGAGGAGGAGCTTGAGGCTACAGTGACAAGGGGTAGGGGATACAGAGGTAGGGGGGAGGAAAGCAGGGGGCAGGCAGCAGCTGCAGCTCCAGCCCAAACTCAGGGTCAGGACCAAAGCTGGATCCAGAGTAACTGCTTGTCCCCTGCCATGTTGCATTCAGTTCTAAGACAAGGGGCTTCCCCCTCCCCTCCCCCACATGCAAAATGGGGGGGGGGGGGG
>NW_017729033.1:37018497-37027387 GCF_001723915.1 Gavialis gangeticus | reverse complement strand
GGGGGGGGGGGGGCTTGTCTTAGAATTGAGTAAATAGGGTAAATAAGTCAGAGAAAAGCAGTTACTATGATTACGGGATGAAGAAACTGAGCAGTAAGAAAAGGTTTAAATAATTATATGCATACAGATTTTAAAACAATGGCTACTTAGTAGACATAAGTGTGGGAGTTTCCAGAAGGAATTTTAGCTCATTTTGAACCAAATTTCCTGTTGGGGATTTTGGCTGATGCTTAGTGTCCTCTCCACAGGCTGGTAAGATTGATGGAAGTTAGGGCAAAAACAGGCCTTCAGTGGAAATCACCTATGAACTGTGGCTTCGTAGCTGCAAACAAGATATGAACTCTGGCCTCATAGACACTTTGCAATATGCAACTGCTGACCAATGTGGTGGTGAAAGACCACTCTGTCCCAAGGGAAACTAGTGGAGGAACTGTGCTTTATAATACTCAACCCTTCCTGGAGCTATCAGGCTGAATGCCGACTCAGCCCTTTGGACAGTGGTATCCTGCCTTTCCCAGAGTGCCTGGCTAGCTCCAGAGATGAGATGAATAAAAGACAGGGGTATGGTCCTGTTTCCTTCTAGTGCCAAATGGGGTGAGCTCAGTTTCTTCACTTCATTAAGAATAGGAACTACAACTATTCTGCAGGATGCTGGGTGTTACATATAGAAAGGGAAAGAAGGAAGCCATATTGTATACATATTGAAGCCACCTTGGTGAACCACCACAGGACACAGACTGGATGAAAAACTATGCATTGCGCACTCGTTGAAATATGATTTTAGTGGTACTTTGTTAAAATATATACTTTAGCATCTGTTTCATTACATTATTTAATCATTCTATTTTCTGAATGAACAAACCAGTTTTCAGATAGATGCAAAAGCAATGCTTCCTTTAACTTGATCAAAAATGCTGGACTCCTCATGAATTTAGGTACCTAACAATGCTGAATTCTTTCAAATTAATGGTAGTTTTATCATTTATTCATTCATCGATTTATATCCCAGCCTATCCAGAAGCTCAGATACTTCTGAGCTTTACTACTCCATCCAGGAAGAGCACAGACAATGTGCAGATGCTTCCCTGCCTGACAAAGGGTGATTGTACCCAACAGCTTGCAAAGAAGACTTTTTTCAACTGTTTGAGTTAGTTTGTGACATAAGACACAGCTTCTCTAAAAAAAAGCGTATTCCACTAACCCAATAAACCATACATGTTTGACTGTTTTTAATTCCCCTTTGAAGCCTATCATCCAGCCAGAAACTATTGATTTCAAGTGTAGTTTTAAGGTGTTTCAATTTTTTTCTCAGTTTGCCTATTAATATAGTCCACAAAAGACAGACCAAGAGATATGGGACACATCTTTGCTAAATGATGCCAAAAATGCAGAGGGCAACATTGTATATTTGTCAAGTACAGCCAAAGTGGAGGGAAGAATTCAAGCACTTAAGAACCAAAGCAGAGGTTTCCATGATCTTTGAAGTGTTACTATAAACAATACAGAGTAGAAGCAAATAATATACAATGACACGATAAATATTAAAAAGACCATTCTAATTATGTAGTGCAGGACTTATAAAAGGATTGCTGTCTACCTGAAGCTTCAAACTCTCTGGCAAATTGAATATTTGTAAATTGAAAATCTGTCCAAAGTGAACTCTGAAGTCTGAGCTTATTTGCCGGGTGACAGTCCTTGAGACTTCTTTAGTGTTGAAAAGGACTTTTATAAATACCGAACGTTTCTTTACATCTTCTCGTCGTGAAACTTCTGCCCTGTGAACATGACAAAATAAATTTGGTAATAGTCTTCAGATACCTGAAGGATGAATACAAAGAAGAAAGCGAAAGACTATTTCTTTTGACCACAGGGGACAGAACAAAGAGCAGTGGCCCTCTATTTCAATAAGGGACATTTAATTTGGATAGTAGGAAGTGCTTTCTGACAGCGATTAAGCATTGGAACAGGCTACTCAGAGAGCTTGTGGAAACACCATCTTTGGAGATCTTTAAGGGCAGTTAAGACAGACACTTGGCTGGGATGGTTTAGAAAGAGATGATATCCTGCTTGAGTGCAGGGGTTGAATTAGATGACCTTCTGAGGTCTATTCCAAATACAGTATTCTATGTTTTTATATTTCAGCAATAGAATTTGTATACACAGAAGTTTTACCCTTTTGGTTTTAATAAGAGGAATTTACAGGAAGTGATTATTTGTGGACAAGCAAGTATATGAAAGAGGGTACTATCTGTGAAAATCTATTGGCCACAAAGTTCATTTAGGACTGAGGAGATGCATTAACAACACTACTTGATACAATACTGGGTTTACAGTACTGGCAGGTGCAGAGCTGCCCAGTTTCTGCCCTTGGTTTGGTTTTCTGTCCCCACCAACATCCACAAATCCCACATACAACCATAATTCTAGATTTTGGTACAAACAGAAAAGTAAGGGGGAGGAAAAGGTGAAAACAATCAGAGATTTGACTCTCTGAAGACTGCCTCTGCACTTCACATGGGATGGTGTGCCCTGAGAGCTACAACAGCCCATGAGTGGTTGAAGTGGATGCATTCAGATGTAGGTTGTTCTTTAACTTTGAATCATGAGATAGCTCCTGTCCTGATTAACCTCTAGATACCTTGCCCAAAAGCTTGACCAAAGTAGTCTTGCAGAGGGAAGTAGAGGGGATAACAGTTCTACCTATACAGTTACACCACATATATAAGGGTCTACCTAAAATTGCAGGGGGATTTACCAATTTCATGGTCATTTTGCTGTGGCCCCATCCTTTGGTGCTGATTTGCGGAAAGACATCAGGGAGAGGAGGGATGAGGGGGCAGAAGCCATTTTGTCTGCTGCCCTTCGCGCTGCCCTGCCAGCTGGCGCCTTCCCCTCCTGGCAGCAAGGACCGCTGGCAACAACTGGGAAGCCAGCATACTGGGGATTTTTACATGTGCTCATGACATAGCGCCAAGCACTTTTCATTAGCACGCCATGCTAATTAAAAGCACCCACACATCACGTGTATTAGTGGTGCAGTGAGCTCCGTGCTGTGACGTTCCCATGTGTGGCTTCTCCATTTTGCACCTGTAATAGTAGTACTGTTTTGTCTCTTTGGCCACAAAGAAGCCCCAGCCGATGCAACCAGATGAGCATGCATGTGCGGTATGCAGTGCTGCATATAGGTATGTGTAAAAATAACCCACGCCAAAAAAGAGTGGGTTGGCATATGTGATGGCAGCATATGCCTTCTGAAACCAGAGCCTGGCCAACCAGAGCCACACTCTGGCTGCCAGCCAGTGCTGGATGCCACACTCTGGCTGTGAACCATCTCCCTGATGCTGGATCACCAGGGCTTCAGCCCCTGGAGGCCCCCAGGACCCCAGGAAAGGTTGCTGGGGCCAACCCAGGTACTGGCCCCAGCCTCCCCTACCCCACCCAGGACAACATGCAGTGAGCCACAGCATGCATGCACGGTTGTTCGCCAGGACAAGCAGCAGCAGCACCACTGTGACACTATTCATCCCCAGGGAAATGCACTTTTCTCATTGTGGGGAGATGCCCAAGGACCCTGACCATTCTTTAAACATAAGTACAATACAAGATGTAAATCATAAACTTAATTGAACTGTATCAATTTTTAAAAAACAAGGTCCCAATCACCAGGAGAAACAGAGTGTTCAGTGCATATTTCTATAGTTGAATGTATTAATAATGAAACAAATATTAAAAATGAAAACAATAGAAAATTGTGATAACATACAAATGATAAAATAACAAGTTATAACATACTAATAAAAGGGTTGGTTTTGAGCAGCCTTACCGAGGACACAGCTCATTTGGGGTTACATTTCCTGTCAGGCTCAACTCAGGGATCAAGAGAGGCTCTCCAGGTTTCCTCCTGATGGTGACAGCTTTTTCTCTAACTTGCTGTTCAACATCCACCCTGTCAACCAGTTTAGGAGGCACAGGTTTTACAGGCTCCTCACCAAGTTCAGAGTCCTCCGCCATTACTGCTTCTTCTTCATCTTGATAATGTTTTTTCTTGTTTTTCTTGGTTTTCTGAACATAGAAAATTAACATTCTACTTGAAACCATTTTAATAAAAGCATACACTAAAACTTAGCTAATCTGACTGATATGTCTTCCTTATATGTATTAAATTGTTAGTCGCATAGGATAACATAAAGAGAAGCAAAGCTTTCTTATTCAGGAATCTTATTCCACAGGCTTTGAAATAGTGATCCTCACTATTCATGTACCTAAACAAGACAACTTGCTTCCACACACCAGATAATTTACCTGAAAAATCTAAACTTCACATTTATTCTATTTTCTCTTTTTAACATGAGCCCCACATTCACATTCTCTCTATTAGGGATGATGAATGATTTCCAAGACCACACTTGGCTCTTTAAATACTGTAATAGGTCAAGACTGTGATGATTATTATTACAATTAATCCATCTAGCATACAGGAAATAAAGCTCATATTACTAACACCACAAGCTCTAAGTAGGTCATTAAGCCAACATTTTTTTCTGCTTTAAAGGGGATCATTATTATTGATCACCATGTACATAATATGCTGTGCTTCAGTTTACATTACTAGAAGAGAAAAGAGAGGGGTTTATATTTTTGACCTTCTAATCTTACTGACCAAACCAGGGCTCCAATATTCCTGTTGTTATTAGAAACAGGTAAAATTAGGAACAAACAGAAGAAAACTGGCACTGTAAAATTTTTATCTGATTGGTAGACTACTACACCAGGCAGCACCATGTACCTCTATTGCTCTAATAAAATAGTGTTATCACTGCAGATCACTTAACTGATCTCATGAACCCCTCTTAGGATTACTGTTTTAGCAGAATGGTTAAGGAACATGATAGTTTCATTTAAATATTTGTTTTTATATTCCTATAAATTAATTCAATTACTGCTATGATTCATACATATTTAAAATCAAATGGCAAAAGTATGATGATGTAGTCTAAACTTTTACATAAACAGACTATAGAATTTCTCACCCTGATTTCTGCAACTTGCCAAACAACTTGTGTAACTGTTATTGCTAACTAACATCCTAACCTTTTGGGCTTCACTTTCACTCTGCTCTCCACTTTCAGTCACCAATTTTCTCTTTAGCCTACTCCATTCCCTTTTCCCTTCTTATTCTATTTTGTTCCCCAAATGACCTAAATATTTTTTTAAACTACAACAGGTGCTAGCAAAACTCAAATAACTATTTGCTCATAGAAGAAAATGCTTTGCTGAGGAATGAAGTATTTTGTTCACCTGCATCTGACTGCAAAAAGGCAAAGATTTACATGGTTGAGAACTATAGATTCTTTTATAATCTAAACTTCAAACATGTACAGTCATTCCTGAAGCTAGGTGCAGCTCTTGTTAACTTCTACATGCATTCAAATGCTACTACTGATAGAGCCATGATTTCCACTTCTCTACATCTGACCTGTGGCTCCTTCTTCTTCACTGTAACAAATTACAGTATTTTCTCACATAACACAAACCTTGTTCCCCAAAAGCAGCCTCCCCCCAAACTGGCATGAGTGTTGTAATCAGGGAAGCTCCTTTCTTCACTGGAAAAGAAGCAAGCCTATGCACACTGTGCATTCTACACATATAAGAGACATCCTATACCATTTTGTTCACTGCTCATAAGAAATGCATTCTTTTTAACGCCTGCTGGGACATGAAAAATGCCCACAATCACAGAGATCTGAACTTAAAACACAGAAGAACAACATTTTTTGATCTGATTTAAT
Source organism: Gavialis gangeticus (assembly GCF_001723915.1). Classification (NCBI taxonomy): domain Eukaryota; kingdom Metazoa; phylum Chordata; order Crocodylia; family Gavialidae; genus Gavialis; species Gavialis gangeticus. The sequence goes on along the minus strand of NW_017729033.1, from coordinate 37,021,598 downwards.
GGAAGAGTTGAACTGCTGAAATGCAAGCAAATGAGCCTGAAAATCAACACCAGGCAAAACAATCTACTCCAGCAATACAAAATAAATTTCTCAGGCCATATCTATCCTACCAGGGAAGGAGACGGGGGAGGGCCCTCCTGCTTTACCTGGCAGCTGTAAGGTTGGTGGACTGCTGGTATAGACAGGTCCTCCAGCAGGAGTGCCTCTGCTACTAGAGCCAAACCAGCTCCCAACACAACAGGAGCACTGCTGGCAGAAGCTCCATCCACACCACCCGAAATCCTGGCAGAGATATACTGGGTACAGGGGACATAGACAATTCTTCACTTGCAGTAGTTTCAAAAGGGGAGGGAGGAACACTACTCTGGATCACCTGCCCTCCATTAGGTTGTAGTAGTTAACATATTTTCTCAGGGTCTTGTTACACATTAATTTACGTGGTTCCTGGAGCTCTTAACGCCTGGATTGTCCACACATTAACACCTGAAACTCGTTTTAGGTGGCTTAAAAGTTATGCCATTACAGGGCAAGTTTATCTCTGATCTGTTACCCAGCTTGTGTTTCATTAATGTGTAGCCACTTCTCACAGATGAGCTGCCCAAGGCATCCTCCAGCATCCCAGGATGCAGTGTCCCCTTCCTCACCCTCCTGTTCTGTGTGGACAACTTTCCACCCTCTGAAGTCTAACTCTACTGCTCAGGGAAGGGATTCTGGCACCAAGTCAACTCCCCTTCCTGCCCTCAGGGAGATGTCCTTCCCACTCCAAGGGTGCAACCCTATGCAAACAGGCTGCAGAGCATATGCTAGCTATCCAGGTTCCAAGGCACAGATGGGTCTGGGAATGGGGTCTAGGGAGATGATGGGGGGAACTAAGTAGGAAGTCAGATCAGGTCTCTAGGAGCTGAGGCTTCCTTCCTAGGGCAGGGACAGTAGCTCCCTCAAAAGTGTTTTCCCTCACTGCTCCCACCTCCCAGCCACCCCAGGAAGCATGACCAGCACTCCCACCTCCCAATCCCAAATCCGAGTTTATGAAAACAGAAGACCATCTTTAATTTACTTCCTCTTTATTTCTTTTTATTGTATCCTTCAATGGCTGACTTCCCTCATATCACTATCCATCCCCTATTCCCACTTCCTTCCCATCTCCCATTTTATTACCCACCACCATTCCATTAACTCTCTGCCTTCCAGCTTCATGTTCCTACCCCCTCCCCGCCACCAACCCATCTTTCACACATCGTCACCTAGAGCAGGAATAGAAGCCTGACCTGGCTCACCAGCTCTCTAGTGGCAATTCACAGCTATAGCACTTAGTCTGGCTTCAGTTCCCCAGCCCTCTAGTGCAGGGGTGGGCAAAATATGGCCCACAGATCGCATCTGGCCCATGAGGCTATTCTATCCGGCTTGTGGGGCCCTTAAAACATTTTTAAATTAATATTTATCTGCCTCTGGCTCCTGTAAAAATGACAGGAGCCAAGGGCAGTAGGGCTCAGGGGAAGCCATGGCAGGCCCCTGAAACAGCAGGGCCCACCTGGCCCGACCCCCCCCACAGCCGGAAGCCCCTAACTAACAGAGGCTTCTGGCCTGGGACCATGAGGATGATTGTGCCAGACTGGGAAATTCAGGTAAGAATGGGGGGCCGGATGAGGGCAGGGGAGGACCGCAGGCGATCACCCCAGTCCTTGGGGCCAGGCCAGCTCCTGCTGGGTCTTGTGGGCAGCTGGGAGCAAGTGGGCATGCAAGCCAGCAACAGCTGGAATCCTTTTGCTCAAACAGGTGAGTGCAGGGTCGGGGCTGTGCACGCTGGTCCCTGCCTAACTGCAGGGCTGCGGCGGAAGGGCTGGGAGTGAGCAGGTGCACGGAAGCCAGTGCTGGTGTCCTGGGGCTGCTCCCCTCTCTCCCTGCTGGCAGAGCCCAGCCTGGCTCCACAGAGCCCAGCCAGCTGTGCCCTGGGCTCCTGCCACCCTGCCCTAGGCCCCGCTGGTGCTGGACCCAGGGCACCACTTGGATGTTGCTGGCTCCCAGCCCCACTGCCCCTGCCCCATGGTATAGGCGGGGACCAGTGTGCGCACTCCTGACCCCATGTGCCCCGCACTCACCCACTTGGGAGAAAGGATGGGGCCTCAGACTGCCCAGGTGGGTACTTGCCTCCCTGGCTGCCTGGCCTGGGGCCAGGTGGCCATGGAGACTTGCATCGGACCCCCCCAGGAAGCCAGGGGGAAGGACCTGTCTGGCCCTGGGGGTGGCAAGAGCCAGCGGGGTTATTGCCCATGGCATGGTCAGCGCTGGGAGGTGGTGCAGAACTTACATCGCACACCCAAAACTTGGGGCAGCAATGGTTCAGCTCCCCACCCCCACAGGCAGCCCCAGCAGGTGCTGCCACCCCAGAGGGAAGGTCCGACCCTGCCTGCTCCTCAGGAGCCTGGCGGCCCACTGCCAGTTTACTCCCCAGCCCCTAGATGGGCGGTGAGTCTGACAGGAGCCGGACCAGAGCTGTGGCCGCTTTTCCACTCCGGAAGCTCCTGAGGCTGCAAGGAGCCTGGGGGACCCAGGGAAGCTCCTGGCCAGCCCCGGGGGCAGCATGTGTCGCCTCCTGAGACTGCCTGGGGCACGGGAAGCCCAGGGAGGCCGCAGGAGATTCCGGAGCAGAAAAGTGGTCATGGACCCAATCCAGCTCCTGGAGCAGCCTCACTGTTCATCCTGAGGCTGGGAGGCAAGCTGCCTGCAGGCCGCTGGACCCCTGGAGAACAGGAGGGAGAGCTGGGCCTCCCCTGCAGGGCAGCAGCACCCACTGGGGCACCTGTGGGGAGTGTAGGCAGGCTGCTGCCGTCCCAAGCCTCAGGTGCAGGATGTAACTTCCGTGCTGCCTCCCTGCCCTTCCCACGCCCTGGGTCGCATCCCTGCCGAGTCATGCCACCTACAGTGGCCTTGGGTGGCCCCCCATGATGCCCCCCAGGATAGCCAAGAGCTTCTCCAGGGCCCCTGGGCTCCTGGAAGCTGCAGGAGCTTCTGAAGCAGAAAAGCAGCCGCAGCTCCACTCCAGCTCCTAGCACTGCCTCCCTGCCTGTCCTGGGGCAAGGGGGTGAGCTGGGCCCTGTGGG
>NW_017729033.1:37012935-37013497 GCF_001723915.1 Gavialis gangeticus | reverse complement strand
CCTGTGGGGAGTGTAGGCAGGCTGCTGCCGTCCCAAGCCTCAGGTGCAGGATGTAACTTCCGTGCTGCCTCCCTGCCCTTCCCACGCCCTGGGTCGCATCCCTGCCGAGTCATGCCACCTACAGTGGCCTTGGGTGGCCCCCCATGATGCCCCCCAGGATAGCCAAGAGCTTCTCCAGGGCCCCTGGGCTCCTGGAAGCTGCAGGAGCTTCTGAAGCAGAAAAGCAGCCGCAGCTCCACTCCAGCTCCTAGCACTGCCTCCCTGCCTGTCCTGGGGCAAGGGGGTGAGCTGGGCCCTGTGGGGCAGGGGGGCCAGAGCTTCCTCCTGGGGTGGCAGCACCCACCGGAGCCACCCGTGGGACAGGGCAGCTGGGTCACTGTCACCCCAAGCTTCAGGCACAGGATGTAACTTATGCATTGCCTCCCTGCACTTCCCACACCCTGGGCCGCATCCCCAGTGGCTCCAGGGGTCCTCATGTTGCCCCCTGGGCCTGACAGGCCCTTCTTCAGTTGCCCCCAGCCTCATGGATGATGGGGTGGAAAGTAACCTGTTTAAATTCGCT
>NW_017729033.1:37012564-37012924 GCF_001723915.1 Gavialis gangeticus | reverse complement strand
CCGCCCTGGCAGGGGGTCGGGCTAGAAGATCTATTAGGTCGCTTCCGACCCTAAATCTATGAAACTATGAAACTATCATGGCAGCACCAGGAGCTGCCAGAGTGCAAATGTGGCCACGAGGCTTGATGCAGCAAGGGCCTGGCTGGTTCCCCCCACAGCTGGCCCCAGGGTGCGGTGCCACACCAGGGGGGAAGGCCCAGGCCCCCCTGCACACCAGGGGCCTGGAGGCCCACTGGCAGCTTGCCCCCCCATCCCTGGGACAGGCAGGGAGGCTCCGCCATGAGCAGAATTAGGCCCGCGGATGCTTTTGCATTCCGGAGGCTCCTGCAGCTGCCAGGAACTAAGGGGCTGTCTGGGAAG
>NW_017729033.1:37006916-37007564 GCF_001723915.1 Gavialis gangeticus | reverse complement strand
ATGAGCAGAATTAGGCCCGCGGATGCTTTTGCATTCCGGAGGCTCCTGCAGCTGCCAGGAACTAAGGGGCTGTCTGGGAAGGGTCTGGCTGGCCTGGAAAACAGCACAGGGGTGCAGCTGAGGCCGGTACAAGCCAGAGGGGACCAGCACAAAGCAGTGGAAGCCCGGGGAGCCTCTCCCAAAGTTGGATCTGAGCAGCTGCACCAGTACGCTTGGGCTCTGGGCTATTGCAGAGCGGGGGCGCATGCAGGGCGTTCCCATGCACCCCTCACATACCCTCAAACCCTTTCTGCAAACCCCACAGCCACACCCTCCTCCACACACAATAACACATCACACAAATACCACACACACACACATCCACAACTCCCCAAAAACCCCACATCCACCCACCCATACCCCCCACACACTATACAAGAGTAAAACTTCATTTTGAGCTAGTATGCAATCACTTCTACATACAAAAGCACAAACACACACATATCAGGATAAAAATACATATTTTTTTAATTGAATTAAAATTTAACGTTATGGGTATTTGACTTTTAGCATATAATTTGTTTTTTTCCAGTTCTACGACAGCAAACCCTCTTCCTCAATGGAGTACTTCCAGGGGCAAGGGGAGGGACTTCTGGTGGCAAGGGTCAG
>NW_017729033.1:36967261-37006647 GCF_001723915.1 Gavialis gangeticus | reverse complement strand
AGGGGTGATTATCTATAATAGCTTAAAATCAAGTCTTACTCTTGTATATTGTGTGGGGGGGATGGGGACTTCCAGTCCAAGATAGCAACCAGGGGGCGAGGCACCTGCCAAGGGGTAGGGCTACTCATACAACCCTCAACAGCTTGCCAAAATGTGGTAAGCAGCCCTCCACACAAAATAACTGCCCACCCCTGCTCTAGTGCCAAGTCATAACTGTGCAGCTTGGGAAGAGTGGGAGAAGGTTTTTAGCCTTAAGGCATGACTGCTGCAAACTCAAGCTAGCACGAAAACTGATCAACATCTGAGTGGCTTGAAGTGCAACATGCAACAAGGCCCTCATATGTAACCTTTATCCCCTAAACCAGCTAGGCAGAATCTAGGTAAGCATTATATGTGAGGAAAAGTGATACCCACGGGTCTGGAAATTTGGAATGGGAAAATTTGGTGCAATTCTGGGAACCATGGTAATTAACACTGACAATACTTTCCCCCCTTCCTCCATCACCAAATTACTAATGGATTGGGTTGATCCATGGCCAGACCCAGCACACCAGCTCTGACCTGGCACACAGCCCTGGACCTGGTGTGCAGGGTTTGATCCTGCATGCTGGCTCCAGAGCCACATGCTGAGACAAACTTGGATGAAGCAGGGTTAAAGCTGGAGCAGTTTTGTTACAATCATACTGCTGTAGGCAATATATGATTATAAATTAGAGCGATTTAGCAAACTTGTATTGCTACAGGCTTCTGCAAATGTAACAGTTAAAGTGCAACAGCTGCTGCACTCTACTGCAAGTGAACATTTGTCCATGCCAAATACTGCTACGAACAAAAAACTCTGTAATGTAGACAAGGCTTTTCAGAAAGTGCAACTTCCTGTACTCAACCAAAAATAACATGCATCAATAGAATTAGCATAAAAAGAATTTAGCAGCAATCCTAAACATAATTTATCCATGTGAACCCAACTATGGTTTAAACATTTATACATGACCATCCTTGACTTTAAGCTACCTTAGAATCATAGAAAATTAGGACTGGAAGGGGCCTCAAGAGGTCTTCTAGTCCAACCTCCTGCTCAAAGCAGGACCATCCTGAAGTAGGACTTAGCAGAAGATACCTCGAAGACACGTTTAGCAACAATGCAATCTAGAAAATATGAGCTGTTTCCATTACCTTTGCCTTCCTCCAGGATTTCCACTCTTGTAACGCAGTTTTGTATTCTTCCATGTTTTTTTCATATTCTTCTATATATTCTTCCAAAAGTTCATTTATTTCAGCTTGAATTTCTTCTTCAAATGCTTTTTCATCTGATCTTCGGTCAACCTCTTCCCTTCAAAACAGTTTGTTATAATTTGACAATGTACCACGCACTATTAGGTCTATATGTTGTATTATTGAGCTTATAAATGACAAAATAATCATTACAGAACAATGTTATAATCAAAGTTGAATCCTTTCACTATACCAAAAATATGTTCTACTGAAAAATTCATTCATGCCTTAGCCTTCCTTTCATTTACATTACCACACAGGGTAATTGTTCAAACAATTCTCAGCAGAGTGGCTCTAGCAGTACTATCTTTTTCGTAAGTTCAGATAAATACAAAGAAAGTCTTTGCAATCCTGAGATGAGTTTCTTATTAGGAACTACCAACTTTAATTAGTAAATTAATTTTCACACGACAGTTCTTCAATGCAGTATTTAGCAAATCTCACCCCTTTGTTGCCATTAGTTTGTAAGTGATTGTATTCTCTTAAAATAAAATTAATTAGAAATTAATGAGCTAATGTGGTGATAAACCTAAGTCAGTCATAAAATATGAGAGACATTCCAGAACAATTTATATGCAGCATATAATAAATACTTCAAAATGGCAAGGAATTAGTGTCAAGATTTGTGATAGATGCGAAAAGAATAGAAAGCAGGCAGTAACTATCAATGATTAACTTAATTCTGCCTTTATTTGTTATCCTCTGGAAATTTCTCTCTGCTACGATAATTACTTGTAACTTTTAACCTAAAAAAGGAAGAGTAGCAGGTTCACCCTATAAAAATTGTTGGCTAAAGACTTATCTTAGTGTCTATTTCATGTAATTTTTGAGTTCCCAAACTTGACTGTGCTCCATGAAATCCAGCTGCTGGCTCATGAAGTAACAAAAATGTTATCAAAACATACTTTCGCAAATATAGTTTCATGGGTGTATTAGTAAACTTCTGAAAGTCACGCAGGGATTTTATTTCTTTCCAAACTTTTATGATAGTCTTGAGCAACATTCGATCTTTTTCTTGTTCGGCATCTCGAAGTCGTCGTGTTTGCCTACAAATATATACAAACAAAACTGAATTTACATAATTAGACAAAACAATACAGAGAGAATCTGTGATGTAGTAATGATGCTGTTTTCAACTTGACTGATGTCTGCAATGACTTTTAAACCAAGAAAGCATAAAAACCCGCATAAAATTTGAAGATAAGACGTAGTTCCTTTAAGATCTGCATTCTGTTCTTTTAAATTACAGACAATCTGACTCCAATTACAGTAATTCTTCAGAGTTCTCCAAGTCTTCAAAAAGGCTTATTACAGCTGTATATTATTAAAAGCATTTTAACCTCAATATGTGTAAACAATAATCCAACACTGCCGCTATGAAGTAATGCCTAGTACAGCCATACATTACAAAACACATTTTAAAATTAACAGGCTTGAACTCTTGCATGAACAAAATGGACTAATAAATGGTTAGTCTGCAGCCTCAAACCTGGGGCCTCAGCCTAACCAACAAAGCCATTCATGCCAGCTGGCCACCCTACAGCAGATTATCCAGACTGGTCACGGCTGACTTGAAGCATCCAGCAGAGCCTCACCCTCCACCCACTCCCTGTCACTGGAGTGGCTGGCTGGAGTCTGCTAATCTGCCACTTCCCCCATATAAACCCCTTAGCTGGAACAGGAAGTGTCTGAGCAGTAGGGTTCTACCTGACTCATGACTGTGCTGCAGCTTCTTTCAGTTTGATCCTAGACTCCGCTCTCTGACCGATCTCCTGGCTTCACCTCTTGGTAATCTTGCTCTCTGTCTACTCCTCCAATCCCTGGATTCAGCCTGCTCCTCGACTCCACTCTCTGACTGATCTCTCAGCTCCCTGACCTGGTTTGTCCTTGGATACTGCTTGCCATCGTGGTCCTGGTCAGCACCTTGATCCCTCAAGTGGCCCTAGACCCAGCTGTCCTGATCCTGGCATGACACAAACAGATGAATTTGGCCCAGCGTGTGTAGACAGCAGCCAATGAGAACTACGCATCTATGAAGTAATGTAAATCATGTCATTGCCCTGGAGGACTCCAAACACAAACAAAATTAACAACTTATTTTGGCTTGGTGTAGATATTTGACATTTGGAACTATTTCCATCTTCTACACCATTACATAAAGGATATGTGAGTTTGAATCTTTAAGCAAGGATGTACTTGTAGAAAATAAAGTCTATTTTCTTTTGTAATTGGCTTTATAGGATGAATTAAATGACCATGGTCTCAGCACTGTTGTGATAGTTAATTGCCTAGTAAACACAAAAGTAATTTACATAAAAAGATACTCAACCTAGACCATTACTGTTCTAAAACAGGATACTGAGAGGGGTTTTTTAAAGCTAAGATCCAGATATGCAATAGCTTATGTTTATTATTTGCACAAACTTTGTTTCTGCTTTCAAATACTTTAACAGATCTTAAAATAAAGACTTTCCAAAAACCAATGGCTTAATCAACAGGTTAGCAAATACCTTGAATATTTGCTCTCTATAATGAAGTTAGTCACAAGTAGCTTGATAAGCTCTGGACCTGGAAGTCATTTTTGATTCTGAAATTAATATAGAGGACAAGTTTCCAATGTAGGTGAACAACGATGTATTTGTTTCCAAAACCTGCATTTTATTCACTCCTACACTACATTAATAAAATACTTTAGGGCCTAAGCTTGAAAAATTACCCACAGTGCAGCTGTTGAACTAGGTTATAAGCCTTTGTCCAGAAAAGTCTGAGACATCTTACCTCCACAGCCCACACCAACTTATTTAGAAAGTATGATAGGGTAACTTGATAGCTTTGAATTGTACTAAGTAAAGCTACAGTAAATGAGAGCAGGGAGTGAAGCTATAGAGCACTGAGGTCCTATGTGGCATCTTTCCAGCCAAAACCCAACATTAATTTTTCTTTCTAGGATATGTTTATTATAAGGCTGTTTTTTTGCTGCTGGTAATATTTTATTTGCAGGTTTTGATTTGCTTGTCTCTGAGTTTACTATTGTCTGTATTGGTTTTAATACATTTATTTACAGATTCATGCCTAAATGCTTCCGGTTATGTAGCCAAAGAAAGAATATCTTCTTTCATCAGAGAAGTGCATCCACATCCTAAGGCTCTGCAGTGGCATAAATAGCATGTGGTACCTTCATTTAAAAGTATTTTATAAAAATACAATTTTTTAAAATAATTTTTGAGGCAGGACTGTTCTCAGTAAGCCTTTTCATTATAGACATTACATCCTAGTAAAAGAACATGAAACAGCAATCAAAGACAGTATGAAAGAGGAGAGATCTTGAAAGAAAGGAAAAATAATAAAAGAAAGAGAAAGGAAAAGCATGTGTCAGGATGGGGGGCAACTGGGGAGAAAAGAATATGGAGGACAAGAAAAGAGACTGCAACGATGAAAGGAATTTTTAGTGCACTAGACAACTCCCCTGCCTAAGTTGTTAGAGTTGCTGTTTTAAGTGCATAAGATCTTATACTGTGCATGTGCAGTAGTCATTTCAGTTAAGACTATTCTAGGAAGAGTGAACTCTTGCCCTTGTCTGACTTAAGCGACCTAGTTTTGCTGTAGGGCATGCGTAGTAGCTAGCATCCACCTGTCAAGTGCTGAATGCAAGGTATGGCATTGTGTGCAATAGCATGCTAGTGTATACGAAGGCATTTGATTGGACAGGATATTGTACTGAACGCTTGCTCGGACCAAGTTTGATGATGGGAATTACTGCAGACTGCATGAGGTAAGTGAGAACCTGTTTGGACAGTATACAGTCTGAGTGTGTGCTTGATACAAAACTTTCCGATGAACAGCCGAGAGCGTGAAGCGACTGGATGAGTAAGATGGGGTGAAAGTCTGAGGTTAGCTTGTGTGTTGGAACAGGAGGGGGTTTCTGCTCCAGAGAGAGGCTCTGATCCATGAAGCATACTGATTCTGGTGCTGTGCTGGGTGGACGTGAGGTGAGCTCTTAAGAGAATTGAACTTGGACATAGTTCTTCTAACCAAGCCCTCGGTAATTTCTTTGCATGATATTCCTAGAGCTGCAGGAATTGTAGCTTCTGGTAAAGTAGTACCCTGACCCTGATATTGAGATGGAGGACTTAGCCTCTGCTTTCTGTTGGGGAAGCCTAGAGGAAGTGAACCTAGGGATTTGGAAGGCAGGAGGGGGTAGTGTGCACTGACCTAATAGTCCAAGTGAAGTATTTACCCAAGTACCTCAACATCTGACTAGAAAAAGGTTTGGTGTACGCAAGCTCTGTAATAGCTGACCGTTTGAGAAAGAAGAGACTGTTTTGCATGAGAGAAGGAGTCTGAATTTGTAAATCTCTTGGCCAGTGGCCAAGGTTGCAAAGCAACGCCAGCATGTTATCTGTGTTCGCATACTGAAGGCGACTCTGGTATATATGAATAACTTTTTTTTTTTTTTTTTTTACTATTCTATAACTTACATTTTATTATATCTAACAACATACTTACATTTGATTTAATATATTCCTGTGCATGTGTCTATTTTGGGCTCTTTTACACAAACTCCCACAAAGTCTGGTGGATATCCAGTCTGAGCTTTCACTCTTAGGTTATGTAGCTAAACCTTATGGCTCTTGAACACTCCTTTTGTCTCAGTATTTTAAATACTTGCCTGCCCACCCCAATACAAATTAATCTGCGGACTCTAGTTACAATATAGACCAATTAACAGCAAGTCTAACAATACAGATGGGGTGTACAGGCTTTGCCAAATTTCCAGCTAAATGTTGTGAATTCCAACAACTATCTTGCTACCGAAAGGAGAGACAAATATTAGAAGAATATTATCTACACTAGATCTGTAATCTATAATTTTCAATGAGTGTGCCACCATTATGGAAGCAATAATGCAAGGCTCAGACAGGTGTTCACCAATATATATACACAACTTAAAGTTAAGACAAACAACTTCAGGTGGTAAAAATTCTACCATAAACTCAGATACAAAACAGTTTCCAACAATGAAGCTGCATCCAAAGAAAATTACAGGTATAAGAAATCCTAGTTCTACAATAGCTAAACTGATCTTGAGTTAGAGAGGTACTCAGTTGTGTTAGTCTGAAGACAGGGCACATTTGCACCTTATAGGTTGAGTAAATCAGAGATCTAGCATGAGCTTTTGTAAGCCTGAACTCTCTTGATCAGATGCTGTGAAAGGACACACGCAGAGCAGTGTATACAGTGTGGTTTGGATACAAAAGGTGGGGAGTAGGGAAGTACTGGATGAGGCAAACAATCAAACAATAAACACACAGAAACAAAGGGAGGGGGGAGAGTCACAAAAGCTAATCCAGGTAATGGGATAAGAATCCATAGTCCAGATTTAAACTATACTGAACACAAGATAGTCAGGAAATGGATTTCTTGTTCTGTAATTTCCCATTCAAGTTAGTTTTTAAAGTTTTACCGTCTATGAACAACTATGCTGAGGTTGGAAATGGAATGTCCAGAAAAGTTCGAGTACTGTGCTGCAGACCTGTGTGTCTTATGTTAGACTGGCATTTATTTTTACAAGTAGGGATGCCCTGGCTGTAGACCTTAGAGGGGCACAGTAAGCAGGTGCTGGCATACACAACACTGGTAGAAGTGCACGTGAATGAACCTTGGTCATTTTACTTCTCGTTATTTGGTCTAGTGATGATGTGGTCTATACTGATATGGGAAACAGAAAAAAAATGTGGATTTTTCCCCTTTAACTGAGGAAAAATGCAGACTTCTCATTTTAACAGAAACACGTGGGTTTCCACCTTTGCGAAAAGCTCTCTGCAGGGTGGCAGAGTCCCAGCCTGCAAGGGGCTGCGGGGAGCAGCAGGAGAGCAGTCAGGCAGGAGATGCCATGTCCACGTGCTGGAAAGCAACTCCCGCAGGCAAGTTGGGTGGGAGGGGTGAGGGGAGATTGAGGCCCCCATAGGGAAGAATGGAGTTGGGCAGGGCTGGAGCTACTACCCAGCTGGGCAGCATGTGGGCCTTGGGGCCCAGGGCCCTAATGCACTGCCACAGGGCCCCAGCGGGAAGGGACCACAGGCGGTTTGTCTTGGAGGCAGGGAGTGGGGCTAGCTCCCAGCCACTGTGTATGCTCCTGGGAGGGGGCAAGGGGAGCATGTGCCCCCCAGATCTGTGCACAGCTGGGGGCAAGGGCAGGCTGCCTAGTGTGGGGCTTGGGGCTCCCCACCCTGTTGCCTTCCCCCCATAGCCTCTGGTGGCCCAGTGGGTAGGACCTGACACAGCAGGACAGAGTAGGGCTGGATGGGGAAGCTCTTTGCCTCCGCAAGCCCTGCACCACCCTGGGGAAGAGCCCCCCGCCTGCCCAGAAGCAGTGGAGACAGCAGCACAGACTTGTGGCCCTCAAGGCTGCTGCGCGAGCAGGGGGCACCTCGCCAAGGCAGCATAGGACTTGCAGCAGCAAGGAGCTTCCCCGCCGCGCCCCACTCTGCCCTGCCATGCCAGGTCCTGCCTGCTGGGCTGTGGAGCCCTGGGAGCAGCACAGAGAGCTCAAGCCCACAACCATCCCTGCCACTCTTCTCAGGCCATGCTGCCTATGGGGGAAGGGGAACCAGGCTCCATGCTCTGCTCCACTGCAGCAGTTGCTGCCTCCCATGGGCAACAGCCAGGGCTCGGTCACTGCTGGGGGAGCAGGGCAGGGAGCAGTGGACCTGGGTCCCTGGCCCTGTAGCCCTGGCCGCTGGGGGCCCCCTTTGGCAGGGCTGGGGGGCAGAACCCCACCAATTCAGAGAAACGTGCACATCATTGTCTGCTTTCAGTTTATGATAAATCACTTTTTTAAGCACCTATTAGTTAAAAGGATGATCAGTGTGCATCGTATCTCGAAAAACATCTCCTCATACAAATCCAAAACTATGTAAAAAAAAAAAAAATATTCCTTTCTCTAGCCTGTGTTTATTACAGCTCTATGCTGTCCATATGCTCTCATTAATAACAGGTTTTATTACTAATTCAGGTACTGGAAACTATTTACTACCTATGGTTTATTATCTAAAAACAATAATGATAATTTTTATAAAATACTACTGATTTATATTAAATAATTTTATACATCTTAACCTGTTAGCAATAACTTGCCCACAGCATCCCATTTATGACAATGGGAAACAGGCCTAGAACAAACACTGTTTGAAATCAACTCATTATCTCATATGGTGCAAAGGTGGAATCAAAAGAAAGGAAAAATTCATTCAGAATAGTTTTTTGGAGGATATGTAAAACAACATTATTTATCATGCAACTTCAAGGAAACAGTTAGCATTCCTGCTTAATACACTTCAAAACTAACAGTCATTCGGCTGATTCTATCAAGATTAGGCATGGGGCAAGTCTAATTGTACACGTTATTTTCTAGTAAGCAAGGCATCACATGAAAACACTTTTCTAAATAAAAGCTTCAGAAGACTTGTATCCAAGCTCTATTTTTGCTACAGACTAATAAGCAAAAAGTTTTAGGGCACACAATCTACCTGAGAAGAGTAATGAATGGGACCATTAGTTAGAGATGATTCAACTGTGTAAATCAACAGTCTTTTGCATTATATTTAAATTGGACTTCAGATCCCCAAATTAGGTCATACAGAGAATAACAGCTGCTCCCAATTGGTGAGATATTGCTCATCTGTTAATAATTCTCTGTCAGAAAACCAAAAATGTTCTAGAAAGCTTTCCAGAAATACACTGCTCCTCTAGGAACAATAAAACATTAGTAAATTTGAGAAGAAAAAAATTTAAAAAGCAATTGTTTACAACAGGCCAAAGGAACATTTACTGTTTAACTTTCTCTAAACTGAGATTAAATAAAATATATGTACACTTTCCTGATACAAGGTGGAAAATGAAATAGATGACACCTAAATAAATTAAATCATAACACTCCAGAAAGTAAATGAAAGTTCTGTGCATATACAAAGTGTCAGCCTGTTTGACCTCCATGTGAAAAATGCTCAATTGACAGGCTCAATTGATAGGGTGAAGTTTCTGATCATTCCCATGGTACATTATTACATGTTATACTTTTGTACCTAAACCATCATGTCCAACCTTGATCTGGCCAGCTGAAGATGTGTTCTTCAGGCACATCCTATATCCTTACTCTCTCCAAGTAAAAAGATATGAATTAAGCCAACAATACCATGAATAATGCCAGATTTTGTGGATTTTTCCTTTTTTATAATCATCTTTTCCCCCTAATATGTTAATTGAGATTAACAATTCACACAGGCCCCCTTCAACCTTCACACTATAATAATGACTTGCATATAAACAGGAGATATAAAGCTCTTTTTTCTGGTTTCCAGTCATCTAAGGTATCCAGTTGGAATGCAAGAGAAAATTATATTTAATTATCAATGTATTGTTATGTGCCAGTATATTGTTACAAAAATGTTATGTTTAGCTGATGATCTTTATGCCTATATGCACGTAGGCACAATTCCATATAAACTGGTATCTGACCAGGGTTTAAATTCTCAGAAAACTAGTAGACTTTAAGATGAGCTTTGCACCACTACAAAGCAATACACTATGAAGGTTACTGAAAACAGCAAGATTATAAACTGTTCTCCAAGGGAGAAGACAAGTAGTAATGGGCACAAATTGTACCAAGGAAGATTTAGGTAAGACATAAGAAAAGCTTTCTAACTGTAATTAAGCACTGAAATAGATTACTTACGAGGTTGTAGAATCTCCATTGTTGGAAGTCTTTAAGAATGGGTTAGACAAAATATCTGTTAGGAGTGATAGAGCTGTAGGGCAGGGCAATGGATTAGATCTACCAAGGTCCTTTTTTTCTGTTAGTCAATGGTTCAATGGGGCCAGAAATGTACTCTTTATGCTACATACACAGATTCCACACAAGTGGAAATAATCTGAATTTTTTAAGTGGAAATCCATATTTCATATGGATAGTGATAGCTGACAATAGCAAGGTTCATTGTTTGTGGTTATTAATTTTTAACAAGAGCAAAACACAGTTGACACAGAGTGAAAAAGAATGCAATAGCAACTTGATTTTGTCCTCAGGACTATTACTTTCTTAATGACAACCGAATGCTGTGAAAAAATACACATCCAAGGTATTTTAGAGCACTTTAAAAGCCTGAACTAACATAACTTATTAATCATCTAAAAAGTACATACGTCTCTTTGGCTTCCTTTGGGAGTTTCTAGCTGTTAAATCACCCAGAAAAAAAGTACATCATATAATAAAAATAGATTTCTTGGAATGCAACATTAAACATGGCACTATCTGGTTTCATGTAAATTCAGTGAATGATTTCTGGGATGTTTGACTAGGTTGTTTTTTGGACTGTGCAGCCTAGTTCCATAAACACAAGTATTTAACATGCCAAACTTCATTTTGTAGTATTTATAGTTCTGTACCTACAGGAAGAACAAAAACTGGAATAAAATTTGAGAAAGAAATATTTGATGAAATTTTGCCTACCTGATTTCAAATTTATAGTCAGTTATACTCTGGTGTGCAACAGGGTTAGGTATATTGGTTCTATTGATGTCCACATTACATCCCACAGCATTCCTCAGAGCATGTAGCTTAAACAACAAACAAACAAACAAACAAACAATTCATGATGCTTTCACTGTTTATGGAGGAAACACTGATCTATAACCTGAAATGAACAAATCAGTTGCCAGATAGAAAACTGCTAGCCCTAAAATGTAAGAGAGTTTAATCTGTCTTCTTACTCTGTATCCTCTTGAAATGATACACCTCAGAAATCAGCGAGTTCAGAAATTCAGAGAGATTAGCAAATGACACATCTCACAGACTTGCTATAAATGGCACCAGTGTTACTTTTGCACCAAACTCAAGGTGCCATATACGGAATAACTAGCCATAAAGAATGTTTCATATACAATGCATGCTGCCTTAAATTGAACATATGGCATGTCCATACACACACCGGGGCTGATTGCTGGGTATCAGCCCCAGACATCTGAATGTCAGAATTAGCTATGGGCAGCTTTGGGTCTCCTAGCCATAACTACACTGAGTCTCCAACTGGCCTGGGGTTTGGGAGCTTCTGATCCTCTGCAATCAACAGCCCTGGTAAGGCTGCAAGCTGTTGCATAACTGGGATCTGCTCCTAAACCAGACAATTGCACATTCTACCATACACACATAAGGTAGGTAGGATGAACAATTGTTGGGATTGGGTATTTAGACCTGTGGTGCCATAACCATGTGCCAGCAGCCTTAGATATGTAAACATCTAAGCGCCACTTAGACATCTAATAGGTTTGCTCCCTTGTCTATACAGCATCCCTTTGCTATAGAACATGCCCACTGACCAGACAATCAGCAGATAGCAGAAATAAGAAGCATTTCCATGGGACTTGTTCTTGATCAAGAGCAAATCTCTGTTCCGTCGGGATAAGTAAATTTGTTTATATGGTCTTCTGCTTGGTGGCTTGTTGGGGTTTAAAAACAGACAACTGTGGCTGGATGAGACCTCAGGAGATCATCTAGTCCAGTACTTTTCAACCTTTTCTCATTTGCAGACTGCCAAAAATTTCAAATGAAGGTGCAGACCCCTTTGAATTACAAGTGTGACTTCGCATATTTTTGATTGACCATAATCATCTTCTGTGGACCCCTTAGATATAGACCCCCAGGGGTCCGTGGACCACAGGTTGAAAACCACTGATGTAGTCTAAACCCCTGCTCAAGCCATTCCATTCAAAACTTCCAAGGAGATTACATAACTTCTCTAGGTAGCTTGTTTCAATGTTTAACCACAATCATAGTGAGAAAGCTTCCTACTACCTAAACTAAATTTTCCTTGTTGCAATTTTAATATCCTTTGTCCTGTTCCCTTTGGCCCCAGAAGGTAGTCTATGACCTTTAAATACCTGAAGGATGGTTATAAAGACTATTATCAAACTTTCCCTCAATCTTCTCTTTGCCAAACTAAATAAGCTGTTTTTCCAACCTTTTCACACAGGTCATATTTCCTAGAGTCTGTGGTTTGATTGCACATTGTTTGAAAAGTCAGTTTCACAGTTACCCTTAGTTTAACAAGTCAGTTTCAGAGCAGTGCGTTCTGTGTGGGACAACACTCACAACTAAGGGCAAGATGGAAGCTTCCTGATTTTGATCACCAATGATACTGAAATAGGTGTCAACGGGCCAGGGCTAACATAAGCAAAAGATTTAAAAGCCAAGCAACCTGTGACCAAACTGGACCAGCAACCAGAGAACAGTTATTTGAATACTTCTGACTTTATTTTATGCAAACGTAAGGACTAAACAGAAATACAGATGACAGCTCCTGAGGCAGCACTGAAGGAGACCCAATAATGGAGCGGACAAGAAAGAAGGCTGTAGAAGTTGAGGAATATACATTAACCTTGAGTGTTCACCTGATATAATCCATTTATGTATGAAGTGTCACCTGAGAGGCTTAATGAAATACAATATCCAAGAACTACAGAGGCAGCTTGTGGCATTCAGATGGAAATATGGTGGAGGAGAGAAAAAAGATTGTATGAACAACTCAAGATTTGTAGACACTTGCTAATAAACCAAATGACCTGGAGAACTGACTGCTAGATAAAGATGGTGACCATTAGGACAAGGCAATGGAGGAGACTGGCTATAGAGGGATAGAGGATTGTAGCACTGGAGAATAAGGATTATATGCAAACAGAAAGAGAAGAAACAAAATTAGCTAGACCCACAAGGTAAGATGGAGACCGAAGAGTCCAAGAGACTGAAGAGGAACACAGATGAAATACTGAGGACTGCAGGAGTCAAAACAAGATGGAGTGTTTTGCAGAAAAAGAATACTAAGAAGAAAAGAATATTAAGAAGAGAATTGGAGAGTAAAGAAAAAGGCAAGTCTATGAGCCTTGTGACTCTTTTAGAAGAATCGACTGGCTGTCACCTGAGCAAATCCAGAGAACAGGATAGCATGCTGTCAAAAGAGATGAAAGGTGTCAGGGCCTCTGGACAGTCAGACCCAGCTGAGCAAGATGAACACCTTGCTGGGGTCGTTTGACCCCAGTACTCTTTCCTGCCATGGCAGGGGGTCAGACTAGATGATCTTCTCAGGTCCCTTCCGACCCTAGAAACTATGAAACTAAGCTCTTGAGTTTCCGTACCTGACCTTGATCCGTGGCTAATGTGACTGTCCCAGTTCTCTGAGACTGGACCGGCTGCTGAAAGCACCACTCAGCCTATTTAAGTACACTTGCAGCCTCAGGCTGCAGGCACAACTTGATAACAGCCTCAGTCTGCTCTGGCAAGCTTTAAGTTCACTACTGTCTCTAGTTCTCCTAGCTCCTGATGCAGCTTCAGCTTTCCCTGACCCTGCTCTTGGATCTTCACTGGAACTTGGCACCTGGCTGTCTGATTCTCTTGGTTTCTGACCTCATTTTGCACCCTGAACTATACCTCATGGAACTTAGCTCCAGTGTCCCAGACCCTAACCTGACAGCCTGGTAACCTGCACCCCTACCCAGCTGACTTCCTTGTTGCTCTCTGGGGACCCATCCCAGCTGAAATCTTACACAAGGTATGGACCTGTAACTGAAGATCACGACTGTGTTTCTTCATTTTAGGATAAATGACACTACCAAGTTTGCATTAGAACAGATTAAATATGATTCTGCCAGATCAAAAGGTGGCTCTCATGATCTTCAGTGGAATTCTTCTTTTCTTGGTCCATACAAAAGGAGGGTGACAGTTTAAAAAAATTAATGAAAATCAACAGGACTGGTGCTACAGATAAGGTTTGGGGATATGTGCACAGCAGAAGGCATTCAGAGAATGATGACACTCCTCAAATGCTGAACTCCTCTAAAGGACCCATGATACTAGACTTTTGGGATCAAGGCTGGTAACTAATAAGAAAAAGCTTTGAACCAAGAAATGGGGGAGAAATTTTATGGACTTCCCATGACTAAAACATAAGGTAAAGGAACACCAGAAGTAGGTGTAAAATGGTGATCCAATCCCTTTAAGGAGGAATGGTTAACACTTTCAAGAAAGTGTAGCTTTGCCATTGGGCATTTGGGTAAGCAGAAAGTATCCCACTGGGAGCTCCCAGAAAAGTATGTAAAAGGAGAAGGAAGCAATCTATGAAAGGAACAGCTTGCTGCAAGAAGGGGTCAAGCAGCTGTGTTGGGGCCCCAAAAAAGTGGGGATCCCTTCCTAGTGTCCAGGACAGGGCAGAGAGTGTTTTGCTTGTTTATTTAAAAGACCAAACTTTGCTTTAGTGGACTTACTGAGAATCTTCTCAAAGAACAAATTCCTCTGCAAACTAGCAGGCTAAGCAACCTTACAGTAGGAATTTGGATAGCCAGGAGAAAAAAAAAATTAAATCAGCTCATCTATTACTGAGAAGAACAATAGCCAGGCATCCAATATTGTTAGCAACAGCAGTATTCCATCTGGTAAGGAAACTGAGTGACATTGGGAACATTTGTAAATGAATGCAAAGAATATGAGCAACAAATTGGTAGAATGAGAACTACTTCTGTTGAATTTAAAATTGGCCCTTATGGAGGTAACAGAAACTGAATGGAACAGCACCCAAGTACTGCAATACTGATGATAAATAGAAATAAACAAAGATAGTTGAAAAGCATCTTACATTAATTATGTAATAAACAAAAAAGGAATAAGAAGAGATAGAATAAATCAAACATAACCTATTTAGGTCCAAACCACTCCAGATCCAAACATTGGACTGGACTGCCACAGATCCAATTATTTTATACGTGACAATTTTTCCTAAAAATGTCAGATAAGGAATTTTTGTCAATGTAATTTAAGCAATATAATCGGGTTTTTTTCAACTTTGAACTGATACTAAAACTTCACTCGCCTTTCTCCTTCTTTTATCTTGTTTTTCATTTCTACCTGTCAAGAGTCCTTGTATACAACCCTGTAAAGCCATATGCCTTCAATCTACCTCTCACTGGGCAAGTCTACACAAGATGCCAACTGTGCAGCAGACAAATAATACTACATGCTAGCGCATCACAGCATGGGCAGTGCTAATATGGTGCTGCACAGTTATTAGGCTACTGCACAGTAACTCTGGTTGTTACTGCACATTTATTTAGTACTTGCTAATAAAAGTACTAAATAAATGTGCAGTAACCACTGCACAGTAGTATCTTGCGTAAACGTGTCCACCGAGGAACTTTTTTGATACTCTGTATAAAGGATGCTACATAAAGTGTACTCTATTTTACTGCCTGAAACTACTAACTTTTATAGATTTAATTTAAAAATAAATCGAGGTAGTTAATAAACTTAAAAATATAAGGCTGCATTAAACTTGGAATGTTTTATGAAATCTGCTGACTATGGTTTAAATCAGTAATCAAATGATACTGAAGATCTTCAGATCTGATTTTAAAGACTAAATATATACATTTTTAAACATCTTTTCTAGCAACATAGAATTAACTTGCCAAAACATATCTACTATGGCACATACCTAGAAAATACACGGTTACATTTTTTAAATCTCAAATTCAGTTTTAATGTTAACCCATCTACCAACTATGTCAGCAATCCAAAAGAACGTAGTGAAAATACCTTATCTGTAAGAAGTTGGGCAAGATTTCGATGTTTTCTTGCTAGATATTGATCATATAACTGAGCCAGTTTTGCTGCCAGAACATGCTCACGACTAAAACAAGGATGATGGGTGAATATTAACCCAGAAATATCTATGTCCATTTGAAACTGGCCCTGAGGATCCCCAGAGCCAACAATATATTGGTTCGCAGGCATCAGTTTTATTGCCTGAAAGAAAAGAAAAGATTAAAATTGTATTGTGAGATTATTCTGAAAGATACATTAAACAATGGAAAGATGATCCCATGATAGGCAATAACCTAATAATTCTAATCTGTTTCAACAATACAAAATTCATAGAGGATTCATAGATGCTAGGGTCAGAAGGGACCTCAAAAGAACCATCAAGTCCAAACCCCTGCTAGTGGCAGGAAAAGTGCTGGGGTCATGTGACCCCAGCCAGGTGCTTTTCCAGTCTCCTCTTGAAGACCCCCAAGGTATGGAGAGCACCACCTCCCTTGGAAGCCTGTTCCAGATTCTGGCAACCCTAACCATGAATAAGTTATTTCTGATGTCCAATCTAACCTACTCTCAATCAGCTTGTGGCCATTGTTTCTGGATGTTCCAAGGGGCGCTCTGGTAGACACAGCATTACCTATTTCCTGCTGCTTCCCAGCCAGTGAATATATATACTACCACAAGATCCCCGCACCAGTCTTCTCTTGCAGAGGCTGAAAAGATCCAGGGACCTCAGCCTTTCCTTACAAGGGCTTCCCTGCAAGCCTCTAACCATATGAGTGGCCCTCCTTTGGACCCTCTCAAGATTGTCCACATCCCTCTTGAATTGTGGCGCCCAGAATTGGATGCAGTACTCTAGCTATGGCCTAACCAGTGTCACATACAGGGAGATCATCACCTCCCTGGACTTGGTCATGCACCTACTAATGCATGACGAAGTGCAGTTAACTCTGCTAACCGCTTAGTCACGTTGATGACACATTCATCTTGAAGTTGACAATGACTCCAAGATCTCATTCTGCTGCTATGCTGCTGAGAAGGTCATCCCTCAGCTTATAGGTGTGCTGGTGATTCCCTCTCCCTAGGTGCAGCACCTTGCACTTTTCCTTGTTAAACTGCATCCTATTGTTCTCTGCCAACTTCTGTAACCTGTCCAGGTCCTGGTTTGGTTTCTTCCCATCAGTGTGTTTCTTTGCCCCATAGTTTGGTGTCATCTGTGAACTTGAACAGAGTGCCTTCTATGACCTCATCCAGGTCGCTGATGAAGATATTGAACAGCACCGGCCCAAGGACCAAGCCTTGGGGGACCCCACTGCTCACATCTTTTGAAGCAGATAACGACCCATCCACCATCACTCTCTGGGTATGACCCTTAAGCCAATTTGCCACCCACCTGGCTGTGTAATCGCCTATGGCACAGCCATTCAATTTGTTTATAAGAATAGGATGGGGTACTGTATTGAAGACCTTCTTAAAGTCCAAGTTGTATCTTGTTTATCAAAAATCACGTCTGAGAATTCAGGGTTACAGATCCACAAACAACCCTTCCAGCCTCTTCCAAAAAAGCAGAACTCAATCTGTCCACCCATGGTATGAGTGAGCTAGCTAACCCCTCCTGGAAACCCTGCCAAAGTACTCCCAGGGTTAATTCTATCATTTAACTAGACTTGGCAGAATTCGATTTTCATTTTTTTCTTATAATTTTGACAGCTTGAAAAAAAAAAAAAAATCAACGTTCGTTATTAAAACACTTTTTTTTGCTTAAATTTCAATCGATTTTAATTTTTCACAGTCCTGAAAATTTGAGGTGCTGGGAGCAGACAGTTTAGTAATGACAATATACTGTTAAAAACAAAATCACATGTCAAAATATAAAAAGTAAATTTTTTATAAAAAGAAAGCAGCCCCTCTCCACCCCATGCCTAGCACCCCAGCTACTCACAGCCTGCCTGGTGCTGCCTGTGCCTGCTCTGGACATCCCCACATGGGTTGTGAGCACCTGCAGCGCAGAGCGCTGGCCATGGGGTGGGCGAGGGGCCACTTTTCTCCACGCAGGGAAGGACCCCAGGGAAAAGCTGAGTGTGGGGCGGGGGGGGCCGGAAGCGGCCCCTCCCCCGCCCCACGCTGCAGATGCTCACAGCCCGCATGGGGCTGTCTGCAGCGGACATAGGCAGCCCCACACAGGCTGTGAGGAGCTGCAGCGCGGGACACTGGGCATGGGCAGGGAGGGAAGTGGGAAATGTGGATGTTAATCCCTTCAGGCTGAGGAGGGTCTAGAACTCAAATTTCCCATTTCTTGGAAAGTCACCTTGCCACTAGGTTACTGGGCAAAAAGTAGACACTGCAATTCACTTAGGCAACTGTGCTAAGAAGCAGGGCTAGGATTGTGGATTCCAGGTGAACAGAAGCACCTAATATGGATCCTGAGCCAGGTATCAGACTCCTGAGACAGTGCGAGTTCCCTATGCTAAGCATTTTCTAGTGCCAGATGCATCTAATTCCACCTCCTCTTGCAGCAGAGGCTGGAAGACCCATTAGTAGATCCCTGGAACTGGACTGGATGGAGAATAACGTATTTGTAATTGGTCTGTAGGAGTAGCTAGTGGGCAATTCTGAAATCACTTCCAAAACTGCAGTCAGAAATATTCCCAAGAGGCAACTTAGATCATATACTAAAGTATCATTGCTTCTTCTCAATGCTCCAACAGAAGCATTAAAATATTAATGATTAGGATTTAAAACCTAGCAAAAACTGCTGAAAGGTTTAACTGTTAAGGAACAGCATTTTCCAAGCAGATGCACAGACAAGACAAAACAGATTTGTACTGAGTGAGGCATCAACTCATTAAACATCTGTGAGTGGCTGTGGGATCCTTGCACTTATCACATGTGAAGTTGGTGTCTAACTCCTGAATGTGATGCAGGATTCTTCCTGAGGTTTCTTCTTACTACTGTATATTAGGCTCTTCTTTCTTTAAAAGCTTCCACTCCACAATTAATCAATTGTTTTCCAGCGCTTTGATCTTCAGCAGTCTTCTCCCAATCATTTGGCTAAATGTTCATTGCCTTCACATCTCTCTTGCAAACATCTTTGAAAAGCTCACAAGGGTTCCTGCATGGTCTCCTTTGTGTAAAGAATTCTCCATACAAAATATCCTTAGGTATATGGTATAGCCATATCAGTCCAAAAATACACTTTATACACAAGATCTTGAGTTAGAAATTAAGTGTATGCATATACCACTTCAGAACTGTCAGAGCTCATGTATTAACTTTTGAAATGGAAATAATAATGGAGCTACCATTATTAGAATGGGAGAATAATAAACTCTTTTTCAGTTTCATAAGGTAATGAATGTAAAGAATGTATGGTATGCCTCAGTACAGCACTCTAAAGTGGTGTGGATATGCCACAATGTTCTCTTTCACGACACACACATTTACCTATATCTATACTGACTGAAATCAGAAGTTTCTGGGTCATATTCTAGGATTCTCAGTGCCTCACTAACTGGAACCATTCTAAAAATTAGTTTGTGATATATTGTGGGATCACTCGTTTGTCCTATCCACTACTACTGGACAAGCTGTTTCTGCTTCTGACTTCATTACTGCAGCAAGTTATAGATGGATTTAGTCTACAGGACAAAACCAGTTTGACACTCCTGAACTTGGGGGTGGCAAGGGAGTGCTATCTAAACAAGAGTTCAGCTACATGTGCTTAGGCTGCATCCTCACAAGGGGAACAAGTCTAAGCCTACCTTAACCAAAACAAGGATTTCAATCCATACCTCAGTCAGGCAGGTAAACACAAGTTCTCAGCACATACAAGTACAGGCTTATGGATTTGTAAGTGACTTGTAGGGGTGGAGATAAGCTAAAACATATATAAAAATACAGGATAAGGCTGCATTCCTACAATAAAGGTATTTATGGGTGTACAGTAATCCATACTAAAATGATGTCATAGTAACAGAATATACAAAATACCTTTCTATATACTGTTTCCAGTTCTGGTTTTATTCCTTCTTCCAATGAAAATATTGGAGGCCTTGTGGGAGATGGCTTAATCGGATTGGGCAATGCTAAGATATTGCCATCATCTCCAAACCATGCTTTCCCCTATGAATAATGAAGTAAAATTAATTTTTTTGCAATTTTTTTTTATCAGAAAATGACTTGCAAAATTACAATTATTTCAGAGACTGAGATCCCACTGTTTAGGAAACAGTTTGATTTTAATTCCTTTTCTTTTAAGAAGCTACCTAACAAAAATATAAAAACATGAGTAACTTATATGGACACCCTCCTCCAGGCTTTAGATTAATGGTTCTCAATCTTTTCAGACTCAAGACACCCCTTGATAGACTGAAGGCACCCTTCATTAGACTCAAGACACCCTCCCATAGCTGTAGAAGTGAACAGCACCCCATTTAAAAAAAAACTTACCTCTTTGGAGAGGGGCTAGGCAGTGGGGGCAAAGTTGTGGGGAAGAGGCTGAGCCTGCACTTATCTGCTTATCTCACCACACCTCAGATCATCCTTCAAAGGATCTTGCATCACCCTTGGGTACCCTGTCACTATGGTTGAGAATCACTGCTTTAAATGGTTCCAAGATAAAAATTTAAGCATATTCTGGTTTATTTAGAAGCTTCAAGCATCTGAAGGATCCAGACTGACCCCTGTCTATGTTGACAATTTTTTCAACACTGCACATGTTAAGAAAAATGCTAGTGTAGGAATTAAAATAGTGTATTTCCAGCCCAGTCTGGGCCCCCCCATGAGGGACCATGTGGCCCAGGAGAACCAGTGGAAGTTCTTGATAGGGCCTTCCTACTTCCCCTGGAGCTTTGTATTGGCAACAGCATTTGTAACCTTATTTGGGACACTCCTGCCTTCCTCCTCGCTTACTTCTACTGCGGACGGTGCTGCCTACCCCAGCCATATTCCTGTCTTGCTTCAGTCTTGCTCAAGCTTTTTACCCTTGTATCTTTTTCCTGCCTCATGGTTGCCTCGACCTCTGGCTTGACCTGAAGCATGAACTCATTTCAACCCCAGACTCATCTCAACATCCACTGGGATACCTCAGACTCAAACTGACACCTAATAATGTGACCTGCTTTGGCTTCTGGACTTCTGGTATTGTTGACCCTTGTCCAGGATGTACCCATGACAAATAACTATCGGACAAGAACAGTAGGCTATGCCTGAGGCAGCAAGTGAGCTACTGGCAGTATCCTGATGTGGAAGAAACATGTTATTTACAGGAACTTATTTAAAGAATTACATACGGTAAAGAACAAAGTTTTGTTGTTGCCCTTGCAAGGGTCTGGGACCTAACCTTGTGTGAAACAGAGTAAGTACATAGTGTTTCCAGGAGAACAGGAAGTGTGGCATCCCAAGAGATGGTTAGAAAGTTCCTGTTGCTTAACCCAGATTATCTCCTGGGGTGACACTTCCTGGATGCTCTATGTTCCCAGGAAGTCCTACTCTATGTCACATATTCAACCAGGATTCTGTACAAAATAAGACTTTTTTTATTCTGCCTTCCAAAAAACAAGGTGCGTTACACATGAGAAAAATGTATGCTTTATTTGGGGGTGTATTGTTTGAGAGAAAATAAGGTATATGCTTCCTTCAATCATAACAATTACTACAAGAATTTGACTAATTATTAGGTCTGAATCATGAACACTCCTATATAGATGACAAAGTACATTCACCATAAAATAAATATTAGCAATAATGTAACAGTAACTTACCTGCTCCTGTCTGATTATTCTATTTTCCAGGATGTTTTGATTAGAGAATGACACAGTGGGCCTTTCTCCTGTATAAAGACCCTCATCCTCAAGGTACCTTGGCTGCATGTTTGTAGGCACCTTCTGAGAAGCAGGCACTAAAGTACAAACATATCCAAATTTATAAGACTCATAACTGGAGATCTAAGCTTTGCAAAGTCCTATACTGTCTTCTAAACAACAATTGATAATTTGCTGCTGTAATGCACATACTTTGAAAGTGTTGAGACTGAAATGTTCCTTTTAATAAAAAGGATTATTAATTTTGTATGTGTATTATATATATGCATGGATAGATCCAAAGGGGGAGGTGCAGTGGCAGAGTTGCAATCCCCACACCATTTGATTCTTGCTCCAAACTTTAAAAATCAGCATTTCTATTCAGGCAGCACTGAGGGAGTCAACTGACTTCATATCTGATGTATTCTACCTGATTATTATTAATCTTTCTTCATTCCACAGGTGTTAACAACCCTTTCCTTTTTAATGCTCTTGATGTTCCACTATTGAAGAAGAAAGAATCATTTCAATTTTGCTATTTGTTAGACACCACCAGGAATGGGTTTCTTCTAATTCACAGTCCTACAGACTGTTTTTAACTCTACCTAAAATCTTTAATTCAGGTGTGTTAGTACCTCAAGTGTAGAAATGACTGACAGTGACGTACTGGAAGCACTCTCAAGAATGCAGGGAGGCTAGTTTGGAGTGGGGGGTGTTGTTGTTTTTTTCCCTACAAGTCATAATAAGCGACATACATTAAGCTATAATAACCACAGAACTAATGAGGCAATATAATTTGACTATGTTTTGCCTGGCTTGTGCTTTTTACACACAATATCTAATCTAACAAATCACTGCACAATAAAGTTCAGTACTGTTCAACATAAACTCCAATAAAGTTATATTAGCTTTTGCTTGGATCTTAAACTGAATAAAATAGTGACAGATCCCTCATGTATTAGTCAAGCTTTTCATTTCTGTTTAACTGAAGAAAAGGAGTGTCCCGTGTTATATGTGATGGTGTGCCACAACACATGCACTCCCCTTTTCCAAATTCTAGATCTGCCCATGTATATATGCATGTATGTATGTATACATAAAAGCACATGTATAAATAGGGACCTACCTAATTTGCAGCAGAAGTGGAGTGCACAGCAGCTCCTTCAATCTTGCAGGTTTCCCTATGTACCCCCCTCCCATCACTGATTGACAGAGGGACCCCACTGCTCCCCACTTGCTCCTGATCAGCAGGGAAGTGAAAACTGTGGTTTTAAATACGGTGCCAGTTTTGCCTCCCGCTACTGATTGGCTGAGGGGCCCGCAGTGGCCCTCATATATATCTGTTGACATAGTATATAGACAACACACACACAAGGAGCTCTCATTTCCATAAGCAGGACAGATCTTTAGCACAGCTTTATAAGAATACTTAGCATGCTTTGTACACATTAAACAATAATATATCATTACTGATAATACTTAAAGGGACTTCATTTTAGAGCAGTGGTTCTCAGCTTTTTTAGTATCACGGCACCCCTCAGAAATGCAACTTCTTAGTTTAACTTATTTTTTGATTACGGAAAAACAAAAGAATAATTTTTTCTGTTGCAAAAAACTCAGAGAGACCATAGCAGATCAGAATGGTTTTAACACTATGGATTCTTATTTGAAATCTCTGGGTTTATCTTGTTGACCTTGCTTGCACAACTAACAGTGCTATCACTGTGTGGCATTAATGGCACTCTTGAAAGGATCGCAAGACACCCCAAGGTGCTGTGGCACCCTGTTTGAGAATCCTGGTTAAGAAGGGTTACTTAATTGTTGCAACTGGAGTTACAATAATAATATAATGCTATCTAATAAGCAACAGAAGGGGGAGCCTTGTATACCTGTTCTCATACTGGG
Organism: Gavialis gangeticus; assembly: GCF_001723915.1. Taxonomy (NCBI): domain Eukaryota; kingdom Metazoa; phylum Chordata; order Crocodylia; family Gavialidae; genus Gavialis; species Gavialis gangeticus. The sequence goes on along the minus strand of NW_017729033.1, from coordinate 36,983,031 downwards.
AATGAAGAGAACGTCTCTTTCCTTCTTCAGTTGCTCAGAATAGCTTTCATAACCTGCAGGTTTTACTACCAGAAAATCACTGACTGTCTGTTCTATTAGGAATAACTCATCTTCTTTAACAAGGTGATCCTCTTCATCCTATATTTCATATAAAGGAAAATTATTAGCTGGCAGTTGAACCTGCTCTTCTTTTTTTTAGTATTAAACGCTAAGCTGGAGAACATTAATGTCACCAGTTTGCATGCCAACAGAAAAAAAGCATGTCTTATTTAAGCTATCTTCTAGCTGTAAAGCACATTATTTATCTTCATACGCTGAAACGATCCAAGTCAACTTCATTATCCTCAAGCTGCCGCCAGACAACTATTTATTATTAAAATAAAATAAAATTCAGTTCATTTTAACAAAATGTTTAATGTATTAATAAACGTGTTAATTAGGGCCAGATTCTGCCATGCTTACTCATTCTAAGGAATATATTACTCAAGCAATCCTTTTGGAATGAACAGAAAAACTTGTGAAGAAAGATTGCTCGATCTGTTATCAACTTTGATCTTTTTACTTTATACCTTTTCATCTGGTTTTTACACTGTCTTGAAACAACCGCCTCTAATATTATTTCTCCGATCTCTTTGGTAAACCTTGAACAACTTTTGCACAAAGTCTATTGATTTTTTCACTTTACAAAGGAATGATTTTTTTCTCATTTAAGCCTATGAAGTTTTATTAGGCTTCTCTATCAAGAGCATTAATTATTTTATAAAACTATTAAGGAAGATGTATTTTGCTATTGGAGAAAAAGCACTAATGCAATGAAATCAGATTCTACTTAGTACCTGGGCCACAGGTTTGAAATTTTAAATGGGTTTATATTGACAAATAGTTGTATTTAATCTGTAATAATAGATACAAAGTATTAGCTATTAGTATAATTCAGGAAAACAAATAACAGGACATATTTTCAAAGCACTGAGGCATGAGAGTGATGCCATGTGGAAAGGCTGTCAAAATCTGAATGCAAATCTTCCAAAAATCCTACAGTTACTGGTTTTAATTAGAAAACAATTCAATTTATCAAAATGGATGCACAAAATTAGTTAGCATACAGTAACCTGGCTAAAAATATGTTCTCTGATACCATTTCATCATCATCTTGTTCCTCCTGATGGCTTATTTCAGATTCTTGTTCTTCCACCTCTTCCTCCCGATTGGATTCTCTATCTTTCTTGCTCTTGGTCTCATCCTTTATATTCTCTGGTTCAGGATCAAAATTGAATGTAAAAAAATTATATGCTTCCTCTGCAGAAGGAAAATCACTCTGGACCTAAGGTGAAAGGCCAACATTTACTTAAGATGCTTACAGCTGTTTTAGTAAAAATAGAAGTATTCTCACACAAAAATTACCAGGGACATTTATAAATAACATACTGTAGCATTTTAATTAATTTAAAAAAATAGGTCATATAAATGCTAAAACTGACTAAAATAAAACATCTGTTAACTAGTTTATATACCAAACTCTTTAACCTTTAATATATTTACTACATAATAAATGATTTATTGTAATGCTTTTAACATTAATTAGTTCAATTTTAGTTTGCTCATCTCTTCCAACACAAACATGCTTGTGAAAATCTCAAATACATCTTTTGTATTGTGGCTGTAAAAGCTATAGCCCTGCATGTTGAGAATAAAAAAATATATATAAATAGCAGTTTCTGGATAAATTCTGCCCGTAAAGGACAAAGGCAAGAAAAATACTCCTTTGGATGTTAAGGGGAACACAATGAGAACACTATTAATAACATTTTGTTGCCACATGCAAAGAAAAGCCTGGCTGATTTACCTATAGAGTTCAGTTTGCTGTTGTTCCATTTCCCTGCCAGCATCCCTTACCCATTATGATGAATAGTAACAACTGGATAATTCAGAATTATTTGCACTTCCCTTGGACGAGTGCATTAACCAGAGGTTATTGTTTTATTAAAAAAAAAAAAAAAAATCACTGAGACTGCCAAATGATGGCCTATGTTAGAGAAATTTGTCTGATAACCAATAAGAAATGCTATGGGCCCAGTTGCATCTCAATGACTGTTAGTTTTCTTTTTTCAGTCATTGTTGTTATTTTTTTCAATGTTACGGTTTATATTTGAATTGTAGGCATCTATTCTTAAATTGTGAATCTCTTAAGGCCTATAATAATGAGGAGGGTATTTTAAAAATTAAGGTCCCAAATCCTGCTGGCTGCTGCATGCAGAGTAAAGGCAACACAAATTAAAGAAAATGATCCTTACATGTGGCTTCTGCTTGAGTTTGAAAGAATCACGAAACTTTAATCTTGAAGGTATTTGGGGTTTGTCTTCTTGTATCTCCCTTGGTCCATCTTTATATGACTGCATATAAACAACTTTTTAGTTATGTGAGTTATTTAGACACCCAACAAAATGAAGACATTGACTAACTGAGCATACAGATAACTATTGTATACTGACAGTTAAAATTCTGGCTTTTCTATGCCATGCTGAATTTTCTACACAAGATCATTCAGGTGCAGATTTCAACATTCTTTTTAACCAGGATAATAGAAATTCTTTTTTGTTCATGCAATAATATACTGTAAAGATATCAGAAGCAAAATTTTATACAAGATGTTGTTTTTATATATTAACCTGAAAACTAGAATCTCTCTCAGCTTTCTAAAATTCCCCAAATCATAAACTTCAAAATATGAGTCATGCACATCCATGAAAAGAAAAACCAAAAAAAATACTGGATAAAATACTGGCTGCACTGAAGTCAATGGCAAAATTCCCACTGACTTCAAGTGAAGTCCTGGCTCCATTAAAGTCTAAACAAAGAAGTTTAAACTGAAAAATACTGAAACCCTGGACATAAAAATGGGCACCATAAATATTGAAAGAAAAAAACCCTGCAGTTTTTAGATAGTTGTAAACCATAAAATATTTTTCAGAAAAGCAGAGGGCTGTCACACACTGAACAATCCAAATTAACTAGGGCAAACATGAGGATATATTTTTTTCAAATGCGACAGTTATACCTGATTATGTGGTTTTGATACTGTATTATAGCTACTATGGTGACAGCAATTTATGAAAAGTATAAACGGAGAAGCAAAACATATTTGAGGTATTTCAAAATGAGCCCTATACGGAAGTTGATAACTATCAGTAAGCATGGATAGCACTTCCACAATTTAGTAAGTTGTCCACAAAAAGACAATACTGGCCTGGCAGCTAGTAAACACCCGTTTTCATCATTGTTTAAAAAAAAATATATACACATACACACACATACATACACACACACACATATGTGTGTATGCATGTGTATGTATATATTTTTTTAAAACATACACACACACGTACGCACGGACGCACGCACTTTCCCCCCAAACAAAGAAGTTTTAGAGTGAATTTACAATTTGATTTGAACCATGTTAAATTACACTCTTGAAAATTACAGTATAAAAATTTTAGGGAACTGGTAAAATATCCATTAACTTTTATGTTAGATATTTTTCTTTAATAAAAAAAGATTGTGTCCAACTAAAAAGAATTACGGTTAATACAAAATGCCGATAATGAAATACAATGCCTAAAAAGTGATTCAGAGCTGTTCAGCTGTTATAGCACTGTACCTTTACATAAAGCTTTAGCTTTATTTATATAACCTCTCACAGAAATTATATAAAGCTATACCATTTATACATAAAATGGTATCTTTAGTCAAAATACAGCCATATTTCAGATAATTAAAAAAGTTAAAAATGACAGGGACACAAAAATCTGGAATGCCTAATCACTGTGATAGATGCTTCCTTGCTAAAAGAACAGAATATTCGGTATTGTACATTATGGGCACTGAAAGCACGGATTGGGAAAGCTACTGTTAACTACCAGACTCTTTAAAAAGTGACAACTCCACCCTTTTGAAAGATAAGCTATGATACTGATCAAATGTAACAGGTGTTGAATATTTAATAGTTATGTTTTATCTTTGGTTTTTGCACTATGACACTATAGAACACATACTCACACCCTGTTTCTCACCTCTTCATGCAATACGGTTTCTGATTCCCTCTCTCTGAGGCTTTTTATACAGCGTGGTGGGAGACTGGGGACTTCTTGCAACAAAGCACTTTCTGCTTTAGACTGAGAACCCCCCCCCCAAAAGGTTTGGTTATGTCACATATAAGTAAATATTACAATCAATCCCAGCAGCTTCAAAGTCTTATTACATGTGAATATTGTGACACTCTTAACTATAGAATCAGCTTAAATGATTAAACAGAGCAACATTTTGCTACCCTTTATTATACATTAACTTTAATTCAGAAAAAACAATGATTGCAAAAAGGACCTTAACATTCTAAAATTCTGCATAAACATGGTAAAATCTGGCTTATAATACAAATAATAAGATTTTTTTCCAAACAACTGTAATTTCTAAGTTTCAAACAAGAATCAAATTAACTTTTTAGAAAATAATACAGAATTAGATATGGGGGCGGGTAGAACCCATGGATATAAAAAATAACATCCTTAGAGTACAAAAAGCATCTGTAACTCACTTTTGTGGAGCACTAAGTAAGTAAAATGTGGTAGATGCAATAAAATTTTTATAAACGCTTACCCTTGCAGCTTTTAATTTCTCTCTCATTCGTTCCCTAATGGAAAATTCAGCAAAGCTTGTTCTTGATAAAGAAGGAACAGGTGGCAAGCCTGAAACAGGGAAGTTACAATAATAAGTTTACTACTACAGTTCTTTGTGGAGGAATCAAGAAGTGTATAGTTATTTTAATAGCTTTTTACAGAATTGGAAAATTCCAATTTCTAACTGAAAGGCCCCATATGAAAAAATATGAAAAGATATACATGTGCTTTAACTTAATGAAACAAGTTTTGATTTCTATGTTTTCGACTAGCAATTGAAAGTCTTCAGTCCAGCTGGATCTACCTACCAAAATTAAAATTAATGAGAACTGACCTATCCAAAGTACTTCATATTTCCATTAAAGGAATGAAGCCGATGTGCTCTCATTTCCATTGATGGAAATGTTAAATGGGTTTGTAAGTAATTGATGGTGATTAAATAACATACTGAAAACTCCCAAAATAAACACTAAAGTTAGAGAGAAATGTTAGTCTTTACTCGAGTCAGTTATATTATTCAAATATAATAATGTTGAATCTATTACATTTTAATAATATAATAATACTGTAATGAATTAAAACCTTGATTTTTCTTTTACCATAACCCTAGAAATAATCTAGGTAATCATCTTCAACCTTTTCAAAATAAGATGAATAAATATATTACTATTAATTAAATTAAACAAACCAAGATTAATATATTTGCTGATCCCTGATTTTAGTATTCTTGTATACCATCTTCTGGCTTCTTCAAAGCTTCAATCCTGTTATGTCCTGTCATTGCCTTGTGTTACAGAATAATACAGAATCCCAGGGATCAAACTCATCTGACTGTGAGGCCCCCTGAAAGCTGGATCAGGACCCGCCTCCAGCAGCAGCTCTAGTTGGGGTCTGAGCTCCTGTGTCAGCACAGGGAGACATCAGGACTAATGAAGACATCACTGATCCTGCCACAATCAAATGCATCTCCAAAGGTGCTCCGTACCCTAGAATCCAGCAGCAAGCCCCACCTGCACTCATCTTTAGGAGCCCCACAAGTCAGATAACATGACTCCACAGGGTGGATCTTTGATACCTGCACAAAATAGGGATGGATGCTTGTGGAGATATATACTTAACTTCAGTTCATCTGCACTCCCATTAGCTTCACTTACGATTAAGCCATGACATATTGACAGATCTAGGACTTTGAATGTTCAGAATTAATTCCAGTAGTGTTGGGGTGATGTTGGCTGGAGAGAAGCTGAACTGGGAGGGGGGTGGCCAGGCCCTGCCAGCCCACCAAGTATGACTGGGGAAGAGTTTAAACCCCTACTGTGGCCTGCAAGGACCTAGCTGGGGTGTGCCTGGAGGGGGAAGGGAGAAGCAGCCCTTTCCAGGTTTGTTCCCCAGTGGCAGGGGGCATGGCCAGCCAGGGCCTCAGCAGTGCCTCAGGCTCAGGTAGAAGGGAGGGAAAGGAATTAAACACCCTCCCTCCCCTCCACCTGAGCCCAAGGCGCTGCCCAGGCCGCCAGCTGGCCACAACTCCTGCAGCTCAAGCAGCCAGCGGAGGGGAAAAGCTGGCAGACCCCAGCTGGGGTCCCATGTCAGTGAGAGGGGAGGCAGGGGAGTTTAATCCCCCTCCCTCCCAAGCCCAAGGCGTTGCCCAAGCTGCTGGTGGGTCACGCCCCCTGCCACTTGAGTGGCCAGCAGGGGGGTCCTGTGCAAGTGGGAGAGGGCAGGCAGGGGGTTTAATCCACCTCTTAAGCAATCCCCTGTCCCATGGCCCAACCCCCTCCAGCAGGGAAAATCCTGCCATGCCCCCACCAGGCAGACTGGGCTGGGTCCCCAGCTGGGTTTCCTACCGTCACCCCCTTGTCAGGCAACCCTCAGTGCTCTGGCTACAGAACAGAGGGGCAGGGCCAACCATGCTCTGCTCGAGCAGACAGCACAGCCCAGCCCAGGCCTGCAAATCATCCTGGGATGCTGGGGGACTGTGGATTTAACTTGTACCAGGAAGGGGTCAGGGACAGAAGTTTCATAAACTGGTTTACCTAAATCAGTTAAGTCTGATGCTACATTCAACCAGGTTTATCGTGAACTAGTTTCAGCCATTTCGAAACTGGTTTACGTGCACTGAACTACTGTTCTGTTAAAGGTTTAAACCAGTTTCTGATCATTTCAAAGTAACTTCTGTCCCTAACCATAATGTCCAGGAAGTATGCAAGGGGCAAGAATTCTTCTGGGTGGTATCTTTGTCTATACCAACCATACACATGGGCCAATAAAAAAAAAAATAAAGTCATCCACAAGATTTTTGCCTCTTACAGAGTTAAAGCTGAAGCACAGTTAGAACAGCAAAGATCAGAAAAACAATCATTTTTACACATCCACTTTTTGTATTTAGCCATATCTGTTTGTTTTAACTGAACTCTATCATAGAATCTTAAATAATTTTAGCACTAAATTCCAACATAATGATGACAGTAAGATAAGAATCTATTCTGACTCAAGTATGACCAACAGAATTGTTAATGAACTTCCGATTTCAACTGTCCCATCAAAGTCAGAGTTTCAGAGCTGAAAGTGAGGACAAGACTGGACAATAAGAACCTCTGTAACTGCTGATGATGCATAAGACACTGATCAGGAAAGAACAGTTTGACTTTTAGATTGCAAATTCAGCTCGTGTGACTGGAAGTTAGAAAAAACTTTAAAGTGAGGGATTTTCTTTGAACTTTTTTTTGAAAAATAAGAAACACCATATAAATATGAAATTAGCAAAACAGGCACAAAGCAAGGTTTCCTTTCCAAATTTTAAAACAACAGCTTAGGAAATCAGTCATCAGGCAACTATAAGACATGAATTTCAAGTGGTTTAATACTTGTAAAATTGTTTCCAGGGGCAAATGCAGGGGCATGCACTGGTATACTTGCACTCCCCTTTGATTCCTGCTCCACCCAAAGTTTAAAACCAATTGCCTGAGAGGTAGCAGCATTTCTAGTGAAGACAGTGCCAAAGGAGTCCCTTGACTTCATGATTCATTATCTACCTGATCCCTTGTAAACTCTTAATTCCACTGGTGTTAATGACCCTCTCCTTTTTAATGGTCTTGATGTTCCACCAATCAACCTATACTTTCTTCTTCAATCCTGCTGTCTGCTAGCTACTCCTGGTAATAAAGCTCCTATTTCACAGCCCCACAAATGGTTTTTAACTCTTTCCAATGAAGTTGTATTTCTTTTTGCTTCAACCTTAAACTGCATAATGAAGCCCTAAGTCTCTAGAATATTAGTAAAGCTTCCAGTTAATTTTTAACTGGAAAAAAAAAAAGTGTGCGCTGTTTTTATATGTGATGATGCACTACATCATCTGTACCCCCTTTTTCAAAATTCTACATCCGCCAACAGTTGTCTCTAATATTGATAAATATTTTTGTACTAGAAGGTACATCCTGTGGCAAAAAAATTTCTAAATTTGCAGTTCCAGGAAAGCTCATCTTTAACACTGAGGCACAATTTATAGCAGTGATTCTCAAACATAGTGCTAGGTGCACCTTGTACCACTGCTACATATCCCTGGGGAATGCCTACGCCACGCGCACTTTGGTGTGCAGCTAGTTACACCGAATGGAGTAAGGGAGGCTGGGGGACCAGGGGTCAAAAAAAACCTGCGGGTAAAAAATTTGGAGCAGCGCATGCATGGGCAGCACTCCCTTGCAGCACGGAAAACACTGAACTACTGACTGCATGGTATATGATGCCATAGATGTGTTTGCGGCACTACATACCGCATGGCCGCGTTTGTCTGGATGTGCCCAGAGATTTCAAATAAGAATCCAGAGTTTCAAACACACTTCTAGCCTATTATGGTTTTTGTTATTCTCTGCAACAGAAGAACTGCTCTATTGTTTTTTCAGTCAAAAAGAGTGAAAGCCAAGAGCTGGCATTTTCCAATGGGGACCTTGAATCTAGAAAGGCTGAAATTTCTTGAATCTAAAAAGGTTGAGAAGCACTGGCCAAAGGAAGTAATGCCCTATTCTGATCAGAGAAAAAGGGTATTCACTAAAAGACAGCTGCTGGAACATGCAAGATGCAAGCCTGTCCTAACTGAAGTCAGAAGGATTTTTTTCCCATTGATTTCAATGGAGCCAAGTTTTTAAACTTAGTCCCACAAAATGTCTCCATGTTAAAAATTAAGTCCATCTACATTCTTCCCAGTTTTACACGAAGTCTTGTATACTTGTTCTGTTAGCTGATTACAGCATATTTACTGGGTCAGATCCCAAGGAGGAAAAAAAGTGTTCCAAGTGATGATTATAGCATTAAGAGCCCTATTCAAAATATACTGCAGTGTACAAATAGCCAAAAAACCCCAAAAATAAAAACCCTCTAAAGAGAGAATACCAAATTCACCAGTAAGGATCAACAAAAGATTTTTGAAACAGTATTTCTCAAGCAACTGGTCACAAGCCCAAATAGTAAAAGACAATTAGAAGTGCCACAAGGCATCGAAAAGTTTCAGTCTTAACACAAAGAAAGCCTCGCTCTCCATTTCCTTGGAAGGTCGAGTATTCCCTGCAATCACCACCTCAAAATGCAAAGATTTTATAAATGTATCATTACCCATGATATAGTACTTATTTTTAATTTTATAGCAATTACAGGCATGGCAATTATTTTATTTTTACTTCTAATAAGAAGTCTCCAAGCCTGAAAAGCTGAGATACACTGGTTCAGATCACTGAACTGTTGGATGAAAAGGGGCTTTCTAGTATAAATCTTTGTTTCCTAAAGGTTTTGGCATCTCTTCTGATATAACTACTTTTGAACTGAATAAATACACAATTTTTTTATCCCAATTTATTATGGTTCCTGGTCCATATATTATATAGCATTTTTTCCTACCACTTTACACATCACATCTTCAACTGTAGGTTCTTTGCAGTAAACACCATTTATACTGCATATATACACACGCAATGTGGTCTTGTTTGGGGCTACTGCAAGAAAAGTATTAATAATTCTTCAGTAGATTTCCACAGTGTAACTGGTGGTAGGATTTAACTGTCTATATCACAAAGCTGAAGGAGATAGTGTCCATGGCCCAACCCTGCATACATACAGACTGAAAGAATATTGAAGCTTGACATGGAGGTCTATTGTACATGATAGACCCAAGATTTTTTTGTATAGATTAAAGCATATCTAGCCATTGAATAGGTTGGACAGCATAGATAGGAACTTACCAAAATTGCGATTTCATGTATTTTGCAAAATCTGGCATTGTCTGCAAAATCTGCAAAATAGGTGGAGGGAAAAAAAACAAACAAACAAACAAACAAAAAAACCCAAAAAGCTTACTAAAAATCAAATGCTGGCTTTCCAGAGGGAGGCAGCAATCTTCAGGGTGCTGTGGCATCGAACCAGGGCAGAGAAGGGAAAGCAGGGGGGCCTGTTCGAAGGGCTGCCAACAAGGTGGCCGCCGCCCTGACCCTCACTGCCAATTGGCTGTGAGGGCTGCATGTCATGTGGCCCTGTCCCTGTCCACCAATCAGCAGTAAGAAGTGGGGCCACAACAGGTAGCCCTCACAACCAATCGGTAGCAAGAAGTAGGGCCATTGGGGCGCTTTGGCAAGAGATGTGGGAGGCCTGCCACACTTTACCCACGAAATGGGTGCTGGACAATGCATTCTGCCCATAAAATTGGGGGGCAGTAGTCCTGAAGGTCCATAAGTATAGGTAATATTTTCATTCCATGATATGTCTGAGGATATACAAGTCTCATTCTGTATGAGTTCACACTTCAAAAAAACTTGCTATAAAAGGTCTGTGAAATTTTATAATAGAAGATGCATTGTGTTTATATAAGGAAGATCCATGGGGAGAACACAGTACAGCCAGTAATTGTTCTCCTGTATGCCTGGCCACCAGTCTCTTGCTCCCAGCCAGAGAAGCATGCAAAAAATCATCCTCTGCAGCCCCAGGGCTGAACAAAATGATTCCCTATGTGCCTCTCCACCTCCAGAAATTGCCAATGATGGCTACGCATCTCTTGTGGAAGAGTATGGGACTCGGAAGAGCAGAGCAACGAAATGAAGTACTTCCAAATAGCTGCTCTTTCATCCAGGGTTGTCTTTGAAGGTAAGTACATCTTTCTGCTTGCCACCTAAAGCAGCTTCAAATGTTAACATCTGTCCAGGGCCCTACTCTTGTTGCAATTCCAGAGTTTACCTGATGTTTTTCAGCTATCCTTTTCCTGCCCCAGCTTCACCCCTCACTTAAACAAGATTCTATTCTGCACCTTGATAAGTAACTATTACCTCTTTTATCCCATGGCCAACAAGCCAGTCCTTATGCTGGAAAATGACTGTCACACAAAAAGGGCAGAAGTTTTTTTAGCTGAAGTTTTTTCGAGATCTCAGACTTTTCTTTGAACAGCTGTGAACACTGACATTTTGAGTAAACAAGTTTCCTAGCTATCTCCAATTATACCACTGCATTACTAGTCAGTTCTTTGAGCCAAACATTGCTCTGCTCTTCTTTCTTTTGGAAAAAAATATTACTTGCCAAAGCCTAAGTAAAGGGTGATTTAAGATTTATATAAAAAGGACTGCATTGTTTTTAAAAGGATGTAAAACTGAAAAGGCCAGAGCATTTGGGAGGAGTATGTAATTCAGTAAGATTGATGATAAACTGAGAATATGATCCAAGATTATTATAATGTATCATCTGTCAGTAGAAGATATATAGAAGACCCACTTTAAAAACCATGTACAGGCTACATGGTATACCAAACTCAAGGTAAAAATTAAATTCTAGGATTAAATTGGGTCATTTAAAAGGAAAATGTGTTGTCTGTAGCATTGTGATTAAGAATTATGATCTCCAAAAAGGATATATTAAAACTTTGTTTGACTCTGCCTCCTTTAAACTATGGTGTTTACTAAGCAGGTATACAAGGAGAAGCATTCTTCACACTTGGAAATTTTTAACATGACATTATTATTTGCTCTGAGACATATCAGCTTATAGAAGTATGCACTGCTCCAATGGATCAAAAGCTTTTATACTTCAGTTCTTCACTAATTATGGCCAATGCAAAAAAAACCAGATAAAAACGTGATTTGGAAACCATAAGAAATTGGTTTCCCTGAGCCAAACAAAGTTAGACCGAGTAGTCTAGGCTTGTAAAATTGGCACCAAAGCAATCCTTCAACATTTTAGGTACCTAAAAATATATGTTCAGTGATCCAGAAAGGCATATTTTGTGACTGTATCACTTGCCTGATACAAAGGGGGTTTCTAGGTTTTTGCCCCCTCCTCTCTATCTAATGGGAAACATGTTTTTAGTTTGTTTTTTTTAAAACTCAGTCATGGTAAAATTGATTTAAACACTTTAATTGCTACAGGATGGAATATACAAGAAAGGTTTCTAATCTCAAATCATGTGATTCTTTGCCAAAAGTACCATATACAATTATTTTAATTAATTTCAGTTGTCTCTCCATGTAGACAGCATATTCTCATCCACAAAACAAGACCTAGGAGACAAGTAATTGGTTCATACAGAAAGACAACAAAACACGCAGAAATCATTATTGTGAAGAATTTGGGTATCAGTGAAAGCAATGCACTATGTAAACATTAGAATAAAGCACTACTTTCAGGCTGTCTGTATAATTATTAGCCAACAATTTTTTAAGCAGCAGTTTAACTTACAAAATTTCAGCTCCAACTATAATTTTTTTGGAACTTACAAGTATTAACATCACTCAGTATACCCAAACAAGGTTCTTTAACACAGTGCAGGGAAAGGGTGGGCTGCCTGCAGTGCATTGGGACTGGAAGCTGCACCAGGCTCTTCCCGACCAGAGCTGGACCTGGGCTGTGCTTGGGGTGGGCGGCAGCAGCACTGGAAGGAGGGCTACGGTGAAGTTTGAGGTAGCTGTAGCCCCCCCCCCCCACTCCTGTAGCCACCACCTCCCAACACCTCTCCTACCCACCCCAAAAAGCAGCCCAGGCTCAGGCCCCACTAGGAAGAGCCCGGCCCAGTCTCCAGCCTCAAGTGCGCAGCAGGCAGCCCACACTCGCACCACGTAGAGATACGGGGGGCACATACACCCTGTGCATCCCCCAAGGGTGCACACAGCCACGGGAGCTGGCCCCCCTCACCCCCTGCGGACTAGCCATGGCTGTCCCACGTCCTGGCCCAACTGCACAGCACCTACCCCAGCCCCTGCCTCAGTCCCTCCTCACCACTGGGACCTTGATCTGCCAACTCCCCCCAGCTTCTCGCCCCTGGCAGCTTGCATGCTGCTTTCCAAGCTGCCAGGCTGCATATCGACAATCAGTATGGGCTAAAATGAATGGTTAATAAATTGGCCATTGGTATCCATCCAAAAAATTCTTTAATTAGTGCACCCCTATTTAACACTCCCTCAATACAGCCAATACATTTATAGACTTCAAGGAAAAACTATTTAAAACATTTTATGATGTTCACAAGTCAAAACCATTTTTGTACATGCATACGTAGAAAACATTTAACAGACAAGATACTGTTTGAAAACTAGGATAATTTGACGTATCTTTTTCATTAAGTAAATGGTGCTATTGATTTCTACGATGCATTACAAAAGATAAAATATAAAACCAAGCAAGATTTATGCTAGATTATTGGGGCATTTAAGAAAATTATAGATAAGTAAACTAAACTGTTTGGGAACACACACTTTTCATTTTATTTCAACATTTAGTCCCCACAACCAGCAATTATGTTATTATTTGAAGTATAAAACTACCACAGTATGTGCAATGCCAATTAATACTTTAATCAAAGCTATTTTACAAAGTTGTGTTACATTAAGCTTGTAGCTTACATTAAACAGTGGATAAGAAACACAAGCAGTCATAGGAGCACAGAGGACCAAGATTCCACTTTCCAATCTTTACCAGAAAAGGTGGACAACCACAGCAACACTCCCAGCTTCTCCTCCTTTTCTCAACTTTCAAAAGAAAAAGTAAACCAACACTAAGGAACGGGCTCATGTTCTGGGTCCCAACTAGACAAGGTACTACATCCTAGACCCAGGTGTCTTGGTTCCAGAGTAAGGCAGCATTTAAGTGATCTCTTCTCTGAAATACTTCCCTGTATAATGTGTGTGGAGTTTTGGATGGCCGTTCAGAAGAACCTAACTCTCCTGCCCATGTATCACTTCTACACTTAGTACTGTAATTCACTCCAGGCCCAAATGCTTCAGAATTAGGCATCTAAGGCCTTTATAAACCTAAATTGCTTAAAAGTATTATTGATTTTTCAATCTTTGCTTATTTTCTTACCTCTTGCACTTCTAACCCCATCCAAACTTTTTTTTGTAGCTTCTCCTTTCCTAGCATTTAAGATCTCTTTTCTTTTCAAGTTTTTGCAAGCCAAGAAGTTTTGAAACTATACAAAAGAAATGAATACACAAGGCTTTGGCCTGCAGGTGAGAAATATCAGGTGCCTGTACACACGGGGAGCCTGCTCCAATGCTCTGTAACTACAGTGTATCAAGCAGACTCCATTAATCGAGTGTGCTGGAATATGGTAATTATCATACTCCAGCAGCCTCCCACATTTTGTGTATCAGCGCCCCCACACTTCAAAATGGCGGATGGGGTGCCACATTCAGTTCAAGCACTCCTACCACCATTTTGAAGTGTGGGGATGCCAATAAACAAGGCACTGTGGCGTTTTAATTAGAGCAGCTCTTGGAGCTGCTCTAATTAAAGCACTGCCCCCGTCAACCTCCAGAACATATGTAAAAGTGCCCACAGAGGTCACAAAATAAATCAGACGCACAAACACATTTAAAAGATCCTAGTTCGAATCACAGAGAAAATAATAAAGCATTCTAAATGAAATAATGATGCAGGAAAGATTTCCCAACGTTTTGGTCCTCCAGCATGCTCAAGAGAATAATAAACAGATGCTGGGATGTTTCCTTGAAACATTTCCTATTTGCAGCTGTTCTCTATTCACTTGTTAGTCTGTCTGAGTAGTGAATTAAAATATAGCCAATTCCTTGGGGTTAAGAAATCAGTCCAGGATCCAAAAGAATATAAAATAAGATTAAAGGTAAAAATGACAGATTTCTGTTAAGGGACTATTTTTAAAAAAGTAACTAAGTGTTGGAAAGACTCCTTTGGATAAAATGAAAGCTTTGTTGAATGATGTTCATAGAATCATAGAAAATTAGGGTTGTAAGGGGCCTCAGCAGGTCATCTAGTCCAACCCCCGACTCAAAGCAGGACCATCCCCAACTAGATCATCCCAGCCAAAACTTTGTCTAGCCGGATCTTAAAAACCTCTGAGGAGGAAGATTCCCCCACTCCTCCGGGTAACCTGTTCCAGTGTTGTACTACCCACCTAGTGAGAAAATTCTTCCTAGTATCCAACTTAAACTTCCATTGCTTCAACTTGAGACCACTGCTCTTTGTTTTGTCATATGCCACCACTGAAAACAGTCTAGCTCCATCCTCTTTCAACACCCCCTGCTCCCTTCAGGTAGTTGAAGGCTACCATTAAATTCCCTCTTAATCTTCTCAAAACTAAATAAGCATAGTTCTCTCAGCCTCTCCTCATAAGTCATGTCCCCTAGCCCTCAAACCATTTTTGTCACCCTCCACTGGACTCTCCAATTTCTCCACATCCTTTCTGTAGTGGGGAGCCCAAAACTGAACACAGTACTCTAGATGTGGCCTTACCAGTGCTGAATAGGAAGAGAATACCTGGACCTGGACCTACTGGCAATACACCTACCAATGCAGCCCAGTACGCTATTAGCTTTCTTGGCAACAAGGGCACACTGCTGGTGAATATTTAGCTTATTGTTCACCGTAACACCCAGGTCTTTTTCTGCAGAGCTGCTGCCCAGCCAATCAGCCCCCAGCCTGCACTGGTGCATGGGACTGTTCCATCCTATACATAGGACTTTGCACTTGTCCTTGCTGAACCTCATGAGATTCTTTTTGGCCCAAACCTCCAATTTGTCTAGGTCACTCTGAATCCTAGCCCTACCCTCTAGCATACCTACAACTCCCCCCCCCCCCCCCCTTGGTGTCATCTGCAAACTT
>NW_017729033.1:36960476-36967247 GCF_001723915.1 Gavialis gangeticus | reverse complement strand
TTGGTGTCATCTGCAAACTTGCTGAGGGTGCACTCTATGCCATTTTCCAGGTCATTCATGAAGCTATTGGACAAAACTGAACCTAGGACCGATCCCTGGGGCACTCTACTTGATGCTGGCTGCGAACTAGACATTGAGCCATTGATTTTTACCAGGGATCCTGGTTTTCCCCTACAAAAAAAAAAAATCTCTGATAAAAAATCCAAAATCCATGATAAAAATTAAAGGCCCCTCATGGCCTTGCTAGTCACCCCTCACAGTCTCCCCAATCCTCCCTGTAGCCCTTACTCCCTCCACAACAGCCCCCCAGCCCCACACATGCAGGCACAGACACACAGACAAACACACACACCTCAGCAGGTAGGTGTGCGTTCGGAGATGGGGGGAAAGGAAGGGGTTGGGGGACAGATTGAGAATGAGGAAGGAGAAGTGCATCTTTGTGCCTGCTCTCGGGGAGGGAGGAAGCTTGCACGCAGCGGCCAACACCACACCCCCACTGATGCGGTGGGGAAGCTGGACGGGGGCTGAGGGAGGGAGGAAGTGCTGGGGGAAGACATGGAGTGCCTGCCAGATGGCAGGCACTCCTGGTAGGGCTTTCCCCAACACCTTCCCTTCCCTCAGCCTGGGTGGGTGAACACGTGTGTGTGGGAAGGGAAACAGAGTGTGACCCAGGGTAAGGCGGCAGAGTGGCAAGGGGCACTGCCGGTCCCATGCAACACACTGCGGTGCCCCCCCTCCCTCGGGTCACTTTGTGTCCGCTCCCAGAATCAGCGCCGGGGGGCCAAGGGCAGTGGTGCCCCTCTGCAGGCCTCACACGTACTGACACATACTCAGCAGCCACTACCACCACCACTGCACCGCCACCACAGCCACTTCACCTTGCACCACTTGCCTGCAGCCAGCAGCGGGAAAGCTGCATAGGACGCAGTAGTGCACTGGTGGACGCTGCATGAGAGCCCCTGCTCTTCCCCAGCCAGGCGGGCATGTGCGGTTTGCAGAAGGGCTCTGCTGCCTGGAGCAGGGCCAGGGGGACGAAGGCAAGCAGCGCAGAGCACGGTACCAGCCGTGCAGTGGTGCTGGCACGCAGTGGCTGCCACCGCTACCGGCGGCGGCCACCACACTGTCGCCAGCAGCTGCCCCCACAAATGCACCTCTGCTCACGCATGGTGGCAGCTGTCAGCACCACTGCACCACCACCCCCATACCCCGCACTGCTTGCCCAGAGCAGGGGTGAGGCAACAGTAACCTTCTGCAGGCCTCACATGCCTGCTCGGCCGGGGGCAGGGGGGTTTGCAAGCAGCAGCCGCCACCACACCCAACATGGCTTTCCCACTGCCGGCTGCAGGGAAACAGCACGAACTGCGGTGTGCTGGCAGCTACTGCGTACAAGCTCCCCCTCTTTCCCTGGCCAGGCGGTGTGTAGGTGCCCCACAGAGGGGCACTGCTGCTCTCATCCCCACCAGCCCTACTCCTCAGCTCATTCTCTGCCTGCTCCCAGGTTGGGAGCTGGCAGTGACCCTCGCCCCTCTGCTGGCTGGCAGGAACTCCATGTCTTCCCCCAACACATCCTCACTCCCTCAGCCCCCAGACAGCTTCCCCCACAGCCCTGCCCCGCAACCCCATGCCCCACCTATCTCCAGGAATGAAGAAGGCTGATCCTCCTGGGGTACCTTCTGGTAAAGTGATTGCGCCAAGTCCCGATCTTTCCCCCTCTCCCTCAACATGCAGGCAGGGCTGGAGCTTTCCTGCCCTTTTGCAAACAGCTCTTACAGGCTGGAACTCAGCCAGCCTGCACTGCTCTTTGCAAAAGGGAGAAACCTGCGGGTTTCCCTGCTAAAAAGGAAAATCCATGTTTTCTCCAATTAAACTGGGAAATCCGTGACTTTCTCTGTTTTTCCATGGGAAACAGAAAACCCAGATCCCTGATTATCACCATCTGAGCCCAATGCTGCAGCCAGTTTTCTATCTACTTTATAGTCCATTCATTCAGCCCATATTTCCTCAGCTTGCCTGTGAGAATGCTGTGGGAGACTGTATCAAAAGGCTTGCTAAAAACAAGGTATACCACATCCATTGGTGGTTCCCTCCCCTCCCCCCACCTGTGTCCACAGAGCCAGTGATTTCAGCATAGAAGGCAATCAGGTTGATGAGGCATGACTTTCCCTTGGAGGAAAAGGTGATTAGGAACAGTCAGCATGGATTCACCAAGTGCTTCCAGGTGGATTCCTTGCTCAATGATTTTTCCAGGGACCAAGGTGAAACTGACTGGTCTGTAGTTCCATAGATCCTCCTTTTCCCCTTTCTTAAATATGAGCCCTATATTTGCCTTTTTCTGATCATCCAAGACGTCTCCTGATTGCCTGTCTTTCCTGAACTGTTTGTACCCATTGATGACGCTGCTCCAGTCATGCAAGTTATCCCACCAAGTCTCTGTTATTCCAATCAGGTCATAGTTCTGTGACTGTGCAAGGACTTCCCATTTTTCCTGCTTGTTTCCCAGGCTTCATGCATTTGTGTACAGGCACCTAAGGTAACTAATTGACTGTCCTGATTTTTCAGGAAGTATGCGTGCACCTCCCCTGTTGCACCCTCCTGCTTGCTCTTTCTCCAAGCACCCTGCTTCTCCATTTACCTCAGGGCTTTGATCTCCATCCTCCAGCAAACCTAGTTTAAAGCCCTAGGTCAGCAAGCCTGCCTACAAAGATGTTCTTCCCTCTTTGTCAAGTGGATCCCACCTCTTCCCAGCAATCCTTCTTCTTGGAACAACATCCCATGGTTGAAGAAGCCAAAGCCCTGCTTGCGACACCACTTGTGCGGCCAGGTATTGATTTGCAGAATGCATTTGTTCCTACCTGGGCCCTTTCCCTTGTCCAGAAGGATCAATGAAAATACAACCCAAGCCCCAGACCTCCTCACCCTTGCACCCACAGCCCTGTAGTCACTTTTGATCCACTCAGGGTCTCCCTTCACAGTATCATTGGTGCCCACATGGAGGGGCAGCATGGGATAGTAGTCAGAGGGCCAAATTTAAGAGAACCTTCCACTAGTTATGTTCTATGACTCTCTGCCTCCACCTGGCCAACAACTCATTTGCTACTTACGTAATTACATACAACCTGACAC
Source organism: Gavialis gangeticus (assembly GCF_001723915.1). NCBI lineage: Eukaryota > Metazoa > Chordata > Crocodylia > Gavialidae > Gavialis > Gavialis gangeticus. The sequence goes on along the minus strand of NW_017729033.1, from coordinate 36,964,124 downwards.
TTGATGCCAAAGAAGAACAGAAAGAACTATTTTATGCTGACCTTGATGAAATCCTGACTATCATCCCGAAAAAGGACAAAATCATTCTCCCTAGAGGCTTCAGTGCAAGAGTTGGCCAGGACTTTAACATGTGGGAGGCACCACAGGGAAGTAAGGTGTGAGCAAGGCCAATTCCAATTGCCTCCCATTACCCAGTAAATATGCAGAGCATGACCTGTCATTACTAGCACTATCTTCAGACAACGCAACAAGTACAAACGAACACGGTAACACTCCCACTCAAAACAATAGTACCTTCTAGACTATGTCATTGTAGAGGAAGTGATCTTAAAGACACCCCTATAACACGTGTCATGAGAGAAGCCAATGACAGCCAAATCGATCATCAATTAGTGAAATCAATTATGTCCATCAGGGTTGCACTGAAACAAAAACAAAACAAAAACAAAAAAAAGCAAGCCCCAAATCAGTCCAAAAATAGTACAGCATGAAATGCCTTCAGACCCTTAGATTCCACAAAACCCTCCAAAGACTCAGTAAAAAAACTCACCAATCTTAGGATTGAAAATGGTAGCACTTGTGTTGAGGAAGATTGGCAAACTCTAAAAAAGACTATCTATGAAGCTTGCATGGAATCTATCACCCAGCGCCATCAGGACTGGTTGGATGAAAACAAAGCTGAGATCAAAGCTCTTCTCAACTGGAAAAGAAAAGCTTTGTGACTGGCAAAACCATCCAGTCAGAAGCAGGGAATTTGTTAATGGCTTAAAGCTGAAGCCCAGAGGAAGATTTGAGAAATCAAAAACAAATGTTGGGAAGGAAAAATGAAAGAAATGCAACGATTTGTTGACAATCGTGACATGCAGAGCTTCTTTGCTGCAATCAAAGCTGTGTATGGAGCAAATTCTTGTGGACTCTGAAGACAGCAGTACGCTCCTTAAAAGTGAGTCTATCAAAAACCACTGGAAGGAGCGCTACCAAAAAGCTCCCGCATCAAGAACTGATGGTGATTAAGGAAACCATCGACACCATCACACAGCATCCAGTAAGGGAAGCACTTACCAATCCACCAACTTCTGAAGAAGTCCACCAGGTAAAACAGATTAAGAACAACAAAGCATCTGGCCCTGATGGCACACCAGCTAAGGTCTCCAAGGTTGATGGCCAATTATGACCAAAGTACACGCACTGTTTCTTAAAATCTGGAACACTGAGGAAATTCCCACTGACCTAACGAATGCCAATATTATCACCATTTTTAAAAAGGGAGATACCTTGATAAGTCTAACCATGGAAGCTATCTCCCTCCTCTCCATTGCTGGGAAGATCCTTACTCCAATTCTGGTGAACCAACTGCTCCCTCTTAACAAAGAAATCCTTCCCGAGTCTCAATGTGGTTTCAGACCATCAAGAGGCACCATGGACGTGATTTCTGCAGCTCTGCAGATCCAGGAAAATTGCCAAGAACAACACCAGGAACTATATAGGGCCTTTACTGATTTGACCAAAGCCTCTGACTATTAACTGTAAGGCTTTATGGAAGTCCTTATCAAAATTTGGCTGCCCAGGAAAATTTACTGACATCTTAAAACTCCTTCATGACCAGATGACTGCCTCCAGCCTATGCAGTGGCTCCACTATGGAGCCCTTTACCATTCAAATTGGTGCCAAGCAAAGCTTCATGATGCACCTATTCTGTTTTCCATCTTTCTTGCTGTCATCAAGATGCTCATCCATGATCATCTGACACATGGCATTGGATGGGAATCTTTTCAATCTCTCCCGCCTCCATGCCAAAATCAAAGTTATACTGGCCTTCATTGTAGAACTTCAATATGCCAATGATTATTGTGTCATTGCACGTACTGTGGAGGACCTACAAACAGCCCTTAACGGCTTCTCTCAAGTATACTAATATCCTTTCATGATATTAAGTGTCAAATTCCCAATCAATAAAAGTGGTAATATTAGAGTAACTGTGATGGCCCATAAGTTATTCAAGAGGCAAAGATTTTTTGGAGTAATATCTTTTAATGGACCAACTGTATAGCTGAGATAAAAATCAGACAAGCTTGCAGATGCCAAGCATTCTTCTTCATGTCTGAAGAGGAAAGCAAGCACAGAATTTTTTAAGAACAGTTGAAACAGTCAGGAAACTGGAGTAGAGAGAAATTCCCAGGGGTAGCAGACAAACAATTAGAAGAAAAGAAGTTGATTACTGGGAGAGCAAGACCTATCCAAATGGAGGAAAGACATTATCGCCTATAATGTGTAAGAAGAATTTCAGGAATCAGGCAGATTATAGTGCGTCATAACATCCATTTTGATGTTCAGTCCTTTGTTCCTAGTCAACTGGACACTAAGAACTAAGGACTGAACATCAACATGGATTTTATGACCTGCTATAATCTACCCGACTCCTGAAATTCTTCCTATATGTTACAGGTAATAAAGACCTTCCTCCCTCTTGATATCCATTTCAATTTTGCATACATTTCTGCCAAAAAATAGATCTTCTCACAGTGTCGCTACTTCAACTTAACTAATCTAACAAAATAAGGTATTTCTTTTCCTGTTTAAATATTCAAGGATGTCCGTTTTCAATAAAGATGCTTTGTTTTGTTCATTCTCTATGTACATTTTATATCTGGCCCAGAACCACAACATTCTTTATTATCCAAGGTAGTGATTATATACTGAAATACTATTTATTACTAACCTATGCCCTGTCTGCGTCTTCAGGTTTTCAGCTTTTATTGAGATGATTAAGTGGACAGCTGTCTTATTCATGCACTCCATAAAAAAAATTGTTCAAATATTCATAGTACTATTATTCCCTAAAATATCTGCCAGGAATACAGTGCAAATAGTTCCATCTAGCAAATTAAAAATTATTAGATACTTCGACACACACTCTGCATCCCCACAACAAAATGTTCTGCTGCATCAGATTCACATATCATTTTTGTGTCTACAGGTTTAACAATAACTTATTTTCTCACATATAACACAAACCAATACATAGCATACACCCTTATTTTGAAGGGCAGCCTGAAGAGAGAGGAGGAAAAAAATCTCCCACTGAGAGGAAGAGCAACCGTTAGCAAAGTATGCTGGCTCCACACCTGCTGCCAGCTCCTCACATCAGCTGGGGACCATGAACCAACATGACATGGATCACGGGTCCAACCTGGTGCTCTAGCTCTGGAGTCACCTGCCAGATCAGACTCAAGCGCGGAACCTGGGGCTGCCACCAGCTCCAGTCACGTGCCAGGTGCAACACTGCGCACCATTTCTGGGGACACAGGCTGCCTGGGAAGCCACCTGCGGGGTCCCACCTGGCACCAGAGCTCGGTGCACTGGAGCCGGGGCTGGACCTGACACACCAGGTCTGGGGCCACCTGCTGAGGACTAACCCCCGCCCCTGGGCAGAGCTGGCCCAAGCACTTAGTAACGCGTCCCTAGGGCGCTCCTGTATTAAAAGGGTCTTCGTTTCCTTGGCAGGCCCCGCTGTGAAACCCTTTCACGTGTTCACAGGCCTGTGCAGACTTACGCCCCGCCCCCAGCCCCCCGGAGCACCGCCCTCAAGTGACGCGACGCCCCTCCCCCAGGGAGCCCCGCCCCCACCCAGGCCGGTCGGAGACACTT
>NW_017729033.1:36950251-36955476 GCF_001723915.1 Gavialis gangeticus | reverse complement strand
CGGTCGGAGACACTTACTGCGCGATGGCCGGGCCGCCGCCATGCCGGCTGTGCCACCCTCTGCCGCCTTCGCCTCCGCTTCCGCTTCCGCTTCCAGTGGCGCGACGAGATCCGCCGGCTCAGGCAGCTGCGGGGAAGCAGCGGGAGGGGTCAGCAGCGCGCGGCCCCAGTCAAACCCAGGCCCCGCCCCCTCCGCGGGACCCGGATGTTGGACGGCCGGCGGAGAACCCCGCCCCTAAGGTCCCGGTGCGGATGCGCAGCTGAGCTGCCCCGGAGTTGTTGCGGTTCCTCTCCGCGCCGCCTGCCCGCTCACCGGCTCCTTCCGCCTCCGGGCCTCCAGCGCCGCCCGCAGCCCGCGCGCCTCCTCCTCTGCGTCGGCTTCAGCCCCGCGCTCCTGCCGCGCCCGGGGGCAGGCACGTCGGTGTATAAAACAAATCATAAGGGAAAGAAACACGTTTAGCCATGCAGGGCCGTCCTGCCCTGAGCCTGGCTGGGCCTGGGGCACTGGGGAACCGGTCACCCGCAGCTGGCACCTGCCCTGGGGGGGCTGCTGGTGCCGGGCACCGTCTCCAGGAGACTGCTGAGAGTCACCGGGGAGATAAACGACGGGGCATTCGTTCAAATAAATACGAAATGTCGGCTCCCATTTAGACAGTAGTAGGGGGGGGGTTAAAATGTAACAGTGATGTACAGGCGTACAGCGCAGTAGATTAATTGGGCGTTAAATGACGTTCCATTGTGTGATGAAACCTCCCAGGATAGATGCAGAGATGGCAACCTGCATGCCTGTCTGCGCGTGCAGGATTGAGGCCTCGCTGCACTCCCTGTTTTATACCCACCTGCTCAAGATTATGCACTGGTCCTGCCCTGCCCGCCAGGCCCCATGGGCCATGCATGGTCCAGTTACAGGCCACATCCAGCTGATCCAGGGGCTTGGCCTGCCCTGCAAAGGGGGAATGACCTGGCCCCAATCCAGCCACACAGGGAGAGGGGGCAAGGCCCAGCCTGGCAGGGGGAAAGGGGAGTGATCTGGCCTCATGCAGAAGTGAATGGGCCCAGCCCTGATCTGGCCATGTGGAAGGAGGAGGTATGGTCTAGTTTCAACCTGCTGCAGGATGACGTGGGATTTTGGCAGTAGAGGGAGGGTGGGGGCAGTGGCAGATTTACCATTAACGCATGCGGTGAGAGGGCCCTAAATGCAGAACAAATCTGACAAATGACTAAATAAGCATTGCAAGTCACAAAGCGGTCCAGAAACATGTATATTACTTTTCATATAATTGACAAAGGTGGTGGATGAACAAAACTCACAATTTTTTGGTAAAAGAAATGCCATTAAAACCATATTTGTCGTAATTATTAAACTAACCTCCATAACCATCATCTGAGATTCTTCACTGAGATTTGTGTTTGTGATACGTGGTACTTGTCTGTCACAAATAACACAGGAATTACTGGCAGGCCAATATACAGATTAAATACTTACACACTGATCCAACACATTCCAACTGGGCATACCTCTGCACCATATATATAACCTATAGACCTCACATGATGTCTTAAAATATATTTAACACTTCAAAGCAGTTTTGCAGTTTTGAATACGATTTTTTCCTGTTTTTGTAATTCGCATAATCTTCAAACTAGGGCATAATATGTGATAATTCTTCATAGGAGTAAAGCCACTGACAGCCTGTACTGTCATCCCTGCTTCCTGCATAGGAGCAGGGCACAAATGTATTAGGGATCATAAGAAAATGTGCTGCTAAAAACGCCAAACAAGATTTAGGTAGTAAATTAAAAGGTTTTCCTAACTAGTGCTGGGGGCCAAACCAGCCTAAAGCATGGCTTGTATTCCTACAGCAGTACCAGCTATGCCCCATGCTAGTTAGGCAGCCCAGATCAGTGCAATCATTCACAAGTTCATTCCCGCTCTAGTACTGCACAGAACCACTATGTATAAAGGCACTGCGTAAAACTGAAACATCTGCCTGTTTGCAGCACTAATATCCCAGGGCAATATAAATATTGTACTGCAGTAAATTATAGCATTTTAATACTTAGCAGATTTCATTTTGAAAACATTAGTCTTATATGTACATGAAAAGGACAAGGCCGTTAAATCATTTTAATGCTTTTCTAATATTTCTGGAAACTAAGTGCCATAAGAAACATTTTAAAAATATAATAATTGAATCCCAAGCTTTATACTAGAATACAAGAGATTTAAAATTATTCAGTATCACAGGGAGTTGCCTGTCTCCAGATGACTTACAACTGAAAATAGACATTTACTGCAGTTTACTAACTTCACTTTTAAAAATAAATTACCTTGAGAATCTTTATAAAAGTTGTTTTGAGGATTTCTACGTCTTAAACTTGTCTCTCTAATAAAAATGGAGAATGTGGACATACTTTAAAAGCTTTAAAAGGGAAATATTTGAGTCATACCTGGGTTTTCTTAGGCAGCATTTCAGGAGTTGCAATCAACAGTCTGCCATAACAGATACACCCATCATAGCAACAAGGTTGCTAGGGAAGGTCACTGAGATTTGTTTTTAAAGAGAAAGAGTCAGCAAAGTGTCTATGGTTTGCTAAACAGACATAGAGAAAGACCATCCCTTTAAAAAAATCAAAGGAAAGAAATAGTGGTAAATAATGCATACAAAAGATGAAGGGATCGTGGCCACCCTGGGCAAGCACTTACTTACACATGTGAGTAACTGCATTCACTTCATTTTTCCTACTATTTAGTTGGTCTAATAAAATATATCACATTTATCCTAAGAACCTTGTCTGCCTATGTTCACTTCAGTAAGACTCCAAATGTGGATCTGCAGGATCAAGATGAAACTGCACTAATGGCCAATATGTAATACACTAATGTATGTCAAGATCTGAGGCTCTTTTTTATTCCCCAGTTCTTAGATGGAATGAAAAATATATATCCTTTTTTTTTTCTTGAAATGTAAGTTAAGTGGGGATGTGAGAAAAATCTGAACGTGCATATTCACCTATATTCCCATCCAAGTCAAGTACCACCATTTAAAAATTATATTACATTATGTTACATTACATTACATTACACAGCATTGAGGATTTAGAGTTCATCAGTAATAAGTGAGTAGGTGTGACAGTGGGCAAGGAGGGAACAGAGTTCAGGGATGGATCTACAAGGGGTGAAGTGGTTCCACCTTTCAGTCTGTGCTGCAGGAGCAGCAGCAGGCAATTTTTCTTAAATCCAGAAATCAGGTATGAATCTCTCCCTCCCTTCTCCCCCAATCCTAATTTTCTATGGTTCTCTGTGCTCAGTAGCATATCCCATCTCCACCCCACCCTCCCTCCTCTCCTACTCACTATTGCTGCTGTCCCCAGTGTCTCTGGCTGCGCCAGGGGAGGGGGGCGCTCCAGAGCTGCTCCAGCTGAGTTGCGGATGGAGCCAGGCTTAGCCAGGAACAGCAGCAGCAGTGGCAGTGGGCTGGTTCCTCTTCCATGTCCAGGCCCCTGAGTATTCCTCGCCAGCCAAAGAGCAAGCTCAGGGGAGCCTGCCCAGTGCTTCTGCTGACGCTGTCTCTGGCAGCACTGCATTGCACAGCAGCATGGACAGCCACAGGCAGGAGTGGGAGCAGAGTACAAAGGGAAAGGGAGGAAGCGCCAAGAATGGCAGGGAAAATTCTTACCTGTTTTGGGGACTCAAAAAAAAATCCCCAGCTGCTGCTCCCATGGTGTGGCTTGCACATTCTTGTGGTGGAAGGAGCGAGGGAGGCAGAACTGGGAGTGGAGTTGCAGCACCCCCTTCAGTGTCAGTTGTTGCTCCCGCACCCCCTTTACACAATCCTGGATCCAACCATTGCAGAATTTAGAAAAGCAAGCCTTCTTAGTTTCAGATTCCAAAACAATGCCTTTCTGTGTACTAGCTCTACTTAATCCTATTCATCCAAACGGATATTTCAAAAACATAACAGATGGTAAAAAGATTTCCTTGAGAATATTACAATATTAGGTACCATGCAGACTTCTTTATTTCTCATCAGTCATTTAAAGATAGACCTTTAAAACTATCACTTGGCACAATCTCTTTAACACCATCTTCCGTTTCTGATTCCACAAAGTTTTAGAAAAAAATATATTTATGAGTACTGCAGACAATCATGCCCACCCTCTTTCAAAATATGTACGCATTTCACACCATTGCAAATTTCAGCAAAAATTTTAAGAGGTACTTGTTTGGAACAAGCTCTGGAAAAAAATGGAAACATAACATACTGTAAAACAATGTGTTTCTTAGAAGTTATGATGTAGAAAAGTAGGATGTTTTTCTTATAGTGTCATGAATATAAAACTATTAATAAATATTCTGGTTATGGGGAAAGAAGACTCAAAAGCAGATATAACAGTTCAGGTAAAATGCCATTGATTCTTATTTATAAAATTATTAATAGATTCATAGACACTAGGGCTGGAAGGGACTTCGGAAGATCATAGAGTCCAGCCCCCTGCCCCAGGGGCAGGAAGTCAGCAGGGATCATAGGATCCCAGCAAGATAAACATCCAAATGTCTTTTGAAGGCATTCAAAGTAGGTGCTTGAACTGCCTCCGGCAGCGGTCTATTCCAAACCTTGGGGGCTCGGGCAGTAAAGAAGTTCTTCCTTATGTCCAGCCTGAAACGGTCATGGAGGATTTTGTAACCATTCAATCTGGTCATCCCTTGGGGCGCTCTGGTGAACAGGTGTTCCCTCAACTCCTGGTGAGTACCCCTGATAAACTTATAGGCAGCTACCAGATTACCCTTAAGCCTGCACTTTTCCAGGCTGAGGAGTCCCATAGCTCTCAGCCTCTCATCATAAGGTCCATTTTCCTGACCTCTGATCATGTGTGTGGCTCTCCTCTGCACTCTCTCAAGCTTCTCCACATCCTTTTTGAATTGTGGAGCCCAAAACTGGATGCAGTACTCCAGCTGCGACCTCACCAAGGTCGAGTACAAGGGGAGAATGACATCCCGGGATTTGCTTGAGAAGCATCTATGGATGCAAGCCAGCATTTTGGTCGCTTTACTAGCCGCAGCATCGCATTGCAGGCTCATGTTCATCTTGGGGTCAATGACGACGCCCAAGTCTCTTTCTTCCGTAGTGCTAGCCAGCGTAGCACTGCCGAGCCTATAAGGATGCTGCAGGTTTTTCTTCCCAAGGTGGAGAACCTTGCATTTTTCGGTGTTAAACACCATCA
>NW_017729033.1:36944150-36945251 GCF_001723915.1 Gavialis gangeticus | reverse complement strand
GGGTCCAATGTTGCCCTTGCTTTTCCTCCAGCTCCCCACATATCTAAAAAAGGACTTTTTATTGTCTTTGACACTTGTAGCTAGATGGAGTTTCGTTGCAGCCTTGGCTTTCCTGGTTCGCTCCCTGCAGGTCCAGACCAGTGCAGAATATTCCTTCTTGGAGGTGGAACCAGACCTTTTCAGGTCTTTCTTTTTAGACGCAGGAGGTCCTCTAGTTCCCTGCAGAGCCAAGGGGGCTGCTGTGTCCTTTTGCTGCCTTTCCTCCAAGATGGAATAGACTTTGCTTGTGCATCCAGGATGGCTCCTTTGAGGAGCAACCACTCGTCTTGAACTCTCCTCCCCTTTGGGTTGTGGCCATTTAGGGCCTCACTGACAAGCCTCCTGAGCTTGTCAAAGTCAGCTTTCCTGAAGTCGAGGACTTCTGTATTGCTGACTGACTTGCCAGCTTTATGGTGGATGGTGAAGGTGATCAGCTTATGGTCACTGTGACCCAGCTTCTCTTTGATCATTAGGTTGCTGATTAGGTCGCCCCCCCATAACTAGTACTAGGTCAAGCAGCGTTTTACCTCTCTTCAGCCCATAGACTTCTTGCGGGAATAATAATATTTTTTTTTTCACAACTAAAAGAACAAAAGAAGGATATCAAAACTATATTCAATCTGAGGGTATCATTCTTAAAAGAAGGCATATTTTTCATAGCTGTTATTAAAGAAGCAATAGAAAATGGACTCTATTTCTACAGTATTCTAGAGTAATGTGGTTGTCATCTAGGTACTGGAAATGAAAGTGATTTCACAAATTGATTTGATATATTTGCTATGGGGCTAGGATGGGGCCGTGTTCAGTGCTCCAGGCTGGAGCAGGGACAGAGCCTGCCAGTGCAGAGCAGGAGAAAGGGTGGGAGGGAAAGGGGCAGGCAAGGGAGCAGAGGTTGTGAAGAGATCGCTCAGTGCAGAGGCAGTGTGGGGCGGGTGACGGGGAGATAGGCAGTAGCCTCAGCTATGGCTCCAAACCTGGGCAGAGGCTGAACCCCAGACTATAGCAGCTGCCTGCCCCCATACCACCTTTATATTCAATTCTGCAATGAGGCTTCCCCCCCCA
>NW_017729033.1:36938118-36943994 GCF_001723915.1 Gavialis gangeticus | reverse complement strand
CCCCACCCACCCCCCACACAAACGGTTAAATGGGGGAAAAACTTCATCTTAGAATTGAGTAAACATGGGACTCTCATGCAAGCTGTCCACAAATAGTATCCCAAAAACCACTTCTACATATTCATTCTAGTAATAACATAACAGAGGAAGAAGATAATGTTTTCCTATTTATGGATCCTGTTATGATAAAAGTAAGCTCGTGGGAAGCAGCAAAAAAGCAGAATAAGTTGTTATAACAGAGATAGATGTGTGAATTTGTAATATATGAGACAGCAGTTTATCACAGTCAGAGAATAGCTTACCTTACAGTGACCAAAAATTATAAGAGCAATCTTATCAGAAGACATATTTCTAAAAGTGCATATAAATTATATAACCTTCCATAATTGCTGAGAATGACAATATAATTTATGGAAATAATACAATGAGCAGGACTACACAAATGACACTTCTATAGTAACCCGTTTTAAACATTTTGTACTACTAAGAGGTCAGTCTCCCAATGATTCCTTGCTGTATTACAAATAGTCATGCAAACAATTTAAAATGATGAATGAATGTGACTAGCAGTTTGCCCTGAAAGAATTGAATGCTGGTGCAGATGCTTGTTTAACAGGATTAGGAAGATATTTAGTAACATATGTGAGTGAAAGTATTTGAGTCACAAGAGAAACAGAGAATCCAAGCAACATACATTTTTCAGAGCTGAGAAAACCATATCCATTTCTGTTAACATTATAAAAACAACTGCAAGACCATAACCATTTAGTTGTATTAGACATTTCCAATGCTCCTTTACTAAACAAACAAGATGGTGTAACAAGATGTAGCCAATAAGTCACAAGCCGATGTTTCAATGGCAATATAGACCAATATCTCCGCCCCTAAATTCAAAGGTAAATAGTTTCCACAAACATAACTGTCGTGCCCAGATGCCGGTACACCCTTGACCTGCGAGCCTGGGTCTGTATGACCGGCTTGGCGCGAGAGGGGATTTATGACCGGACAGGCGGGTGTTAATGGTGAGCAGGAGTCAGATAGTCAGATGATTTAAAGCGCATTGGTTACACAGAAAGTTTATTTTACTTCCGCTACTGATGGCTTGCAGCATAGGCAGAAGTAGTTGATTTCTTAGTTACAACATGCAGATGTTCTGTCACCCAGCGATTACAGTGGATTGCAGACTTGCTGAGTACAGGTTTCAAACAGTTTACATAAATTACTACAATCTGCAGATTACTGAAAGCTCTTGACGAGAGGGACGTACGAAAGATAAGATAAGACGAGAAGAACGAGCCGGCAGGAACGGGGTTATGCCAGAAGAAAAAAAACTAAAACTAACCGGAGGTGGGGAGATATTGTTTGTAACTGATCAGGTTACAAAACTGTGTCTCTTGGGAATGCTCCGAGATCTCTGCTTTGGGCAGAAGTTCTTTCCAAGTTATAGAAAATAGAATAGCCAATTGCTTCATTCTAGGCATGAATAATTAACGAGTTGGCACTTGTGCTCTCTTTGTTTGCTCAAGTTTCATAAAAAGGGGGTATATTTTTGCTTGGGTGGTACTGGTCCTGTTTGGTCACAAGAGGGCAAGCATAGCATATTATTTAATTTTACAATTCCGTTAAACCCATCCAATTTGGGTATCTCATTACCATAGGGACATTATCTTTCGTGCTGGGCTGTCAAGGTCAGTTTCTCTCTCGTATGAGAAGCCCAGATGATTTAAAATGAGGCACAAACAGGGGTGTGTATATACAGCGCTGTTACAAACTAAAAAATAATAGTGTGAAACTACAATTACAAAATTTGCTGTGTTAGCCTCTGATCTTTTTCCCTTTGATCTTTTGCCATTGGCATCTGAAATCAAAGACTTTGATCTTTGACAATAACGAGGGCTGAGATCTACTTTCTGTCTTTTCATGGTAGTTCTGTCACTTGGATCACCATCAGTGTATCTTTTCCCGTCAAGGTTGCCAACCGAAGAAAAAAAATTATTCATAATCCACAAACTTTTTACTGGCATCTAAGCTTTTATGCTGATATATATTTTTACTGATACTTCATATATTTTACATAATGGAAATGTAACCCTACTGCCAGGCCCTGGACAGCAGTAACAAGGGCCAAATTCAAATTTAGGGGTACAACACCAACCTTTAACAAAGTCTATCTTGACTGCCGCAATGGTTTTACACCACGATGCTCCCAGGAGTCCCAGGAGTCTCATACTCACTCCCACACCCTGGCACCCCTCACCCCTGACTTCAATCTGCACTATGCTGCCCCTACTCCAGCGCCCCCCCACCTCGAAAACCACCCCAACTAGCTATAGTCCCTCTGTCCTGACACAAACTCCAACCTGCCTCCTTTTCTCCCTCCTGGTCCTGCAGCACTGTCCCACTCATTGCGCTCACCTCCCTGTCCTCTCAGGTGCCTCAGATTGCTAAGGGCTATGTGGTCTTGCCTACAATGGCTGATGGGAAGCAGCTGCAGCACATGGCTTTTGTGGGGAGGAGGAGGACACTGTGGAGGCTTCTATGGGCCACAAAGTCCTGATGAAGACCTTCCTCTGTTCTCTAGCCACAAGGTGGCACTGCTCTGTTTATTGCATCCAGCCTCATTCTGACAGGGGATCTTCAATTAAGCTCACTGTTTCTTAGCTTTTATTGAAAGATCTGTTTTTTAAGGATTTTATGGATGAGCGCTTCAGCCCTTTTTTACAGACTCTCTGTAAATTATGCAGAGTTCAAATTACACTTTGACTCTTGGGGGGGTCTGCAAAAAAAGTTGGGCTGCCCATCACAATGCCCTAATAAAACCAGAGACCCCCCAGTTTATGATTTTCAAATCTTACAGGGGGGCTCTTGTCTCTTACGGGGGACTCAGCCCCCTCCGAGTTCCCCTGTAATTTGAAACCCCTGAATTTATGTACAGTTGGCAACTTTGTTTCCCCTCCACAAACAAAATGAAACAGGAAAAAAAATCAAACAAAGAAAAAAACTCAAAGATAAGCAATTTTTCAACCTTCAGATAAGGTTGTCAATCTATTTATTAATGGGTTAAGAGTCTTCTATTATACAGATTATATAGATTTCCATCAGTTTGGGAAGAATTAAGACCATCCTGGTTAAAAAGATTGTTGATTATTCCTACATGATAGAGATAACAATAGAACACCCAGTAATTCCCCAAAAAATTTTCACTCACTAGTCACAACCAAAATATTTGCTGGACTATGAATGAATTATATTGGAAGGAGAAGAAATTACAGTAGTACTTTGAGATCTGCACTGATTAGTAAATAATATCTAAGTGCATAAAGAAGTTGGGTTTGAACAGGCTTTGAATAGTTTAGTAGACATTTGCTGAGGGATCATCTGTCTTTCTTTCCCTCTCTCTCTTTCTCTCTCTCTAATCTTCCAGTAACTATCATCTTCTTAAGATCAGGATATTATTTTCTTGATATGAAAAGGAAGTTGATGGTAGTTTGTTCTTCATGAGAGTCACTCAGTTTTGGAAATGTTTGTTTCTCCTTAGTCTGGTTATCATGTGTTAACATTAAATAAACTCAGTCAGTTTCTCACAAAATCAGCGTATGATTGTTATGTTACATTTTGTATAGAGTCTAGGATTAAAGTAGATGCTCTAAAAATGGGGAAAAAAAACAGAAATACATTTTGTCTACCTCCCTGTGGGGAATCCAAAATGTTATAGGATTTATCAGGCTACCTTAACCAACAGGAAGAGCTCACTATATCATTAAATAGTAGCCTTAGGGAACATATTGAATTATGACCCATGAAAGAAATACCCAGTATACACTAATTTTCTGGGTTAATGTTTTGGAGGGTAGCCAAATAATTTCTGCACAAGATGTCCCTGGAGAAACCTTAGTGATAATTTTACAAAGCCTATGACAGATCCTATACAAAGCCTACGACAGAGGTCATTTGAATCATTAAAACAAGATTTCCTTTTTCTTCTCATCAATCCAAATTTTCTTTCTGGTTTGGGGCATACAAATTGCCATAATAGATCAAGGCAATAGCCACTTAATGCAGTGTCCTGTCTCTAAGTGTCCAATACCAGATTTTTCAGAGGAAGGAAACCTGGGGGAAGACAGTTGTAAAAGAACCTACCCCTTAAGAAAATGTCCTTCTACCACTCCAATAATTGGAAGACGAAGGGTTTATATCTCTTACTATAGTGTTTATTTAGATGTTTGCTATTTGAAGTCTGGATAGTCTTATTACTCACATACATGTCCTGGTTATTTTTTCTAATGCTCTGTGACCTATTTTCCATGATGAGTCAATATTCCACATATCAGCAAGATAAAATGAATACTATTGTGAGAACTTCATTAGAATAGATAGAACTTTTAACAATACAGGGAAAGGAATTATTTTTCCTTTAAAAATCAGAAATACTATAACTGTACTGAAAAGCATATTACTCCAAGATGCATATATCATACTAATGTAAATGCTCTACATGGTGACTTTTAAATAGTTTATACTGAAACAGATAAATTACTCCTTGAAAACATATATTACTCAAAGGGAAAGACATACCTATTAATGAAATAGCACAGATGCAGTTCAGCAGTGATATTTCACCATTTGACTCTGATGTATTGTTTTCTCAACCATATTTATCATTTACTAATTCACATATATTACTTACTGAACTAGATCCATCACATACTGAATCACATTTATAAAAGTGAACTGGATGCTGGCACATAAAACTGAAGTTACCACTTATCAGTCTAAACAAATTGCATACTAAAATATCAATATAATCAAGTTGCATGTAAAATATAAACCAAGTGATATATTAAGTGTATCAGAATATGTACTCCAGTAAATGTTATATTAACTAATTTGACCCAATGCATGACCTCTGGAATATAAATAAAAATAAAACACTACGTAAATAAATGAGTACAACAACTATTAACACAGACCTAATAAAGGACATTAACCATTCATTGTCCTTGGGATTTTATATTATTTACTGTGGAGAGTGTACATGTTCATTAATGTGTCGTAATTACACTGTAACTGGCACTTAATGAGACATAATTGGTTCTACTGCGCAGCAGTGCCAGCACACACTTTTTTGTGATGCTGATGGACAGTAGACTATTTCTACTGCACATTAGTGCAGTTTTTTCCTGCCACGCTAATGTGCCATAGAATTAGTCTACTGTGCCTTCAGCATCTTGTGTAGATGCACCCTGTAAAGCCGTAAAAAGCTGCCCATCATAGTAGAATATATATGCATTAAGGTATGTGGTTTTAGAGAGTTTGAAGAATTTAACCAGCAGGGGGTGCATCTACACGAGATGCTTTACTGCACAGTAACATAGTTTACTGCTCAGTAAGCATGTGTGTTTACACATGCACATGCTTACTGCACAGTAAACCACACTGATAGTGAGTAACTTTTCTACCTGCAAATGCAAGTAGAAAATTTACTTTCTATTAGTAATGATTCAGTAGTGCTCATGTAGATGCCTGACCAGAAGCCAATCTGCCCCGGTCAGCCAGCCACAAGGGGGCAGGAGATTGCTCCCTGCCCCTGGGAGCTGCCTACTGCCAAGGTGGGCTCTGCCACTAGAGCCCGGTTGGGCCTGGTAGCAGGGAGCTCCAAGTCCCATGCTTCACCATTGTGATCAGAGAGCTGGGGGCTGGGATATCCTTATATCCAAGTGCCAGATACATGGAGGCAGAGCTGTCATTTCAAGATCCTTATCTCCCAGCCCAAACTCCGCAGTCGCGGGGTTCAGGTTGGGAGACCCTCAACTCCCAGCGCCAGCTCCACAGTTGTGGAGGACTTCTTTGAGGTGACTTTTTGAAGGGCTCTTGCG
>NW_017729033.1:36932599-36933118 GCF_001723915.1 Gavialis gangeticus | reverse complement strand
TCTCAGGAGTCTTGGCTGCAGGTTTTTCTGGAGTCTTGTCTGCTTTCTTAAAGAGTCCAAGGAAGTCTGGACAGATGTTCTCCAGGGAGATGAGTGAGTCAGTGAACTTGTTCGCTGGCATGGTGTCACATCAGATCAAGCATTGTAAAGTCAAAACTGACATCATAAAGTTGAAACAGGGTGTCAATTTATAAATGTTGTAAGTGCAAAACATTGTAACTCAAAATGTTGTAAGTCGAGGACTGCCTGTATATTTATTTCAGTTTGAAAGCACTTCACAGAGACTAACAGAACCTACCATGTAGAAATTTTTAATATAATTCAAATATAAACAAGAACAGAATCCTTTTATCTTAGTGTAGTTCCAAATCTCCACAGAATCAAATGGAGGTACTCTGAAAATACACTGGTATAAAAATATTCTTTATTAAGGAGAATAGTCGGGGAGGCACTGAGGTCCTGGATGGGAAGAGAGTCGGGTGTCCAAGAAGAGTGGTCACTCCTTAAGGAGACGATCCT
>NW_017729033.1:36900495-36932588 GCF_001723915.1 Gavialis gangeticus | reverse complement strand
CAGGTCCCTTCCGACCCTACCAACTATGAAACTATGTAACAGAGATACGAACTTATCCCACGATGTGTATACTGTAAAAGTAAGCATTAGATTAGACCTTCCAATAAAACAGACTGTATTTCCAAAAGTAGTCTATTTAAAATATAGTAATAACTGTAACAATAATTATCTTAAATACTTAGGGGCTCTGAGGTCAGGGATACCTAGCTGTTTCTGTACAGTCATACATGCACAGTAAGAGGCAGTTCTTGTCAAGACCTGTAAGAAAAATACAAAAGAATTATTTACTTTCAGAGACTCATGCCAAGAATATTAGACTGCTCAAATAAATGCGTAATCCCAATTGGGAAACTTTAAGGAAGCTTCTGCTATTTTTCCATTACTTTAAAAATCCGTATCTAAGATTATTAAGTTGATTGAACAGTAACATTTCTGTTTACTTATTCCCATGATGTAACTTTCATCAGAGGTGTGGTTAAAATATTCATCTGCTCTACACTTCATTTATTTTTACATGGTTAGTACAGAAAAACAGTAGCTCTGCTAACAGTTAGGGTTACAACCAGGGAGTTTTCATTAGAAAGCTATATTTTATTCTGACTATAATTTTAGCTTGGGAAATAGGTTTGCCTGATTGCTAAATTTAAAAAATGCTAGATTTGCTCTGATGGGAATGTATTTGCAGAGTTTGAAGAAAAATAGTCATGCTTTTTATTACTAATTATTAAAAATTTCCCCAACTTAAAGTTTTTACATTTACCTATCTTTCCCCACAGTTAAAAATTTGCTGTTATTAGTCCTCCCACTAGTCATACAGTTAGAGTTCCTTGCAGAATCATGCAATATGTGGGAAAAAATAATTGTAATTAAGCAAAGTAATTAAGAAGTGTTGGTGCATAGTGTATATTGCTGAATCTTGCTCATTGAATTATGCTCCTCAGGTTCTTTCAATGTTACTGTGATTTGTGCCATTCATGTCAGTGAAGTAGCACTGAACCCCCTAACCCTTGTTCCTATTTGGAACTTCGCGTAGTTATTTATATTTGTACAAAGTTGAATAAAGTCCTATAATTGCTATTTGCATTTTGCTCGCATTATATACCAAATTTACTTACATACTACATGTACCCTTTCCCCAAAAATCAGGTCTCCCAAATTGAGATGTGTGTCTTAAGCGGGGAAGTTGATCTTCTGCACTGGAATGGAGGAATGGAAGTATGGAAGACAACCGTAATGGGTGCCTTCCTTCTCTCCCCCTGACAGCTCCATAGAGGGAGAGGAACAGTTCAGGGTCAGAACTACAGTGTCAGCCCTTTCAGAGCCACTGGTGAATTGGAAGTAGCTTTTGGCTAATCAGCCAAAAGCTGCTGCTAATTCAACAGAGTCTGTGAGAGGGTTAAAACTCTAGCTTTTGCTGATGGTGCAGAACAGTCAAAACTCAGCCATGACTGGAAAAAAATCTGTTTTTCTTCATTTTGCCCTCACAAAGCAGGGTGCATGTCTCATGATATGTGAGAAAATATGGTACTTAATTTGCAGACTATGCAAAACCATGATAAGCAAAAGGGTAATTTCTTTAGGATTTCCAAAAAGGCCGTACTTCATGTATTCCATATGATGAGTACCCTTAGCTTATGAAAAAAGTACATTAGTAGGCACATTGAGGATGAACAGGCATATATAAGATCCCTTCCTCTTTCATTACGTTACTTCTAATTTCTGGAGTAAATAAGGCAATGGATCCATAGCCATTCCACAATCATTTTCCAAAACCTCATCCATCCTGTGTACCAAGGCCATTTAATAAATACATATAATATGTTATAGATTCATAGATTCTATGGCCAGAAGGGACCTTAATGGATCATCGAGTCCAACCACCTGCCCATGGCAGAAAATAGTGCTGGGGTCATGAGACCCCAGCCAGGTGCTTATCCAGTCTCTTCTTGAAGACCCCCAAGGTAGTGAAGAGCACCACCTCCCTTGGAAGCCTGTCCCAGATTCTGGCAAACCTAACCATGAAGAAGTTCTTTCTGATGTCCAACCTAAATCTACTTTCTGTCAGCTTGTGGCTGTTGTTCCTAGTTATTCCAAGGGGTGCCCTGGTAAACAGAGCATCTCCTATTCCCTGCTGCCCCCACCTGGTGAGTTTGTATACTGCCACAAGATCCCGCCCTAAGCCTTGTCTTGCAAAGGCTGGAAAGTTCTAGGTCCCTCAGTCTTTCCTCAAGGCCTTCCCTGCAGGCCTCTAACCATATGAGTGGCCTTCCTCTAGACCCTCTCAAGGTTGTCCACATCCCTTTTGAATTGTGGTGCCCAGAACTGGACAGAGTTATTCAGTTGCAGCCTAACCAGTTATCATGCACTTATAAGTTGTTTCATAACATATATTCACAGGGACCTAAATTAAAGTTTTTCTCCCATTTCTTAACTTTGAGTGTTTGTCTTGCGTACTTTATATGCTTAACATTCTTTTAAAGTAATGTTTTGGATGATCAGAAACATGGCAAACATGGCCTAACATGCTCAATGAGGATATCAAAATGCACACAGACATAATTCAATGCCCCTACTTTTCCAGACACAGAGATGGATTGGTCAACTTGGATGTATAAATCACCTTCAAGGGATAGTTGGTAGGACAGAAGACATCTTTCCTGCCCCAATTCCCTCTCATCCCCATCCTACTCATCCAAAATAGTTGAATCATTTGGGATGACATTTTCTCAAACAAAAATCAGCATGAGGCAGGCACTGGGTATGGGAAAAGGCATCCCAGATTACTTTTCCCATTTTATGAAATTTTGGAGGTTACAAGCAACTGAAAACAAGATCTTATAATAAGAAGTGTCAGCTACACTAATAGTGTGGTGGCATTTCCATCTCTCTCTATGATAACTTCGACTTCAGGAAGCTTAGATATGTCAGAAATTGGTTGCTGTGCCTTTTTCTCTAGGTTACCAGTTTGAAAGATTTTTCCTGTTTCATTTATTATGTAGTTGATAGCTTCTATGTAAGATGCAAGGCTCCTTATAGAATACACACACCACCACCAACTCTGCACTAATTGGCAGACTCAGCCAAAAGCCAAGATTGCATAGACCATGGAGGCAGACGTACCCCTGTCGATCCTTGAATATCAGTGCACTAGAGAGGCAATGGGTGTGGGTAGTTTATCTGAACTTTACCCTGGAGAACAGACTTAATTTCATAGCAGTGTTAATTTCACAGCACTCATTAAAACTGGATCAGAGGCAATTTTAATGGAAGTTTGAAGGACTGTACAGGTAACTTACAAGTCATTCATGGTGCTGCACAAAAACTGGCAAATATAAACTTAGAGGAGGGGGGAAGCTAGAGTTGGGGCACTCATGGTGAGAATGGCCCCACATTTCCTGAGGAAGTCATACTGCCAAGAAGGAGATGGGCAGCAATGCCAGACCTTCCTACTCATTCTCTGAACTCCACCTGGTTGGATTCAACAGCTGTGCCCATGCCTTGCTGGTGTTACCAATTAATGACTTAGTTGGGCACTTGGCCCCAGTCTGGTACTAGGCCACCTCAGGCTTTTACACGCTTGTTAGGGCTTCAGCCTACCCATCCTCTGTCCTTTTTCTCTCACAGGTTCCCTTAGTGTAGGCCCACTATGCCATGCCTGACTTCTGGATCCCAGCCCAACTCTTGCTCTCTCAGGTTGTGCCCTTGGGCTCTGAGCCACTGGCCCTGATCTCACCCATCTAGGGCTATCTCTGCCCTGCCTTGGGCAATGAGCCTACTCTGGCTCCATCTGGGCTCCTGGCCCCAGTGTCTTTCACCCTGGCCACTGCCTCTGCCCTCTCTGGGCACTGGGCCCCCTGATCCTTGTCCAGTTCATGTCCAAGTGAGGCTTCAGCCTTTTTTTCCCCTCTCTCTTTAGGCTTGAACCCCTCCCTCAGGTCTAAACCCTGAATCAAGACCCCTACCAGGGCTCTAAACACTGGCATGCCTCTGGCATGCCGCTGTGGGTAAAATCCCTAGGTGCCCCTCAGGCCATGGCCTCCACTCACTCTCCTTTTAACCATGCCCAAACCACTGGTTGAAACTGTAACCAAGGAGTAAGCCTTCTGGCAAACACAAACTAAACCCTCTTGGGGTTCAGACATAAACAATGGCTACCCAACCAGAATAACAAGGCTTCGCCTTTCCCTAGGTGACATTCCCCAGCTAGGGGCTCTCCTGCTTTCCGCCTGCTCTGGGGCTGTTGCCTCTGCAGCCTCCAGGGCCAACCCGACCCCCCGAGCCGGTGTTTCTACACCTCTCTGGCCCAGTCTCTGTTGGTCATCTGCCTCCATGAGCGTCCACAATGCAGCTAGTTCTGCAGGTAAATCTCCCAGTACCTGTTCCCTGGTACCTCATGAGGAGCAGCTTTCCCTGCCCAAGGGTCTCTCTGCTGCTCATTCGACTTTAAAAGAACAGGAGCCTTTGGCTTCCTGTTACAATGAGGTATTAAACTAAAGCACTTTCTCTTAGAGCGCTTTATTGAATGTCTGAGCCAGATCCCATCAAGGGTTAAGCTAGAGTGCTATTGCCGCCATCCCAGGAGGCGTTGCACAGAGCTGTACTCTAGCCTCTGGTAGAGCTGTTTTGCTCTGTCTGAGGATTGGGTCAGCCCTGGCCCCTCAGCTCTCACCGACCAGAGCTTCACCTCCTCCCTAAAGCCAGCTGTGAGCTGCAGCCAGTTGGAGGAGTGGGGGACAAGGAGAGATCTTTCTCCCTGCAGCTACCCTGGCCCCATGGCATGCCACTGCCTGGCCAGGGGAGGTGTGGGGGAAGGGGCCAGGGGCTCCCGTGGTGTGCTGCTGTCTGACCGGGGGGGGGATGCATGGACCCCTTTCCTCTGCAGCTCCCATGGGCTGGCTGGGAGGGCTGCCTAGCTGGGGCAGGCACATCAAAAGGTATCCAGGCTCTCCCTCCCCCCAGCAGCCCCAGCTCTGCAACCACTGCCTGGCCAGGATGACCTCAGGGGAAAAGGTCTGGGGTCCCACCCCCAGCCGCTGCTGACTGTCTCCAGCTGGCAGGGGGCGGGCTGGGGAGATGGGCCATTCCAGCAGCCTCCTGAAAGGCACTTGGGAGAGGCCCCAGTGTCCCGTGTGAGCAAAGTCCGAGCCCCTCCCCATCCCCAACCAAACAGTGAACATCTGTTCAATTCGCTTCCACTCCACCTTATAGCCCTTTAAGTAAAGTGCAATAGTTGGAGCGCTTTTGCCAGGGGCTTTTTGAACATCTATACTTAGCCTTAGATAATATCAGGTAGACTCAGAACAAGGAAGTAAATCTTTTTTCAAATATACTGAAATGGGTTCTCCATTTGCAACTTATTGTGACTACATAATTTACTATGATTTACCTCAAGATCCATTAGAACTCAAAGTTGTGTCAGATACAAAATGATTTTTAACATGTCACATGGCATTGTGCTTGTGGCAATATGTAAACCAGAGGACGTTACTGTTGAAGAAAAAAGGTTGCTGCAGGAAGGCCACCCTGGAAAAGTAGTCTGAACTCCAACAGACATTATAAGCTTACTGTGTGTTATCTCCAAAGGTTTCAAAATCTTTATATAGTGATATAGAATTGTGTGAAGGTAAGAAAATGATCAACCAGAGAAAAAAGATCTAGGACTGCTCAGGACCATGGTTCTCAACCAAGGTGTTGCAAGAACCTGCCAGAGGCACTGCGATACTCGTGCTGCTGCTGTGGAAAGAAACTGCCCTCCGTGCACTTTGGTTTTCAGGAGGCATGTCAGACCTGAACTGTGAAGAGCTGCAGCAGAAAGATGTGCTTGCCTGCTTTACATTTACTAACATATTAATTAAAAATAGAATTATTTTTATATTACAATATTCATAATATATCTCTATTTATTTTTTAAATGGGGTACCAACTACATTTGGAAATGTTTTGGAGGAGTGCTTTGAATCTAAAAAGGTTGAGAACTACCTTCTTAGAACATCACTAGAAAGTTATTTGCCTCAGCAAATAATTAAGTCAGGAAAAGAAGTTACATTCAGATGCAAATTTTATCAAAGAAAAGCCTGTTTTAATGACCTAAAATAAAGCTATTCTGAGAAATCACCTTTAAAAGTGCAACTGATTTTTTTTAAAGATTGAAGCCTCATTTTTGTTCACTTTCAGATATCTCACTAACAATCAATTGAATTTTCTTCAGATTATCCATATTTAAAAAAATAAATCATCTGCTGAGCCAAGAAGAATGAGTAGTTTAAGTCCCAAATTCAATTTTAAGGAAGCTATATGCAGCTGAATATAGGTATTTAAAATAAAAAACCATCACTTAAACTTAACTTTAGAGATTTTACCATAATACTATAAACATCTCCTTAACTGATCATTTATTTATAATAATCTATTTAAATATTGGTTTCTAAAAGCATAGGTAGAACTGGGCATAAAATTGATACCTTATTTTCTTGCATGTATCACACCCCCAAACAAGACATGCACCCTGTTTTTGGGAAGGCATAATGAAGAAAAAAGTTTTTTTTCCAAAATTATGGTTTCATAGAGTAAGGACAGAGCCTAATCTTTAGCTGGCTCACGCACCCTTTACTGCTTCACTAAATCTATAACCCTAAGTATAGCTGAACTCCATGGGTGGATCTGTGATTTTGAAAAGAGCTCTATCTCCAGGATTGCAAAATAGTACCATAAATTGCCATGAGAAAGGTTAGCTTTATTAGTGGAACATAAAGACTATTAAAAAGAAGAGATGAACATTAACACTTGTGGTGTAAAGAACAATGAGCCATTAAGTCAACTGACTCTTTCAGCTTCCTGAAGTAAAAAGGTGAGTAAATATATAGTATGTGAGTAAATATGGTATTTTCCTGAGGAAGAAAATGAACAGAAAAGTTAATTTTCATTGGTATTTTTAGTGAAAAAAATGGATTTCTCATTTATAATTATTGAAGAAAAATAAATATTTTCCCCCAAAATATACCAAGCATTTATAGGAGAGATTTTCCAATCAAAAGAATTGAAAAATAGAATGGTTTGACTTCCCTACACACAAAAGTGTATTTCTGTTCGAATATAAACACACTATTATACTTGATTCCTGCATGCTCACTTATTTGCTATAATAAAGATTTTGGTTGCATAAGTAAGATTCTTATATTAATCATAAAGTCAGGTCATGGTCCTAATGAGTTTAATGGGAGGCTTGCCATTGCCTTCCGAGGCAGCTATAGCTTTCATGGTTATAAGAGGTAATTTCAATCATCTTAGCTGAATTTAGGCAAGAAAATTTCACCTAACTCCTGCATCCAGCCTATAACTTCTACTTGAGATACAGCATTACTAGATACCCATTCAAAGACATCCAATTTAATGACATCTATTGGTGGAGATGTTCCCTCAATGGGACATGTCAGGTAAATTGTCTCAATGATTAATTACCCTTACTGTTACTTGTTAACAACTGCTGTTAAAAACTTATGCCCGCCTTCCTGTCTGAATTTATTTGGCCTCCACTTCCAACTGCTCAATCTTGTTATGCCCATTTGCTAGAATAAAGTTCCATCTATTCCCAGAATTTTTTCCCTTACAGGTTATTGGGGAGTGCAATCAGTTCACCTTTTAAGCATTTCTTTGACAAGCTGCATAGTGCTAGGACTGTATGTCTCTTACTATAATACAGGTTTTCCAGACTTAATATTAAAATTTGGGGTTTTTTTCAAGTTTTCTAATTTTTCAGAATTGTTTTCAGTGTTGACACCAGAACAAGACAGTGTCCCAGTCATGAATTTATCAGCATACAGAGGTAATGCAACCTACTTCTACTTGTAATTCTACTGCTTATACATCCAATACTTCCATATTCTTCATAGATAGAGAGCACAGTGACAGCTCATGATCAGCTGATTACCCACCATGACCACAGGTCTTTTTCAAGGTTACTGGTTTACAGAATACAGTACAATTACAATTTACACGGGGGTTATGTTCCCAGATCAGCGCGTATAGTTGAAATTGCGTATAGCTGAAATTGCCGGGCTCGGTGCCAAGCAGCCACCGGGCCCGGACAAGACAGCCAGCTGAGCGTGAGCCCCCCAGCCATGCAGGCACATGCAGGCAATACCACGCGGTGCCGCGCAGCACCGGACTACGCGCCGTTTCCCAGCTGGCACCTGGAGGCCAGCCCCAGCAGCTGAGTGCGTAAAGCCGAATTCACGTAAGTTAAATACGCATAAATTGTGACTGTACTGTACTGTTCCTCAGTATAAGTGTGACCTAAATTCATTTTATTTGTGGATGGCTGTATTAAAATGCCTGCTTTTCAAGTTTACAGTAGGATTCTGTATAATGGACCAATCCTCCTCACTTTATATTTTGACTAATTCTTGTCATCTGCAAACAATTACAATACAATAAATTACAATAAATTGTCTGTCACATAACTGATAAAAATATTGACTAATATCACAGAAACAACAAACCTCACTGGGACTACACTAAAAAGTTCTTACAGGAGGATGATTCCCCACTTAAAACTACTTTTGAGTTCTTTCAGCCAGTTTTTTAATCCACTGAAGATGTGCAGAGCTGTGGTTCTGGTCCCTGTTTAACTCATTGAGCCAGATCCTCAGCTGGTATAAACCTTTATGGTATTGCAAATGCATCACCAGCATCCAAGTACATATCTTTAGCACCACTCTGATTGAAATACAGTAATAGCCATTCTAGAGTCCATATTGCCCAGAAACAACCTTTACAATTTGTTCTATTCCATGGGGTTGGCAACGTTTTTGGGCAGTGTCAGAAGGGGCCTGATCCTTGTTGTAGCAGCACAGCCCCAGCCCCTTCCCCACCATCCACCCAAACGCACATGTGCTCACCAGGGAGCCCAGGATGCTTGCAGCAGGCAGCAGGAAGGCTGCAAGCAGCTAACCTGGGGTCCGTGGAGCCCTGGCCTGGCGCATTGCTGGCAGCAGGTGCACACGCACCTCAAGGCAGAGGGTGAGGAAGGAGCCAGAGCTGCACTGCCACAACAAAGATTGGGCCTCTTGCCAATGGCCCCCCTCGCCATCCACCCCAAGGCACATGTGCCAAGCAAAATGCCTTTGGATGCCACACTCTGGCATACAACCCCTGTTGTAGTCCATTCTCTAAATCTCTTTTATCACCTGTATCTTTTACATGTTTATCTCCTTGGAATGAGCAAAGATATTCATGATGTCAGACATATAATTTTACTTTAATAACAAATACAAAAATCTAGATGTTTAATAAGTCAATTTCACTGTACCAGTTACTTTACAATTCAATATATTTTTTTATAAAATCCAATGTACATTATCTTAACTCTATTTAAATATTAATATAAACATAGCTTTCAATAGGATTCAGGTTTGGAGTGACACAGTCATTGGTTAATATATAATTCATTTTGTTATCCCTGCTATTTGGTAATTTGTCTTGCTTAGATCTGGAAACATTCTTCAGTATACAACTTGTTATCCCATCAAAGCAAAAATAAAACACAATATCATTACAATTTTATCTCCTATACAGATCAAATCCTTTGCTAGACTGTCCAGTTTGGAGATGATGGATCATCTCCTATATCACAGTTCATCATCATCAGATAAGGCATCAAGATAATCTGTATCAACATATAACAGAAATCCAGAAAACAGACTGTCTGCCCAAGTGGGATCTGCAAAGAGACCATTTTGGTCAGTGTAGAAGATTTCAAGCCATACTTCGTCTTCTGGCTGAAGATATATCACCGTGGATCCAGAAGCTACATCATGGTTTCCTGTGTTAGCGTCAAACGTCTTTATCCGGTACTTCCCATTATGAACCAACCCAATTGCAAGATGCTTATTTGCTAAGGTAATATCATAAGAGAAATAATAGATACCAGGGATGGCACATACAAACTTCCCTGTGGAAGGACTATAATGCTCACCCTCATTGAAAAGCACTTTATTGAATACAATTGGTAATCTTTCCTGTGGATAGCTTGTGGTGATGCCAACAGAAAAGGCTGATTTCAGCACTATCCTTCCACACTTACAGACCCCTGGTGCACCTGGTTCTCCTCGGTCTCCTTTATTTCCCTTAGGTCCAGCTGGTCCAACTGGACCTACATCGCCTTTGGCACCAACCAATCCTGTAGGTCCTTTTTTACCAATCTCTCCTTGATCTCCTTTCTCTCCAGTTGCTCCTAGAGGCCCAGTCTTGCCTCTAAAACCTTCAAAAACATTTTAAGGTAGTTAATGATCACATAGACAATTTCTTTGTTGGTTGGTAAAGCAAATGATTGTGTGGGCTAAACACCAAATATACAATGTGAAATTTCAGGAGGTCTTAAAACACCATATATTTAGAGTGGAATTCAATGTTAAAATCATGGCCACAGATTTAAAGATGCATAAAATTAATCACATACCAAATAGGGTGAAATGCGTTCTTTATACTAAAGAGTACATCCTGCTATTTTTTTTAATGCAAATCTTCCACAGATGCAAATGGAAGTTCTGTGTGTAGAACAATGACTGGAAATAGCTATAACAACTTCAAAATCCCATTAGCAAATATTTTGGTAGTATTGAAGCAATGTTGTAACTGTAATGGTCTAGGAAATATGCAAGAGGCAAGGATTTTTGTGGGTGATATCTTTAATTGGACCAACTGACTTGTTGAGATAGACTAAGATAAGCTTTCAGATACCACAGTACCTTTCTTTGGGTACTTTCTCAAGATTTGAACAAAGGTACTGCCATGCTGAAGAGCTCGTGTAAGTCTATCTCAACCATGCAATTAGTGCAATAAAACATATCATCCACATTCTTGCCATTAGTAAATGTTGTGACTTCTGATGGAATAGACACTTTTTACTGGTAATTCTTTAAATCTGCCAGATACAAAACAGCGTAAGCATTTGAAACTAGGTATTAAAAATAAATAAAATCTCTGTTAAATCTGATCTGTTAAAGTATGCTTGTCTTATATCTCTGTGACATATTACTATAATTGCTGCATATGTTGGATGTCCCTAAAGCAAGTGATAATTTTAAGTAAAACATCAGTGGCAAAATTCAGGTGAGATTTTTTTACACCAAAGAAACAGTAGTGCTAGAAGTGGCCAGAAGTGCAATAAGTGCAATAATAAGAAATATTTTATCCTATAAAATGTTGATATGTCCTTTGGCTGATTAGGGATATTTCAGGCACAAACACAATAGGAAAGTTTCAGAAAAGGATGTTTCTATAAGGAGGGACAAACTGTACACAGTTTCAGTCTCGTGACTGCAAAACATTATTTTTACACACTTGATCTAGTGTCCTATTTCTGACCACTCTTGGCTTCTGTTATGTATTGTCTAACGTGTTCACCGTTGCAAATATATAATCACACAAATAACTATATACAGGTGAATGACTCCCAAACTGCCCTGACACATGCCAAGATTTGGAAATAGTCAGGTCAGACTTATAGAACCCCAAACTGTGTGCTGCTGAGATAACATGAGGAAAAATTATTAATATGGCTTTAAAATTAATATAGTTCAGAATAACCAACAGAATAATGCACTAATAATAACTGAATAGTTATTTTAGTGTATTTAGATTTCTTTAAAGTTTAGCCTTAATCCTGAATTTTTTATGTTTGTAATGTTAGTTTGGGAAGAATTACAAGTTCCCTTCACTGTTTTTTTACCCTTAGGTCACTCATAGTTATGAAACTTTAACCTAGTAATAATAATAATGAGGTTTGTGATGATGATGATGTGGATCACAATGAGCTTATGCAAATGTTCAGGTTAGCTGAAATAAATGGCATTCAACCCAGTGAGCCAAAAAAACCTTTACATTTCTATGGCCATTGTCTTTTACTCCTGATCTTTTGTTCTTTTTAGTTCCAAACATCATTACAATATTTTACATTCACACAGAACTCTTCATGCCAAAGTATTTCATATATAGGGCACATCTACACATTGCCCTGTGGTGACATAGTGATGCGCTACATCACATGCATCTACACCTGATCACCAGCTACATTGCTGTAGTGGCACGCTCCCTGGTACAGTGCACCGCTATGGCGATGTAATGGTGAAATCTAACCATGTGCCGTGCGCCCGGCACAGTAGGCACCTGTACTATGTCGTGCTTTAGTACTTCCAAAAGGAAGTACTTTTAGAAGTACTAAAGTTTGGTGCCATAGCAATGTCGCCACATGGTGACGTGTAGATATGCCCATACAGTCATTCCACAGATGACTGAAATATAGACATCATTGTGTTGAAAGATTATTGTTGTTTAACATGTGTGCATATTTTACACAAGTGCCATTACACACTTATTGTTCTTTAATTTTAAGGTAATTTTTATCAAATATATGTGCATTATTTTTTTATCCACTGCGTAATAGCACAAATGAAAAATAATATTATTTCTTACATACCACACCCCCCATGTAAGACATGCACCTTGTTTTTAGGAAGGCAGAATGAAGAAAAACAATTTTCCCAGAGTTATTGAAAAAAGACATGAGTCAGATAAAGATTAGGCTCTGTCCCCACTTCAATTCAGCTGTGAAAGAGTTAAAAGAGTGGCTGCTGCTGAAGACTAGACTTTGCCACTTCCTCCATGTGGTCACTAGCAAGAGAGAAGGAAAGAAGCAGGAGCCATTTTACAGCATCTCCATATTCCTATTCTGAGCAGAAAATCAGCTTTCCCACTTCGGATGTGCACCCCAATATGGGAGGGATGGTGTTTGGGGAAGAGGTCTATGCAGTACATGAAAAAACATGGTAATTATTTGACTATTGCTGACATGTGTTCTGGTTTTCCATTATATTTTTGCTAGTATTTTATACTCAGTGAGGTACTACTGTACATAACAAAAGAAAATACAATGAGGAGGTCCCATGCTATTGCTTTATTTCATTAGGTTACAAGAATAGTCAATACCTGCATTCCCTTTTTCACCCTTTTCTCCCTTCCTGCCATCTCTACCATCTCTTCCTGGAAGACCAATACGTCCATGAGGCCCTGGTAATCCATTAGCTCCGGGGGGACCTGCAGGGCCTGGCAAGCCAGGTATGCTACATATGTATCTGGTGTAGGAATTTTCGCCTTTGAACTGGTTGTGAAGAGGTTGTCCACTTGTATAGATAGCAAAACTTGTGAAATAAAGCAATGCAAACATCTTTGGTTCTGGGAAAAAAAATACATACGTAGAGACCATCAATACATTCCTTTTCATTCAAGCCGTTAAATTGTTTTGATTTAGACAATAGGTGTGTGTGCTTGTGGTGGGGGAGGGGCTGCACTTTTAAAACATGAAATGGGTTTTCTAATGTAAAGTGGCACATTAAACTAGGGTTTCTGCAGTGGCCTATAAGTTTCTAAAGAATTTAATGTCTGATCTTCACTAGAAACTTTTGCCAGTAGAGTGATGTTGCTTAGTGGAGTGATTTTTTGCAGTATTTTTATAGTGGTACCCCTCTGACTGTAGATGCAATTATAATGACAATATGCAATTATAATGGCAGTTATGACAGTTATAATACAGTCCTTTTCTGTGTATAGTTTATTTTGTTATGGGATCCTGTGTTTATGCTACTGTCCAAATAACTGTTTTGCTGGTGTAAGCTGTGTCTTTACTAGGGGTATTATTATACCTTTTCTACAGTGATCCAGAGATGGCTGTCAAAAACAAGCTCCACCCACATACTGCTGCTCCATATATACTGTAACTCAGAAAAAAATGCCTTTTGTTTGCTGTCACGGCAGTGATCGGTACATCCAACACCACTCACAGGAGCATAGTTGAGACACAGATCTAGAGTGTATCTTTGGGCTCTCTCCAAAAAGTGACCACACATTTTTTGGTAGGTGCATGTGCAGAGAGGGAGAAAGCAGATGGAGCTTCTTTCTTGGCAATTGTTTTAGGTTGCTGTACAGGAAGTAGAAACATATTAATAAAAAGAGCTTTGTGACAATAGCTATACTGGCAAACGTTTGTATTGTAGAAAAAGTCAAAGCTTTAATTTAATTTTCAGGTTTTCAGGACTTCAGAGAAAACCTTTGAATCTTAAAGGATCATAGGAAAGTAGGGCTGGAAAGGACCTCACAAGGCCATGTGTAAAGTGCTCCATCTGGGGAGGAAAAATCCACAACAAACTTATAGGCTCGGTGGTTCTACTCTAGCTAGCACGACATCTGAAAGGGACTTGGGGGTCATAATTGACCGTAAAATGAATATGAGCTACCAGTGTGATGCTACAGTTAGCAGAGCAAACCATATGCTGGCATGCATCAACTGATGCATCTCAAGCAGAACTAAGGAAGTGATTCTCCCGCTCTACTCAGCATTGGTGAGGCCACAGCTGGAGTACTGCACCCAGTTCAGGGTACCTCACTTCAAGAAGGATGTGAAGAAACTTGAGAGAGTCCAGAGAAGAGCCAGTTTTATGATTAGAGGCGTGAAGAGCAAGCCATATGAGGAAAGGCTGATGGATATGGGCATTGACGACACATAGGGGAGGCACGGGAGGGCATGTGCCCCCCCTGAGATTGGTTCTCAAAAGTGAGGGTGCCAGCAGAAGCACCAGTGTGACCCCCCTGCACCAAGAGAAGTGCCGTCAATGATTTCACTGCTGGCAGATCTGGGCTTGGTGATCGGTCACTGGGGCATCCTTCCCCCCCACCTGTCCCCCGGTTGATGATTGGCTGCTGGGGGTTGCCTGGTGGGACAGGAGTGGCTGTAAAGAGAGATGTGAAGGCCGCATAACAGGGTGCCCCAAAATTCTGCCTGATATCCTTCCCAAGGTGAAGGCTGGAGTAACAGGCATGATAGTCTAAGGACAGGAACCCAAACTGGAGTTGGCACTGAAGGACCTGCTGCAGTGGTTTAAGGTGTTGGGCACTGCGGCTGCAATGCCCAAGGTTCTGGATTCTAACCTCAAAGGAGAAGAAGCCTGGGAGCAGCTTGGACCCAGAGACAGACAGAGAGAGAAAGTGGAGACCCCAAGACTAATGGCCATCAGATTCATCCCACCCTCTGCTTTTCAAACTGTTGACAGCAAAACTCGTGTCACTTGTATGTGTTAAGGCAGATTTGGATGAAAACAGATGAAATGATAGCCTGTAACAGGGGGCCTTCCTGGTGCTGGCTAGATCTCCACCTGCCCACTTGTTTCTGAGCCAGCTGCCCACTCCTCTTTTGCTCAGAGAGAAACAGCTCACAAAAGGGACAGAAAGGCTGCAGACAGAGGCTTATATGCAGTTTCTATGTCCCTCCCTTAGAGCACTGTGATTGGAAGGGGGCTCAGGGAAAGATCACAGTCACTGGCCAGCTACAGGTGTCAGTCTTTCCCCCCCTGCTCTCCCCCCCTCTTCTCAGTTTCTGTTCCCCTGAAAGACTGCCTTCCAAATCTCTGAATCTTTTTCAGAATCTTTTCTGAATCAATTTGGAGCCAAATCTTCTCCAAATTGAATCGGTGACTGAAGCTTCGCACACCCCTACTTCCTATGTTATTATGTTAATTGCCAACCTATTTTTTTTTTTTTGCTGAAGCTTGAGGTTGTTGTTTTTAGTCCTATTCCCTATGGCCACAGAGAAAAACCCACCCCTTGTTTTCTCTTCTCCATACTAAATAACTAGTTCTTTCAGCCTTACCTCATAAGTCTTGCTTCCTAGGCCCCTAGCTATTTTTGTTGCTTTGTGCTGGACTCTTTCCAATCTGTTCACATCCTTCTTGAAGTGTGGGGCCCAAAACTGGATGCAAGACTCCAGTTGAGCCCTCACTAGTGCTGAATAGAGTGAAAGAATCACTTCCTTTCATTTGCAAGTTGACACTGCTGTTAATACAACCCACTATGCCATTAGTTTTTTTCCCCAACAAGAGCACACCATTGGCTTATATTTGGATTATTGTCTGTAACCCGTATGTTAGCACTAGGATGAAATGTTCTCTCACTGAGTCTACAGAAATAATATCTGTAAGATACCTATAACTGCAATTTTACAAAAAGACTTTTTACTATAATAACAGCACAGTTAACTATATTAGTGAGACCACTTAGGTAGAATCAGGGTTAAGCCTGAAGCTTGAAAAGACTGCTAATATTCTTTTTTTCCTATCTGGTTTTGATTATAGTTCAAATTGATTTACTTGCTTTTTAAGGAATATTATATTGTACTGATTGTCTGTATTCAAGGTTAGGAAGATGTTTTCCCCATTTATTTTTTGATTTTATAATTTACTGTGTGCCAACAGAAGAAACAATTTAACAGCCACCTGCTGCCAACAACTTGCAGTACCTTAGGTATAATGTTGTCCTAAATTAGTGTCACACCTCGCAATCATGGGTGAACTGTGATTCTGCAAATTGAGTTGTGTTTCTCTCTTTGATTCTCCAGATCATTAGAGTGTTTGTGTGTTTCTGTTGTTGAAACTATCCATCCTTCAGTGCCAATTTACTGGCTGTAACAAAGTCAGATTCCACCTGTTTCTGGGGAAAAAAAAGAAAATGTAATAAAGGAAACAAAGAAATCTACTTGCGAAATACTGTTTAAATGCTATTTATGACCTTTTGGCAATAAAACATACTCTGGCAAGCAGTACATAGAGTCAGGCTGTTTTCCTGGTAGAAATCTGTATTTTACATACCTGCCTCCATAGGTGTCTTGAGTGTCCTATTGTCATACAAACTGATCACCTATTGACTGGCATGAAAATCAAAGACATTGGAGTCACCCACAGCTTACAGTTTACAAACATGGACTTTTCAGTTCCCCAGAGAGGAAAGGATTTTACTGGGTCATCAAACACAAATTTTAGTAAGGGTATTTCCCCCCCCAAATATATGATAAAATGTAGTGTTGATAAAGTGGGGCTTTGTGTACTGGCTTGCTAATCTAGTGAGGAGGGCTTTTAATTAGGTTTCCAAGGAGATGGAGACAAAACATCAGAGTTAAGTAAAGAGCCAGGGCACTCAGATATATACTTAGTAGAGAGAGGCAATAGTGGTAGTCCTAGCAGTGGGAGCACCAGGGAGACAATAGGACAATCAGTTAGATACCTGAAATGTTTATATACTAATGCAAGAAACATTGGAAATAAACAGGAAGAACTGGAGGTCCTAGAAATGATGAGATAATTGGGATTACAGAGACATGGTGGGATAGTTCACATAACTGGGGTACTGTTGTGGATAGGTATTACTTCCTAAGTTCAGGAAGGACAGTCAGGGGAATAAAGGAGAAATTGCCCTCTATAAAAAGGAGAGGCACATGTGTTCTGAGGTGCAATGAGCTGGGAAATAGCTCTGTTTAAAGACTCTGGGTAAAGATCATAGGGGAGACCAGCAGGGAGAATGTTACAGTGGCCATCTACTATGGATCAGAAAATGAGGAGGAAGAAATGGAAAAAGCTTGTTTTAAACAACTGATGGAAGGTCCCAAATTGCAGGACCTGTAAAGTCATGGGGGACTTTACTTATTGGGACATCTGCTGAGAGCCAAACAGTAGTGCACAGGCAATCCAGCAAATTCTTAGAGTGTGTTGGGGATAACTTTTTGGAGAGATTAACTAGGAGGGAAGGTTTCCTTGATCTGGTGCTCACAAACAGGGATGGATCTGGTTGACAATATGAAGGCAAAATATAACTTGGGTGACAGTGACCATGAAATGATTGAGTTCAAGATACTAAGGAAAGGAGGAGAGAAACAGAATAAAGACACTGGACTTCAAGGCTAAGGACAGACACTACACATAAACTGGTTTAAGTGATCAGAAACCTGTAACAGAACAGATGTTCAGTGCACACAAATCAGTTTGAAAATGGCTGAAACAAGTTTGAGATAAACCTGGTTGAATGTAGTATCAGATTTAACTGATTTGGCTCAAAGGTTTATGCAATGTCTGTCCCAGACCCCATGCTGGTTTAAGATAAATCAGATTCCCCCAGCATCCCGGCATGCTCTCTGGGCTGGGCGGGGCTCTTTGCTTCACACCAGAGCTAGCCCCTGTTCTCTGTTCCCTGGCTGCAGCTCTGGCAGAGACTTGTAGGCACAGCAACATCTGCCTGGTTTCCCTCTGCTTTCCCCCTCTCCTCCCCTCCCCACTCCCTGCTAATCAGGGATCCCCTATCTCCTCTGCCTTACACAGACATCTCAGTATTAGCTAGCAGACCACATGCTGGCAACGCTCCATGTTCTGGCAGACCGAAGTGTCACCTTATGACTTTTTGGAGCTAATCAAAGCTCAGCTGTTAATGTCCCTCTATTCCTTCTTTGTTTAAAAAAGAGTTTGAACTAATGAGAAAAGCTATTTGTTTTCTGATGAGGTGATAAATGCTGATAACAGAGCTGATAAATGCTCTGTAATCATTCAAGGAGGGGGAGGAACCCCTCCCTAATCCTGCCAGGGTTTGGCCATGTTCCCCTCAGCTCAGCCCTATGGAAGGGAAGGGAGGGCTGCTCTACTGCCCCTCAGCTGTTAGGCTGAGCCACTGCAGGGAAGTGCCTGCATTTCTTGGGTGTCTTACAGTTACAAAGTGATTTAGCCTAGCCAGATTAGACTAACCTGCAAAGACTGATTCAATTCAGGCTCAGGCTTTTTGACTGGTCCCTAGCCCAAAAAAGCAGACTTTAATAAACTCAGGGAACTGGTGGGCAGGATTCTCTGGGAAGCAATTCTGATACGAAAAGGAGACCTGGCTATACTTTAAGAAGTGCATATTAAGAGCACAGGAGTAGGCATGTGATGGAAGAAAGGGAAATAAAATAGAAAACAGGCCTGGCTATACATCAGTCTCTTCAAAAACAACACTACAAAAAAATAGATGCTTGGTCATATTACTAGATTATTTTATTTGGAAGCAATACCCAAGTTAATATTCAGTAATGTTGCCTAGCCAGTAACTCCCCAGTCTGTATTTGTACATGCAAATATTCTGTCCCAAGTGAAGGACCTAGCATTTTTCCTTGTTGAATATTATCCAAATGACTTTGAATCATGTTTTTCCAGTTTTTCTAGATCATTCTGGAACCTATCTCTACTCTCCGGATTACAGACTGGATGTAACCAGCCAGGAAGAATAGGAGGCTGCAAATTGAAGGGAGCAGCAAAAATGGTGTGCACATACCTCGCACCTGTTTACCTCAAGAGTCTGGGAATGTGCAGAAGGGAGTAAGGCAGCTCCACCACTGCCAACCTGATGCTTAGGGGCTCTGTCTGGTGCCATCCCTCACCAAGTCCCAGGCACAATACAAAGGAGGGTGGCAAAATTTCATTTGCTTGTAGCAGCAAAAATCTTTCCACCACTCCTGCCAGACTCCCACCCAACTTGGTGTCATCTGCAAATTTGCTAAGTGTGCACTCGATCCCATCATCCAGATCTTTAATGAAGATATTAATACCAGACCCAGGACAGACCTCAGGGAAACCCCACTTGATACCTCCTCCCACCTAGACATTGAGCCATTGAGTATGATAATGCAACCGGTTATGTATCCACCTTACAGCACTTTTATCTAGTCTGTATTTCCTTAGTTTGTTCAGGAGGATGTGGTGGGAGGTGGTGTCAAAAGCTTTGCAAAAGTCAAGATATATCATATCCACTGATCTGCCCCCATTCACAAAGCCTGTCACCATGCATGTCACAGAAGGAAATCAGAATGGTCAGGCATGACTCTCTCCCTGTGAATCCATGCTGGCTGCTCCTGATCAGTTTGTTCTCCTCTAGGTGTTTCACAATGGATTCCTTAAGGACCTGCTCCATGATTTGTCCAGGTATCAAGGTCAAACTGACAGGTCTGTAATTCCCCATATTCATCTTCTTTCCTTTCTTAAAGATAAGCACTTTTTTTTCCCTTTCTCAATCATCCAGGACCTCACCCAACCTCCACAAGCTCCCAGAGAGGATAGCTAATGGCACTGAAATTACCTCTGCCAATTCTTTCTTTACCCAAAGGTGCATCTCATCTGGCCCTGTTTACCTGAAACATCTAGCTTTTCTAAGTAATCCGTAACCTGTCCTGACACTACTTTAAGTTGTTGGACTCCTCTATCTTTGCTGCCAAATGCACTTTCCACATACAGAACGAAAGCAAGCTGTAACAAGGAGGAGACATGGCTCAGGGAAGTTTAACATAGAATGGTATTAGAAAGCATTACAGAATGAGATATGAGCCTCTTGGAATGAACATGTGTGTGATGTGCATAAATAGTTGGCTAGTATGCATGTAAACTACAGCCCTCTCTGATGGACAGAGGCAAGATGATTAACTGTGCCTCTGTCCCTATGAAGCTTAACAGGTATCCATTTATAGCTGGGTTGTCTAGGGGGAGCCTTTAGTACAAGCCCACTGGAAGGTTTCCAACTCATACCTCTAAAGCTGTAGCAGGAGGCCTTAGCTATTTTGTCACCAAGCCCCCAAAATTAGGTGGTGTGATGTTTGAACCTCCTTAGCCTCCAGACCAGCATGCTCTGAGCATGAATCACACACTATAGGAATTGGAGTAGGAATAGGAATCACACACTAATAGGAGCATGAATCACACCCCTCCTAAAATGTGGTGCAAATGATTTATTTTTAAAACACCCCTGCCGGAGGAAGTGCAAGTGTCTATCTATTATATAATACTCTACTCATTATATCCCTCACCCAGCAAAGGAAAATTAAAGTTCAATGCACTCCACAGCATAGAGGGTTTTAAACCTACATTTCTTACCTCCCAAGTGAGTGCCCTGAACACCAACCTACAGGTAGATTGTATGGGGCAACATTTCCCCTCCTGCTGAAGGTGTGCTACAGGGCAGTAAGGAGTGAAATATCCACAGGGCCAGAATGAGAGGGAAGCACAGCCTAGTGGTTCAAGCAAGTCCTGAACTCTGGTCTTTACTTTCAGGGTTTTTCACCCAGAGGCTGGTAAATGCTTAAGTAGCAAAAGGAACAATAAACAGAAGTGACTACTCTTTTCCCCAGGTCAGGTGAAGGCTCTCTGCAACCTTGACTCAAGCACCTATGTTTCAGAGCAGGGTGGAGAATCAGACAGATCCCTAACATCATTCCTTGGCTAGCTCTAGCAAGCCCCTTTGGATCAAACATCAGAGTGGCATATAGCTCTCTCCTTACATTATAAAGGTGATATCATGATCAATTCTGGATTTTTTTATTCCATTCCATGGCATGGCTGCTCAGAAGTCAGTCATTGCAGCATCTAACATGGAGACACGAGGCCGCATCTACGAGACATTGGCTGCATAGTTGTTACTGTGCGGTCATTTAGTACTTGCATAGCCAAGTAACTGGCATTACTATGCAATAGCATCCCCTCACGACTTCCTGGTGACGCTGACTGTGAAGTCACGGTTCTCACCGTGCGATGCTACTGTGCAATAGTAATGAGCTACTGCATAGCAGTAACCAGCTATGGTGCCTTAAGCATCTCATATAGACACAGCCATCTACATCTTTTATTGGGTCTAGCTCACAGTTTAAGTGATCAAGGCTTATAATTATGGAAGGAATGCCTTATGGTTGGGTTATTTGATCACAGCTGTTTTCCTGGCAAGATGAAAGTAATTATTAAATCAGCAAGAAACTGAGTTCCACTTAGTTTCTGACATCTAGTATCTCTGTTCAAAGGTGTGTTTATTTGTCAGTCAATTAAATTAGAAAAAGATGTTTTTTGTCTGACCTAAGTAATTTCTCTTCCATTAAGGGGAAAAAAAACATCAGGGGGTTGACTGTTCCCTTATATTTTGGAAGAAGCTCTCAGTGTTAATAATATTGGGAGATACATATCCACAATTACAGATAATATTCTTGTGAGGGGCAAGGATTTCTTAGGGTGATATCTTTTATTGGACCAACTGTACACAGTAACTGTATGTACAATTAGTCCAATAAAAGGTATCACCCTAAGAAATCCTTGCCTCTCACATAATTTCTGGATAATCACAATTAAAACATCAATCTTACACGATGATAATATTCTTCTAAAGTCAACAAGAAGCATTTCAATATATGCTGTGCTTGTTATGTTAAGGTTCTAAAGCCAGTTTCACTATGTGGAGCTAGAGGCAAGAACAAGCATCCACTCCAGCACACAGTGCTCTGAAATAAATTAGGCACATTTTCATCAGACCTGAAGCACAATGGTTTTTGGCACATCTTTTGCAACTGAAAGGGGCAGATTCATGTTTTCCATCACCATTAATATCCCGGTAGCATCATCATAGTTGGATTGGTGTACAAGGCCAGGAGATCATCAGATTCTTGCAACATTATAAACATATAAAAAAACTGTCCTGGCCCTAAAATTGTGTTACAAGCTATTAAAATTACAGAGTTGGCCTTAAAAATACTCTTTGGATCATACTCCTGCTCCACTACCCTAGCAATGCAGTAGATTTTCACTTAGGGGCTGAAACGTTAGACTGTTTCCATTAGCGCCAATTAACTTAGCATCAAGCCCTTAGAAATCGCATTATATACTGCACTGTCCATTTACTTGGCATATCTTATTCCAGCAAATTCCCCTAATGTCAGTCAGTATGGCAGATAATGTCTTCCTCCCTTTTCCAGTTGCTGAGATCAATGCTAAAATGCACTTATTTACGACTGTTTTAAAACAACAATTTCCATAAGAGATTTCCTCATAGTCCCTAGTGTTAAAAACCAGGACATATTAGTCACAGGTTATCCTGGCTGTATTGCTATTTTTGCTTTTCCTGGCCTGTTTCACATTCGCTTCCAAAATACACATTCATGCTTGAGGAAGAAAAAGACTTCACAGCCTTCTCTTGTTTCTTCTGTGTGTAGAAAAACACAGATGATAAGTATTACCATCCATGGCCTGATGTAATCTGAAGTCGTGCCTATGAAGTTGAACAAGGCTCAATTTGACAATGCTATTGAAGTTTCTGAGATGCCTCAGAAACTTTGAGTGTTAATTAAATAAACAGTCCAATCAGTGCAGTATTCTTCCAGTTATTTATTTTTATACTGATTCAAACACAGGTCTTGATTATGGAATGTTTCCATGTATTTTACACTGTCCATAAATTTTCAATATGCCACAGGAGTTATGCATGAGCAACTCAGACCTGCATTACAGAATATGTTGGAGCAGACACTGGAGGCTTGATCAAGATATATAAGTTCTGTATCTGGCCAGCATCAAAGACTCACGTGCTTTATTTTTGGTACACAGAGAGGGACATATAATATGGGTCAGTAGCTTACAGAAGATTTTCAATTTCTTTTCTTTCTATTTGCATAGGAAGGGGAGGGATGATCTGAAACTTTTTAAGATTGAACTTTAGTTTTCTTACCCCAGAATGATGCATAACCCCAAGGTAATCTACCACTGCAAGCAATGGATAGGGACATTAGCTGAATGTTTCAGCACATCATTACTGGCAATCCCTTGCAGTTGAGAAGAATGTGGAGAAGTTTGAAAGAGTCCAGAGAAGAGCCACTCTTATGGTTTGAGGCCTGAAGAGCAAGCCGTACAAGAAAAGGCTGATAGATATGGGACCATTCAGCCTAGAAAAGAGAAGACTTCATGGGGATTTGGTGACAGCTTACAAATATGTCAGGGGAGAGCATCAGGGGCTAGGTGAACAACTATTCACCAAAGCACCCCAGGGGAAAACCAGGAGCAATGGTCACAAACTCCTAGAAGAAGGTTTCAGACTCTATATAAGGAAAAACTTCTTCACAGTTTGTGTGACCAGACCTTGGAATAGATGGGGGTGGTGCAGGCACCTACCCTGGAGATCTTCAAAAGGAGACTGGACATACACCTTGCTGCGGTTATTTGACCCCAGGAGTCTTTTCTGCCCAGAGGAGGGGAGCTGGACCTGATGATCTCACAAGGTCCCTTCCAGCCCTAAACATCTGTGAATATGATTGTCTGCCATAATTGTTTTATCTGTGGGTCTGAAGATGGATGTCAGGGCCTATTTGGGATCAAGAGACTCTGTTGCAGCTCAGGTACATATTTCTGTGAGGAGCAGGTGGCTCTGGATTCTTGGTTCAGTCTGCAACACACTGTTTCTGCCGCTCCCATTTTTCCATCTTTTGTTGTCATTGTAAGGTTTCAAAGCACTGAGATCCTTGCAGCAGACTCTTTCTCCATTTGGGGCGGTCCTGGGCTACAGTCTCCTATGAGTTGATGTAGAAGTTGCATTTTTTCAAGTTGGTCTTGAGGAAATCTTTGAAGCACTTTCTCTGCTCTCCCCTTGAGCATATTCCTTGACTGAACTGGGAGAATAAAACTTGCTTTGGGGTTCTGGAGTTGGATATCTGAATGATGTGGCCGGCCCAACAAAGTTGATGTTGGATGATCATTGCCTCAATGCTCATGGTGTTTGCTTGCAAGATGATGCTTATGTTGGTGCGTCTGTCTAACCACTGGATTCAAAGGACCTTCTGCAGGCAGTGTTGGTGATACTTCCCAAGTGACTTGGTGTCTCGTGTATGCTCTCTATGTCTCAGCTCCATACAGTAAGGTGGGGATCATGACTGCGTGATAAACCAGGAGCTTGGTTTCAGATCCAATGTTGTGATCTTTGAACACCCATTTCCTCAGGCATCCAAAGGCTGCACTTGCACTTTTGAGGCTATGCTGGATTTCTTTGTCGATGTCAGCCTTCTGTGAAAGATGGCTTCCCAGATATGGGAAATACTCAACATTCTCCAGAGTCTCACTGTGAATCTGAATTATAGGAGTTGGGGTCTGCTCATTAAGAGCTTGTTGTTGGAGGACCTTAGTCTTCTAAATGTTGAGCGTCAGTCCCATTTTCTTTTATGTCTTGGTAAAGACATCAACAACTGCCTGAAGATCTGTTCTTAGTGAACACACATTACAGCATCATCAGTGTCCTGGAGCTCAATGACTGAGGTTGGGATGGTCTTCGTTTTGGCTCAGAGTCGACTGAGATTAAACAGATTACCAACCATTTGGTAGTTTAGCTCCACTCCAGCTGGAAGCTTGTTGGGAGTCAGATATAACATGATGGAATACTGAGAAGAGTGCTGCAGCAATGATGCACCCTTGCTTAATTTCCATCTTAACTTCAAAGGGACTTGTGATAGATGTGTTATGGAAAATCACCACTTGCATACTGTCATGGAGCAGGCAAAGAATGGTGATGAATTTTTGTGGGCATTCATACTTCAGAAGGATCCTCCACAGTGTTTCTTGGTTGACAGTCAAATTTTTTTTGTCATCAAAGAAGGCCATGTAGAGGGGCATGAATGTCACATGCCTCTTGAGGCTTGGGGGGGTGCAGTGGTGGTGGTGGTGGTGGTGGCGGCAAGGACATGGTGGTGGTGAGTGGGGAGCTTCTGCAGGTGGCCGCAATGGTATTGGCAGTGGGGATGGGCCAAGTGGGGAGCTCCTGCAGGCGGTTGCAGTGATGTCGGCGGCAAGGGGGTGGTGGTGACTGCCAACTGGCGATTGGTGACCACCCACAGATGCCACTGGCAGCATCAGCAGTGGTCAGTGGGAGTCGGAAACCGCCCTCAAATGCCACTGGTGGTGTCGGCAGCGAGGGATGGGGTAGAGAGCAGCAACTGCCAGCAGGCAATGTCGGCAATGGCCAATCTCAGGGGATGCACATGCACCTGCATGCACCCCCTACACGTTGCCAATGTAGAGGGGTTTAGGTTGTTACTGACATTTTTCCTGCAGCTGGTGAGCAGTGAAGATCATGTTAGTTGTGCCTCTTGATGCCCTAAACCTACACTGAGATTCCAGGAAGAGCTCTTCAGCAAGTGGAAGGAGACAGTTCAGGAGGGTTCTCACAAAGATCTTTCCTGTGGTGGACAGCAAGGTGATCCCTCTGTAATTTCCCATCAGACTTGTCTCCTTTCTTGAAGATTGTCATGATGATAATAGCATCCCTGAGGTCATCTGGGATTTCCTCATCAGTCCAGATCCTTAAGAAGGGGGCATGGAGCTGCAATGTGAGCTCCTCTCTCCCCTGCTTGAAGATTTCGGTGGGGATTCCAATAGCTCCACAATAACACAGTTAACAGCTGACAATACAGGGATTAAAATCAAGACCACTCTTCCCAGGAATTCAGTGTGTTTGGTGTTTTGGGGAGTCAAGGCAAAGCTCATTTTCTTTTCAGTCTTGGCTTCAAACCTTTCCTGGACCTAACAAGTCCTATTGTTTAACAAACATTTTGCTAAAAGCTGCCTTACAGGCTGTTCTGGGTGTATGTAAGTGAGGCATTCTGACTATGTTGGCCTGGACAGCACACATATATTTGTAATATTTGGGCTGGCAGATGTCTACAACTATTTTACTGCTAACACATACATAATTGAAAAGGAAAAAGAAATCAAACCATGGCAGACGGCATTGTGCACTTGTGCTTTTGTTCCTGATAGAAAGCTGAGAAACTCAGACAGTCACTCATAGTTTGCAGGGAGAGGTGTCTTGCAAATTCCAAGTTTTATGAAAAGAACGGTCAGTATCTAACTTTTGAAAACTTAGCATACAGTCTGCCTGACCAAATATAATACTTTTATCATAGGCATGAAGCAATAGAATGGTGGGGGGTGGGGCTCAAATTGCAAAATACAGTTAGGGAAAAGGGGAGGGAAGATGCAGGGGACTAGAGATAGAGGACAGGAAGTATAAAATGGCAGATCCTGAAAGACAATGGAAGATATAGGATAGCAAAACCAAAGGCCAGAACTTTACCTTAGAAGGAGCAGAAATAACATTCATACATTCCATACCCACTGGGGGCTGATTCTCCTCCACGTTGTATCTTGTGCTATGTAAAGAATGTGTAAAATGCTACCATCATAATTCTATTTTCTATGCGTAGGTGTAAATGGTGCATGTGGGAAGAAGCTGGGGATTTCCCTGCTGTGTCTATCAGAATTTATCCTGCTTTCCAGATATTACTCAACTAGGCTCTCAATCCT
The DNA here is from genome assembly GCF_001723915.1 of Gavialis gangeticus. Lineage (NCBI taxonomy): Eukaryota > Metazoa > Chordata > Crocodylia > Gavialidae > Gavialis > Gavialis gangeticus. The sequence goes on along the minus strand of NW_017729033.1, from coordinate 36,905,604 downwards.
GGGGAAGGGATACACCCAAGTCCTCTAAAGGGGATTTTTCTCCCACTGGCAAATAATTCTGTTTTTGAAGCTGTGCAAATGAGATCACTCAGGCACTATATATGTGCTAAAAATATTCTTGAAAAGCAAACTTCTGATTAGAGCTAAGTTCCTGTGTAGTTGCAATAAACATTGAATGGGATGCAAACTGATACTGATTAAAACCGTTAAGCATTCAACTAAGGGTTAAACTATGGAGAATATTAACCCATGAGCAATTTGTTGTATGGTAGAAAAGGCCAGTGCTTTGCCTACTTCATCTGCCATGTGGCAGCTGCTGAAGGGTGCACTCTGGAGACTAGACAGTAAATGAATATCACCTACAAATGAAGGGAAGTGATTCAAACTTCAGGAAAGATATGGAGAGATAGGAAGGAGTCCAGTAGAAAGCAATAAAAATGATTAGAAGCTGAGAAACATGCTTATGAGGAAAGGCTGAAAAAACTAGGATTGTTTAGTCTGGAAAGAGAATATTGAGGGGGGATTTGATAGCAGTCTTCAAATACCTGAAGGACAACTGTAAAGAGGATAGACTTTTCTCTAGGGCTAGGGACAGACATTACACACAAACCAATTTAAGTGATCAGAAACTGGTTTAAACCTGTAACAGAACAGATGTTCAGTACACATAAACTGGTTTGAAAATGGCTGGAACCGGTTTCAGATAAACCTAGTTGATTACAGTATCTGACTTAACTGATTTGGCTCAAACTGGTTTATGCAACGTTTGTCCCAGACCCCTTGCTGGTTTAAGATAAACCCCAGCATCTTGGCATGCTCTCTGGGCTGGGTGAGGCTCTCGGCTCCACACCAGAGCTGGGCCCTCCCCTGTGTTCCCTGGCAGCAGCTCTGGCACAGACTTGCAGGCACAGCAATGTCTGGTTTCCTCTTGCTTTCCCCCTTCCCTCCCACTCCCTGCTAAGCAGGGATCCCCTGTCCTCTCTGCTTTAAACAAATACCTAAGCATTAGCTAACAGACCACATGCTGGCTACAGTCCCTGCTGTGGCAGACAGCAGTGTTGGCTTAGGGCTTTTTGGAGCTATTCAAAGCTCAGCTGGTAGTGTCCCTTTATTTCTTCTTTGTTTAAGAAGAGTTTGAACTAATGAGAGAGGCTGTTTGTTTTCTGGTGGGTGATAAATGCCAATAACAAATCTGATAAATGCTCTGTAATCATTCAAGGGAGGGGGAGGGAACCCCTCTCTCATCCTGCCAGGGCCTGGCCATGTCCCCTTCAGCTCAGCAAAGGGAGGGCTGCTCTAGCACACCCCCACACCCCTCCTGGGTTCTAGGCTGAGCCACTGCTAGCATGTGCATTTCTGGGATGTCTGAGCAGTTACAAAGTGATTCAGCCTAGCCAGGTTAGACTGACCTGCAAAGATTGAATCAATTCAGGCTCAGGCTTTTTGAATGTCTATCCCTAGTCTAGAGCTATCGGGGTCTAGGAGCAATGGCCTCAAACTGCAATGCAGGGAAGTTAGGTTGGATGCTAGGAAAAAAACATTCTGACTATGAGGATGAAACTGGTACCTAGAGAAGTTGTGGAAACTCCATCCCTGGAATTTCTAAGAGCAGGCCTCAGACACTTGGCTGGGATGGTTTAGTCAGGGATGATCCTGGCTTGAGCCAGGGGGCTGGGCTAGATGACTACCTACCATCCCTTCCAGCCCTACTTTCTTATGATCCTATGAAAGCTACAAACACAGAAGATAAGCCTTTCGTGAAAAAGGAATAATTGATGTGGGTTTCAATTCAATTTAATTTATTAAGAATTCTGGCTGAAAGCTGTGCTCCCAAAAACAACGTAACAGACATACAACCATAATATAAATTTGAACAAAAATAACAGAAGCACAAACATAATAATAAAATAGGGCCAACCATTATAAAAGAATTATTCCTACTCCTAGAATTAACATAATCAAGTACAAATATGGTAATAAATCAGATCATGAATCTATAAAGATGTTGTGCATAGGTCCAAAATGAATACAGTAAAAAGAAATACAGTGATAAAGTTTATTGGTCACATCAACAGTAAAAGATGTTTAGCTCTGATCACTTCAGCCTTGTAAGCAAAAATTGCAAGACAGTTTACTAAATATAGATCTGTTTGCTGGAGGAGCCATATTAATTTCTCTCTATTTGAGAAGTATGAAAATTTCTGCAAGAATGGTGATAAATACTTTCTCCGTATGTTGTTATATACAGGACATTGTAAGACATAATGACTAGTGTCTTCCAAAACTCCTAGACAGGCTGGGCAACATCTTTTAGACCTTGGAACAAAAAGTCTACATCCAGCTAAAACAACTGTGGGCATCTGTTCTGCCTGGCAATATCTCAAAACCTCTGGAAAACCTGGATCTTTTCTAAGGGGGAGAAGAGTCTTTCATTGTCTTTGACAGTGCCCCACCCTAAAAGGTGCAGGAGAGAAAAGCTAGCCGGGGAGATTGAAGAGAAGGGGGATTATTGATGTCTTCTATATAGCACAATTTGAGCAAGTGAGATGGTAGAAAAGGCAGGATTTTCATAGATTTCATAGACATTAGGGTTGGAAGGGATCTCTCAAGATCATCGGGTCCAGCCCCCTGTCCAAAGGGTAGGCAGCCAGCATTTTAAACCAGACTCCTGCCAGTCTAATAATAATATTAGTTAAAATGGAATCTAATCTCATCTCTAATTTCAAGAAGGAATCGGGAGTTGAAGGAAGAAGACCCAGAAGAGCCCTGAAAAACTTATTCTAAGGTATGTCTACATCATTACTGGCGGCATAGCCCCATACTTCAGCACCATACAGGATCTGAGACTTTTTATGGTAATATGGGGGTTTGGTCTGATCATCCTGCTGTGGTCTCATAACATTTCTTTATAGCTACTGCCATTTGGGCTGCCTTAGTTTTAATTAACTGAATATGGTGTTTCCATGATGGGAAGCTGTAAACATCACACCCAAGTATCTATATATTTTAACAACTTTGAGTTTGATTCTCCCCATGTTCCATGGTATTCCATCAAACAGCCTCCCAAAAACTTTATTTTGGATTTATCATAATTTATCTTTAAGTTATTTTATCCACAAAGATGCTCAAAAGTAGTAATTGCTCTCTGTAATCCGAAGGGGGTTTCTGGACAGTATGACAGTGTCATCTGCATACATTAAAAAGGATTGGGGTTGCTAGTAATTTTGGGGGATGAAAATGAGCATCCTGCGTGTTTCTAATAATGTCATTCATATAAAGGTTAAATAGCAAGGGGGCCAACATACATCCTTGTCTAACCCCTTTTTGTGTCTGAAATTTCTGTGTAAGTTTGCCCCTCAGGCCCCACCTAACTTGCGCCCATGTATCTTTATGATATTCTATCAGCAGATGCAAAGGAGAAGTGTCAGTCCCATAATTTAACAATTTCTCCCAAAATATACTTCTATCTATACTGTCAAAAGCTTTTGACAGATCAACAACTGCAGCATACAATGCTGATTTACACACTTGTGTATCTTTATGTCTCAAAAACTGAAGCATAAATATGTTATCAATAGTGGAATATCCATTTCTAAAGGTCTGATGTTCATATATTTTCTCCTTTTACCGATGCTGTGAGGTAAAAGTGATGCCCAAAGATTTTAGCTGAGATGTCTATTAAACTTATGAGGCAATAAGATTCTGACTTATCTTTTAGACCTTTCTTGAAAATAGGTATGATGGTACTCCCTTTCCAGGAATGTGGGATTTGGCCCAGCTCAATTATAGAGTTATACCATTTTTCCAAGACCAGAGTCCACCATTTGATTTTATCAATATAAACTTCCGCTGGTATTCTCTTTGGGCCTGGGGTTTTATTCTTCTGTTGTACTTTGAGGAGATGTTTTATTTGATCCTTTGTTACCTGATACTTCGCTGTATCAGTAACAGGTATATTATCCCATTGATTACTATTTATTTGTTCCATGAAAGAAGTAAACTGATTGGAAAAATATTCTACCCAACTTTCTGCAGTAATGTTATTTTAGATGTTATAATTATAGTTAGCCTTTCCCTTTGACACAAGTAGCCAAAAGTTTTTACTATCTTTGATGATAATTGTCGACCTCAATTTGTCCTATTGCTGGTTGTAATATTCTTTTTTCTTATCCTGGAGGAGTAGTTTATAAGCTTTCCATAACTTTCAAAACTCACTCTGAAAAGTTGTTCCAGTGTGCCCAGTTTTCCTTAACTCCTTGGCTTTCCTATTTAATATTCTTTTCCATTCTACACATTCTTTATCGAACCAGGAAGCACCTTGTTCTTTAAATATCTGTATGGGGTGGAATATTACAGGTACCAAGAGGAGTGAGTAGAAAAGATCTTTAATTTGCTGGAAATGCTCTAAAATCTCCTCTGGTATTTGGGCTACTATTACCAAATTTCTTAAAATAACGATGAAGATTTAGCTTTCACTTACTACTGGTTAAGCAGCTACCACAGGGAAACTGATAACCTGCAAAGCTCAACCTCTTAGACCTCACAGGAATTAGTTCATATATCTTGAGAGAAAGGGCCTCAAGAATCAATAAATCAAACGCAGACCCATATTGAAAAAGAGAATTCAATATGGGTCTAGGAACCAGAAACTGTCATGCGTTTCTGTTATGGGTTTTATCTTGGCCTTGGGGATCAGGGTTCAGAAGGTAAGGGTAACCATTACTGGAAGTCCAGAAGTCAGAGTTGAAGATCACAATGCCAGGTGTCTGCTTGAGCCTGAGATATCACACCGAGGGCTGAGATGGGTCCATGGTTGAGGCCAAGCTAGAAGTCAGAAGCTAGAGAGTTCAGAACACACCACAAGCAAGAAGAAAGCTCTGGGGTCCAAGGCAAGAGTACAAGGCAGGAGCAATACAAGAGTCAGAGAAAGGCACAAAGATCAAATGCTGGAGCAGGGCAAGAGGCAGAGCAAGAGGCTTCAAAGCAGAGGACCCAGGAGACAGGCAAGACAAGAGTGAGACAGGGCGGTCCTAAACAGCAAGTCTACAAACACTGTAGTCACGGCAAGACCCCGGGGAAGTGTGTGTGCCTTTGGGGGGGGGGGGGGGG
>NW_017729033.1:36899223-36900417 GCF_001723915.1 Gavialis gangeticus | reverse complement strand
GGGGGGGGGGGGGGTGCTTAGTCTCCCTAACAAGGGCTTGTGGTTTCCATTTATTCCCTGGGGTCATGTGGTCCCCCACTGGGAACCACACAGGAAGGCCCAGCCTGGGCTGGGTCCAGAACCCAGACAGCTACTTGATAGCACTGAGGACTGGAGAGCTCTTCCATGTCCTGCTGCACAGTGCTGGTTTAAAGAGGTACCTGTGCAAACAGAGGAGGATGGGGGAGTTCTCTCATCCCCAGCTTCTAATGCCAGGTTGCTCTTTAAATGGGTGAATGCATTCCCTGCCGCATGTGTCAGACACCTCTTTGTACCTGTGTATACAACCTTTGAACTCAAAGTTGTCCTCTGTCCAAACCTCAAGATTGGGGTGGGGGCTATGTGCCAGACTCTGAAGGTCTCTCATGCCCTGAGGCTGTCTAGAACTTAGCACTTTAAAGAGTCTCAAAGATCAGGGGATGTAGGGCAAGACTTCTTAAGGTGCCAAGTCCTGCTGAGCCCAAACCGTGATGCAGATATTCAGCTGATTGTTAGTATTAAGACCTGGGCAGTCCACCATCCAGGTTCCAGACCTGTGGCTCCCCTGGTCTTGATGATGAGGCATGCTACATGTTCCATTTATAGCATCATATAAAATATCCACAAAGATGTTATGTATTTTTGGAATTATATCTTTATGCTTGATTTGCCATTTTATGGTGCCAAAAATCAATAAACATGTAGCATGTTGATATTTATGGCACAGTGAATATGTTCATATAACATGGCCAAGGCCCTAAATTCCAACTAAGCTGAATTTTGGCATGTATGACCATGATTTGTATCTGGCCCATAGCCACCTAGGACCCTAAGTGTTATTTCAAGTCTGTGGGACTTAACCCTCCTAAGAGCCCAAATCACCTTTGTAAATGGGACTCGGGTTCTGAAGTTGTTTCACTGCGTTTGAAAATGTTACCGTGTAACATAAGCCAAAGGGTTTTGAGGTGCTGATGCTCTATGCCCCAGTCATCAGATCAAATAACATCCTGAGAGCCAAATTCTGACCTTATTTGGAGTTGCATAATAGCTACGTAAACTGTAATGATATTATTCTGGATTTACAGCTGTGTAAAGTGAGATAAAAAATTGGGTCTGAGATTTTATATCTAGTGTCATAGTTAGTAGGCTTGGAAGGGACCTGAGCAGATCATCAAG
>NW_017729033.1:36888652-36898550 GCF_001723915.1 Gavialis gangeticus | reverse complement strand
GAAGTGGTGCTGGCTCCTACCCTGGGGGTCTTTAAGAGGAGGCTAGATGTACACCTTGCTGGGGTCATTTGACCCCAGTACTCTTTCCTGCCATGGCAGGGGGTTGGACTCGATGATCTGCTCAGGTCCCTTCCAACCCTAGAAACTATGAAACTATGACCCCCTACCATGGCAGGAAAGAGTACTGGCAGCCGTCCTGACAGTGAAGTAGCACCTCCTGAGATTATCCATCAATTAGTGGTAATTAAAAGGAAATTTTTCTTCTTTGTTTATGCCACAGCAAATCTGAAGTAACACTATTCATTTAATAGCATCACTGCAGTTATACTCTGATGTAACAAAGAAGAGAATCTGGTCCAATGTTGATGTAAAATAACCATTATGGTCAATATCCAATTTTTAAGGCAACACCCAAAAGGATATAAAAATGAGATTAAATGTACAGAATGTCTGCTTTTTGGTAATAGCAGGAAAATTAATTATGTGTTTTCCTGAAGCAAATGGAACCTTTGAATTACAAGTTAACTTCCAGTGAGGCTGACCCTTTTGTCTGTGAGACTGAGATTAAAGAACAGTCATATAAAAGAGTGAGCTCTACACCATTTGGACTTGTAAACTAAAATTGAAATGCTATGGGGTATAATAATTTTTATTCGAATGAAAGATTTGAGTTTCCATTCAACAGTCAAAAGGGTGAGGTGTCTTGCCTTCATGATGCTTCACAGAAAATCCAGTTCCACCCAGGCCCACCCTCTCTCTGCTCAGTTTGTAGCAAGGCCTGGGCCACCTTCCAGGGACCCGGAAATGAGCAGGGATGGAAGGCGTGTGAACAGCTGCAGTGGAATATTCCTTCCTTCCCAGGGAAAATTCCAGTTAGCTACATCTAGCCATTTTCCAGATGGGCTGTGCTTTCTCTTCCACAGATTTATTAATATTAAATACACAAATTAATAATATTAAGCACCACTTTAAATGTGTTTTTGATTTGAAGGCCTGCTATTCTGCTGCCTTGAATTTGGGTGTAGACCATGTGAAGTGGAAGGAAAGCATTACCATTTTATTTTGGTTGTATAAAATCACTTACACAGCAGTGGAAAATCTATTCTATTCCACGTAGCTTCTTACACTGTGGTGGACGAGAAACTTCCAATAAGCCATGTGAGTAGTATCTGCTACATGTGGTTTGCTTTTCTCATCCTCTCTTCAAGGGAAAATTTGTGTACGTGAGTGTTTTGGGTTTGCAAGGTTTGGTTTGAGGGGAGATTTTAAATACACATGCTGCAACATGTAATCAGGTCTTAAATATCTAACTTGCTTGTTTGAAGAGGCCTACAGAATCTTCTTGAGTAAATACTTTACAATTTAAAATCCAGCTTAAGAGCTCCTCGCTTACTCAAGCACTAAAGCTGCAATTCATCTTTCCCCTCTGTATTTATGATATACAGACTTGGATGGAGGATAGCATTTCAAACAGACAGATTTGAATCTCTGAGGAAGGAACGTGCAGTAAAATAAAAAGCAGTATCATGCATATATAATTTGTTTCTTTTATCTTCTGCACAAAACCTGAAAAAGACAAAAACCCATGTGCTGCTCCAGAACCTCTATCAATTTATTTGAACAACAACTGTCACTGGCATTTCCGATAAACCCCTTCACAAATTAAAGTCTGAGTGTATCGGTTTAGAAAAAAAGCATTGCAATGGGAAAGCTGATGAAATTTTACTTAGAAGAGCACTAGTTCAAACGATTAATTCAAGACCTGTAATTTGGGCCTGATTCTGCATACACGTTAGATAAATGTAAACCCCTATTTACCTCAGTGGTGAAATGTTAAGTTTACCCCAAAGAGGAGAGTAGGTGTTGTGGCTAAAGCACTGGGTTTAATCTCAGGCTATACATTTTGCTCTTAGTATCTGTTACATAACTATTTTGCAGCCATCATCTAACCTCTTTATACCTGAGTTTTTCACTTTTTAAAATTACACTAGTAATAATAATCGTACTATTGTTGTGTTAAAGGAGAACACCAGAGTTATTTCTTAAGCACGTTTTTGACAGTCTTCAACCACCTTTTGTATTTAAAATAGCATTTTACTGAGACAGATTAAAATGTCAGCATTCAGCCACAGTGACTGCACTGCTGTTCCCGATAATTAGTATGAGGCGTCATGTAGCAACAGTTGGCAGACAGACTTTTTAATGGCATCTGTCATGTAACAGTTCCCAATTAAATGCTAAATTCAGGTCCACTGATATTAATTATACCTGCTTGCACTGAAGATGAGTTGGCCTGAGAAGTAGTTCATTTGATTTGCCATCATAATATTCTATTGCCAATTGCCTTTCAGCCCAACTGACTTATCTAGCTAGTACATGCAGCTTCATATTCCTACTGTTTCTCTATGAAAGACAGTACATAGCAGGGCTGTGCGAAGCTTTGGATACTGATTCAGCTGGGAGGAGATTCAACCCGATTCAGCAGGCTGAACCTTCGAATCCAAATTGAATCAGGAGACCAATAAAAAGGTCTGAATCGATTTGAAGTTTCTGAATTGATTTGGAAAAGATTTGGAGAGCTTCAGAGATTTAGGCAGTCCCCACTCACTGCTGCAGGGAGCTGGATCCAGACTCCATGCTGGTAAGTAGAAGGCGGCAGGGGGGAGCTGGAGAAGGGGGAAGAGGACCATGGGGGGACCCTCACCAGGCCCCATCCCCTGCCTGCTCCCCCACCCCCACCAAGTGACCCACTCTCCCAGCCAAATCAATGGCTGCCCTGCCCATCCCCATTGTCCCGGTGCTTTAAAAGAAGAAGAAAAAAAAAGCTCTGGCTCATGCCAGGCAGGGGGGCTATCCCCACTGCCCTCCACTGCCCCATGTTATGTGGGGGACTCTGCCACAAGCCCCCATCCCCTGCCTGATCTCCCAGCCTTCCCCCATGGCTGCCCCACCTGGGCCCGCATCCCGGTTCTTTTAAAAAAAAAGAAGCCCCATACTCACCAGAAGCCCTAATGGCTGCTGCAGCGGCCATTAGGGCTTCTGGGGGCTCATGGCAGAGTCCCCCATGCAGTACAGGGCAGCAGGGTGCAGCAGGGATCACTCCCCCTCCTCCCCCGGCCTGGCAGCAGCTGGTGAGTGCAGGGCTGTTTTATATTTTTTTAAAGGGTCGGGAGCTGGGGCTACATGGGGGATGTGGCCTGTTTGATCCAGAGATTTGGTTGATTTGGCGGTGGCCAAATCTCTGAATCAGATTTGGCCGACTTGATTCGGGACAGTGATTCAAATCACCAAATCGAATCACTGACCCCCAAATTGGCAAAATTCAAAGCGAATACTAGCTGCTTTGCACAGGCCTAGTACATAGATGATGTTGGCTTATGAGCTACGGGTCGACTGACGTAGTTTTCCATAAGTGTGTTCTGATTCTCAAGCAGAATCTTGACTCAGCCCACTATGCATCTGATAGCTTGGATTCGTTCTCTGTACGCCCCTGGTCCTGGAATAACTATATAGCATCTATAAACCTATGTTATGCCAAAGTCTGCAAAATCCTTTGAGGAAAATTGAGATTCATAGGTAATATTCCCATTGATTCCATAGCTAGTGAATATGACTTTTGTGAGTTATTTAATATTTACAGGTTTCCTGGTTAAAGTTATCTACTACAGTAATCCACAGCAATGATAAAGTCCCTATTACTCCACAGAAGCAAATCAAGTATAATTGCTTTCCATAATCTTTCCACATTTTACACAGTATCATTAGTTCTTGGTTCTTCTTAGACAGGCATTCCACCATATCAGCTGTTTTAGTGTGATAAAAAGCAACCGTTCACACGTTCATGCTATCTGTCACACTAAAAAAATGGCTGATTTATGAGAAAAAAATGACAGAATCACAACAAAGCTGCTGCAAGCAATTGTCTTCTGGGACAAATTTAACAAGTGGACAGGTCTGGGAGACCCCCCACTATCTAGTTAGGGCTGTGCTCTTCTTCCCTCACTCTGCAGATGAGGACTACCTCCATAACAGTAAGTCCAACGGGGACCTGTAAGGGAGCCTGAGAAGGACCAGCTTCCAGGAGGCCTTGTCCCAGGTGCTACCCTGCAGCAGGACTGCAGCAGCAGCAGGGGCTTGCATGCCACACCAATCTCTGGTCTCCAACCACATCAGCAGTTTCAATCTTGGGCTGCCTGCAAGCTGCATGCTCTAAGCACCTACAACTTTAAATGGTTGCTGGTGATGGAGCACCAGTGGCCCTGGAAAGTTCCCACCTGGCAAACAGCCTCACTCTAATGTAGGGGTGGGCAAAATATGGCCTGCCAGGGACCAGGGGGTCAGGGCTGTGTGCTGCCCCCCACCTGTACTGCGGGGCTGGGGGGCACTGGAAGTGAGCAGGTGCGGGAGCCTGCAGGAGCATGGGACCCACACTGGTGTCTCAGGGCCAGTGCCGGTGGGGCCCAGAGCAGGGTGGCAGGAGTCCAGGGTCCCAGCCGGCAGGGGCTCTATGGAGCTGGGCCAGCTCCCCCCTCTCCCTGCTGGTGCAGCCCAGCCCAAATCCACAGACCCCTGCCAGCTTGTGCCCTGCTTTGGGCCCCATCGGTGCTGGCCCTGGGCCACTGGTTCCAAGACATTGGGACATTGGTCCCAAGATGGTGACCAGGGGGTGGGGCACCTGTCAAGGGGCAGGGCTACCCACAAGGCCCCCAACAGCCTGCCAACACGGGGTAAGCGTCCTCCAGTCTCAATCAGTTGCTGCCTGTAAGGAGCAGCCCCATAGCACCTTGGCTAGAGAACTTGCCTCTGGGGCAATGTTATCATGCTCCCGCCAGGGGGCACATGTTTGTGTAGCAATGCAAAAATAGTCTCTGCCAGAGACTTTCAAATATTCTGGATAGTTTTAAAAAAATGCAAGTTTAACCTACCGTCTTTCAGGCCAAGCATGTATTTATTGTAAACCTGCCTTCAAAAACTCCCTTGAACAACTGTGCATATAGTTAAAATTTAAGTAAGGAGTCAAGAGAGATGGAAGGCATACGGACCTCAAGTTTCTGAGCTGGGTAAAGATGTTTGCAATTTTCACTCTGATGGAAAAAATCAAAAATCTATTGAGTGTAAAAGAAACTAAAAGTACTAAAAGCTCTACAAAGTCTTCTATTGTCTTGATTAAAGAAAAAATTCTTTTCAGACATAAAACTGAAGTCACAAAAATGGGATAAAAAATATACACTTCCAATATTACATTACACTGGAATTCTTTCCAGTCAGTCCAGATAGTTTTTTATTAATCAGAAAGTATGTACATTTGTCTATTTATATTATATACATACATCTTCATTTCACTAAGCCAGAGATTTCTTGATTCTCATTTCTTCAAGACCCTGAAGTACACTGAATGTATTTCCCATCACAGTAGTATTAAAGACTCTTTTCTACCTGACTTGGATGATTAGAGTTAATTTGCTCCAAAACAGGTAAGTTTTAAGATGGCCTAAAATAATTATCTACTTAGGTTTGTTTTCTGTCCAGTTAGCTGTTTTTCTTTGCTTTTTTTAATTTGCTATCTCGATCTTTTGTGATTTTAGATATTGACTGAAATACAGATTAAGCTCTAAACTGGATGACTGCAATTATTGATGATAAACTCTCCCCTACTTAAACCTAACAGACTTAATAGAATGCTATATGCTTATTTTCTTTCTGTGAGATACCATGATTTGTCGAATGTTTTCTATTGTTTCCTCTTTCCTTTGGGAAAGTTTATATATGTATGTAAAATAATAAGTAAAAAAATAAATTGAAATCTTATACATTCATTGATACTGCATGGGAAAACGTTAAACACACAATATATTAGCAGACAATTATATTTATACAGCTTGTCTCTTATGTGCTTTGTTTGTTTTTATTACAGTACTACATGAAATTAGGTCTCTGCAGAAGTTCCATTTTTCATAAAGCCCAGCAATCTCTGTGACACACTTTCATGCTGCTGGAATGATTATGATGTTACAAACAAAATTACAATTTAAAATGACATTGCAATTTCATATTGCCTCATTCTTTTCTATTAATCTTCCAAAATGGCATTATGGAGCTCTGTATTATTGCCACATGTTTCCAAGCTGACTGTACTCAGTTTACAAGTAAAACGAGGTATATATTTTTTCCTGTTTTTTCTGTTAAAAGGATTTCTACAAGTCAGCTGTCCTCCTTCATCTTTACTAGCAGTGAATGTTCTGCAGGCCAAATTAAGTTCTGCAGGTCTGTGCAACTGTACTGCCTTCACATTATAACCCCAGCTGCATCCACACAAACCCACTGGCATTTCACTGGGAAAGCAGGGATAGAGCTGATTAGATTTCTGTTCATGACCTGCAAGATGAAATGGAATCTGGCTGCCTCCGCCTTTACTGTGTTTATTTGCAGTGTTAGCAGGAATGCTAAGAAGTAGAAACATTTATCACTAAAATAAGCACACATCACTCTGAATTTAGAAAAAGAACAGACTTGCTCTTTAAGAAATTGCCATTTATAAACTGCACTCTAATTTGGGATGCATGGATGCAAGATGAGATAGCTAAGGAAAACATTAAAATTAAGACCCTCTTTCTACACATGCATTTATTCTGGCCTCAGTTTACTCTGATGTAATTTACTCTGGTGGAAGCACTTTCCGGGCAGGTGTCTACACATGTGAGGATTAGGAAGCTGATTTGCAGCCAGTTTCCTGCAGCCCTGCAATGGACCCCTGCTGCCACCATGGGGAGCTCTAGGCTCTGGCTGCAGCTGCCAGTCATCTTCAAAAGCCAGCCCTACTGCCTGGGCAGCCTCTTCCTTGCTAAGAAGCAGCATGCCAAGCACAGGGGCAGCATGCGGGAGCTCTCTCCTTGCCCACTCTGCCTCCCCGCGCTATGGCTGCTCTAGCCCCTGCCCCTGGCAGTGATTACCAGTGCCTCACACTCCTGCTGGCCATGGTGCTGGCCCCAGCAGGACCCCCCCCTGCCCAGGCCCCGGGAGAACCGCACACCTGCCAGTGAGGGCCAGGGCACTGGGTGCAAGAGGCCCAGGCTGACCACCTCCTCCAGCACTCCCTGCTGTAGCTTGCCTATGCCGTTGCCCATGGACCCCCAACCCTACATGCCCACTCCCTGTACCATACTCATTGCAGACACGTGTCAGAAGAACAAGTCTTTTATTTCCTTCACATCAAACAGATCCTCCTTCCCCTCAGTAGCTCCAGCTCCGCACTCATGTGGAGCCAGGATGAGCAGTGGGGCTGGGCTTGGGCGCGGGGGCTGGGTGGTGGCACACATGGAGCGGGGCTCAGGCCTCCGGGGGCACACAGTGTTCATGCTTATAAATGGGGGGGTTGGAGGTCCTGCCCTGCTCACACTGATGCAGCACTTGTACCTTGCCCCACAGCTACACGAAATTTAAGCAGGATTAAGGGTTTTTACTGCGCAGTAAACTATGCTAATGTACAGTACCACATCTCATGCAGATGCATCCAGTGAGAGGTAAGGCTGTGTTAGGATGAAGTCACCTGTTACACTTACCCCATACTAATTCCGTAGAATGTTAAAAGGTGTAAAGTAATATTGTTCTGTGAGCAGTCGCATGTGAAGGGTAAATACTATTTCTTGCCTGTGCAGCTCTGATTTGCCACTAGCAGGCTGGCAATGAGGGGTGTGACTAGGAGCCAAGACACCTACATACTGTCTGGGGGTGGGAAGGCTGGGGATGGTGTATCTTGGGGTGTTGAAGGACACATACTGCTCATTTGTCTCCCTGGAGCAAGCTGAATTTACCCTAACACAAGCTAGGTAGCAGAGCCCAGAGTTAACTCTCGCCTGAAGTCACATAACTTTGACATGCTCAGAGGGCATTTAGTATTAGTTAACAAGCTTGAATATATAGACACTTGTGTTTTAAGTGCCCCTAGTATGGCCTAGGTGTAACATGTAATTTTACCTTTATGCTGAAGTCAGGCAGAAGCCCAAGTACATTTGCACTTTATAGACTAACTAAACCAGAGGGCAAATTACCCATTCTTTTGCCTATGTTCACAGTGGAGGAAGATTGCCAGGTGGCTTTTCAGTGGTAGATGTGAAATGAATTGGAGTGCTCATCTCAGACCAGCTCCTAGTGAACAGGAATAGGCATCACAAATATTATTAATTACAGATGAGACTGTAAAAGTCTGCCCCAAGAGACTAAACAGACTGAGAGCTTTTTATACCACTCAATGGGGCCTTCCACGAGGTGGCTGGAGATTACTGGTGGGGAAGCATCCATCTCTCCTGCTGTGCTTCATGTGTGGATAACCAAAGAACATTAATGTCCAAGGCTGCCAGTCCTACACCCTCTCAGTGGGTGCAAAACCAATTTGGTATTCTGATTTTGACCCTATGATCCAAAATTTCTTCTTACTACTTTTTCTTTTTTGTAAACAGGTGATCCTATATATTTTTTTGTCCTTCACTTCTCCTGCGAGCAGGTAGTTTTTGTATTGTGGACATGTGGGGATTCAAAGGCCTGCATCTTTCATGACTGGGCATTGCCCAGTGTTCAGAGTTCCCATCTGGTTCCCTTTTGTTGACTCCAGGATGTTCAGTCCCATCCTGATTTTTTTTCCATTTGTTGTATGGAGCTTATCAGGTTAAGCTCTGAGTCCTGTGGCCTCTCTGCCACATGAGGGGACAAGTGTTTTGCTGTTGCTAAGCCCACCATCCCAGAATTTCACTAGGCCAGCATAAAATAAGGACTGCATTAACTTTAAAAAAACTGGATTTTTTTTTAATTCCCAAGAGAAATAAGAGCTATATGTAGAAGTGTTTCTAAATCAAATGTTTTCCAAGAGACATAAGTGGCTCTTAAGTTGGTAAGAGCTGAGTGACACTTTTATATGTTTGCTATGTGGCACTGAAAGGAAAGTTCAGACATTTTATGGCATTTTGCTTTAATTGGTACATTTCTGACAACATAATTCAGGCTTCTTTTTCCAGTAAATGTTGTGATTAATCACTGTTCAAAGCTAATTTCACTTCTTTCATCACAAAAGGCCAAGTGGCCTAGATGCACCTTTCAATCAGAATAAGCAGCTAATCTAACCCAGGAGTGCTATTAAATATCAGCAGAGACAGCCTGGCCTTGCCACCCTCCCAAGGCCTGATTAACCCTTTAGCGGGCCCTAGGCAAACAAACTCAGTGCCCCCGGGCCGGTCAAGACTTAGACTCTGCTCCCCACCCCAGTGTTGCCACCCCCAGGGAGCAGGGCTCGGAGCTGCCACTAGGAAGCAGCCGTAGTGGTGGCGAGGCTGGTGGAGGGCAGCGGGAAAGGAAGGGAAGGGAAGCGGATGGGGACATTTGTGCTGCCACCGTGGAGGGAAGAACCAGGCCCCCTTGGAATGCAGGGTCCTAGGCATGTGCCTAGTTTGCCTATGCGTTAATCTGGCCCTGCACTTTTCCCTTCACTTGCAAAGTTGCCCAGTACAGTATTACAAAGGAACACCGGGGATCCTGTGGCTGTAAGATTCATAGATTCATAGATTCATAGATTTAGGGTCGGAAGAGACCTAGTAGATCTTCTAGCCCGACCCCCCGCCAGGGCGGGAGAACAACAAAACCCCAAAACAAGAAACGGGACTCAAATGAGTCCACCCAGGTAGGCATCCAGCCTCTTCTTAAAGACCCCCAGGGTAGGGGCCAGCACCACTTCCCTTGGAAGTTGGTTCCAGCTCCTAGCCGCCCTAACTGTGAAGTAGTTTTTGCGGATGTCCAATCTATACCTCCTCTCCATCAACTTGTGCCCATTACTCCTTGTTATGCCAGCGGGCGCTAGGGGAAACAGCGTCTCCCCCAAACCCTTCTGGTCCCCCCTAGTGAGTTTATAGAC
>NW_017729033.1:36879007-36888364 GCF_001723915.1 Gavialis gangeticus | reverse complement strand
AGGTATACTCCTCTTTGGAGATTTCACCCCCCTTCCACCGGGCGTATGCCGCCTTTTTGGCAAGCAGGCAGTCCCGGACGCCCTTGGTGAGCCAGGGGGGCTTTCGGACACTCCTGCCCCCCTTGCTTCTTGTCGGGATGGACACCCCTTGGGCCGTGAGTATCGTTTCCTTAAGGAACGACCACTCGTCTTGGACACTGAGTTCCTCTGCCCTCAAGGACCCCAGTGCCTCTCCCACTAATCTCCTCATCTCAATGAAGTTGGCCCTCCTGAAGTCTAGGGCTACCGCCTTGCTGCGGGCCCTTGACACCCTACGCATGCAGCACAGTGAAGACTTCAGCTACACCCTTTTCTCTGGTGCAATATGTGCCTCTTGCATTTCTCTGTATTGGTCCAGCCTACTGATGCACAGCCTTTTTACTACCATTCCTATAGCCTTGTTACTTATAGCTCTTACCCCCTAGTTTTTGAGTGTCAGGAGTGAAAAGACCAAGACTTTCCCTGCTCCTGCCTCTGCCCCTTCATAGGGCATAAAGTTGGGAAGGATCTTTGTACCTTCCTTTTTCCAATCTACATGATATGGACAGATCTAGGCACAAACCAGCCCTATACATAACAGAAGCAAATGTCTTTCTGACAGACCATAATATACCATAGACACTGAATGTGCAGGGGCAGTGCTGGGCTGAGCTGATTTGCTATCTTCCTACAAAAGTCTCTGAAGAGAGAAGTTTAGAATCATAGAAAAGGAGGGCTGGAAGGGACCTCAGGAGGTCACCTAGTCCAACCCCCTGCTCAAAGCAGGACCAACCCCAACTATATCATCCCAACCAGTTTAATATGTGCTTTGGTTACTATACAAGGAGAAGCTGTGGCAAGCCAAAATCCTATAGCAATTTCTTTATAGTTGGGGTCCATCTAGATTTCACAACGGCCATCCAATATGCCAGCAAATGAAAAAAATCAATTGCTGAAAAACAGCAATGTTGGTGTGGAACCAACTCACAGACTCCTCCCGGCTGTCCTTTGGTGACCCACCCATTAAAGTCTAATCCTCTACTGTAAACCAAACAAGACCTAAAGATTTTGCTACATGCAGTATCATTTGTGCAAATGTAATTGAAGCCAAAACAGTCTCCTTTCCAGAGCGTCTAATTGCAGAGAAAGGATTAACTATCCAATAACAACTCACTGCATAAAAGCAAATGTAGTGATTTAGGAAAAACTGAAGGCCACTATATGATGAGAATGTTATATTGCTTATTTCATATGAAATAGGCTGGACTTTTTTCCTTTCTCTTTTCCACCGAGGCTCTGGGCTCCATCCCCAAATTAGGGGATAACAACAGTCCATAAAAGATGGTTGTGCTCTTTCTCACCCACAACCGCCACAAATGGTAGGAGGATGCTGGTTAAGAGCTGCCTGCTACAATGGGTGCAAAGGAACAAGCTTTTGCCAAATACAGTTAAACGCAGCAAACAGCCTGTTTCATAAATTAGTCAGTGGCTTGTCTGCAGGTGCCTGGGTGGGCTCATCATAGTATTCCTGAGAAGGAGGGTGCAGCCAGAGACTGGAGTAAAGTAAGGGAGTGATATAAGCAGAGGGAGAGCTCACCCTCCACACTCCAGCTTAGGGGAGGTGTGCTTCCCTTCTTGGATGGGTGATAGGGTAAGGAATCACCTGACAGGACAGTCTCAATTAGGAGCAGCAGCAGAAGACTCCAGCTGTTGTCTGAGACATTTTTAGGGCTTCTTACCAATAGAAGAACCTGCCCCCACCTTTTCCTAAAATATACATCTGCTTCCCCCAGCACTCCTTCACCCCTCTCCTAGGAAACTGCATCTTGTTAGTACAAGACAATGCAATACCAGGCTCACCACATGATGCCAAGACAAATTAAACCTGGGGTGCCAATTCATTCAGCCCAAAAGGGCCAGATGAGAGGTGCAGGGCTGGTCCATGGGCTGGACTGGACCCACAGACCAGCCTCACATTCCAGTGTGTGTCCTAGAGCAGCTGGAGTAGGTGCTGCATGCATCCCAGTTCTGCTCTGGCTAAGCTGCATGATCCCAGAGCTATTGCTGCCACCAGGCTGTGCTGCTTGGCCCTGGAGCTGCTGCCATGTGCAGTATAGTCCCAAAGCTTCATGCAGGTGCAGCAAGACTGTGCTGCACATGGGAGCCACTTTGCCACTTTGGGACACAAACTGGAGCAAGGACTGCATGAGGCATGCAGGACCATCCAGTACACCCTGCATGCTGCCTCTGGGTCACTCTGAAACCCAGAGCAGCACCAAGGGCCAGAAGATACAGCTCTGTGAGCTGGCTGTAGCCCATGGGCCGTATCTTTGACACCCCTGGATTAAACCAAATAAAAATTGTACTTTTTTTCTAATGCAGGGATGATCTATGAACATCTGGCTAATTAGGAAGTTATAAATTCCAGGGAACAAGTGAAGTCCTCTGCAATATGTGGTTTCAAAGGTCTACATGCAAACTTGTACTGATATATTTTTTATTTAAATCTGTCTAAAGCTCTATGTAGGCACCACCCTTAACCCGATTTAGAAACAGCTTATTTTGTTTTAGCTTAAATCAGGAAGGAATGGGTGCAAATTACAGACATTTATGTCATGTCTAAACTGATTTAAGAGTGTTTGGGGAGAGGGGGTTGTTTTGTTTCAACTGAATAGTTTTAAAACATCTCCTTAGTTAAATCTGTGCTAGTCTGGGAGTAGCCAAGGCCTAATATACTGGGTTGTACAGTACTTGAATCATCAGTTGAAGCATATTCATTCACTTCTCCCGTGGTTGCAGGGTTTGAGGAAAGAAAAGGGTGAAGCTACATCAACAGGTTACTTTGAGATAAGATAGGGTGTGACCTTATCATTGACTACCTCATGATAACTGTGTGTGTGCATGCTTTTATTCCAGAGTAAATTCAGAAGTACAGCAGGAAAAATCAAATATTTTAAGCCTGTCCTCTGTGAACTGGTTCAATATTATGTGGAAACACAGAGCATTCTGGGCCTAGGGTCCTGTCAGTCCTCCATGTATCCCAAACTGCACTGCTCTTCACACTCACCCAACCCATGCAACACATGCAGGGCAAGGGTGCTCTGGAATGCAGCCAAGCCTCTATGGTCCAAACCCCTGTGCCCAGCTCCCAGCTTCCTCCCTTGGAGTGGGCAACCTGTACCCCAGGAACATAAGCAGAGACTGTTTTTTAGCCTTCAAATCAGGTAAGAATCCCGCCCCAGCTCTCAGCACTCTGTCCTCAGTGGCATGTTCCCTCCCCTCCAATTCCCTTCCTCCCACTGTTGCTGTCCCCCACTGATCTGGGGCTTGAGGGCAAGGGGAGGACCCCACAGCCCCTCCTGCCCTGCTCCAAATAGGAACAGTGGCGGCAACAGCAGCCGCAGACAGGTTCCTCCTGTCTGCTAAGTCCCCCCAGGGACTGCGGATGGGGTGTGGACGTGCTGCTCAGGACAGAGGGGAAGGGAAGGGGAAGATTATTGTCCACTTTGGGGGACTGCTGCTTCCACAGTGTGGTCTGAAAAGGGAGCAGGGGTTGAAGCTACACCAATGCATCCCCTCTGGATCTGTTCCTGCCAGGTGCTGGGGGCTGTGTGCCCCCCTTACTTGTGGTTTCTTGGAGGCTGCGTGCTCCAGAGACACCCCTAAGATCTCCATCATTGCTCAACCCCGGCCCTGAAATCTATACTGTCTGTTCCCTGGTAGAGACTCTGCACTCTGGGGTGCCAGCCTTATTTGGAGCATCCTTTCCTCCAAAGCGAAGTAATGCTTCAAAGGAGTAGCAGGTTCTTCTTAGCACCTGCAGGTAATCAGCACAAGCCTTGAAGCACGGGAAACACTATAACATGATACAAGAAGTAATGTACGCAGTCAAGAGGAAAATTAAAGAGTGAAAGAAACTTACTCCAGAAAGGACTATGATAATTTTTCCAGCCTTACCTCAGGATTGCTCCTATCCCATTTTACTGTATCGTCCATGACCTTTGACACTCCATTTACACCCAATGTAAGCTCCTCGCCACTACTTCCTGTTTGGAAGCCTATTCCAGAGCTTCACTTTATCAACATGCCTTATGCAGGTAAATCTATTTTTCCCTTTAAAAATGTTTTACATGTGAGAAAATGAATGTTGTCTAATGCTAAAGTAAAAGCATTTATAGTCAGGTTGTATTCCTGGCTCTGCAACTAGTTGGTTTTCTGAGCTTGGGAAAACTGCTTACCCTCTCTCTCATCTTTTTGCTCCTCAGTTGCAGAATGGAGATGTGTATCCCAGAGAAATACTGGGACTTTTAATTCCATATATTTACTTTGACTAGTATAGAATGATTTCAGTAAGTAGAGAATAGCCCTGTTAGTATCCCTCTACTTCCATCTGATTTCAAATCTCTATTTTTACTGAAGCTTATCAACATTTAACTGCTCAACTAGCAATTATTGAAATCAAGTGAAAAGATCAACAACAGCAATAAAAAAAGTGGAGACATTAACAGGTTGTCCTGGTCAAGTCAGGAATCACCACAGCAGAAATTGGATGTGTAACAATATCTGTTTCTGAGTTTTTGGACGTGGCTGGACTCTTATCAAAAATCAACACCATCAACAGTTTCCGCAAGGATCTTTGAGCTCCATCTCCTGAGCCTCCTGCACGGAGCAGCCACATGTTACAACCCACACAATCTCATCCACAAAAGAGCCTTGCCTCTCAAGCATTACAAACATTTATACTCCCTTTTGACCACTAGATGGCAGTACATATGCTGTTGTGGGCATCTGCTCCTGAATTACATGGTATTGGTTACAGTGTTTAGAAGTGTCTATGATTTATGACAATGATTCTCAACCAAGGTGCCAGGGGACTCTGGGGCACTGCAAGGTGTGAGGAGATAAAAAGATGTGAGGAGGTAAGTTCCTCCCTGTCTGGCTTCTCTGCAGGGAGGTAAGCACTATAATAAATCATTTTTAAATGGGGTGCTTTTCAATTCACACAAGTTTTTGAGGCATGCCTTGAGTCAAAGAAGGGATGCCTTAAGTCCAGAGAGGTGAGAACTCCTGCTGTAGGATGCAGTACTAAACTCATAGGTGCTACTGTAAAGCGAGCTGTAAGTATTGCTGTGCCCACTCTTTAATTTTTGTCAGGCTATAGACAGTATTGCCAACTCTCATGCTTTTTGCTGTTGTTCTTAAAGTCTATGCTTTGGGAATGTGAAATACTTAGCTCTTTCTTTTACATATATAATATAAAAGAATATATATAAGAACTAAGTTTTTCACATTCCCGAAGCATAGACTTTAAGAACAACAGCAAAAAGCATGAGAGTTGGGAACACTGTATAGATTATTGATACAATTAAAATATGAAGGAATGAAATTTTAAAGAAGTGGCACTCTGAATTCATGCTTTGATTTGGCTGGAAAATGTTGATGTGAGGAGTCTCCCTTAAAAGCAGATGAAAGCCCTGAAGGTGTCAAGGCATTACAAAGGGACCAGTGAAATACTATTCACTGCAATGAAGTTGTTCCAAGTGGGAAAAACAATCTAAAATAGCACTTTTATTAAATTTTATCTTAGCTTAATTTTTCAAAAAGCTATAGTTTTCTAGTACTCTCCATTCCCTTCCTCCCCACAAAAAAAGAAATAGAAGCCTCAACCAAAGCAAACAAACAAACAAACAAACAAACAAACAAACAAACAGATAAGAGGAAAATGCAAGCATACATTCTTATAACATTGGTTTTAAAAAATACATCTAGCCAGTTGAAAATAGAGTTTGGCTTGTGTTACCTGACTGAAAGTTACATAGTGGACACAGGCTACTGATAAAAGTTACAAGAAACAAGTCTTCAGTCCAATCTTTATCATATTGCACCTAAAGCACAAGATACTTACTTATTCTAGCATGTAGCAGGCTATCCATGACAAACATTTCTCCCATACATTTTTTGGAGAAGCCAGAAGGGAAAGAGGTGATGTGTACTGATGGCAGGCCCACTGTTCTTTAATTTTCCCATCAGTTAATTCCATATATATTACACAGACACACATACACACTTTTAACAAATGTACATCAATATGACTGATGGTTTCTTAAACCTCTGGTGGACTGGCTTGAACCGTTTCTTCTGTGGTCTTGGAAAAGTGTTCATATAGCTAATTTTATTTCTGTGGAAATTCACAGGTTTTGGCAGGAAGGCTTTCCCTATCTCCTTCCTTGCCCCTGAGGTTCTAAGTTCACATCTGAAGTCAAAATTATCTAAAGATCAGGCAGTTCAGATGTGAGGTTTTGGTTCAGACAATCTCAGGATCTTGTTAAAAATTATGGCCCTGATCATGAGATATTGGTTATCCACAACTCTCTTTGATTTCCATAAGAGTTGCAGGAGTTTAACATATTTTGGGATCGAGCTCCACAAATCTATGCTTGAATTCTGATAATCATGTTACTCTTGATACCATCAGTTGACAAACTACGATTTTATTCACATTCTTGAGATATAAACAAAAAGGCAAAAGATCTTTTGCAAATTGCAAGTTTCACAACAGCAATTTACACAAGTGCTATGATGGGCTGACATACTTCACTTGTCATTATCATTTTAATGGGGTATAGTGTAATATAAATACACTACGGAAACCCAAAGTATTTCACAGCAGATACCTGGAACTTACCATCATTTCTGATTAATTTATTAAAGAGAAGATTTCTAGGCTCAGTTAAAGCAAGTGCAGAAAAAATGAATTTAGCATGACATTCCAGAACCAGCACTTCTGTAACAATGAACAATGATACTCAGGCATGCTTAATACTGTCGATTCCACTGTCTGTGAAAAGGGATGAAATGTGTGGGTATTTCCACAGCTATGACAGTTCCTTTATGGCATATATGGCATTTGTGTGTTTAATGATATTGAATTTTATCAACAACGTGTTTAGCATCCACTGAAATTGAACTGTGAATGACATAGCTGCGCAAGAACGAGGCTGAACTTTCCCCTCTCTCCCTCCCCAAAAAGGATAAAGAACAATTAAACTGAGTTTTTCCTTTAAGAAAATTGAGAAAAACAATTTTAATCAGAAAAAGAAGCCTCTGAAGTGCCATAATCTGGATGTCAAAATGATTTCTAACCACCCACAAGAATATCAGCGTTGTTTTTCCAGTGATAAATTTAGTTTTTCCGCTTCTCTCTGATGCACTTTTCAGTGATGATCTTGGAGACTTTTCAATTCCCATTTAAGATTTTAAAAAATGAATAAAGGAATCTTGCCAACTGCTGTCAGCTAAGTAAGGAGCTGCTTGGGTGCAGAATACAGCTTGGATGAATGTTGAATTCAGAGGCAATGCTGAACCAATGCTGTTATTTCCCAACTGATTCTCATAGCAACAGGCCTGCAAGGGACTTCCTGGGTCATTAAGTCCCCTGTGAAGCAAGCAACCATGCAATAAATCTGTTCCCAAAAGGGTTGATAAGAAGGTTCACTCCAGCCTCTCTTTTGTATCACAGCCACAAGTGCTCAGTTACAAAGAGCCCTCCCTGTGTCACAGGAAGACAGTAGAGAAGATAGCGCTTCCAGTGACTTGGGCACAGTTGGCAGATAATTTGTTAGGCAAAATATTCCTGTGGGATGGTGCACTCCCAAGAACTGCACTGGCTTGCAAACACCTAAAGCATTTTTTTTTAAAGAAACAAGAATTTTTAAAAGTTAAAAATAATTCTTCTGTGCCACCCCTCTCCTCAGTGATTATCTCACTGACTTGCTCCTCCATCATGGGGCAGTTACTTAAGAGCTGGTTCTACTTCAAGAATTCTCATTCCCCTCATCACTCTCCTACTCTCACTCACTATCATCCTCCATGGTTATTTGAAGCCAGCAGCTAGCTACTTCTTGGGCCTGCCACGCCTGTCATCTGGTAGTTATGGCATTTTTTGTTCAAATTCTCTGTGGTGAGGTGGAGCCTAAAACCTGGATCTCCCCTGTCCTGCTCAAGTGCCCTAACGTCTTCGTGCGTTATCTGTGACTTACAACCAGTTATGTTCCTTCCTGGGGAACCAGAAGCTGAAATCTGCACAAATGGCCCAAAATGCTACTTTCATAGTTAAAGTTAACTGTGTATTCTGTACTCATTCAAAGGGGAATTGGATGTAGTCCTTAGCTCCTTTGTACTGCAGAGAATTTTGCATTACTGTGCTATTTATGCTAAAGACAGGGTTGTCTTGTCCTGTCTGCAGTGCGATACTCTGAACAAGTCTCTTGGTTTTCTTAGATTCTACCATTATGTTGTTTGAGTTGTTGGCCAAGTAACTAGCTTCTTCTTGTCTCATTTTATCAAAATGAACATGAAACTCCTCTTCCTCTCTCCCCCCCACCCTCAAAGGATGCAGAGAGGTATAATTACCTGTAGAAAGATTTGTGATCATAGGTTGAGAGATGTCAACATGCTGAGTACTATTATAATAAACATGACAGCTATAATAATTGGGTGTTAATATTCATTTTATTAAAAGCAATAATTCTTTCAAGGTTATTTTTTTCTAGCAAGTGGAAAAGCAGGAAGGTGTTACTCAGGGACTGAAATATGTTCCAGAATAAATCATATTAAATATGCATACCACAACAAGAAATAAGTGAAAAGTGTAGTTTCCATAAACTTCAGTTCACTGTGTACATGTTTATCAGGTTGGTATGTGCCACTGGAGAATTCAAAGAAAATAATGGATTTCCTGTGCCAGGATAAAGAAATGAATACATATGCCATCACTTAGAGGGCATAAGGCTGTCCTTTTTAATAGAGGATCCAAATATCATTTATCAAGTATAGGAGATGCACAAGACCTTATCTGGTAACATCTCAGGAAGCTTTTTGGCATTTGGCATCACATGCAATTGCTGCAGAGGTCTGGCAGTAGGGCATGTTATAAAGCTAAAAAACTCTTCATGTGCCATCAATAAGGGAATTAATTCTCTGATTAACACTGATCAGATTTCTACTGCATGGTGCAGAGCATATTGACTGGCATTCTTGAACAACCTGTGTAGCAAAACCCCCAGTTTTTCTTTCTTTTTTTTTAATTGCATTCGCTCCCCTTCCCCAGCCATTTCTGACTTGTTCTCTCCCTTTCTATTACCTATAGATAAGGATAAGTAAGCTAAGATGTAGGATAAGCTTTTAACATTTTTATTTTGGTAGCAAGTTTTTGGATATCCACTGTTTAATATTGTATTATTATTAGGTTTGTATTGATTTTTACTGTTGTATATTGTATTATTATCATTTTCGTATTGATTGTTATTGTTTCATATGGATATTGTGTGGTTTAGGCCT
>NW_017729033.1:36877226-36878434 GCF_001723915.1 Gavialis gangeticus | reverse complement strand
CTTCAGTGGACTTCAGCCCCTGCATCAAACCTCTCTAACCCCTGCTGCCATAGTGTGTGTGTGTGGGTGTGTGTGTGGGTGTGGGTGTGGGTGTGGGTGCAAGGGAATCAGTAAGACATTGTGTCACCATCTTCCCTGTTCAATAAAACCACTGTCATTTGCAACCCTGAGTTGGGTCATGTTTTACTGAATCCTAGTCCCTTCCCTATCTTAAATTCCAGCCTCATTCTCTCTCTGTCTCTCTCAGCCCCAGTTCCCACCCTCTCTGCTAGTTTCCCAATCTCCTCCCAATTCCATCTCCCCTTTTCTGCCACCTCTCAGCCTCCCCTGCTCCTACTGCCTTTTCTCTGTGACTTTCTGCTGCCTTTCTCTGCTTTCCTGCTGCCTGCTGCTTTTCCTTTGATTTTCTGCTGTCCATCTCTCTGTTTTCAGGCTTCCTCTGCACCTTCTGCAGTCCTCCCCGCCCGCCCCGCAGCTTCCCAGCTCCTCTTAGCTGTCCTGCAGTTTTCTCTAGCAGCTGGAGCCTTTCTGCAGCTTCCAGCATCTACTGCCACTCCCTGCAACTTCTCTAGCTGCCCTGGAGCCATCCTCTGGGTCCCCACATCCAGAGCCCCTCTTTAACACCCACACTTTCCCTGAGTCCCATTTTCCCTCTCCCCATCTACCTTTTCAGCTCCCCCTGTAGCTCTGGCTCCAGTCCCAGCCTCTGTACCGGCCTCACTTCCCTGTTCTGCAGGCTTTGGGCGTTGTCTTTCAATCATTTAAGATCAATTAACCTAAAGTTACCCCTGAGCCTCAGTTCTTCAGCCCAGGCCCCTGTAGTCTACTGGTTCTAATCCCAGTCCTGGTAATTTTAACTGCCTACACTTCTACTTTCTTGCCTTAACCTTTCCACAGGTATCCCAAGTATACCAAGCACATACATACATACATACATATCACAATACCCAACTTAGGAACTCACTTGTGTGTATGTGTAGGTGGGTGGTATGTGTGTAAATTAGTGAATACACATATATATACATGTCATTATGTGTGTGTGTGGTATATAAATTAGTAATCCACGTATGTGTATTGGATGTGCAGGTGTTGGAAAGCTGGTAACTGATTCTGTCTAAATTTGGTGTGTGTAGCATGTATGGGCTTAAACTGGTGATAGGTGTGCATGAACCTAGATTAGTTATTTTGAATGTGTGTGTATCTGAGTT
>NW_017729033.1:36870401-36872226 GCF_001723915.1 Gavialis gangeticus | reverse complement strand
GTGTGCATGAACCTAGACTAATTATTTTGAACATGTGTGTATCTGAGTTACTAGTGTGAGTGTGTCTGTGTATGTATGTGTATACACATATATATATGGCATTGTGTGCATGATATACGAATTAGTGATCTGGGGTGCACAGTGTATGTGCTTGAATTGGTAATAGGTATGCACGTGCCTAGGCTGGTTTGAATGTGTATGTGCCTGAGCTGGTAGTATGTGTGTGTATGCACCATATTGATTTGTGTGTTTGTATATGTGAAATTGTACACCACACCCTCCTGTCTAACAATGCAATATTGAGATCCTAAGCATTGGCCTGACCCCTCAGGGCAACACCTGCAAGGTTCATTTTTCTCTTTTTGCTTGCCATATTTAATAATATCAGAAATGCTTGAAATGACCATCTGTACCTCACTGCTAGCTTCACTGGTCAAGGATTGTGAACCACAGACCCAGAGGTCTCAGTGCTGCAAATACATACCTACATGTGTTGTTATCATTATCCCAGCAAAGCCAATGGAATCATATAAATAAAGTTAAGTAAGTGCAGACATGTTTATAGAACTGAGGCCTTGGTTAAGATAGCCGGGGGCATGTAGTCTGATCCAAAGACCATTAAAGACATCCAATGTCTGTTGACTTCATCTGGCTTGAGGCATCTCAAATAGCACAGAAATAATGCAAGCAAGTCAGATCAGCAAATTAATTCATTTTTCTGTGAGATGATCTGTCACCTAAAATGTTGTTACTTCACTGATATTAAGTAAAACTACGTTGGAAAATTCAGTGTTCCTTCACTAAATTTTTCCTAGCTCCTACTTCTAAATATCGTTAACAGGTTCCTGCATTATTACCATCATTTCCTATAATGGAACAGATTTTGTAGATCAGATTCCTGAGGGTGGCAAAATAATATACTTCTGATTCTTACAGTAAATTAGATGTTCTGCATGAACTACTGCACAATTTGTATTTTTTCAACATTTCTAGTACAACTTCTATGCAAACTAGCTTCTTTTGAATTAAAAATAGTAACTAAATACAATCTACAAACAGCATAAATCAAAATCCTATCCAAAGCAGTTTTGACCCTAAGAAGAAAAAAAACGCTGCTAACTCCAAGAAGTTCTCTACAATATTTGTTATTGCTATTACGTTATGGGTAGGCCTTGCCAACAGATGGACAACATAAGAAGAGACTTGAAGGTACTTAAGGTAGGGCAGGATCGGGAAGAGTTAGCTTATAACAGACAAGAATAGACATGATCAAGGAGGCCAAAGTACTACAAGTGTTGGCTGAACATCATAAGTAAGTAAATATTATGTTCAAATTACCCAGATACCATTGTGATGGGTGGCAGCAAAAAAACACTAACACAGATTCATAGATTGTAGGCCCAGAAGGGACCTTGGAAGATTGATAGAGACTTTTCCAAATAATCCTTAGTGAAGAACAATATTAATACATACTGTACCAAATCAATATCCATTGAGATCTAGAATAACATTAGTGGGCTAAATTATGTTATCATTTATGTTTGGTAGAAATCTAGGGCATATCCACAGTCTAAAGATTCTACTAGGAAGTGATACTATGAAGTATGCCATGCATTATCTCCTTACTATAGGCATGGGCAAAATACAGCCTGCAGCCCAGCAGGCACTTTCGTCTGGCCCACAGCACCCACCAACTAATTGTACCCTGCCAACCCTTCTGCCCATGATGGTGGGAGTGAGGCACCCACTATACAGCACCCCCCCCCCGCCACAACATGCTCTACTGTGCCTTGCTCCCACCCTTGTGGACAGAAGGGCCTGGCCC
>NW_017729033.1:36864448-36870391 GCF_001723915.1 Gavialis gangeticus | reverse complement strand
GGGGGGGGGGGGGGCCCCCCCCTATACCCCCCCCCCCCCCCGCCACAACATGCTCTACTGTGCCTTGCTCCCACCCTTGTGGACAGAAGGGCCTGGCCCAGCCAGCATGCAGCCACCAGGAAACCTCCTTGGCTTCCCCAGCATCTCACTCACTCAGGGCAGAAGTTTAGGGAAGCAGCAGGGAGAGGGGCGAGGGAGCTGCAGCTGGACAGGAGCATGAGGTTGGCGGGAGCATGGGGCTGGAGGTAGCATGCCCAGGGGAGCCGCAGAAGTGCAGAGTTTGGGTGGGCAGAGTGTGGGTATGAGGTGGGGCGGAGACCCTCCTGGGTGGGGAACCCCCTACACTCCCACATGGTGCACAGCTCCCCCCATGCAGGCAGTGGCAGCAGCAACAGCAGAAACAGGTGGGGTGCTCAAGGCACTCGTGCCCAGCACAGGCACTGGTGCCCAGCGGTGTGTGGCTCTGGCAAGTGCTGCACTTGGAGAGCAAAGCGTGCAGCCCAGCTGGGCCACCTCTATCACCGGGGCTCCCCACTGCACATGTGCAACTCCCATGCACCAAGGGAGGGAAACTCCATGTGCTGGAGCCAGCTGTCTTTGCTGTTCCCTGTGGCACAGATCCTAGAACTCAGCCGGAAACCTGCTTCCCCACAGAGTCTGGGACCTGTGCAGTAGAGAGCAGCAAAGGCAGCCACTGTAGCGTGTGGAGCTTCCCTACTATGGTGCGTGAGTCCAGAAGCTGCGTGTGAATGGCGTGGAGCCCTGGTGATAGAGGCAGTCTGGTCGGGCTGCACTCCTCGTTCCCGTGTGCAGCACTGGCTAGAGCCACGTGTTGCCTGGCACCAGTTCCTGCACCAGGCACAAGTGCCCTGAGAGCCCATGCTTGCTCCTGCTGCTGCTGCTGTCGCCACCTGCGGGGGCTGTATGCCATGGGAGAATGTGTGGGAGGGTTCTTTCCTGACCACTGCAGGAAAAAAGGGGAACAAAGTTGGTGACTACTTTAGGAATCATCTTGGCAAACAACATGCACCTAGCATGTGCTTTACTCCTGGTGGAAGCATGGATATGGCTAGGACAGGGATACCTACACATACCTCTGATCATGCAGACTAAACTATCCTGCACACTTGCTGTGTAAGCTGGTACATCCTTTGGCTGAACTTTCAAGCACACAACTGTGCACTGTGGGCCTGAATCATTGCTGCCCCGTCACTTGTACAGTTATTTATATCTGTGCAATGGGTGTACATAGTCAACACGGCAAGAATTTTGCATTCACTTTGCAAACGCAAGTGTCAACACAAGGCAGGACAATGGTGAATCATGGACCATGAAGGTATCTTGCCTGGCTGTAGGGAAGAGACTGCGGCTCCTTAAACTTTTTTCAAGTATTCCCTTCCTCCCCACAACTTTGTAAGAAGAGCAGAAGATATGTGTAATTAATCACCAGACCTGGCACGAGTGTTTTCTTATTGAATCAAAGGGTGAGGCATTAAAACTACAGGCAAGGAGTTTCTGCTCGTAGCCCCAAAGAAGATTTATTTTACTTCATGCCCTAAAGCACTGGAATGTTCTGTAACAGTTCCAAAAGGGTTACCACTGCCATTCCTCACGAACTGGCAAAACATGACATACGTTGCCAAATGCACTGTGTTTGCTGTCATTTTTCTCATGCTGCAGTAAACAAAATAGCCATTTCCTCCTCCTGGTCTTGTCAGTCTAGTTCCTTTGGGTACTTCTTGAATTATTGCTCCACCTGTGCCTGGCTGTCCTCATCATTTATCAACTACATTAGTCCTTCTCTCCCCCTTCCTGTTCAGAGGCAAAAGGGCAAGCAACTTTTACCAGTCAAACTTTTCCCTTGTTGTTATCTAACTTGGTGGTTGTCTCAGCTGGTGGCCTTATGGTAATGGCCATCTCAGCTGGATAAGTCAGATTCAAAAGTCTGATAATTTATCAATTTGTCCTTTCTTATTCCAAGAATTCTCCAAAAATGCCAGCCAACAAATGTACTTAAATCTCATCTTTTCAGCCTAGTTTACCTGGCATGTATCTGAAACAGGCAAAAGAGATGAGTGATGAGTCCAACATTGACTTAAAGGCAGTCCAAGATTGTTGTATTATTCCTAACACCGATTCTTGAAAAATTAACTGCATCTAGAAGAACCAGGCTCAAATCCAATCTTAAGGAAAAGATTTCTCAGTAACAGCTGCAAAAAAATGGAATAAAGGAAAAATTCTGTGCTCTCATAAGAGAAAACCCAATCTCTGCTCTAGGTATACAGGCCGAAGGGAGCGGGAGGGAGAGGGGACACACACGGAGAGAATGAGAGAGACAAGTGCTGTTGCAACCATCTGTTTACTGTGTTGGCTGGGCCTGTGCGGTCTGTGATACTGAATTCCTTCTCCCTTCTCACTACAAATCAAAGCTTTCCTGTGCACAGCTCAGTCATTTGAACACAGGGAAGCACTGCCTCACATGACCTAATGAGACTGAGACCTTAGAATCATAGAAAAAGGGCTAGAAGGGACCTCAGGAAGTCATCTAGGTCAACCCCCTGCTGAAGGCACAAACATCCAAGGTAAATGTTTGTCTAACCTACCCTTAAAAACTTCCACTGCGGGAGATTCCACTGCCACAAGCTGCCCGTTCAAGGTTGCTTTAAGAACTTATGGTGGGGGCCACACAGTGAATAAGAAACACTAGGACCACATCCTGCTTGAAGACGCCAACAGTGTAGGCAACTGGGCCTTCAGGCAGCCTTTGGAAAAGCCCAGCTAAAACTAATACAATGAAACTAACACAATGCCAGTTTGAGTGTTGCAATGCGTATTTTGGCGAGCTTCCAAAAGTCTGCTCTGTGCCCCATGCTCTGACCACCTATTGCTAACCAAACTCAGCTCAGTGTTTTGGTTTAAATTTCAAAACATGATTTCTTGACACTTAAGCATTTCATCAGCTTTCTGGCACTTTATGCTATATCGCCTGTTGACCTCTCTTGTAGCTTGGCAGAGGGGAGACATCTTGTATTTTTGCCCTTTTGCTTCTGATATTTCTTCCTGACCTTAGGTAAGTCCTAGCACCAGCCATTTTAAGTAATGTTTTAAAATAATATTTCTCTTTAGGGACCCCTTGGCATGTTACACAGAAAGCTTTATATGTTGTATCCGTCTTATATTAGCTTATTCTGATTTTTTGGCAACCAAATAGCTCTAAGCTGTCCAGGCACTACATGGACTTTTTGACTACAGCTCCATTATTCATCCATTTCTACCCCAAAACATCTACAGTTCTTTTTTCTAGATGATTCCTGAACTTCCAATCCCTAAATATGCTCTTTTATTCTGTTTAGACAAAACAGTTAAAGGCAGGAAGAGGAAGATTTGTTGTATTGTCTTTGAGGAACTAAGGCACACAAAGATCAAGTGACTCAGGGTCAGAGAGAAAACTTGTACCAGAGATAGGGTTTGAACGCAGCTCTCTTGAGCCTCAACTCTTTGCCTTAACCTCAAGAAAATTTTCAACTCTAGGAGCCAGCACATTATCACAGTGAATCCTTCATATTATTTTAAACCTCTGATGTTTAAGGCAGGAACAACTGCATTCTTCTTACACCACCTTATCTGTAAACTCCATTTTTCTCCACCGTGCATTTATTTGTAAATAATTCTGTTGTTCCCATCTGAGAACATTGTATGGGGACATTACACAAATCTCAGCCACCAAGAGAGCTTCATATTGAACATACCAAATGTATGCATTAGGTTTCTTCAATTTTTATTAACAGCTAAACTCAGAAAAAGTCACTGACAAAAACCATCTGGAATATTCATAATGAAAAACAAACAATATAATATGTTCTACAGCTCCAGCCTAATTATCCTACTTGGTGCAAATACTATCAATCCCGGTGACAGTTTACATGCTGAAACTCTATTAAAAGGAAAGTGAGTTATGCTGTGAAGCACGAATCAAAGTAACTCATCAACACAGACAACACTTGCAATGGAATGAAGAGCCAAGATACAGTAGTATTTTATTGCTGTTAATTTTTAAGTTTTGGAGACCTGCTATGAAATTGTACCACATAATACGGCATATCTCTTGATGTTTGGAGGAGGCATATATAAGTATCTGGCTATTCACTTATTTTTGGATGGCCACAGTGTGATGATTTTACAGTTAAATGCCTTTCCCTCTTGTCTGATTGCTTCAGATGGGAACCTGGTCTGTTTGTCTTAGACATGGACCAGCTTTTGTTTTTTTTAAAACCATCTTTCCTCTTCTTCAGGTATTGCTATGTTAGGTATAGGACAAGAGTGGCAGTAATTCAATATAAAAAAAATTCTCACTGAGTGAAAGGGGAAAAAAGCAAGGGAAAAAACACTCTTTCCCTCCAATTCCAGCATCTGAACAACACATGGCTGCTTTCCATGATCTGTTTCAGTTTGGAAGCTGGAGACTGAATCATTAGCTGCATCTGGTGTCCTTGGGGAGATGATAGAAAACACTGGCAGCAATGAAGAAAAGATGGTAGAAGCCATCTGAACAGCAATTAGTCAAGCATCCAGTCTGTTCTTGAAGTTCACATACAAATGCAGTCTTATGCACTTCATAAAAGCTGAGCCTCAAAGACACAGTGAAATGATACACTGTTATAGCATGCAGTGAACTTGCATTTTACAACAAATTTGCTAACAATTTTGAAAACTATAGCAGTCTGACTAGCTACAATAGGGGCAGCAGACTGATACTACAGTGGAACTCTCCAAGGACAGGTTTTAGCATGATGTACATGGGGATTTGACTAAACAGGTCAGCTCCCATAAATGTTGCAAGAACTACACTGAAACTTTTCCACTTACTGTTGAGATGCCAGAAGGCCATCCCTTTGCATGGGAAAATGCACAGGAGGGCAAGTATCAGCCAGTGAGCAGCTTCATGATATATGCTGTGCAGCCCAGGTGGGAAATAGCCCAAGTCTTTCACACCGAGTTAACAAACAAAAGGGGCATCTAGAGTTACTAGTCTAAATCATCCAGAAAGAAAATGGCAAAATCTATACGGTACATTCTCAGTTGATTTGAAAGACTTACCAAGAGACCTCAGACCAGTATAACTGAAGGACAAGTCCTGACAGACAAGTGCAGAGGACTGTCTGTTGCTTTAGCTACTAGAGAAGAGTCACAAACCACACTTACTGAGTGCTTTTGTAGCATGGCTGGCTTCCATCTTTCATCTGATGAAGTAAAAACAGAGCCAGGATCCTCTCCCATATGCAAACAACCACTAAACTCAGAGGAAAAGTCACCGCATTAGAACCACTATGACAACCACATTTGCCACAGGAAAGAGCACCGTGCCCTTTTCCTTGTGAGTTTTACCTGAGGAGGATCTGATGCTAATGCCTGCAGATTAGTCCTGAACTGGAGGGTTCAAAAAACTGATGTACTTTAATCTACCATGGCCCATTTAAGCACTAATATAATCTCAAGTGATTGTATTTACGCAAATTCTGGTCATGCTGCTGCTATTTCAAAAATAGAAAGAAACTGGAGTATCTTTTTCAATCATCATAAAAAGGTACCATCAGAGACCTGACTATGGGAGGTTTTTTTTTTACTTGAAGGGGGTGGGCAAAATACAGCACACGGACCAGATATGGCCCACTAACTGACTGTATCTGGTCCATGGCTGCCCCACAGCACTCTGCCTGAGGTCAAGCCCTGCCCACTCCCTCCTGGGGCAGCCTATGCCATGCTCCCACCCTGTGCCTGCTGACAGCACTGCTCTGGGCCTGGGCCTGGCCCCAGCCCCGGCCCCAGCCCCAGCCCCAGCCCTGGCCCCAGTCAGTCCACACAACTTCCTGGCATGGGCAACTGTTGCCACCTGAGTCGGGGGGGGCATGTGCCCCCCCCAGTGGCCAGTCAGTGACCGGGGGG